>NC_134144.1:51507009-52107009 GCF_033958435.1 Carettochelys insculpta
TCTACTTCTGAAAAAATAATGACCCGATATTTATTCACCATCCTTTGCCTCCCATTCACATGTTGTGTCCGATCAGCCTTTTTATAAAAATGACAACATGGAATCAGTTTCATACAATATTTACACAGTCTATTCAAAAGGGAAAAAATATAAAATGTTATCATAAAGAAAGGAATGTAGAGTAACATTGTTGAGAGTCAGACTCAGCACTGCAGTAACTTCTGTGTTGATTTAAAAAAATTTTACAATGTTTTGTCATTTTAAGAATGAATGTCTTATAACCATTGTAACTGCCTTATCACAGGCTAGTTAAGTAGTTTTCAAGATAGTAATCACCATTTAGGAGACTCATATATCCTAGTAAGTTAGGTGTGCTGCTACTTTTGTGTTGCTTACAATGTTGTCAGGGACAATCACTCATAGAAACAGAAACCAAATGGTATTTCACCTTCACTCTGTGTTAGCAATTTGAGCTGGTGGACGAGAAACAAAAGCATGTAACAAATTAAAGCCTTATTTTAGTTACTGAAGCGCTGTAGGTCATTTACTCGGTTTCTGCAAATATGGGTGATCTGGGGAATATTTACTACATATTATTGACATCTCATGTACATGACTGATGCCACGATGTATTTTCGCTTTCTGGTAGGTAATCATAGAATCATAGAAGAGTAGGACTGGAAGGGACCTCGAGAGGCCATTGAGTCCAGCCCCTTGCCCTCATGGCAGGACCAAGCACTTTCTAGACCATCCCTGAAAGCCATCTATCTAACCTCTTCTTAAATAGCTCCAGTGATGGAGATTCTACCACCTCCCTTGGCAATTTGTTCCAGTGTTTGATCACCCTGACAGTTAGGAACTTTTTCCTAATGTCCAACCTGAACCTCCCCTGCTGCAATTTCAGTCCATTGCCTCTTGTTCTATCCTCAGAGGCAAGGAAGAACAAGTTCCCTCCCTCTGCCTTATGACACCCATTTAAATACCTGAAAACTGCTATCATGTCACCCCTCAATCTTCTCTTTTCCAAACTAAACAAGCCCAATTCTTTCAGCCTTTCTTCATAGGTCATGTTCTCTAGACCTTTGATCATTCTCGTTGCTCTCCTCTGGACCCTCTCCAATTTCTCCACATCCTTCCTGAACTGCGGTGCCCAGAACTGGATACAATACTCCAGCTGAGGCCTAACCAGCGCAGAGTAGAGCGGGAGAATGACTTCTCATGTCTTGTTCACAACACACCTGTTAATGCATCCTAGAATCATGTTTGCCTTTTTTGCAACAGCATCACACTATTGACTCATATTTAGCTTGTGGGCCACTATAACCCCCAGATCCCTTTCTGCTGTACTCATTCCTAGGCAGTCCTTCCCCATTCTGTATGTGTGACACTGATTGTTTCTTCCTAAGTGGAGCACTTTGCATTTGTCCTTATTAAACTTCATCCTGTTTACCTCAGCCCATTTCTCCAGTTTATCCAGATCCTTTTGAATTATGACCCTATCCTCCAAAGAAGTTGCAACCCCTCCCAGCTTGGTATCATCTGCAAACTTAATAAGTGTACTTTCTATGTCAATATCTAAATCGTTAATGAAGATATTGAACAGAACCAGTCCCAAAACAGACCTCTGCAGAACCCCACTAGTTATACTTTTCCAGCCGGCTTGAAAACCATTAATAACTACTCTCTGGGTACAGTTATCCAGCCAGTTGCTCACCCACCTTATAGTAGCCCCATCTAAGTTGCGTTTGCATAGTTTATTGATAAGTATATTATGTGAGACCGTGTCAAATGCTTTACTGAAGTCTAGGTATACCACATCCACCGCTTCTCCCTTATCCACAAGACTCGTTATTCTATCAAAGAAAGCTATTAGATTGGTTTGACATGATCTGTTTTGAACAAACCCATGCTGGCTGTTCCCTATCACCTTACCACCTTCCAACTGCTTGCAGATGATTTCTTTAATTACCTGCTCCATTATCTTTCCTGGCACAGAAGTTAAGCTGACTGGCCTGTAGTTTCTTGGGTTATTCTTGTTCCCCTTTTTATAAATGGGTACTATATTTGCCCTTTTCCAGTCTTCTGGAATCTCTCCTGTCTCCCACGATTTACCAAAAATGATTGCTAAGGGCTCAGATACCTCTTCTATCAGCTCCTTGAGGATTCTAGGATGCATTTCATCAGGCCCTGGTGATTTGCAGACATCTAATTTTTCTAAGTAAATTTTAATTTGTTCTTTTCTTATTTCAATATCTAAGCCTACCCCTTTTCCACTAGCATTCTCTATGTCAGGCATTCCTTCAGATTTCTCACTGAAGACCGAAACAAAGAAATCATTAAACATCTCTGCCATTTCCAAATTCCCTGTTACTGTTCCTCCCTCCTCACTGACCAATGGCCCTACCCTCTCCTTAGTCTTCCTCTTGCTACCAATGTATTTGTAAAAAGCCTTCTTGTTTCCCTTTATGCTTGTAGCTAGTTTGAGCTCATTTTGTGCCTTAGCCTTTCTAATCTTGCTCCTGCACGTCCGTGTTGTTTGCCTATATTCGTCCTTTGTAATTTGTCCTACTTTCCATTTCTTATACAATTCCTTTTTTAGTTTGAGATCATGCGAGATCTCCTGGTTAAGCCAAGGCAGTCTTTTGCCATGTTTTCGATCTTTCCTACACAGTGGGATAGCTTGCTTTTGGGACCTTAATAATGTCCCTTTGAAAAACTGCCAACTCTCCTCAGCCATTTTTCCCCTCAGTTTAGCTTCCCATGGGACCTTACCTACCAGCTGTCTGAGTTTACCAAAATCTGCCTCCCTGAAATCCATTATCTCTATTGTACTGTTTTCCCTTCTACCCTTCCTTAGAATTGTGAACTCTATGATTTCATGATCACTTTCACCCAAGCATCCTTCCACTTTCAAATTCTCCATAATTTCCTCCCTATTTGTTAAAATTAAATCTAGAACAGCTTCCCCTCTGGTAGCTTTTTCAACCTTTTGGAATAAAAAGTTGTCTGCAATGCAATCCAAGAATTTATTGGACAGTCTGTCCCCTGCTGTATTAGTTTCCCAACATATACCTGGATAGTTGAAGTCCCCTATCACCACCAAATTCTAGGCCCTGGATGATTTTGTTAGCTGTTTAAAGAAAGCCTCATCCACCTCTTCCACCTGGCTAGGGGGCCTGTAGTAGACTCCTAGTAGGACCTCATCCTTGTTTTTTACTCCTCTGAGTCTAACCCAGAGACTTTCAACCCGTCCATCTCTTACGTCCATCTCCACCTCTGTCCAAGTGTGTACATTTTTAATGTACAAGGCAACACCTCCTCCCTTTTTTCCCTGCCTGTCCTTCCTAAGCAGGCTGTACCCTTCCATACCAACATTCCAATCATGAGTATTATCCCACCAAGTTTCTGTGATGCCAACGATATGATAGTTGTATTCATTTATTAGTACTTCCTGCTTATTTCCTATACTTCTTGCATTTGTATATAGGCATCTCAGACATTGATTTGGTCTTGCCTCCCAGTTTTGCCCTGGCCCTCTTTTTACTCTCCCAGTGTAGCCCATACTCCTTCCCATTTCAAATTCATCTCTTATGTATTCACGGTGTCCACTTACCTGCAGGCTTTGCTCCCCTGCCCCCGTCGAACCTAGTTTAAAGCCCTCCTCACTAGGTTAGCCAGCCTGTGTCCGAATATGGTCTTCCCCCTTCTCGAAAGGTGAACGCCATCTCTACCTAGCAGTCCTTCCCAGAAAAGGATCCCGTGGACAAAGAAACCAAAGCCTTCCTGGCGACACCATCTACGCAACCAAGCATTCACCTCTAGGATACACCTGTCTCTGCCTGGGCCCCTACCTCTGACAGGTAGGATTGAAGAGAATACCACCTGCGCCCCAAACTCCCTGACCCATGCCCCCAGAGCCCTGAAGTCACTCTTGACCTGCTCAGCGTCACACCTCACAGTATCATTAGTGCCCACATGGATGAGAAGCATGGGATAGTAGTCAGAGAGCCGGATAATCCTCGACAATGCCTGCGTAACGTCTCGGATACGGGCCCCCGGCAGGCAGCACACCTCCCGAGATGAAATGTCGGGGTGACAGATGGGCTCCTCCATCCTCCTCAGAAGAGAATCTCCAACCACCACTACTCTACGTTTCCTTCTTGCAGGGGTGGCAGTAGACTTCCCAGCCTTGGGGGTACGAGGCTTCTCCTCGTCTGTACGGGGTAATTCTTGGTCTCCTGTATCGAGTACAGCATAACGGTTTTCCAGTACCACGGTGGGAGGGTTCTGAGCAGGGGTGGGACACAGCCTGCTGCGAGAAGTAACCAGCTGCCAGTGTCCACCCTGGTCCACCTCTTCCAGTGGTTTATCAGCCGTCCTGTGCACTGGGACAGTTACCTCCGCAGTCTCCACCTGAATACTATCCAGGAACTGCTCATGGACTCGGATACTCCTCAACCTGGCCACCTCCTCCTGTAGCTCCCCCACCTGCCACCTGAGAGCTTCCACCAGCAGGCACCTTTCACACTGAATATTCCCCTCAGCCTGGGTATCAGTAAGTGGGAACAGCAAGCCACAGTCCTTGCAGAACCACACCAGGATCTGGGTAGAAACATCCATGGTCAGGCAGTCTGTCTGGCTACAGGCACAAGTGGAGGAGACAGCACTAGGGCTGGCACAAGTGTTGCGGGTCTTCCTAACCATTATAGTCCTCTCTGTCACACTCCCTCTGTCAAACTCCCTCTTTAAACTCCCCTGTCTGCAGCTCCCTGTCTGCTACGCTCCCCTGGTCGCTCCTGTAATGATTAGTTTGTTTTTTTTTCAACAGAACAATGAATAGCAAGTAAAGCATAGGTGGTATGAATTCATGGACCTTTGAGAATTTTTGAATAGAGACAACCTGTTGTGCAGACTCATATCATCTTGTCCCCGTGCCTTAGTGGAACATAGACCAGTTCTGCTACCTTAGAGCCCTCCACATATTTAGCAGGAGTTTCACCAAATAATATACTTTTACATCTGGAAGCTCATATTCCAATCTTTGTTAGGTTTAATCGTATCCCCTGTGGACAGTTTTCTGTGTCAGAAAGATCCCCCCCAAACACACGTTGGACATGATTTGCAGTTTTTCCTTATTTTCCTTTTTATTCCTAGTATTTTAGTTATAACAGTGTTAAGACTGAGAGGTTGGTATGTGGGAAAGCTTTAGCTGACTATAGTGCACTGGGGTGTTGGACTATCTGCCCTTCACTTTTGCTGCCACTAATTCACCAGTAGTAAGAGGCTGTGTCTGCACTACAGGGTTTTGTCAACAAAACCAGCATTTTGTTGACAAAGCCTGGGTACCATTCTCAAAGAATTCTGTCAACAGTAAATCCACAGAACACAGCACTTCTGTTGACAGTTTTATCCTGCTCCCGACAAGACATAACACATCTGTCGATGAAAGCTGGTCTGGACATTCCAGGGGGCCTTTTGTTGACACAGGGATTCCAGAATACTGGGCAGCCCTATCTGCTGTGCTTCCAGTTGGCTGTTTAGTCGAGAGAGTGGGAAGGCAGTTCAGACATTCTCTGTTGACAGAGCAGATCCCTCTTATGATTTGCTTGGCAATTTGGCCATGATTTGTCAACAGAAGTTTTGTTGGAAGAGATCTTCTGACAAAAACTTCTGTCGACAAATCGCTGTAATCTAGACATAGCCATATTGTTTTAAAGAAAATCAGAACAAATTTAATTTTGATACATAAAATGAAGATATTCTCAAAGGTATGCCTTTTTAAAAAAAATCAGTGTGATATATAAACATTTATATCTAAAATGGTAGATTTGAATTTATAATATTTTAACCTTGTTTGAAATGTCTGTTGTTTTCAAGGTAAAATAATTCAGACTATTTTGATGTAAAAGATATCTCACCTTTGTCAACTAACAAACTGTACCCCTATCTCAACGTTGTGGAAAATATATTATTAAAATTCTAAATGAAACGTCCAATCTTTTCTCTTCTTGAAATTCCTAAATTAATTTATATATGAGACTTGGATGCCTCCTCCTTGGCCTTTGGTGGGTGCTGTGGGGATGGGAGGGGGGCCTTGACCACTGTGCCTAAGTTCAGGCATGGAGGGAATGTGTACTGCCCCCCAGGATGGTGTTGAGCGCCCTGGACCATTGCTCAGTGTCCCGGGCATGGGCATAGCCCTGTCTCAGCTCCTTGAGTTTCACTTGGACCTGCTCAGTGGTATGTGGGGGTGTATGGCCCTGTTTGTCAAGGGTGGTGGCCATCTTGGTATATATAGGAACATTCTGCCACCTAGCCTACAGGTCCTAGAGGGTCTCCTCCCCACACAGGTCCAGAAGGGCCTGGACCTCAGCCCTGCTCAAGGAGGGGACCCACATCTGGGAACCCTGGGGTGGTTCCTGGGACCCTCAAACTGGTCCCCTGAGGGCCTGGGGGAGTGGGTTGGGTGGATCTGCCACTGAGGCTGGAGAGATGGTGTGGTTCTAAGGGCATTGGATGGAGCAGCAAAACCACTGAGCAAATCACTGTTGTGTTGGCATCTAAGGAGGAATACAAGCTTCCCTACCTACTGAGCTGCAGTGCTCTCTCTTTCCAGTGCTTAAAAAACCAGTGTCTAGGGCCTTGTCCCAAATAAACATGTCTCCAGGAACCAATGGAAACTACTTAGATAAACTCCAATAGTATATATGGTCTATATGGAGCTATTGTAGGATCACCACATGCACGACCTGTAAGCATAGATATTTACATAGAACTACCATTATATGTGCCACACAAGGGGTGGAGGAGTCTTCCAAATTGGGCTGTATTTCATCATTGCTGAGTATGCATGTCAGGTCCTGGCACAGCAGTGTCTTTCCTTTATGGGGGAAAAAATAGACACTAGTTCTTTCCTTTCTCTGGTAATTCCTTTCCATCTCAGCTGTGGCTACACTACATTCCCCTTTCAGAGGAGGAATGCCAATGATGGAGATTGAAAATGCAAATGGAGTACCGATTTACAAATATTGCACCTCATTTGCACAATCTCTTCGAATCGTGTTTCCGGAAGACAGTTTTCTGAAAGCAAAAACAGCCATGTAGACAGAGTTCCTTCAGAAAAACCTCGTTTTTCAAATAACCTCTCTTCCTATTTTATTTCAGGAAGAAGGGTTTTTTTGACTATGTGTTTTTTTCCCAAAGGACCCCCCATTTACACAGCTGTTTTTGCTTTCGGAAAACACTCTTCTGGAAACACAATTATGTGAGATTATGTAAAAGAGGTGCAAGATTTGTAAATCAGTGCTTCATTTGCATTTTTGATCTCCCTTATTTGCATTCCATCTCCAGAAGAGGAATGAGTATAGCTGTAGCCCTCCTGAAGAAATCCAGTTTATATTTGTTTGGTGAAGGAGAGAGGGAGGCTAACATTCTACTCTAATTTTGTATTCCTTACTTCATAGCTTTGACTTGTAAATAGTGTAAGACCTAAAAAAATTGATATATTTTGTTAAGAACTGACATGTCTTAAGTATGAATAGGTGAGTCGAGCTATAAAAATATACAGCAGTGTTCTATCAGATAATCTTATAATAAGTTTGGATTATACAGTACTCTGCTGGCAAAAAAAAAGAAAAAAAAGAAAAGAAGAGTAGTGCTTTTCATATAAACAAACTCATCTGATTTACTGTGCTTTACATGTATATTGTATTTAACGTTTCTATCCTTCTAAAACATTTTGAGGCTTTCCAAGTGTGCTGTAGAGTTACAAAGCCTCATTTCTTGGCTCTGCTATTGGCTCCTCTATTAATCAGAAAACATCTGGGCAATAAAAGCTTTTTTTTATATTGAAGAATGGGTGTGGTTGGATTCATCCCTCTCCTCTGCACCCCCAGACCACCAACTAGGTTTGAGTTTCTTGCAAAAATGTTTTGTGATGTTCCTGCTGCTCCTTCTCTCTGCCTTTGACAGGAACTTCTTCATCAGTCATTTTCTTTTAAAAAATATTTTAGACAATGCTCTGCTTTTACAGTCTCCTTCAGTCTTGCACTGTGTGTGTGTGTTACTACAAAGTCATAACTACCCCCCCTTCATAGTCTCTAGGACCACATGAAGTATACATTCAAACCAATATCAGCTGTTACAGAGGCTGGTATCTCATGGTCCAACACAGCTCTCCAAGGGGACATTAGGGGTTAGTGAGTGAGACCAGGAGTGCACTAGCTGAGAAGCTATCTAGATCATTTGGGTTTAATATCTGGAGCTCAGGGGTGCATTCTAGTTATGAGTTATATTACCTTAAATATCTGTATGTTCTGCTTCTTTGATCCCTTTGCACCACAGAGGAAAGCCATCATACATCGAGCCTCTCTAGTGGATATAGAGACAGCAAAGTTTGCTCTGAAACAAAACCCCATGCTCCAGTTCCAGTCTGTGGGTGTATTGGGGACAGAAAATGGTCGACCAGACTTCAGTATGCTCCTATACTCTCCATCTACAGTATGGTCCTTTGGTACTCTTTAATATGGACTAGGTTTGAGGTACTACAGATCAAATCCAAAGAGTGAGGGAACCAGGAGTACCTCTACACAGAGGTGTTTGATGCAGAAGAAAATCTGTGCCCATTATTTATTGTTTGTCTACCATACTTTAATGAACATGATACTGTGTAAGGCTAGACATCCTTGGAACATTTTAGCATAACTTCAGTGTTTTATCTTTGTCTCAGATTGCTTAGCCCTACATTCAATATAGCATATGCACCTCTCGCCTTTTCAGCAGAGAGCCAACAATTTTCACGGGACACATCAATAAGAGGATATGTGTAATAAAAATCAGACAAGTGTGCTTATTTTTCAGGGAAGCAACACTACCCTACCATTACACTTCTTACATTTAACAGTATAAACAACAATTTAGTTTGCCCTTAATGTCCTAAATATGCTTAAATTCCATAATGGACAAAATGAAGGGCAAGGCAAAAGGACAAAGAAAAAACAATCACATAATCTGCAAAAAATAACCTGAAATGTATTTCTGTGTAGTGGGACAGCAGCCCACTCTTGCAGGAGAGGGGTTAAGCAGGCTAGAAGGTGTCCCTGCAGAGCCCTGGCCAGTTAGGAAAGGGCTCCTAGGAGAGCCAATCAGAGAGCAGGTTGCTGGGCCAGTTCTATATGTAAGGAGCTGCTCAGCAAGCAATGGCAGTAGGGTACTGACCAGGGAGGGTGCAGGACTGGCTACCAACAGGGAAGAAACACTTTGAGAAACAGTGCTGGGCAGGCTCAGGGGAGTGGGAGAGAGGTTCCAGTCTCACACCTACCACACTGCTGTCCTTGCCATAAGGGCCAGGAAGGCTCAAGGGTCACAGGGGAAGTGGCCCAGTAAGTGACAAGTAGTTAAGGGGAGAGGAGGAGGGCAGGGCAAGGCTGCCATCATAGAGTCCCTGGGCCAGACCTAGTGTAGTGGGCAGACCTGGGTCCCCCATTTTCCCTCTTGCCCCACACCCCTGAGATGAGGGACTAGAACCTGGCTACAGTTGGCCACTGTGGAAGATATAGAGAAAGAAGACTGCCAGTACTCCCCAGAAGGGGGTGAGAGACCATGTGGTGGCACTGCTGGAGGGCAGTATCCTGAAGAGGATGCTGTGATCCTGGGAACAATGCACGTCTAGAGTTAGAACATGGAGAGACCATGGAGCAACAATACTGGGGACACTGGCCAGAAGGAGGAATCTTGCTGAGGATAAGAGGTAATTCCCAGCTTGACCAACAGGAGGTTCCACAGTGGTGAATCAACCGTGTTACAGTTTGGAATCCTTAAAATGTTTTTGAAAAAAAAAGATAGTATGGGAAAAGGTGTGTGTTTCTTTAATTGTTTATTATATCCTGGCCTTAAAAACAATATCAGTGTGTCTCCTACACTCTGGATTTATGTATTTAACAATGTTGAGTCTTCATTTTATTGTTATATGTTGAAAATGGTACTGTGATTTTGCCCTTAATACAAAGGAAGAAGAAAACACCCAGCGTTGATGAGAGATGAACTGTGAAGCCTTGGGAAAACACAATCTTAACTGAGAGGAAGCCGTGCTAGTCTATACACTATCAAAACAAAAAGCAGTCAAGTAGCACTTTAAAGACTAGCAAAATGGTTTATTAGGTGAGCTTTCGTGGGACAGACCCACTTCTTCAGACCATAGCCAGACCAGAACAGACTCAATATTTAAGGCAGAGAACCAAAAACAGTAAGCAAGGAGGACAAATCAGAAAAAGATAATCAAGGTGAGCAAATCAGAGAGTGGAGGGATAGGGGGGAAGGTCAAGAATTAGATTGAGCCAAGTATGCACACAAGCCCCTATAGTGACTCAGAAAGTTCCCATCACGATTTAAACCATGTGTTAATGTGTCGAATTTGAATATAAAAGCCAGCTCGTCTGTTTCTCTTTCCAAAACGGAGCGATAATTCCTTTTCTGTAACACACATACCTTTAGGTCATTGACAGAATATTCCATTAAAATGTTGACTGACTTCTAACTCCCTTAGACAAAGGGTCAATGGGCACAAAACAGACATCAAAACACTCCAGATCCACAAACCAGTTAGTCAACATTTTAATGGAATGGGGCATTCTGTCAATGACCTAAAGGTATGTGTGTTACTGAAAAGGAATTATCGCACCGTTTTGGAAAGAGAAACAGCCAAGCTGGCTTTTATATTCAAATTTGGCACATTAACACATGGTTTAAATCGTGATGGGAACTTTCTGAGTCACTATAGGGGCTCGTCTGCATACTTGGCTCAATCTAATTCTTGACCTTCCCCGCCACCCCTCCACTCTCTGATTTGCTCACCTTGATTATCTTTTTCTGATTTGTCCTCCTTGCTTACTATTTTTGGTTCTCTGTGCCTTAAATATTGAGTCTGTTCTGGTCTGGCTATGGTCTGAAGAAGTGGGTCTGTCCCACAAAAGCTCACCTAATAAACCATTTTGCTAGTCTTTAAAGTGTTACTTGACTGCTTTTTGTTACAGTCATAAATGTTGAGGATTATTTGGCACAGCTGAGTAAAATTTTTCAAAAGAAATTATTTTTTACTGAAAAATACACATTTGGATCAGACAAAACATTTTGACAGTTTATGGTGAATGGGCAAGTTGTTTCAATAAAATGAAGTCCCAAAACATCAATGTTTTGTTTCAACTTCTCTTTTTAAATGAAACAGTTCAGTTTTTCAGGTTGAAATCCCTCTTTCTTTTCAAGCACACAATACAAAACAAATCAGATTCACACAGCTATACTGCTGAATCCAGTGGATTGGTAACAGACTTTCACTGATGTTCCAGAGGTTGGTCTTCCAGGATTAGATTTAGCGGGTCTAGTAGGAATGTGCTAAGTCAAATGCTGAGGGCACCCCATTGACCCTGGTATTCCTCACAAGGAGTAAGGGAAGTTGACAGGAGAGTTCTTCCCATTGATCTCCTCCTGCAGGGACAGCGCACAAAATCAATGTACATCAACTCCTGCTATACGATTCATGTAGCTGGAGTTGCATATCTTACACCAATTTTTCTCCGTTAGTGTGCACCTGTCCCACATCCTGAAAGCAACATAATCAAATTCCTTACATGTTCATGAAAATATTCCATAGCAGTCAAGCAGCATAAGCAAAGCAAACAACAGTTCATGCAGATATAAGTATAAGCAGGTATAAGAGTCAGATTGAAGTGTTACTGGATTCAGATGATTGCTAGGTTCACCTCCATACAAGGACGCTGAACCCTGCTTTAGGGAGTGCTGGGAAGGATAACCACCTAACTGCTTTTCTCATGCAAGAGGCCAGGATTTTAATGATGGATTACTAAGGAGGAGAGACTCCTACCTGCTCCAAGAGCTGGAATTACAATGGACCAATTTGCAAATGGACCAAGATTGCAATGATGCAGTCCAGCTGACAAGGAGAGGCAAAGGGGTAGTTGTTCCTGGTCCAGCATTTCAAAATGGCTGGGAACTCTGGTCACTGCCACCACCAAAGAAGCAGCAGCTGGAGCTGCAGGTCCTTTTGAAATGCTGTGGAACACTATGCTGTCACTCTGCACATGGCTCTGAGAGAGCATGGAAGGGACAAGGCTCACTGTCCCAGGCCCTGCCCCTTTCACCATTGGTCCCACCCCGGGAAGTGGTGTATAGCCAGACCCCAGTCCTGCCTTGCTCCTGGGCCTGCGGTGGCTTTCATTGCTGCAGCAAAGATAGCAAAAGCCACAGTTCAAGGACCTTCTTCTCCCAGTCTGCCTCAATAGGTGGTGGTAAGTTAGGGCCCTCTTCTGCCTTGGTTTCCCAAACACCAGCAATGTTTCTCTCTCAGGTACTCATGGTGACTTTCAATGCCATGTTGCAGTCAGTCTACTCTTCAGTACAGCCTAGAGCACATAGCACATAAAATTCAGATTCCCCCAGACTGGAACATGATGCGTAGGCCTATTTCTTTATTAGGCTCTCTTAGGCATTACAAAGCAGTAAGATGGAGAGTAAGTATAGACAGTGGATGGTGAGGCAAATGGGAAACAGGTAAGGGAAATAGCAGATAAGCTGATCATGCAGGCATCAATGCTGTAGAAAGAGAAATTGTGCTACATATAGGGTTGAGGTAGACTCCAGATCACAGGACAAGGGTGCATAAAGACTTAAGGAACAGGATGCATAACAGGAAGCAACGGTGCAGAACTTAAGACCACCATAGATATCCATGGACCAGAAACCAATTGCTTTTGGGAAAGTTAATTCATTCACAGTGCACTTCTCCATTTTTCCACGACTTAGTAAATTGGCATGCTGTCCCGTGTATCTGTATCTTGCACACTTACACACAGCATAGCTGTTTGCTTTCTTAGTTCATTGGGACTGCTTACTTTTCTTCAATATCAGGTTCTATCCTTAGCATAGTCTGATAGAAGATGGGAATGTGACTCCTTCTAGTTAATTTAAACTACACAAATTTGGCCTACTCAAATATCGCCTCATGACGGAGTTCATGGTTGTCATGAAAAAAGATGGGTGTCTCAACCTAAAGTACTTGGGAGTGTTTCCACAACTTAATAACATACTATTTTTAATTTTCATTACAAAATGACAATGTGTTTAGATATATGAAGCCAGTAGTTTATATAATAGTCAAAATATAACTCCCTCCCTTTTAGCATTTTTGTACTTTTGTATCAGCAGAACATTATAATAAACCTACAATGAAATTATGCAGCCATTTGTACATTTTGAGGCATCCAAAGATGCTTACTTTTAAACAAAATGTTTCAGATACATTACTATATATGTAGCTTTGAAACATAATGGAACATTATAAGTATATTTTAGAATATTTTTCATAAATCTTGTATAAGCAACTATCAAAAATGTATAAATTATACACAAAATTTAGCATAGTTTTTTTTTCCCCTGGGAAGTGGAGCAGTTAATATTCAACATGAAATGTCTAATCTTTAAATACATTATAATCTAACTGCTTAGGATAATTTTTGCTTTAATACCTTAAGAGTCTGCAAAGCCTGAAGGATGGGCTTATTAAAATGGAATTTTAATGTCAAAATGATCAGAGAAGAGAACATATTGCTCGTGTTCATAAAAACATGTATTCAATTTCTGTATGATTTGTTCAAATAAGAGATGAGAATATATTTGATTATAGCTAGTAACTGTTTTGAAAGTTGATCAGATGACTGTAGGTCATTTCAACACAAGAGCTGTCAACTACTGGGATTAATGCACTTAAGACACCACCATATGTGGTCATGTATAAACATACCTGTGCTACTGGCTCATTTTTAAGTCCCTATGAAGATGCAGCTTATATAAAGAGGACTCAAGAATAAAACTTACACAAAGACTGGAAAAGCAGTCATTATTCAAAATGAAACTGGAAGGTGCATGTAGGATAGGAATGATGAAGGATTGCTAAATAGTCATCTTTGTTGGAAATGCATTTATCCCAAAAGAACAAAAGTTCATATCACTTAAAGAAGTAATTATAAGACACTTCCTTATAGTTCTAATGTGCTTCAGTATTCACCATCCTCTGTATTAGTTTTCTCATGAAAAGTACTGCAAGTGAATATATTTTTGTTACCAAGAATATAAATAGGAAGTGAACGTTTCACTGTTAGTGCATTGTGTGTGTTTGTGCAGTCCACTTAGAACCCTGTGTTCCTTTCCTCCTGCTGATAAAGTCTGTCAGCCACTTGGGATAGGAAAAAAAACAATGCCATGATAATTACATACCAAATCATGTGAAATTATCATCTGTCCAACCCATACTTAGGATAGTGATGATTCATACATATGACCGCACAATTTGTCTTAAAGTGAATAGCTGAAGGTTGATGAAACAATTTTTAATAACCCAAAGGTTGCAATGTGTTTCCATAAACAATTTTAAATAAAAACGGAAATGGCAAAAATCAATGTATATTCATCGGCCAAAAAAAAAAAAGGGTACAATTAATCTGATAACATTTTACAGTGACTCTACTAAAAAGTAGGATGAAAGCAAGAATAATTTAAATTTGAAGACTTTTTATTCTGTTCATATTTATTAATGCCAAAATGGTATAAAAATTACTACATCCAGCCAACTTAAACACAAAAGCAATAACAAGATAGCATTTAACTGTTCTATTTTAGGTACTTGTTTTTACAGAAAATACATACTTTGCAGTGCTTCTATAATTGTGTTTGTTGGTTTCTTAAGGAGGATTATCCATGTAGCAGTGCAAACTTTTCTTTTCACGTTAGCAAATACCTACAATGATGGACCATACATGATAATTTAGGACTATTAATAGGAAGTATAATAAGCAATCAATAGTCATTCAAACTTACAAGTATAATTTTTACCCAACTGGGGAAGATGCAGGAAGCTTTCCCACAGTTTGGCATAAAGAGACAAAAACACAGGAGGTATCATTTTCAGAACAATGCACATGTGTAATTTATGAATGTTCTTTTGCATACTTTATATACAGTCACTTTTTTTTTGCTTTTTTCCCCCCAGTGCTACATAATTATAACTTGCAAAATGTAAATATTTATGAATTCACAGGATGTTCGCTGGAAGAGAAGAATGTTATACTTGCAGATTTGTCTTGTACTTGTAGGATGCACATAATATTATTTGTCATCATTATATATTTTTAAAAGGAAAAAATGCTATATTATATATTTGACTTTTCTAAAAAAAACATCTGGTGTTATTTTTGAGAGTTGGAGATTAGCGCTATAATTGCTTATTGTTAGAGAGAGACATTACTACGTTTGTTGACAGTTTTGCTCTCTACAATAATTTCACATTTAAATAGTGACTTTCATTCTAATGGATATAAAATGTTTAAACAGATTTTCAAACATTATAGTTCTTCCTTGAATTCTGATTTGGCATGTATTCCACACTTGAGTATGCATGTAGGTCATGCACCTAAGACCAGAAGTTCTTGAGAGTATTGTCTGTTGGTCTGCACTTACACCACAGGTCTCCTTTTGCTTAGTACCTAGGGAACGTGGGGAAGTGTGAACCAACCATTTCTTCGCTTTCTTCTTACCTCCACGTTGTCTGAATCTGAAAGTTCCCTACAAGCTATCTTTGTACCATCTTTCAAATCTGCATATACAATTATATACATTTTTGAATATTTTAAGGTCTTTATGTAGTTCTTTATATAGTTTTTCCCTGTGTGAGGGACCCTCTCTATTTCACCCCTCAGGAGAAGGACCGTTACCAGATTTCTGGAGTTTAAATGTTGCATCTCCTGCATTGCTTATTCTTGATCAGCAACAAACACCAGTGCTGATTTGACAGCCTTAAGAGGAGACATATTTCCTCCAAAAGCGCTATCTTTCTCTCCTTCCATCTCCAAACCCAATAGGGACAAGAGTTTCAACTGAGGAACTATCTTGTGTGGAAGGTCAAGAGACTTCAGTTGGATACAGGCTGGAGAGGTCTAGTCCATTAAATCCAAAGACCCATTCTCACAAGCTGCTCATGAGAGTATGGATATTTTCACACTTTTTTTTTTTTTTTAAGAGATCCCCCTCCAGGTCTGGTTCCAAGAGAAGAGGTCTCTTCCTAGCTCTCTCCAAAGCAGATAGTCCTTGTGCTTCAGTCCTAAAGATTTAGATCCATATAGACCCCAGCGACTTAGGTAAGGTGATTAGGAACAAGGTTCCAATTGTACAAAAGTCTACTGCCAATGTTTTTAAGTCCCCATGAGGAACGGAGAATGAAGCTCTAGTACACATTTAAGAGCTTAAATCCAAAGTCAACTAAAGTCAGTAGAACAACCGCAGACTTCAGTCAAATTTGAATCAGATCATTTAGTTCTCTCACATCTCTTTATTTCAGTCTGAGTAAAAGAATTAAGCACTTAGAAGTTTAGTTGTGGTCTTCAGTGATTGTAACTCTCTTTTGGCCTGCCCCACAATACCTCTGAAGTTTTAGAGGGAGAGAAGCTTTTCAAATGACGAGTTTTGATGTTTATTCCCATTTGTCCTCTTTAAGTCTTTCTAAGGCAGTCTCTAGTGTGGCTTCAAGTTTAGCATATGCTTAGATATGCTCCTTCCTCAATGAAATAAAGATTAATTAATTTTGCATTATTACGTAGAAGTTTAACAGATCTGTTCATTCCAGTTCTTGAGAGTTTTGAATTCTTTCTCTTGTAGTGGCTTCAGTTTTGAAAATCTTTTCTCCATTGTTGATATAAGAACATTGCAAAATACAGAAGCAAAACAACATAAGATTATTTTCTGAAAAACAGAACTGACACTAGGCAAATGGAAAAAGAAAGGGAAAAACTGTTTCTTTCAAGAAACCACACTTTTAAAAAGCAACAGTGTCTAAGAAGGCCTCAAATTCTTAATTTAATAACGGTATGATTTAACAGACATTCATTCGCATTCTCTTCAGAAATATGGTAGACAAGCACTAATAAAACTGAACCACAGAGATTCTAAATGACTCGCTAAAGGTCACACATTAAATCTGTAGCAAAGTTTTTGTAGATTTCAGGTCCTGTGCCTTAACCAAAGGACCTTCTATTGTCGTGTACACAAATTATCCCTAGGCTCATAAAATGGGTAACCAAGTGCCAGTCTGAATAGTCATTTTGTTTAATTTAGATAGACAAATTTATCAGTAGATAGTCCAATAATATAAAGTGTTTAAAAATAATAAAACAAACATTAATTGAAACTCAGAGTTCACCCTACAGGTTGAATTAATATGTTTATGAAGACTAGTACCTTATTTAGTCTTTCTGAGCCTGTCAAGTTGGGCTGAGAGCCTCACAAAAATGCCTTGTGAAATTCTAATATTTTTGCTTTCAGTTCTAACAAAAATCTGTCAGTTCAGAAATGAAAAACAATGAAATAGATAATGACATTTGTGTAATCGTAAGTAAAGTTAATTGTTAGTTCTTGGGTTAAAGCTCGGAGGTCTTCCTTTTAGCTCAGTTTTATGTGAAAAATGAAACATTTCTCATCCTGCAGTTAGTTCCTACTGTAGTCATGTGCTGATTATGTTCCATAGGATTGTGGGTTCCTGCTCTAAATCTCTACTTAGCACACATGGCCTTTTCGGCACATCTTTAATTGTTTAATGTTAGCCAGCATCGCTATTAGACATCACAAAGCTTGCACAAACTTTGGGAAGAGATACCACTCTCTAGTGAACTATTTGCCTCTGCTGTGAATTTCAGCCAGTTTCCAAATTCTGAATCTGGAAGTGAAATGAGAAGTGTTTGTTTTATGCTAAAAATGATTGCGGAAGAAATGCATAACTTGGGTGTCTGTGTTTGTATCTTAATAATTTCCTATTGAATGAATTTGTTTACAAGTAAAAAACAAAGGTTTTTTAGCTCCTAGCACTGCAAACTTATCCCGGGACCTGAAAGTTGGGCTCAGGTGTTTCCTTTTGTGCATGATTATTATTCTTGGGCCCTCTTTCTGGCAGCTGTCCCATTCCTCATTGAAGTTATTTTGCAGAATCAAGTTCTTACACTCTGTGTGTGTGTGTGTGTGTGTGTGTGTGTGTGTGGACTCTTTCCTTCCCTAGTATGTGAGAGGGGCTGGGCTGGGCTGGGCTGGGCTCCTCCCCTACCCTCTGGGGTGTGTGTGTGTCTGTGTGTGGTAGGGCTCTTCCCCTTTCCTCTGGGTGATTGTGTATATGTGTGGCTGGGCTCCCCACTTCCCTGGGGTGTATGTGCATGCCTGCTTTAAAATGCCCCTATTAGTAACTGATGGGTGTGGCACCATGGTGGCACACTTCTGAAGAAGCACACATGACCTCAGTATTGCTACACAAGACAAAACTTACTCCACTCATGGATGAAAAATCTTGGCAGGAACCGTACACCCCCAGTTCCTGACTGCCTCCCCTCATGCCCCCATCTCTCTGCCCTGAAAGCGCCTGCACTCCACCCAATACTTACATATCTTACAGGCACTGCTTTATTACAGCAGCTCCCCCCACCCCCATCCCCCACACACCAAGACAGCGGCATAGGTTGTGGAAGTACTACCTGTGAGAAATATGCTACTGTCAATCCTGGTTATAACTAACTACAAAGGATTGGAAGAAGGTTCCAATACTAGCATTTCTCTAAGGATTTCAGAGCATAATCATCACCTCCATGACATTCATTGAAGATACCCAAGTCTGAGAGACTGCTATTAAAAAGTAAACAGGAGATAAGATTATTTACCAGTTGGAAGAGAAGGATATTATAGGGGAGACACACAGATATAAAATGGCTGTCTGTGTAGGACAAAGCTTTATTGTTCCTACAAAGTAACCAGTAGCAAGGGTGGTCTGGGAAAATGTCCTTAGAATTCAAAAGTGCTTTTGCCATCCTGCTGAGGAATCAACATTTGTTTGGGCCTACCTGGTAATCTGCCCCAGCCAATTGTAAAGGAAAGAGTCTCTCTGACTAGTATGAACTAGAATTAAATGGAAGAATAGATGTCCCAGCCTGGGGTACTGTCATTCCCAAAACTGGAGAGTTGGAAAAAAGAAGAAAGTTTTAAGAGTAATTTAAGCAATGTTTGTTTCTTGACAGCATGGCAATATCCCAGCAAGTGGTCGTTCTTTAGCTCTGCTGCTCTTACAGTGAAACATTCCTTGGAGATTGAACAAAGAGTAGCCAGCCCAGGGGAAAGAGGAGAGGAGAGAAGAGTGAACTAATTTTTCAATGGTGTGGCTGGGAGCAGTGTGTGTGTGTGTATGTGTGTGTGTGTGTGTGTGTAGGGGGTGATGTGTGTAGAAACAGTGGAGCCAGAAGTGCATATAAGTCCTACATTCCTCATGCTCTCGGGTAGAGGGGAGGCAGAAGCCAATGTCCTGCAGTGTCAGGGTTCTTGGTAAGTGGATGCTGCCCCCTTTATCTCCCCCAGGTGAAGCCCCTCCTTCCCCAGACCTGAAATCCTTCCTATACCCATGCCTGCTGCCTGAGCCTTGTGAAAGTGAGTGAGGTTGAGGAAGGGAGAGATGATGGAATTAACTGGGGTGGGGAAGGAGGCAAGGAAAGGATGTTTGGGTGTGGGGCAGATCCTGGATTACACTTAAATTCAAGAAATCTTAATGGGGGCCTTTAGGTATTATTGCAATGTAAATATTAAAGGTGCTTCTTCAGGCTAAATTATGTCTTTGGTTACTCCCATGCAACTATCTGGGTTTCTAGTTCTGCCCTCTTACTAGTTTGCAACCCACTTGTATGTAGCAGCCCATGGAAAGCTGAAGGCAGCATTTAACCTTGATTTAAGATTTTGGTTCATATTATGCCACTAGTTCTTCAACAGAACTCTTCAGTACTTTCAAGGCCAGTACTGTCTAAAAATCAATGACACATCACTGCTCTTAATAAACTAGTCTGCTAATGAGGGGTAACAAGGATGAGAAATAAAGGGACTCTTTCATAACTGTATTCCTGCTGCATTACCAGTGGCATGTAATGTACACTTGGGGCAGATCTCTTAAATAATTGCCAGTTTTACAAAATCACTTTTGGAGTAAAAATGCACCTTAGGAATACACTGTGGTATATGCCCTTGCTGTAGATGTCTGTCTGGCTCTCCTTCACTATAGTGGGGAGGCTAGGGGGTAATATAGTTCCATGGACACAATCTGCATTTATATTTTTGAGAGTTCAGAAACTTTTAGAGAACAAATGATATTGAAAAGTATTACTTTATAGGAAAGAGACTTCCCAGTTAACTAAGCTAAAGTGAAATAGACCCGCGAAGATTTGGAAATGCATATTTTCTTCTTCTTATAAAATATTAACCTCTTTTTAATATAATCGTATGAACATTACAAAGAGCTCACTTAAATCTATCTCTCTATCCACCCACCCACCCACAGTATTATGTCTACAAAGTTAAACAATATGAACCAGGGAATTTCTCCAAACTGTTGCTAAATGAGAGATGGGAGTGCTCTGAATTTTTATGGTGGGATCTTCTTGCTGTTACTCTTTCTAGGTCTAATATTACACAAACACATTCTATCCAATGGCTGATTTAGACTTGTTTTGGCACTTTTATTGTAGGTGCCTACTTCCATGTGATCCACTCAATTATGAACCAGTTATAAAAATCTGTGTAATCCTAGTTGCAAGAACCTGAAAGTGATGCTCTTCATGGAGTAAAAAAACTGTATAGCTTTGATATCACCTAGTATAGACAATCTTTGTGTTAGATTGCAGGACTATTGAAATTTAAGACAGTTTTTATTGTGTCAATAGAAACCACTCTAGTATTCGCAATCCAAAAACACTTAGTAATTCTGTCTATATTTAACAATTACATTTCCACTTCTCTGCCTACATATTCATCACCATACAAAAAACCATGATTGATTAAATGAAGGCAACAGTTGTGTCCCATCTTTAATGGGATGAGTGAATGTGACAAAGATTTTTAATTTTGTCTCTCTCATTTTTAATTTCCTCCATTTTTCATTTGGATTTGATTTTTTTCTTATTTGGTTGCTTGAGTATTTTATTAGATTTTGGCATATAAAAATCATTCATATGGCTTTATACTGTTCCTGGAAGGAGCTCTGCTGAGGCAAACCATTGCACATAACTGCAAAATTGCATTGTTAGACCAAGTCTTGCAAAAATTTATGCACCTGCTCGATTTATGCCCGGTGAGTATAATGCAGCCCCCCATGGAAAATGAAAGGGGTTTTGCCATTGATTTCAGTGAAGTCAGAATTCAATAGGACTATTTCTTTACTGGAATGGGACCTTAATTTGTGAATTTATTTACTTTCATTTTCTGATATTACATCATTTTTCTTTAAGATTTCTTATATCTAATATTATGATCAAAGCATTTGTATCCTTACGTATCTTCCTGTAAGCTTCTACATAAAATTAAATAAAAAATGCCAATGCTTAGACAAATATTGATCCTAAAAAGATGATAAAATCGTTTGATAAAAAGTATTGAATCATCCCTGGAAAATAGCTAAAGAAAACTGAAAAAACAAATTTTAATAGAATTCTATCCCAGAATGAGGACTTGGTGTCTAAACTTGTCAATACAAAAGTGTGTTGTGTGGTTTTAAAGAGCAGAAAGAGGAAGAAGAGCGAATGAAAAGGTTAGTCTGAAAAAGATATTAAGCAATTTTATATATTTTCTCATGATATGCAAACAGTAGTTGCAAAAATCAGGATTTGAATACATTGGGAAAGAGAAAGTATTTAAAATGTGAAGATAATTCTAAAAATGTCTAGGAAAATGTTAGAAGCTATTAAGATTGGCAAGCCATTAGGTTAAGAAAGCATCTTTAAGAGCACTGCTAACGGATGGAGAGGAAGGAAATTGAAGACGTTTTGTCAAACATTTTCATAAGCTTAATAGATTTCCCAGAAGACTCGAAAGTAACTAACATTTTTTTCAACTGGGAAAAAAATGATTTGAGGTGAATCAGATGAACTTAGTTCTCTTGAAAAGTGAACAAATGATGGAATTAGTTAGCTAGATCTAGGTAAGTTACAACATATGCAATGCAGTCATACCCTCATAATCAACTTTTGTCTTGACCTAAACACCCCTGCTATTCCTGTTATAGTACTCTTGAGACAAAGACTGCAAACTGTGTTCGTTAGTGCTGACATGTGAATTATATATATATTTTAATATGGATAAGTGTCCACATAGGATTCTGGTGTAACCAGCAAATGCATTTTGTTTGAGAAGAAAAGGGATATTTGAACTCAGCTGTGCAAAGGAGAAATACTAATGTATTCAGGGATGATGTAATTTAGCCCACTAATTATCTGGGGATAGTCAGAAACATGGGAGAACTTGGTTGGGAGAAAGGATGTCGTCTGTCCTAGTGGCTGCTCCTCCATTCTGCTTTCTGGTACCCTTCCTTCACCAGGCACACATTGTCTCTGAAATTAGTGTAAAGTAGGAGTGGCTAAACTTTTTCCATCAGGAGCCACATGGCAATTTTTACATGTTCCAGCAGCTGAATACAAAAGAGCTCCAACCCTCCCCCCTCAGATTAAATCCCTCTCAGCCACAACCCCGCCAAGGTGTAACCCCTCTCAGTGCCAAACTGCCTCCCAACTCCCATCTTAACCCCTTGCAGCCACAAATCCAGGATTAACTTTCCTTGCACAGGACCTCCATATGTTGCTGTCCTCCCACTGTTTCTTTGCCAGGCTGCCATCTCCACCTTAGCAGCCTTCCTACTCCCTTGCCCCACATACAGCATGGCAGGAACAGCTCCCTGCCCTGCTGTGCTGAAGTAATGGGACTCAGTTTAATTGGTTTAATGGCTGATCCCTCCTGGAAGGATTTAAACCTAATAAATTGAGTTCTACTCTTTAAGTGTGGCAGGAGAGGGAACCAGAGGAGGAGACAACCGTGGCAGTGGCGGGACCTGCAAATGGCTCCTTAAAGAGTTATACACAGCTCAGAGCTGCCCAGTTGGCTTTCAAAAATGGTGCCACAGATGGCTCTGTGGACCAGATGAAGCTCCATGGGCTGGATTCTGGCCTGTGGGCCACATGTTGGCCACTCCTGGTATAAAGTATATAACATTATTATGACTCTCAAAGTAACTGAGAGATCACAAACCCTTGAAGTTAATGGAAGCTTTTCGCACTGGCTTCCATGGATGTAGAATCAGGCATATGTTAAAGTGGTCACCAACCGAGCCATAAAAAGTATAAGCAGTGTTTATTGTTTAATGGGATACAACATATGGCATTTGGATCAAGGACTGAGAAGTAACAATTGATGGAGTAACAATTGAATGAAATTCTTATGTATTAAAAATGTTAAGAGCATATTAATTTTAAACATGCAGGAAAAGATTTAAGTAGACACTGTAACAAGTGGAGGATGTGCTCTAAGTGGAAGTTGGGCATCAGAAACTGGTTACATTTGCAAAATGTACTTTTTTAGGCCAGCAAATCAGCCAATTGATCTGTGCTTGAATGAACTCAGAATGATGGATTTAAGAAAAACAATAGGTGTAACCACTGGATACAAAGGTTTTGGTGATCGAAAAATGTTTCATTACTGAGATTACCTTAAACAGAAATTTTGTGTACAACAGTTACACTTTAAAATTTTATATCATTTGGGAAGTTGTGAGGTGTTCTATCAGTAATTTAGGGATTCTGTTCAGTAGTTCCTTAAAGGCCTTAATCCAAAAAGATATTTTTAGTACATCAACGGTTCCACTGACTTCAGTGGGACTGCTCACTTGCATTAAGTTACTCAGGTCCTTGACCACTTTGCTGCCTCATGGTTTGTGTGAATGAGAAATATTCCTCAGATTGGTAAAATCATTGAAAGTGATATAAATGATTCAAGGTGCTCTATGTAGTGCCTAAGTGCTGAACTAAGATCTAGATATGAATACTGATTGTTTTTTTAATACATTCTACATACCAGCCATATCTCTGGAAGGCAGAGTCTCATCAACTGAAATAAGTGTGTGAAATGTTATGGGTATTATAAGATGCCTTTCTTTTGAATTACACCGATATCCTGATTTTACCTGCTGATATACAAACTTGTCATCACTTCAAAAACACAAACAGATGTTTCCTCCCCTGAAGGTGGATGTAGATTGGATGATCTACAGCTACCGATCACTAATTCCAGATGGCTTTCATGATGATAATGTATTGTACACCTTTCTGTTAAACGTTTCCACCTTTCTGCTAAAAGTTTCCATGCTTTAATTAACTGCTGACGTACTCTAGGTGTGAGACTTATATATAACCTACTATAAAAACATGGCAGTACAGTATGTATTTTCTATATCAGTATCTATTTGGAGTACTGTTCCATTTACATTTTGTCCTCCTCTGCTCAACATGGACAAGACATCATTCAAATCTGGTAGTTTGTAAAAAGCTATATGTCCCACAGCAAGCATGTATAGTAGAATGGAACTCTTTATTCCTTCTTCAGGGGCAAAGGGAAATGAAAATACAGGTTCTACTTATTTACATGAACTATAATATTGCTTAAGCACACTTCCACATCTTATGCTTTGCTTTAGTTTGGAATTTGCCTGTGTTCTGATGTTATAAATGATTGTTTGTTGCTATTGATGTGTCCCTGAAATAGCATAGCATAAGCACTATGGAAGGGGTATACCCTCACTGGAATGCAGCAAACAGGTGGAGGAGAGGACCCTGCTGATGCTCCTGACAACCACTGTAGCTAACTGGACTCCTGAAGGGTTTTAGTGGCTGGTGATTCTTACATTACTGTGAATTCTGAACCTCTGCAAACTGAACAGTTAATATTTAGAACTATGGGCTTGGCTGTAGTGCCTATATACTGATTCATATTTTCCTAATTTTATTGTATAGGTTGGGTGGATGTGGATGTAAAAATAGGTTATATTTTAATTTCTCAGACCCTGAAATAGGAGTTAAGCTGTCAATAGGGGCTTGAACCATTGTTTTATTTATTTTAGAAAGGCACTTCTAGCTAGTTTGAAACCAATTTGTATTGTTGATGTTTGTTTGAGGCAGAGGGCTACATATATTTTATACAGAACCTTTCCAGGGATCAGGCCTATGGGGGGAAAAAAGCAAGCTGTTCAACTAGAATTGTCCTACCCATTCCCTGAGGCTCCTCCCCCTATGAATTATGTTCTTTTTCTCTTGGGCATTCACTTTCCTCCAGCCTCACACACATTCACAGGACGGGTGCAGGGAGCTTGTGTGCAGGAAGAACATGAGGGTTCTAACTTGGGGTGCAGGCTCTGGGACGTGGCCACAAATGAGGGATTTAGATTGTGGGGGGTGGCTCCAGGTTGGGATAGAAGGTTTGGGAGCAGGGGGAAGAAAATCCCATCTGGGTGTTCTGGATCTGAAGTGAGGCTGGTGATGCAGGTTTGGGCTACAGGAGAAGATTCCAGGCTCGGAGGTGGGGACTGAGGGATTCAGAGTTTGGGAGGGATTGCAGAATGAGATGAGGTTGGGAAGCAGGTGGGGTTACAGGCTGTGGCTGGGGATGCAGGCTCTATGGTGGGCCAGGGAGGAGGTTTTACAGGTGCTGGAGGGGGCTCTTGGCTGTGGGGTGAGGCCAAGAGATTTGGAATGGTGGAGGAGGCTGTGGGATGAGGCAGGGGAATGGGTGCAAGGGGTAAGGACTCTGGCTGGGGTGCAGGCTCTGTGGTGGGTCTGTGGATGACACGACTGGGGTGCAAGGGGGACTCTGGGTTTGCAGGGCTCAGGACTGGTGCAGGTAGTTGCAGTTAGGGGTCAGGGTGTGGGGATACCTCAGGTGACTCCCAGTCAGTGGTACAATAGGACTAAGGCAGGCTAATCTCTCCTTGTGCTTCCTCCACACTGCACCCCAGAAGCTGCCAGCAGGCCCAGCTCTGAAGGAAGGTCCACACACTGCTCTTGCCCACAGGCACTGCTCCTGAAGCTCCCATTGGCCATTGAGATCTGGTGCTCAGTGTGGGGGGTTATGTGCATAGCACTCAGTCCCTCCTCCCTGCTGCCTAGGTGCTGGAGCTGCTGGCCATTTCAGGGCTGTAGTGTGAATCCAGGACAGAGAGAGACTCCTCACCAAGGACATCTACTACAGTACATGTGCCTTAGCCCTTCTCCATTGCTGATCAGGTTTTAATGGCCTGTTTTGTGGTGCTGACTGGACCTGCCAGAGTCCCTTTTTGACCAGACGTTCTGGTTGAAAACCAGATGCCTGGCAATCATATTTTCAACTGTTAACTTATAGAATCTCTCTACACAAGCCATATAGACATCATCCTAGGCATCATTCATAACAAGTGTACATTGGGTTGGTTTATGTTTTATCTCAATTGAAACTTTAAAGGGCGCGATCCATAGTCTATGCAGACTGAAGGATGGCTACTTACTAAATTTATATTTTAAATTCTCTTTTTAAAGTTAAAATTAGTTTGAAATAAAAATATAGAGAGGACAGCAAACATAGGAAGCATAATTGATGTTCATTTATTTATTTTAAAAATGGAGTACACAATATTTAGAAGTACAGTACAAACTTTATTAGCCAATATCCCCAGGGAACTGGAGATGCTGGACAATACAATGTCCTGGTTATCTGAGCTCACCTCCCACCTCTGCTCCTGCCATGCATTGGGCAGCTGGCACTGCTCTTTTCCCATGCAGCCGTGCAGGAGCCAGCCATTCCTGTGGCAGCCATAGCAGCTAGGCCCAGCCAGGCAACTGGCCCCCTGGCAGCTGGGACAGACAGTCCTGGCTGATCAGCCTCATCAGCCAGCCCCACAGTAGCCATGACCGCCATCCCTGTCCAGTCAGCCATGCATACTGGTTAAGTGAATGTGCTGGTTATCTGAGTGCCAGATAACCAGGCTTTTACTGTATGTATAATGCATATGACATCTATACATAATTTCCCTGTATCCATACTGGCCATATAGTTTTTTCCCTCAGTTTTGGTAGTATTGTGAGGTCAGTGTAGTGGGCAGAGCCCCATTGATTTAATTGGTGCTTTGGGTTGATGCAGGTATCTATCAAGGTGGAATTTATGGCAAGATTAAGCAATGCATTATGAGTTGTTTGTAGTAAGTTCTGTGCTTTGTACCTGGTGCAATGGAAACCCAATCTCACTCAGGCCTTACATTCCAGAATGATGCTGCAATTTAAATAATAAGTATGGAGATAGTAATAGCACAAATTTTGAGCATTACACATTATTGTAACATGCTAACTATGCTGATCCGTTCTATTTATTCATATATGTGTGGATTTATATCCTTGATCATTATGGTTATTAGGAAATTATGCTAAATAGGGTGGATTTTTTCCCACGGGTTACCTGAATAGTTATGGAAATTTTGTGAAAACTTTGAAAAGTCAATAGATGGAAACACACACACACACAAGAAAACACAAAGGTCTTGATGTCACTTCAGGATCTGGAAGGATGTATTCTTGGGCTCATGCAATGCCCATTTGATTCCAGTGATTCCAGGATCTATTCTAGCAAATTCTCCTGCAGGATTAGAAGCCACCTTGTTTAATACATTATTGGTATCACTGAATGGCAGTTCTCCAAACTGCCGTTATTTCACAAAAGCTTAGCTTTTAAAAACAAATCCTCCTCCCCAGGATCACTGAGATCCCATGTGGCTTAAGGAATTAGATATTTCTGCCTTTTCAGTGTGTAACTTGTATAAAATAATCTCACAGTTCTTTAGTGCAGGTTTAATTTTAGTACCAATTTCAGATACAACCATGAGGTAACATCTAAAAGGGGCAAAGGGCAAATGCATGTGTAGAATCTAAATGAGACCTTATTCTTCCACCAGTAAATATACACCAGATGCAAGTTGCAAATTGGAACACTTTCAGAATGCAGTTAGTGCCAGTAAGAATCCCATCAGGGACCATTTCAAAGATTAGTTTGATGCCCACAGGAATGTATTGTGTGAGCCTGTTCCTCAGTAATACTCTGTACATTGCCATCACCATGAAAGAGTTCTAGCTGTACAGGTCTGATTGTAGGATTTTGCAATGTCCTGTGAGAGCTGCAAAATCACAGTACTCATACTGGAATGGTTCTTCTTTATATTGAGCCTTTAAAGCTTTATTTTCTTCTGGGAAAGCATATCTGAATATTGCTTTGATTTCAGATGTCCTGTTCCAATGCTGTGCAAAGGATGCATAAAGAGGAAGTAGCATGCTCCAGCACCGACACCTCAGGTAATCTGGTTTCTGTTCCAGCTCCACCAGTAACTTAATATGTGAACCTGGGTAGAGCATTTAAAGTCTCTGAGCTCATTTCTCCATCTCTCAAATAAGGATACCAATACCTACCTCTTTTACAAGGGTATTTGGAAGCCTAATTCAATATTGTTAGCAAAGTACCAAAATTCATACTAGAGAAAAGGAGCCTTAATGTAAGCATTACAGAAAATTTTGAGAGGGACTCCAGAGACTCTGAACTCCAAATACAGACACTGACAGCTGAAAATGGTCAGTATATCTTAATATTGGGTTCTTGAGTTTGTGTCTAGGGCCTGTTATGGTTAGGCAATGGGGGTTGAGGGTGGGAAAAAGAAGTATTTCATCCTAAGTGATATGAAATTATATACCTTCATAGTTACTGTTGATTGGGTACAGCAGTAGCAATTTCCATAGCAATTGTGCATAACTGATAAATATTATTTGTGAAAGCTGGCTAAAAAACAGATGAGAAAATATTTTCTGTTTTAGAGCATTTTCAACTAGTTGTACTCTTAGCTACTATTGAAGTGATGGGGAAACAATATTACAGTACTGTAGTGACTGGAAAAGAAAAACTTTCTTAACCAGTAGTATGTAGCACCATCTTATTTATTTTTCCTCTTCTTGGAATTGCAAACAACACTATGACTAAAGCAAGCAGGTTGGCAGCCATGGTACATTTGTTGAGGCTTTGCAGACAGGTTAGTCTTGCTATATTTTGCAAAATGGATTCCAGAGACACTGAAGTGGAAGATCAAATGTGCCACCTGCAATGTGTAGCTTGTTAGTTATTCACATGTCATGAAAACCAACCCTGTTAATCTTTACTGAATGAGACTGTATTAAGCATTGTAATTTTCTTTAAGGTACAGTGAGATTAAACAGTGTAAAAATGTAGCTATGACAGACTCTTTTATGTGGTGTGTCTGCCTAAGTTTCTCAGAGCGGAGTAAATATGTCCTGTGGAAGATGTCATTCCTGATCAAATGTGCATGTTTCTTTAAACATAACAGTACATGCCATCATATCCTAAGTAGGTGCTCTCAGTGGCTTCACGGCAGAGTTAAGTAGGTGTGATGCAGCATAAATGTGATGTTTCATGCTCAGGAACTTTAAAAAGAGCAGGGAAGTAGAAAGCAAGGAAAGGATGATGCTGAAGGGAGGAAAGAAAGAGGAATCTGAGCCTGTTTCCGCTTCATTTGAGGCAAAGTTTGGACTTCACATTGACTTCATCTGAAGCAAGATTGAGCCCTACAATGGATCCAGTGTAGTAATATAATGGTATAATTTTCTTGTTGGTTATATGCTCTTCAGAGATAGGAGTATCTTTTAACTGTTTCTTTTGAAGCACAAAGTACATTGTTGACATCTCATAAATAAATAATAGAATAATAATTCATTATCACCCACATTTTATTTATACCAGAGTCAGTGGAATTATTCATTGTAAATGATATTCATTGTGAATTTAGCCCTTTTTTCTGTTCATGAATTATTTTTCCCCAAACGATTCACTATTCATAATTATTTGCAGCATAATTTAAACAAAATTTCAGCCTGAGGGTGTCTTGGAAATTGTTCTTACTTGAGCTACCTGCTCTTTGTCATGATTTGTGGTATGTGAGTGATTACCTAAGTTACCTTTTAATAACTAGGTGCCCTGACTGGATGGCTGAAACCATTTAAACCAGTAGTAGTGAATAACTAGAGAGGAATAACTAGAGAATACACTTCTTGAAGAACAGGCAGTTCTAGAGCCATTAATAGATTGTAAAGCTAGAAGGGACCATTAGCATAATCTACTCTAACCTTCTATACAATACAGGCCAATCACTTTCTTCAGCAATTTCTGCCCCAAGCTCATAGCTTTTGTATGAGCTGTAACAGGTGAGCAAAAATCCATTTGCATTAATAGCAAAGAGCAGCATGCACCAGCATGGTCACAAAGGTTTAGCAATATTGTTTTGTGGTACTCAGTCACTCTAAACCTATGGGCATGTTTGCAGGAGGAACAATTGTTTACAATATTTGAAATTTGACAAAGAAATGGAACACTATTGTAGGAAACAAGAAAAAGAGCAAGATTGCCTAGTAGATCTTTTTCCTTGTGAATCTTAAACACCTCTAAGGCTGGAGATTTCACCACTTCCCACCATGCTCCCAGTGAAATACTTTTCCTAATATTCAACACAGACCTCCTCACGCTGCAACTTGAGATCATTGTCTCTTGTTCTGTCTTCTGCTACCACTGAGAATACCCTAGCTCCATCCTCTTTGTAAACCCCTTCAGTTAGTTGAAGGCTGCTATCGCTCTTGTTTTCTGCACACTAAATAATTTCAGTTCCCTCAGCATCTCCTCATGAGCCGTACCCAACAGATCACTAATCGTTTCCTTTGCTCTTTACTGGATTCTCTCCAAGTGTTCCATATCCTTTCAGTAGTGGGGGGCCGAAATGTGGACATCGTGATATAGATGTGGCCTCACCAATGCTGAAGAGAGGAAATAATTCTACTAATGCAGCCAAATAGACCCGCAAAGTTGGAGGGAAAGGATCTGAGTGAGTATCAGGCACTAACAGAACTGATTAATATCAGCATGGTTCCTTGGGGAAAAAATGTGATCACAGGAGAGGGAGGACACTGTGAAAGGACAGGATACCACAGCGAAAGGACAGGATACCACAGCAGATCATACATAGGGGTAGAGTTTTCCCTTGATTGTGACTGTGTGTGTACAGTGTCTCACTGCACAAGGAAAGCAAACATTGAAGTTTAGCAGAGCACAAAAAAAAGTGCCTAAAACTTAGGTTATTTTGCCCTCATTTTTTTTCCTGTAGCCATGCATCAACACTCACTAAATTATTTTAAAACAAATTTAAAGGACAAGAATTAGCTGTTTGTTGGTTGAGACTTTCTGTACAATGTTTTTATCCAGAGGGAATGTAAACCCTCACGCACAAAGTTTATAATGGAAATTCTGTCAAACTTAAGTATGGCAGAGCAAATGGCACAGCTATAATATGTAAAAAAAAAATTAAAATGCTATGAACACAGGGTGAAGGCTAGCTGACTTGACACTGAACATAGAAAGGTAAATGATTGGAACTTTAATTACTTTGATCCGTCATGCCTTGTAGCTATATGTCAACTAAGCCTACAAAACTGACACAGAACAAAGGCCATGACTGTTCAACATCTTAACTCATTTCTAATGGTTGATTAATAAGTCTATTGAACCAAATGTGTGATGAGAATTGAGAAAAAAATATAGTGTGTACATATACACTGCATTTTTCCTAGTTGTTGTACATGGTCACAAACAGATATTGTATGCGACTTTTTTTCTACAAAAAGTATTTAAGCTCAAAATAAGTGACAAATGGATGCTTTAGCTGGGATAAATGAGCTTATTTTTGTTGTTTCCTCTGGAAGGAAGCTTTGCATGAGATATATGGACACAGAAGCACTCTCTTAGGACGTTGCATGCCATTTTTGTCAATAAGACTGAAACGGTTTTTTATTGTAAATAATGGAATGTTTCAGCTTCCTTGGCTGTGGCTCTTCTGATCCTTAACAGTGAGCTTTTATGACTTTCAAGCAGTTTACTCAATGATAGAAAAATGTCCCCCACATAGGTTAGGTGGCCCAGCCTTTTTACACTCTGACGTTCACTCCTGTGTTTGACATAATCATTTTCCCTCCTATTTCAGCTTTTTATTTTCCCTATTCACATATTCTCTCATAGGCCATGATCCGTGCAGTCATGACAAATGTCTTCCAGTCATGACATCATTGGGACAACTTGTGTGCTTAAAGCATGTACTTATTTTTTTTCTGGACTGTGGGCTTAGTTCCCAGAGTGGTGGTCCTGTCTAACAGAGTTCAGTGACAATGAATATCTCACTCCATTTGTCATGTATGGAACTGTGTTCACTATTTTTGTCTTCCCTATTAACAAAATATTCAAATTCATATTGTTTTAACCTTCTCCTAAGATATAAATATTAAAACATTAATAGACAACACTATCCTTTTTCCACAATTTAACAGGACTCTGCATGGTTGGCTATTTCTGTGCCTGATTGTGTTTCTAACTCATTGGATTTTTCTCTCATAATGTCAGGCTTGGGTTTTTCTGCCTTGTATGTCACTTCTAGTAATAAATATTCAGTGGGTCAAATTTTGTCTTTGGTTATTAACCCATCATTATCAATGGAATTGTACATAAATAATGAAGGGCAGTAATCAGGAAAGCAAAAGCACAAATGGAACTGCAGCTGGCAAGGGACGTGAAGGGTAACAAGAAGAGCTTCCACAGGCATGTTAACAATAAGAGGGTTATCAGGAAGGTGTGGGGGCACTACTGGATGAGAGAGGTAACCTAATGATGGATTATGTAAGAAAAGCTGAAGTACTCAGTGTTTTTTTTTGCCTCAGTCTTTATGGACAAGGACACCTCCCACATTATGGTGCTAGACTATGCAGTAGGGGGAAACTCTCAGTGGGGAAGGAATGAGTTAAGATCTACTTAGAAAAACTAGATGTACACAAATCCATGGGTATGGATTTAATGCATCCAAGGGTACTGAGGGAATTGGCAGACTTCATTGCCAAGCCTTTGGCCATTATCTTTGAAGACTCTTGGAGATCAGAAGAGATCCCGGATGACTGGAAAAAGGCAAGTGTAGTGCCCATCTTTAAAGAAGGAAAGAAGGACAGTCCAAGGAACTATAGACCAGTCAGGCTTACTTCAGTCCCTGGGAAAATAATGGAGGGCATCCTCAAGAAATCCATTTTGGAGCACTGAGAAGAGGGGAAAGTGATCACAAGTAGCCAACACGGATTCACCAAGGGCAAGTCGTGCCTGATCAATCTGATTAGCTTCTATGATGAGGTAACAGGATCAGTGGACATGGGGAAGTCTGTGGATGTGATATGCCTTGACTTCAGCAAAGTTTTTCATAGAGTCTCCCACAAAATTCTTGCCCATAAGTTAAGGAAGTATGGACTGGATACATGGACTGTAAGATGGCTAGAAAGCTGGCTTGATGGTCGGGTCCAACCGGTAGTGGTCAATGGTTCAATATCTGGATAGTGGTCGGTTTCAAGTGGAGTGCCCCATGGCTCAGTTCTGGTGCCAGTGTTGTTCAACATGTTTATTAATGACCTGGATTGCACCCTCAACAAGTTTGCAGATGACACCAGGCTAGTGGGAGAGGTAGATATGTTGGAGGGTAGAGAAAGGATCCAGATAAATTGGAGGAGTGGGCCAAAGGAAATCTGATGAGGTTCAACAAGGAGAAGTGTAGAGCCCTGCACTTGGGAGAGAAGAATCCCAAGCATTGTTCTAGGCTGGGTACCAACTGGCTAAGCAGCAGTACAAAGGAAAGAAACCTAGGGATTATGGCGGATGAAAGGCTGGATATGAGTAAACAGTGTGCCTTTGTAGCCAAGAAGGCTAACAGCATACTGGGATGCATTAGAAGGAGAATTTCCAGAAGATCTATTTCTCTATATTCAACACTGGTGAGGCCACATCTGGAGTATTGCATCCAGTTTTGGGCCCCCGGTATAGAAAGGATGTGGGTGTGCTGGAGCAGGTTCAGCAGAGGGCAACAAAAATGATTAAAGGGCTGAAGCACATGGCCTATGAAGAGAGGCAGAGGGATATGGGCTTCTTTAGTTTGCAGAAGAGAAGACTAAGGGGTGATTTAATAGCAGCCTTCAGCTTCCTGAAGGGGAGCTCTAAAGAGGATGAAAAGAAAGAAACTTCTCAGTGGTAATAGACAGCAGAAAAAGGAGCAATGATGTGATGTTACAGAAGGAGAGAAGTGGCTGGACTTTAGGAAAAACTACTTCACCAGGGGCTTGTCTACACTAGCTCCCTACTTCGAAGGGAGCATGGTAAGTAGGGTGTTGGGACTTCATTAATGAAGTACTGCGGTGCATTTGCAGCACTTCATTAAGTAAAATCCACCCCCACGGCAACTCCAAAGTGTTAAACTTTGAAGTGCCGGCTTGCGTGTAGCCGCGGCTCACCCACTGGTATTTCACAATGCCCGGGGTACTTTGAAGTCCCTTTACTCCTCAAAATGCTATTGGGTGGTGATACAGATGAACTGAAATGTTAGAAGGAATTAGTTGTTTGACTTCTTGCAAGCTAGTGTGGTGAAACAGATCTCCTGTTTTCTTCTTTTGCATACCTTGAGCTGTGGCTGCCTGGCTTCTAAGCAATTTCCTCTGAACTGGTATTCTCATAGGCTATAGCCACACAGCCAAGTTATTTCAAGATAACAACTGCTGTTTCAAAATAAATTTGCTGTCATCTACACTACACAATTGCTATTTTGAAATAAACTCGAAATAGCTGTTGTGTTATTTCAAAATCAGTAAAACTCATTGCAGGAGGAATACCTCCTATTTCAAAATAAGCACTATGTGTGCAGACTATGTATTTCAAAATAGCTAAGTGCTATTTCAAAATACACTTTTGCATGTAGTAGCCCTATTTTAAATAGTTATTTCTGAATAGCTATTCCAAATAAGCCTGCTGTATAGACCTAGCCATATGATCCCACAGATCCCCTTGTTACAGTGGAATCACGATCTCTGTATCAGTTCCTGAGCTGTGTCTAGCACTTGCTCCCTGGCATACAAGCACAGCTATATGGGCTGGTGCCTATTGGGAGCTTTCCCCAGTACTCCCCCATTATACAGTCTCCTGCTCCACATATAAGAGAACTTTCTTGCACTCCCACATAAATGCCAATAGTGCCTTGTGGCCTCTTACACTGCCCTGCCACCAGGCTACCTGGGCCAAAACTCTGTAAAGAAGCTTTACATAGACTATTCACAGTGAACAACTTGTCCAGTTTTAATACTTACTGTCCTGTGCTGCTTTATTAAATGTATGCACATTTAGGCTGAGGCCACACTTGGCCAAAATTTCAAAATGGCCATGCTAATGGCCAAATCGAATACTAATGACACTGAACTGGATATTCAGTGCCTCATTAGCATTAGGACACTTCTAGCCACAGCGTGTCAAAAGCACCGCTTTTGAATGCACGCAGCTTGGCATGGCTGCATGAGGGTATTTTTCTCAGCTGAGGGGAATAAGGGGATTTCAAAACACGTGGGCTACGTCTACACGTGCACCCAACTTCGAAATAGCTTATTTCGATGTTGCGACATCGAAATAGGCTATTTCGATGAATAACGTCTACACGTCCTCCAGGGCCGGCAACGTCGATGTTCAACTTCGACGTTGCTCAGCCCAACATCGAAATAGGCGCTGCGAGGGAACGTCTACACGCCAAAGTAGCACACATCGAAATAAGGGAGCCAGGCACAGCTGCAGACAGGGTCACGGGGCGGACTCAACAGCAAGTCGCTCCCTTAAAGGGCCCCTCCCAGACACACTTTCATTAAACAGTGCAAGATACACAGAGCCAACAACTAGTTGCAGACCCTGTATATGCAGCACGGACCCCCAGCTGCAGCAGCAGCAGCCAGAAGCCCTGGGCTAAGGGCTGCTGCCCACGGTGACCACAGAGCCCCGCAAGGGCTGGAGAGAGAGTATCTCTCAACCCCCCAGCTGATGGCCGCCATGGAGGACCCCGCTATTTCGATGTTGCGGGACGCGGATCGTCTACACGTCCCTACTTCGATGTTGAACGTCGAAGTAGGGCGCTATTCCCATCCGCTCATGGGGTTAGCGACTTCGACGTCTCGCCGCCTAACGTCGATTTCAACTTCGAAATAGCGCCCAACACGTGTAGACGTGACGGGCGCTATTTCGAAGTTACTGCCGCTACTTCGAAGTAGCGTGCACGTGTAGACGCAGCCGTGGTGTCCTTTTGAAAAGGATCCCTGTGGAGCCACACCGAGCCGTGCACATTCAAAAGCGGTGCTTTCAAAGTGCTGTGGCCGGAAGCGTGCTCATGCTAATGAGGCACTGAATATTCAATTCAGCACCTCATTAGTATTCTTTGATTTGGCTGTTAGCATGGCCATTTCAAAGGATTGGCCAAGTGTGGTCACGGCCTTAGTTATAATGTCAGTGTTCAGAGTGAAATGTCTGTTGCTCTCTTTAACATTGTATATATTTGGATGCCAGTTTTTGAAATCTGTTCTTCCAGATGTAGTTGAAATAGTCTATGTTGGAATTATCATAACTCCGTAGATGATATTTCCCAGTCTGCACATCTAATACAAAACACCTCTCTTCCACTAGCTGAAACACTGGAACATTAAACAGCAGCGAAGGGTCCTGTGGCACCTTATAGACCGGCAGGAAAGTTTTGAGCATGATCTTTCGTGAGCACAGACTCACTTCATCAGATGCTGGTCATGGAGGGATTTCCACAACCAGCATCTGATGAAGTGAGTCTGTGCTCACGAAAGCTCATGCTCAAAACATTTCTGTTGGTCTACAAGGTGCCACAAGACCCTTTGTTGCTGTTACAGATCCAGACTAACACGACTACCCTGCCGATACTTGGAACATTAAACAGTGTCTTGTGTTGTAGTGGAATCTGAGACTACTTGTGTAGCATGGAATGTATCATCAACATATCTACTTTACAAAGGGAACTCATACTTGAATGCTGCTTATAGCGATACCATTTTCAACATAATTACATAGAGCTATTAATTCTTTTTTTCCTTTTATTGTATTATACAATATATATATCTAAACTCCAATTCAGCAACCATCAGGCCTGCAGAAAGGAGGCCATTGATTAAAAAGTGTCCCTTAGTCCCAGTCACCAGCACTGCTGTAGTGGCAATGGCAGTAGCCAGAGACCTGGACCCTTTAAACTGCTGATGGAACTCAAAGCTCAGATTTCAGAATCCTGTACAGAACAAATAGAAAAACAAGATAAATAGACATAAAGATAATATTTTCCATTCTTTCCTGTGTGTAGTCAGGAGATGCTAAGAGAAACCTATCCTACATGAATTGTCCAAGCCCAGAAAGTGAATAGAAATAGTCTCTGAAAATGGGAAACAAAGGCAAATGCATTGAAAAATTCAACTAATAATCTTTTAGACTTATCTAAAACATGTTCTCTGTGGCTTCCGAAGTACTTTCCAATTAATTTATTTTCCCCACCCATCTCCTGAGTTAGGCAAATTTTGTGCTAGAAGTGAATTAGGTAAATGGAATCTCATTGGTTTTGTGAGTTTCAGAAACTTTTTTTTTCTAAGAACCTGGGATTTTGGAAAATTAAGTTTGTATTTTTGAGGTACTTATTCTCAATAAATTATACTTATCTTTATTGTCAGAGAGTTTTTTTTTTAAATAACCTTTTATCTACCTGAGGAAACACATACGCTACTCAAGCAGTGAAGAAAACAATATAGGGTAATTTTTATAGCAGTGATAGGCAACCCAGGCTAGTAAGTGGGCCACATGAGTGGCCCTCTTTCATCTTAGTGGGCTGCAAGATTGAAATCGGGCCATGTGCACTAATCATGACCCCAAGAATAAGATTAATTACATTGCTCTTGATTCTCCTTCTTTATTACACCTTTTTGAACACATTGGCTGTGTTTACACTTGCCCCCAACTTTGAAGGGGGCATGGTAATTAGGGTGTTGGGAGATTACTGATGAAGTGCTGTGGTGCATGCAGCACTTCATTATGCTAAATCTCCCCTGTGGCAACTTCAAAATGTGAAACTTCGAAATGCTGGCTTGTGTGTAGCCGCGGGTACTTCAAAGTGCCCACGCTCCTGCAAAGTCCCTTTACTCCTCAAAATTTTAATTTTGAGGAGTAAAGGGACTTCAAAGTAATCGCGGCAGACCTGCAGCTACATGCAAGCTGGCACTTCAAAGTTTCACACTTCGAAGTTGCTGTGGGGGAGATTTAGCCTAATGAAGTGCTGCATATGCACCGCCACACTTCATTAGTACTCTCCTGACACCCTGATTAATATGCCCCCTTCAAAGTTTGAGCTAGTCAATACACAGTCATTGTGGTCCATTCTTAGAAGCAAATTAAATTACTGGCAAAAGGTAACAAAGAGGCACAGGAAGCTTACAGCTCTCACAACATTGTGTGCAATTAGCATGCACCTCACACTGCCCTTGCTTTAAATGGGTCACTTCTCATTTTGCAAGGGGCTGCTAGATCCCCCTGTCTACCACAGGCCTCACCCCCCAACCCCTCCCTTAGACACCCTCTCAGCTACTTCACTACCTTTTCCCCTATGGCTGCATCTACGCTTGCATTCCTCTTTCGAGAGAAGAATGCAAACGAGGGAAATAAAAAATGCAAATGAAGCACTGATTTACATATCTCATGCTTTATTTGCATAAACTCTTTTCAGAAGAGATTCTTTTTAAAGGAAAAAAAACATTGTAGATGGGTCTTTTTAGAAAATAAACCTCATCTTTGAAAGAACCCTTGTTCCTAAAAAAAGAAAAAAAAAAGAAAAAAAGGAATAAAGCTTCTTTTGACCATGGGGTTTATTTTTGAAAGATGCCCGTCTACACTGCTTTTTTCTTTGAGGAGAATCTCTTCCAAAAAGACATGATAAAAATTAAATCTGAGATATGTAAATCAGTGCCTCATTTGTATTTTTGATTTCCCTCATTTGCATTCCTCTTTCAAAAGACGAATGCCAGTGTAGGTGCAGCCTGAGTGTGCCCTGTCCTTTCTCCTCCCACTTCCCTGACCATACTTCCAGAGCAATGTGAATCAGCTGATTTGCACCCTGTCCCCACTCCTTCCTAAAGCTTGAACATAGCAAATCAGCTGATTTGCTGCTTTCCTGCTCTGGGAAGAAAGGGGAGGGGCAAGGATGAATATAAATCAGCAGAGTCACATCACTGCAGAGGTGCTTGTGAGGATGGGGAGGAGTAGTAAGTGTGGGGCCCCTTACACATGAGAGGTACTGTGACAGGGAGCAGACAAGGGGTGCATGGGCCACATATAGAACCCCAATGGGCTACAAGTGGCCTGCAAACCACAGGTTGCCCACTGCTGTTGTGTACTGCCAATCTGTCCCTGAGCTGACACCAACCTGACCAATGATTCTGAGATTGGGAAAGCTGGAAAATTACTTTGCAAATCAGTATGTTGTACCCAGAAGATATCGAAAAATGCTCAAGGCCAAGAAAGATACCCATCTATATGGTCTCCCACTGTAGGCATTTGACAACAGGGCAGTTCCAATGTTCTATGCCTTATTCCTATTGATGTGCTATTCACTGTTGCCTGGTTAGGGCAAGGAACTTGGAACTGACAGCCTTAAGTTCCATGCCTGACTCTTCAACTGAAATAATGTGTAACTTTGAGCAAGTCCCTTCATCTCCCTGGAAGCTGAGGACAGTAATAGCCACATATGTAACTGGTTCTGAGATTTCTAGATGAAAAGTGTTTATATAATTGGCAAGGATTGTTATAAAGTATCTTACATTAATTGTTTTTACCGAAATCGTGTGTATTTTTACATAGCGAATACTCATGGAATTTGTTGAAGTAAGTACTGTATGAGTCACCTGCCCTTTAAAAATTTCTTAACGATGTGTTTGTCAAATGGCTGGAGTTTATTCTTCAGCTGAATGTGCTCCACCAATAGAGATGCATTAATCAGATGTAATGTTCGTCAAGCAAGCGAGATGATTGTGATGAAGCTCCTACTTCCCAAGGCAATTGAAAGAAAAGGGGCAGTGCTACAACCTGCAGCCATCAGCAACCATCAAAGCTAACGGGACTGGGGGGAAGATGACAGCCAGAATTGCATTATCATGGTAGGTCCTCAGCTTGCTGCTGGTGCAGAGCTGGTAGGATGGCCTGGCCAGATCCACACTTGTGTTCTGACTTCTCATGACTCCAGTCGGAGCAAGGAAAGGAGTGCCTGGAGAGGGACAGACCAGTGAAATGGGTTTTGGAGTTGTGGCTGACTCGGAGCATTTGTTCAGCTTCTAAATGGCGAGGGGACAGCAGTTCAAGGATCTGTTCTTCTGCCAGTTTCTGCATCATTAACAGCTCCTCAGGAGAGGAGCCCTACACAGAGAAAAAAGAATGGGAGGATACTGAGCTGAGATTTCCCTTGTCCCACTGGAGGAATCTGTGTCACTTGTAACTGTGGAGCCATCTCCCACATTTTCCACACTGGGTCTGTCCTACTGAGAATCTGTTGATTCACTATAGTACCTGTTTCTATAGGAGTGAGGAATTGTTACATAGTTAAACTTAACTAAAAGCTAATTGTCAAATTAGCTGTCAGGATTAATCAAAGAAGAAAAAACATGACATTTTAGCTCTAGAAAATTGTGTCCTAAGAAGACCATATTAAGTTTACTTAAACAGAAACTTTGGCTTCAGACGTATAAATTGAACACAGACACAATAGACTATTCATAATTAGCTTAAATGACAGCCAGTGTTTATTGGCATAAATAAAAGCTAGTATGTCTACCACTCTCCAGCATCCCAATGAACAACTCTCCATACCCTCAAGTGACTTGTCAAGACAGCAGTGGACCACTGCAGAAACTGACAGTTCAACCTATATTTGGATGCAATTTAGGCAAGATTTCTCATGTGAAATCTTAGGTCAGAAAACTTGCTGCTAGAAAATTTTGATTAAAGCAGAGAACTAGATGGGTTTAAATAGCTGCTCCTCCTGCTTCTGCAGAAGATTCTGCTGTGCTAGTTTCTCTTTTGTTCTTTCTTCATACCTTTAATTCTTGAAGTTTCTTACCTAACCTGGCCCCGTCCACATTTTGTGAGGTCTTTTGGAATCTGTGAGGCATTGAACTTAATTTTTGTTCTTCATCCTTGATCAGAGTGTGGTAAGATTATAATAGTTGGATTTCATCATCCAGTTTAATTTGGAGCCAATGTGCAACAAGTCACTTCTGAAACAGACCTACATGTGTCCTGAAAATTCTTCTTGTTTTTCCAGTATTTATTTCTTTGAATGGACTTCTAAAATAAGGTCTGTTATACATCTTGGTATTGTTTAGTTCAAATAACCTCATTTATGACATGTATTACTTTTCCACAAGATACAGAAGGAACAATGACATTCCCCAAACAATCAGTTTTTCACCTCTCTCTTGTGGAAAGTGAAATCTAGGGCAATGAATGCCCATTAAGACTGGCCCTGCCCATTCCACATTCAAATCAGAAGACTGTTTATATAAGAAGCTTCCATTAATTGTCAGGATATGGATAAAATGATGGGAGGCCTCAATTATTGGAACCTGAGCTTTTGTGGGACAACCTGTATCTTAACACTGTACTTGCTTTAACCCTATCTAGGTAAACTTATTCCATTTCTTATGCTTGGTTATGAATGTTGGTGTATTGGAATTATTGGTATATGCAGTTCCTTAGGTGAAAAATATATTACTGTAATAGTACCTTGGGCTAGTAGAAATTCCATGTATCTTAAGGAAAAAGGCAATTTGTCATAAAACTGCCAATATGGGAGATCGACAGCTGGTATAAATCAGCATAGACTATGCTGGTTTACACCAGCTGAAGAGCTGATCCTTGACATTCGGAAAGAGCCAAACCAGGTATTAGTTCTCCTGTTTACATTTCTCTTGCATGTCCCCCTGTTTTTCACACGTAGCAGTATATTTAGAGATCTTGTCCCTGCAAGACTCATCATTAGCACACTTCTATTAGGCTATGTCTACACTTGCCCCCAAACTTCAAAGGGGGCATGGTAATCAGGGTGATGGGAGATGACTAATAAAGTGCTGCAGTGCATCTGCCGCACTTCATTAGGCTAATTCTTCCCCACGGCAACTTTGAAGCGTTGAACTTCAGAGAGTTGGCATGCCGTGTAGCCGTGGGCACTTTGAAGAATCTGATAAGGTATTACTAGAAACTCAGCTAAACCATAATCCTAGATCCAAACAACTCTCATCTTTCAGGCCTTGCAATCTAGATCTAAATCTTCCACTTGACTTGTCTCTTTTGAAAGGTCAAACCCCTCTGAGTGTTTATGAAGAAAGAAAAGTGTTTGAAATCTAGAGATGAATCCAACTATTGCCCCGAAGCTCATTATTGTTTGTTGTTTTTACTGAATATATTTCCATTGATTTAGATAATGTTATTATAGATCAACTGAAGCACTTCCCAGACTACAATACATATTTCTCTCCTGACACTTTAATGTGGCCATGTCTACACTTAGGAAAAACTTTGAAATGGCCATGCTAATGGCCTTTTCAAAGAATACTAATGAGGTGCTGAAATGAATATTTGCATGGCCATTTTGAAGTTTTGTTTCAGTGTAGATGTAGCCATTGTGTGTGGAGGTGACACCAGTTTTGTCAACAAAACCAGGATTTTGTCAGCAAAACTTGCTAGTGTAATTATAGCTAATGACTTAGTGACCCCTTCAGGGCCATTCTTAGGATTTATGGGTCCATATGCAGTACCCCAATTCCAGTGTAGGGATGATTTTTAGAGACATGATTTTATAATCTTCAGCAAACTTTAAAGCAAATTTTAAACTAAGGTCCTGTAGATGAACACAGTAAATTCAGAAACTGTTGGTATACATCTGGGTTTGGCAAATGCCTACTGAATGGCTTCATTACCTCTTGAATGGCTCTTTCATAGCTTCAGTATTCTGCCAATAGGTCTGCCAAGCTTTTCACTTTTAAGTTAATTAGATTCTGTCTGGAGGAGGCAGAGCTACAGGACAGGATAGGAAGAGGTGGTGGATGGGTGGGCATTAAGAACCAGTGGTGCCCCAAATTTTGAGGCACACCACGCAGCGGCATATACTGTGGTAAGGAAAGCCCTAGACCCTACAAATATTAAATTTCTGCTACTAAGAAGAGTAAGTCTTTTTCCTGCTTGAATTAGTGTTTACATAATTATGTCATTGTTTTTCTATCAAAATACTTGTGGTGGCCATTACTGAATTTTGCTATTTATGGATAGAAAACAAATATTATTTTCATACTTTCTAGTTAACATTTTATTGATTTTAAGCAAATTATATAAATTTGATAATTGTTTGTGCATGGCCATGTGCATACAGTATCAAATCTGTTTGCTTTTATTTTCAAAGGTATACGCAAGTTAGAGTGTTCCTCCATATTTTATACATCATATTAAATTGACCCTTTCCCTCAATAAAAATATTTAATTGATATACATAGTACTATGGAGTGCTATATATTAATAACTAATAAACTCAATTAACAAATGAAAAAGTGCTAAAATAAATATATATATATATATAAATAAATATAAAATAAATATAGATAAAGAACACCAGTATCACTGTTTGAGCTTCACTGAAGGGCTTCAAATGAAATATAATTCTGTAATCATTAGAAACAGAAGCTCATACACAGTAGCAAGCATAGAGCTGGGCATGTAGAACTCCTTGGTTTGAATCTTGCATATGTCCAGTAAACTCTTTTTCATCTGGCAGTCTATCATCTGGTACTCTCAGATAACTGGCATTATAACCATAAGTAAATTTTAGTTATGTTTTCCATAAGTATAGTGTAGTGAAAGTAAACAAATAAATACAGCAATACAGTATAAGTTTACAGTGTACAGTACAATTGTTGGTAAATAAAGTGCTCTGAATACAGTTTTCTTTGTTTTTTAATATCTAATCTTATTTTTCTTTAACTTGATGCATAGCTATGTATACCCCTCTGTTTTCCACAATATTTGAAAATCTGGCAACCTCCCAAACCTAAACCTCACTTGCTACAATTGAAGCCCACTGTGTCTTCTACTTTCTTCAGGGCTAAGGAGAATATTTTTTTCTCCTCCTTGTAACACACTTTTAGGTACTTGAAAGCTGTTATGTCCCCTCTCAGCCTTCTCTTTTCCAAACTAAACAAATCTAGTTCTTGTAATTTTCTCTCACAGGTCATATTTTCTAGAACTTTAATCATTTTAGTTGCTCTTCTCCAGACCCTTTCCAATTTCTCCACTTCTTTCCTAAAATGTGGTCCCAGAACTGGACACAGTAATATCATTGGAGACTAATCAGTGCAGAGAGAAGCAGAAGAATTATTATTATGTCTTGCTCACAACAGTTCTGTCAATGCGTCCACGAAGTAATTTTTTTTTGCAAGAATGTCATTCTGATCATGACAATTTCAATAATTTTATGGATGTATGCTGAAGGAAAGAACCTTATATTGAACAAGAGAAAAGCAATCAGATTGATCTGAATTAGACTGATAACATAGGAAACTAAATTCTTCTTCCCACCATACACTTACTTGCAAGTGCATGGCTGCCTCAGTATGCACAAACTGCAGGATCAGGAGAATACTCAGTGGCAAAATAGCCTGACCGCCATGTGCACTCCCCTCCCCCCCCCCCAAAAAAAGGCAGCAAAACATCAAAACAAGTAGACATCATGTTAACATATCTAAGCAAATTCATTCCTCATTTGTCACAATTAAACACTCCACTCAGAATGCTGCCTGAGGACAATACAGAAAAATTGACAATACAATTAAAAAAGTTGCCACAGAAGCATCTGTACTGAACTATTTGAGATCATCAAAGAGCCTGAGAGCACAGTTGCTACAAACTCACATGAGTCAGGAGATGCAAAATGTGATCATTTCCATTTGTTTCTAAAGCACAGAGCTATGTTTTGTTTTTTGTTTTTTTATTATTTTATTTTATTTTGTTCTGGGCAGTTTTCAGAGTGTTTATGAGGAGAAGTCAGTACATATGGAAACACAACCTAAACAGTTCAAAAAATGTGTAAAGCACATTTATATTATTTCTCTGTCCTGAATGTGGCTCCCAACTCATCCCACTAAAATATCTGCAAATCTTATATTATGACTACTCCCTCTTTCAGATCACTAATCAAGCAGTTTAAGCCTGGTTTGAACACACTCTTTTAGAGTACTAGACGCTTCTCCCAACTTACGATGTAATAATTTCATCATTACTCAACACATATTAGTTCGCATGCAAGGGTACTTATTCAAGTTGAGATACATTTACTATGATTAAACAAACAAAACACTTCAAGACATGGTAATAAATATTGGAAACTGTGAATATCTAAATATATCTACAGCAATACCTTCTTCTATTATAAAACCTTTGCTTATGTGGAACGGCTAACAGTTCAAGTAACTTCTGGAGCCTACTCTTGTGACTAAACTCTACATAACCTAAAATAGGGTTGCAGAATGCCATCCTTACTGAGTTCTCTCTCAATATTTGTTCCACTGTTTTAGAGAGCTAGAAGTTAGGCTGCTGTGATGTAAACTAAATTGCTGTTCTTTCCTTTTTCTGATAATTGGAACTTTGTCCTAGATTGTCTGCACTTTCCCAGTTTAACAATTATTTTTGACATATCAAGCAAATGTGTGCGGGGAAGGTCTCATATCCATGACTACAACAAATTTTGTGCCACACTGTACAATGACAAGCGAAACTCTCAACCGTTTAACACAATAAATACCATTTTTTTTCTTTTCACACAAAAACTAACTTACCAACCAACTTTGCACCCTAGATTCTTATGCAAGCCAATTTGAAAGTAGCACTATAGGAGAAAGTAGGTAGTAAAGGTGAGTATTATGTGCATAATGTAGATTTTATATTCTATGCTTCTTTATCCAGTTTCAGTCCCTGCTCCGCAATGCAATTTCTCTGCTAACCCTCTTCTCGGAAAGAAATGACTGCAATGATCAACTCACTTCTGCCTATATTTATACTAAGCTTGACTTGGTTGCCTCTGACTGTGATTAACCACACACTGTATATAGCTACTCTAGTTTCCTATTCCCTAAATTAAATTATGCTACTTTTACTATGCTTGTTTCATAAATTGTTTACCCTTTTTTTGTCTAATGGTTTTATAGCTGGGAAACTTTTGCACTTTTTTTTAACTTATCTGACTGGAACTTTACCGCACAGCATGTTGTTTTGCATTGTTTGTGATCACACTTAGCCTGACCACCTTATTCATAGGAAACCACATTTCTGCATACGCGCTTTAGGTCTTGTCTGCATGCATATTTTGCACCAGACTTTAACTGGGCCTAAGCTTGCCTTGTCACCTGCCAATGTTTTGGTCAGGACAGGGCTCCCCCACAGTTTCCATATCAGCAGTTGTGTGAAATCTGCTGTCTACCTGTCCATAAACAAGAATTGCTTGATTCCACTTTGCACATGCCTAATATTGGCTTTATTGTGTGTGTGTGAACAGCACTTACATTAAAATGTGTTTTTATCTCTTAGTAATCTGCTCAGTTTGAGATCAATATCAAAGTCTATTCCATTCAATTTTAAGTGATCCCAGAGAATGCACAGGTATTCAAGAGAAAACAAATCAGAAACCATCAACTCAAAGGGGCAGCTAGGTGCCAGTGAAAGGCAAGTGAGCTTGCCAATTTTGAAATTGCAAAACTAACATTTATGTATAAATTAACAGAGCAGAAATAAATGCAGAGTCAATGTACGGTGTGAAAGACTACAGAGTTGGAACGGGGAAAACATTTGATGAGCATTAAAATCGAGTCACAGATTATTATAATGAATGACAAATGACACAGAGTTATCAAAAAAAAAATCTCAGCAAAGGAATTCCAACTAGCTGATATGTCATGGAAAAAGTTCAAATAGCAGACTTCCACCGTTTGTCAAATTGTATGACTGAAGACTTGTTTATACAGAGTGCGAATGACTGGTGATCTATAGTGTTCTAGTAACCCAATATGTGTTGGAACAGCACTAACATGGAACACAAGACGTGCGTGCGCGCACACACACACACAAACAAACAATAATGAATACGCTATTAGACAAATAATAACAAAAAATTCTAGTTTTACTTTAAAGCACAGCAGATACATATGTTTGAGAGAGATTAAGTAATTCAGAGAAATTAAAAAGGTAAAGATAAGCAGTTGACTCCCATGAGATTCCATAGTTATATTATCTTATATTCAAATAACTCTATTAAAAGTCAGTAAGACTAAGGGTATTCAGATACTACAGTGTGCAAGCTTAAACAGAATGGAAAAATATAGTGAGGGATCCTGCTCATTGCTAATAATGCAATCTAAGTCATTAACACAAAGATCTGAACAGTGCACGTTCTTTCTTACTGCAATGACAACACGTACGTGAAAGACAAAGATGACACAATGATTAAGAAAATTTGTTTGCAGGTGCAATGCTAAAATAAAGTATTTCATTCCCAAATAAACTGTATGAGAAACAGATATAAAAACGAAGTATGGGCTTTACTCATGTACTCTTTTCTTTTTCAGTCAGCCTCCCAGCTGTAAAATATGAATTTTTTTTTTTTTTTGCACATAGGCACAGAACACACATTATTTCACAATCTGGTGTGGGTCAGTCTATCAGGACACTCTCTCTTAGAGTCAAAGAATGCAAACCTTCTCATTCACCTTGCTACAAATAGAAAAAAAAACAATAAAATGATGATACAGGAAGTGTTTTCCTGAGCAGTATGAATAGCATTAACTATAGTAATCCTCTCTCTAAGTCAGACTTGTCTTGTGATGGACAAATTATCCAGCTTAGAGAGGTTTCTGGGATGGCAAAATATTATCTCAGAAGTTCAGCTCCCTCAGCTTTCTCAGATATTCCCTTAGGGCTGTTAGATGTTCCATGCCCCTCCCTCCCCTCTAGAGGCAGTCGAGGACATAATGTTTCTCTAACATGGCTGGAGGCCCATCTGAGTGAAGCAGATTGCTACTATGCAGTGTTGATAGTAAACAAATATTGTTATTTTATTTAATTACCCATTGTTGTTAACTGGCTATGAATCATTAATAGACATATTCATATTGGTTAAACCAGAAAAAGAGAGTGAAGCACTATGACGGGGCAGAACAGCAGTAATGTAGTGCTTTAAAGACTAACAAAATGATCTATTTGGTGATGAGCTTTTGTGGGACAGACACACTTCTTCAGATCGATAGCACTTCTAGTACAGACTGACATCTGTAAGCACCCTGCACTAGCCGGAGGGGTGGGGGCCAGGCTTGCTGATTGGAAAAGGCCCCTCCCCCACAGCCCTGCTCCAACTGAAACCTAGGTGTAAAGGCCAGGAGGCCAGTCAGTTGGGGCTGGACAGCAGAGGGGAAAGAGCTCGTGCTAGAACTTGTCAGCAGCAGCAGCCGTAGCAGCAGCCTGGGGAGCAGCCGTAGCAGCACCAGCAGCAGCAATGACCCCAGCAGCAGCAGCACGAGCAGTCTGAGCCAGGACAGCACAACTCATCTGAGACAGGGTAGGAAGTAGTCCAGGGCGGGGAACTGGGAGGTAATGTTGGAGCTCAGCATGTTGTGGTGGGGATCCCTGCTGAGCTGGTGCTTAGTGGAGAGGAAGGGCCTGAGCTCTCCTACCCCCCACCCCACCTGTGATCCCATGGAAGGGACTTTCCCTCTGTTCTCAGGCCTCTGTGACATAATCTGTATCTCTTCACTCAGGCCCGGTGGCCTAGTCAGTGTACGCAGGCCTAGTGCTCCTTAGCTCTGAAGAAAGTAGAAGACACAGTGGGCTTCAATTGTAGCAAGTGAGGTTTAGGTTTGACGTTAGGAAAAAAATTCCTGTCAGGGTGGATGAGTACTGGAATAAATTGCCTAGAGTGATTGTAGAATCTCCATCATTACTGGAAATATTTAACATCGGTTTAGATAAATATCTAACAGGGATGACACAGATGGAGCTTGGTTCTGCAGTGAGGGCAGGGGACTGGACTTGATGACCTCTTGAAGTTCCTTCCAGTTATATCAAAATGAAAAGCAGTCAAGTAGCACTTTAAAGACTAGCAGAATAGTTTATCAGGTGAGCTTTCGTGGGACAGACCCACTTCTTCAGAGTCTTTAAAGTGCTACTTGACTGCTTTTTGTTTTGATAGTGTATGGACTAGCGCGGCTTCCTCTCTGTTACTTCCAGTTCTAGTACTCTATGATTCTCCCCAGTCTCCAGGTCTTCAACCAGTAATCTTCCTGCTCCCACTGAGCTTAGTTGAATTGCTCTGCTCCAAATCCAGGCTCAGTGACAGGGGGCAGAGGGGAGGACACAACTGCCCCAGAGCCCAGTGCTTCAAAGTGTTCTGGGGCTTCTGGCTGAAGCTGCTGCTATTGCGGCAGCAGTCATGGCAGGAGCCCTGGGCCTTATTAAATCATCACCAGAGTGCTCCATGGTTCTCTCTGGGGCACTCTGAGAGCTGCCTGGTGGTGGGGTGAAGGAGCAGAAGGGAGTATGTTATGTTACTGGAATGCCTGATCCTTCTGCCTGATGCTACATCACTTCTGGGAATGCAGATCTACTCCCCCTCCACTTTGCATAGGGGCCTGATGAGTCTGCTGGTCTCTCAGCCATAGCCCCGATAGCTTTACTCTACCGACTATGTCTACACTAGAAACATCTATCGACGGAAGTTACTGTCGACATGGATTCCATCTATGGATTGCATCTGCACACAACCTGCTCCATCGACAGAGGACTGCCAGGCTGCACTGCCCTGTGGTGCCACAAAACAGAATGACAACTCCACAAAAAGGGCTGCTTAGCATCCGGAAGCCCTCTCTGTTGACAAAAGTGTCTACACTGCACTTTTGTCGACAGTATTCTGTCCAAAGATTGTTAAACCTCAAATTTTTGAGGGATAATACTGTCGAAGAAAATGCAGAGTTCTGTTGAGAGAATGCTTTAAGTGTGCAGATGTTCCCTGAATTGTATGGGCAGAAGGCCCCTTCTGTCGACAAAACTCTGTAGTATAGATCCAGCCTACATGGCTTAGGCACTGGATGCAATGAAGCAGCGGCAGCATTGGCTTCTATGTGGGGCACAATGTCCAAGTAATTCCCCAAGGTATGGATCGTCTACATTGAAGCCTGTGTTGCTGCAGCTTCGTGATGACTCCCTAGACTAAAGCTAATATGGAGATATCAACGTGAGCTGCAGGCAGATTAGGCTTTGATTGTGGTGCAAACAAACCTGATGGGAGAATTTTACCCTATCTGTATGTGATACCTTCACTCTTGTTTTTCCTTCCCTTTCTTAGTTCTGTTTACAAACAGTAGCTTTTGCATTTAAAAAAAAAATAAAAAATAGAGCCTGTACTCAGCTGTCTCCCCTGACCCCCACCCACAGCCAATCCCAAGGCTAGTGCTGCCAAGCTGCTGGTACTCAGTACTGGCAAGTACCAGTACAAAAAAAAAAGCACTTTTTAGACATATTCACCTGTCAGAGCTGGAATGGCTTAGGTTTAAAGGGGTACCATTGCGCAGGAGTATCTGCTGCGTGTGGTAAAATCTCTTGGTTTCTCAAAATGGAAAATACAAGAGACGAAAAAAATTTGCATGTGAATATGCAATCTCTCCTCCATAATTAATTATACCACAGACGTGCATTCTTACAAAATAATGTGCACTTGAGTTGTTTAAAGCCTTATTAGCCTCCTCCCACCACCCCAAGGTACTTTTAAAACTTGTAAATTCTGGTCTTTGTGCATTATTGCTGTTTGCCTCTTCTCACAGAAGTATTAACTCATTTAAGAAACAGAATTCACCAACTAATTACTTTGAGGAAGAGGAGACAGTTTCAACTGCACTCTGTTTCTTAAGCAGCGGAACTGCCATAATAATAGCTGGACTTATTGCACTGAAAAAAAATCTACTCCGAGGGCACTGTTTTCATGAAAAGCCGTCTGTATGTAATGTGAAAGTTTCTACAAATGAGAACTGCATGGTAGTAGTAGTTAGGGCTTTATTACTTAGTTCTAATTTGTATTGATGGCCTAAAAAAAGTAGCATGCTTTGCAGTTCTATGAAAGAAAAGATTATAAATGGAGATTAATTATAATTTTGCTAGCTCAGTACTTGTAAAACTAAAGCAATTTATATTCTTTCTCTTAATGATCTTCAGTCCTGATTGCAGTAATGTAATCTAATTGTGATTATGATAGTATCTGAATCATGTGGGCCTCTATGTGATTGGAACTACTCTTTGCATTAAAAAGTAATTTTGGAGTAATGATGAAAAGTTACTGTGGAAAATTGGCAAGTAATATATTTTACTTTGTATCTTTAGTTTCTGCTTTCATTTTTGATTATATCTTATAGCAAGGATAAGTATGGTACTACATCAAGGATTTATGACATCAAAGACTTATCAATGATAAGTATGAGTACCAAAGATAAGCATGACATTATTGGAATAGCATAGATATAGTTGAGGCAAGAAACTGACTGAGGTTTTAAGATACTAGACTAGGGTTTCTGGATAGAGAGGGAAAATACCGGAACAGGAGTGGTATCAGTATTCCTAAGAGATGACTGTCTGGAAAGGAATATGCTACAAGTATTTTGGCTGGCATAGCAGTGTCAGCTCAGATAAAAGTTGAGAACAATAAAGAGCGTCAGGTGTTTTTTAAATGTTTCTTTGAACTTTCAGGGTTGTGTTTACAGATGAGAGAAGCCTAGGAGAGGCCTGGAACTTTGATAATGATGGATTTTAATTACGTGGTTATTGATTGCAGCAACTATGTTAAAACTAAGCAGGGGAGGAACCACATTTCTAAAGCTGGTGCAAGATTGCTTTTAGTTTCTCATGCACTTTATTGAATTGACTTTCAGAAACTATTTAGGATTAATGTAAGGATTTAAGCCAGAGGTAATAAAGGGTGTTGAATTTGAGAGGTATCTCATTTCTAGTGAGCTCAACATCATTTGATTAAAGATAGGTGTTGAGGAACAGAAAGCAATACAAGCATAAGGTAGGTTGACGTTGAGGAAATGCAAAGTGTGTTAAGGAATTTTCATCGGAATTTTGTTATAATGCATGGTAAATCTACTGAAGAAAATTAGAATGTATTTAAGAAACCATTGGGGTACATTTGAAATTCATCCTGGTTATGTCTAAAGCAGGCTAAAGGTAACAATGCCCAAAGTGGCTAAGTAGGATTGTCTAGTGAAGATTAAGATAAGCAGTTAAGTAAAAGGTGTTTAAAATGGAGACAAAACTGGGTCAGGTGGAGCAGTTAGACAGCTGTAAAAATAAGTAGAAGCTAATTTAAGAAAACCCAATATTTTCTGCTCAGTAGGCCCTACTTTCAGGGTATAGGCAAGGAGGAACTTAAGAACAAAGGAACCAAAGGTCTCCTCTAGCCCAGTATCCTGTCTTCCAACCATGGCTAATCCCAAGTACCCCAGAGGGAGTCAACAGAACAAGTAACCACAAAGTGGGGGTATTATTTGAGAAATAATTTGCTTGTGTTTGGGGATTTGCCTGGAAGTGGACAAGCACATAGCGAGCGGGGACACAGGATGCACAGGAGGAAGGAAGGAAGGAAGGGAGAAAGGAGACAGTGGGAAAGGGGCAAGGCCTGAGCAGAGCAGGAGGTGAGGCCTGGGTAGGGGAGCTACTGCCACCGCTCAAGGATGTTCAGGCTATCAGAATCATGTGAATCCTTATCTCAGGAGCGGGGAACACTCCAGCTCAGACCACGGCTTGTCAAATCTATACCACTAGGCTCAGGGCTCCTTTCCATAGCACTAGCCCATGGGAAGGTGCAGGGTTTGAGGCCCTGAGCCTCATGGGCTGGATCCAAACCGCTGGCTCTTCTGGGGGAAGCAGTTCCAGGCTCTGTTCCTGGTCACTGCTTTTCCCCCAGCTGGATGGAGGGGACAGGGATGGGGAGCAGCATCAGGCTTGGCAGAACTGCCCAGAGGCTTCATACCACTGACCCCACACACACACTCTACTCCTCCCTATGTTGCCTGTCCTCAGCCAGCTCCTGCATCCTGCCTCCTGTCCAGGTGCCGTAGCCCTGGCCCCCCTACCACCAGTGACTGCATCAGTGAGAAGTTTTTTTTTTTCTTTTTCTTTTTGTGCTTCTCACTTGTGTGGCTCCAGACTGATTCATCTATGGGTCAGTGGCCCCCAACCCAAAAATGGTTCTCCACCCCTGCTGTAGAAGGTTTTCACTGCCTCTCCCCGCCTCCCCCACTTGTACATCTTATAAGAATCACAGCTAAGCTCGTGAAAAACTGAGAAGAAAAAAAAAAGATGGCTCTGAAATGCTTACGGCCCTACCTAGGACAATGAAAACATGCTACTTTTGCTGATTTGAGACCTTAGGGACATGAGTATATGAGAAGTGCTGCCTGAGTATTTGAATGACATGTACAGCTCAAACAAACATACATACGTACATCATTCTGGCAATTAGTGCAAGCTGTACATCTGTACCATCCCTGTCTGTCCTAGTTTGCAGCTCATGAACTCACAAAGTCAAATAAAAACCTTGCTCTTCAGTTTGCCTCGATACATGTTTATACAAATTTCTCTGCATTTGTGTTTACGTCTAAGAATTTTCAGAGCAAGGTCTGAAGTGCCCTGAAATTACACCCTGCTTAGGAAAACACAAAGTACGTAGAGTTTCTCTGTTTTCCTCAGGCTACAAGATGACAGTCTTCAGAAATGTCATTCTGTTGCCTAGAAATGTACTTGGAAATAGTCACTATTCTTATAAGTATCCCCAAAATAGATTGACATTTTTCCCCCTTGATGCCCCTGCAAAAGCAATTTCACAAGCCCTGTTGCCCACATTAAGGTTGCATTGATGATGCTAATGCACAAAATATTTTGGTCAGGCAGAAACACTTGTTGCAAAGACTGGAGGAGGAGTTTTACTTAGGAAAGCCAGCCAGGCTTTCATTGTAAGACCTCAAAAGCAATGTTTGCCTCGGGAGGAGTAGGATGTCTCATGGATGAAGGGGAAAGACTGTTTTTTTCTAGGAGAATATTCCAAATAATAGACAGAAATTAAAAAACACATAGGCTCTGTCTACGCTAGTGAACTTTGGCAAGAAAACTGAAGTTTTGTTGAGAAAACTCGGGGAACGTCCACATTACAAATGTGTTTTGTTGCCAGTAAATCAACAGAACGTGGCATTTCCGACAACAATGTTTTGCTGTTCCCTCAGGAGGCAGAACACCTCTCTCAGAAGGGTATGTCAACAGAAAGCCAGTTTGGATGCTCTGGGGGGGCCTTCTGTCACCAGACAGGGCACCCAGGACACCAGGCAGCCCTGTCTGCTATGCTTCTGGTTGGCTGTTTTGCCAACAGAGTGGCCAGGCAGTCCGGCTGCTCTCTGTTGACAGAGCGAATTGCTCTTTCGTTCTTCTTTACAGTCTGGCTGCAATCTGTTGACAGGTGTTTTGTCAGAAGATATCTCCTGATGGTAACTTCTGGTGACATATTGCTCTGGTGTAGACATAGCTATAGTGAAATAATCACGTTAGGGCCTTTGGCAGTAGAACTAGAATGGTAAGAAATTTTAGAATAACTTCCTTTCTTGCTTTTTCCCTATCTACCCACCCACCTACCTTCAGTTTGCTGATGCAGTTTCTCTGCAGTGGTGCAACTGAAGTGCAGATTACTTGGTTGCTTCTGCAGCAAACAGTATCTCTGGATGTCATTGATCTTGCTGGCAGTATTTTTCTTCAGAATTAATTATGTTTCATTGTCAAAATGCTTAAACGTTATAGGGGAGGCAGCCTGCCATTCAGGTAATCCAGGTTCTTTTCCTGTCTGTGCCACTAATTTGCTGTGTAGCCTTATATAAATCATGTAGGCTACGTCTACACGAGCCCCAAACTTCGAAATGGCCACGCAAATGGCCATTTCGAAGTTTACTAATGAAGCGCTGAAATGCATATTCAGCGCTTCATTAGCATGCGGGCGGCCGCAGCACATCGAAATTGACACGCCTCACTGCCACGCGTCTCATCCCGACGGGGGTCCTTTTTGAAAGCTCATGGGAATAAGAGGACTTCGAAGTAGGCGGGGTCCTTTCAAAAAGGAGCCCCGTTGGGATGAGACGCGCGGCGGTGAGGCGTGTCAATTTCGATGTGCTGTGGCCGCCTGCATGCTAATGAAGCGCTGAATATGAATTTCAGCGCTTCATTAGTAAACTTCGAAATGGCCATTTGCGTGGCCATTTCGAAGTTTGGGGCTTGTGTAGACATGGCCGTAGAGACACATTTTCCTAAAGTGAGGTCCGAACTCACTTTTCATTAGCACAGATTAGCACACCCATTTTTGCTGTTTGCCACATGTGTGCATGTCAGTCTATAGTTTCCTAAGTACCCAGTTTTATGGTGCCTCAGACCCTGCTAACTAAAAATTTGTCCCTTAATCTTTCTGTATCTTAATTTTCCCCACCAATGAAATGGCAATAATTACAGCTACCTACCTTCCCATGCCCAAATGTGTTTTAAGGCTTATTGTAGTTAACAGGTATTTATAGTGCTTTGGGCATAGTGAGTATTGTCTCAGTTGCACTTTTCAGGTGTATGTTAGCAGTTGTTGAATTTCCATGCTATATTCCTACGTCTTGGCCCCAAGCATTTCTAAATGGAGAGTGTGTGTGTTAGGCAGGCTAATGAAATAATCAGCAGTGTGCAATGATCTTATTTAGCATCCAAGTTTCTTAAATAAATAAATACATACATAAAAATTCTAAACTGCTTGTGAAAGGAGCAGGCTTGCAGGAAAAATTCTGTTGCCAAAGGCTAGTTTCTTAGCAACGACACCCTCTCAATGTGTCACAAGTCTAGAGCCCTTTGCCCCCTCAAAGGAAGTTCCTTAGGTGTCTTTTACACATTGAGTGCTTTGTGATAGGTTGAGGCCTGCCGGCTGTCAACTCTGTCCCTTAAGGGAACTTGACAGATCTTAAAAAAAATCAATTTTAAGCTCACATGCCCCAGTGGGTGCCAAAGCCACTTCAGAGAGCCTGAAAGATGGCTGAGTCGACAGGATTTGACTTCCAGAGGTAGAAAGGTGACAAACTCTATCATGAGAAAGGGGCAGCTTAGGGCCTCAGAGGCCTAACCTGCTCCCAGGATCTGGGGCCTAGTGTTGTATTGAACCTATTTATCTCTTTCATGGGCCCAAGGTACCACGGGGAAAGAAAAGTTGTTCAAAAATGCTGGCAGAATTCAAGGGTGTAAATGATGAATTACTTTTCATCAGCTGAAAGGAAACATACTCCGGAACAATACTGAAAGGGAGCAGGAGCATCTGACCTCCTGCTTCAGAGCAGCCAATATCTTCATTCAAGAAGACAACCATGAAATTACACAGAAAATGGGATTGTCATGAACAGCCCCTTGAAATCTCAGTATACAGTCATTACTGCATGGGAAAAAGCCTTCATCCACACATCATAACTTGTAACAGACAAAGGGGGGAAAAAACAAACCTAGAAAACAGGCCTTGGAGTTACCACTAGGAATGTAGAAATATTTGTTGATTCAAACTTTTCCTCTGTGGTTTCTCAAATCATTATACACAGACATAACAATGTACTAATGTTATAGTGATGCTTGGATTTTTTGTTTGTTTTTGTTTCATTTTGTTTTTTGCCTTAGAGAATTCATTGGAGCTGTTTTCTAAAAAAATGAAAAAGGAAGAGAGAAAAACTATCATATTTTATTATTACCCGTCTCCCTCCTGAAATTTATCAATTAAATACTTTGAGCAGAAACTGTTTTCCAATTAGTTTTGGCCTTTTAAACCGCACTATACAGGATATGGAATTATCAAAACTACAGCAAAATGTTCATGAGATTTATATTCTGAGTAGTAACTTATTTTCTGGGTTTTCCTAAAAAAGTTTTTATTTGTCCCAGTTTGGCATGGGATGGAAAGCAAAGAATATCCTGTTGGATTATTTTGGTGTGAAATCAAGCCAGGGCTGTGAGAATTTTGGAAATCAGGATTACAGAAATAAATATAACTTTTTTTTGAATCATTCATTTTAATTATGCTAGCCATGGGCTAGTAGGCATGGAGAGGTTTTATTATTATTATTATTATTTCTATTTATAATGCTAAGATTCCTCATAGTTTTTTTTTACTCCCTAAGCTCTCATGACTCTAATGACTGTCCCTGTTAAACAGGCCAATGTTTGTGGTGTTGATACATGGAGACACAGAAACCCAAATTCCAACTCAACTTGAACACTGAGCAAATTAAAGCTTTCTGGGCAGACATAGTTTCTTTACATCTTTGAAAAAAAAAATTGGAGAGACACATCTCCTAGAGCTGGAAGGGACCTAGGGAGATCATCTAGTCCAGTCCCCTGCCCTCTTGGCAGGGCCAAGCACCATCCCTGACATCTATTTGCCCCAATCCCTAAATGGCCTCCTCAGAGATTGAACTCATAACACAGCATTTATCAGGCCAATGCTCAAACCACTGAGTTATCCCTCCCCCCAAATCATGACGCTGTGATCACTAAATGGCCCCCTCGAGGGCTGAATTCACTACTCTGGCTTTCACAGACCAATGCTCAAACCACTGAGCTATACCTCCCCCCACCCCTGAGGCCCAACCTGCCACAGCCTTTACACGCCACACACACGTCCTGTGGCTGGGATTTAACCCCCCCCCCCCCCCCACCACCACCACCACCTCCGAGGCCTCAACTGCCACAGTCTTAACTCCCTGACCCCTGAGCCCCAAGCTGCTGTCAGCCTTAAAGCCCATGTCCCCCATGACCCCAGCCCATTGCAGCCTTAACACCATTCCCCCTCCCTGCAGCCAGTCTTTAACCCCACAATCAACTGCAGCCTTTAACCTCCTGCCCCCCGAAGCCCCAGCCTCCTACAGTCTTAACCTCCACCCCTCAAAGCCCCAACCCACCTAATTCCAACCCCCTTGCATGCCCCATGACCGGGCTTTAAACCCCCTCCCACTCTTTGGCCCCAAACCCTGCAGCCTTAACTCCCCACCACTGCCAGGTTTTAACCTCCCACAGCCCCAACCCTCTGCAGCCTTAAGCCCCCTAATTCCCAAGGCCCCAACCCGCTTTAGCCTTTAACACCGCCCCCTCCTCAGGATTCACTTACCTTTCAAAAGGAGTTCTACATGCTTCTGCTCCTTTGCTGGTGACCATGTTCCCTTGCATGCAGCTGTGAGGCTCCCCAACATACAGCATGGCAGAGCAGATCCCTCACCTGCCATGCTGAAAGAGCAAGGCTCAATTTAATGTTTAATGGCTGGCATTGGCTGTTAAACCAGTTTAAATTCAGTCCTGCTTTTTCATTAGCAGGCAGGGAGCTGGAGGTGGAGCAGAAGGAGCCACAAGTGGCTGCTTAAAGAGCCCTCAGAGCTTCCCAGTTGCCTTTTAAAAGTGGCAGCCCTAGGAAAAACAGTGGTGGAAAGTAGTTCTCCTGCATTCTGTTGGGAAAAAAAAACCCTGCCCTTTAGCAAGAAATGTGGATCGTGATAAAAATAATTGAGTACCTCATGGTACACCATAAATTCATTATCTCGATTCTGCCCATGATTTTTAGTACAGATTGAAACTCTTTCATCTGGCATCCTCAGGACCTGACTGGTGCCAGATGAGAGAATTTGCTGGACCACAGGAAGTAAATATTTTCTAGCACATGACCAACACTTCCACTGCTTACTGGTCTCTTTGAAGACATTTGGAGTAAATTACAGCTAAATAACAGCACAGAATACAGAAAGTCCTGACTGGAGGCTGTAAACAAACTTTATGGGATGCCAGGAGACTTGGCTGCACCCATGATAAGTAGTCCTCCAACTAACTAAATTCAGGCAGAATTATGGATGTTGCCAGATGACAGAGCTCTGGATTGGAGATGTTCAACCTGTATCTTTCAATCTTATGAATTTAAGATTTCAGGCTCATCTTCTGAGCCTATTTTTCAGGTTTTCTCTGAGGATGGATAGTTTTGTGGAAAATGTTCTCTCAAAACCACTATGGTTTTTTGTCTGTCTTCTGTGAAAATTCACTTGAGTGCAGTGATTGCCTGTTTTCATTTACATCAGAGGTGGGCAAAATCAGCCTGGGGGCCAGATCTGGCTCACCAGGCATTTCTCTCCAGACTACCCAGCTGATTCGCAGAGCATGCATTCTTATAGCCAGTGTCATGTTTTCAGCTGCCCCTCCCCCAACCTTGTTTCGTCTGTATCTGAGCTGCTCCTAGGAGTCTTCTGCTAGCTGTGCTGAGGGAGAGGAATGGAGGGGAGAGAACAGCGCTAAAATCAGGGTGTTTCCCTGCTCTTGTACCCCATCTCTACAGAGCAGAGACTGGGGAGAGGGAGACACACAGCGGAGCTGCTCCAGTCAGAAGCATGGATGATAAGCAACTCACTCAGGAGTGCAGAACAGAGGAGGACAGAGACCCCAGAACGGGACAGATTTCCCTTAAAGACACCAAGGGTGGCTGGTCTCATAAACTTACCCAGCAGCAACCAGCACACACACACTGTCACACATCCTCAGTCTGTGCCACACACACTTAGTCATTGTCACATATACACTTCTGCACACACTCAATCTGAGTCACAAAGTCTGTCCCTGTCTTTCACATTTGCACACTCTTTGTTTCTCCTTGTAGCCCCCAGCCCCAATTCTTCTGCCCAAGGCCTTGGTGCTTCTGGGAGGCTCACTGTCAGCCCACAACCAGACCAAAATTCATGGAATGGCCCCCTTTGCAAAAATTGTTGCCCACCCCCATCTACATAAAGCCCCGAGGCCTGTGTAGGTCTCATGGATCTTGAGAGATGTGTTGTGGGGAGTGTTGATCCCTGTAGCAGCATGTCTGCAGACTTTGCATCTGTTTTGGCAGAGTTTGCTGTGTCTTTAAGGTGGTTTTGATGAGCTTGCTTCTGACAATGACCTTTGGAGAGTCTGGGGGATATTTGAAGACCATAATGAGATTTGTGCTTTAGTGAGGGGCAAGATGTATTTGATGTTCCACCTGCTGCTAGACAATCCAGGAACATGACTTCTTACACAGGTCTTCCCAATTACACTTAATAATAAACCACTCTCAGGTTTATTTTGCTGCTTTCCTTCCTGTGCTGGATGACGTTCAGGGCCAGTATTTTATGCAAACTTTCTTGTGTCAGTGTTGAGCTAAAGAAGTGAAGAAGCAGCTCATAGGTTGATGGCTTGAAAGGACATATCTGTCCTAAAGTGTATAAGTACTATTAATTATTTTTGTAACCCTTCTGACAGGTGGAGCCAGCAGCAGCAGCCAGGGCTGGGTTCAATATTGAGGGGTTTGTTTCCATTGATAAAACAGAGAACTGGCTGGAACCCCCAACTCCATAACCTGGAAAATTTACCCACCATCCCTGGGTGCCTCTGAGAGGCAAAATTTCCCCACTCACAAGCCCAGAGTCTGAGTCTAGAAAAGAAACTTTTAATAAAAGGCAGGAAATAAATCAGCATTAATTTGGGAGAATGCTGCTCACAGGATTCATAAATGTAAATCATCAGGACAAGACCTACCTTCCAGTAAGTTGGACAGAACTCTTTTCACCTCAGGTTCTTCAGTCCAGCAACCCACAAGTCCCATTCATGTGCCTAACCCTTATCTGCATCCCGCTTAAAGTTGCTGGTTTAAGTGCAGACCCAGAGTTCAGAAGTGCACCTGCAGTGTTCATCTCCAACCCTGGGTATTGAAAGGGGTTGGTTGGGGTGGGGGCAGAGTTAAAGGTGTGGACTGTGGTGTCAGTTGTTTCCAACAATGGCACCATGTGTGCCAATGGGTGGATATTTTTTTTCTTCCATGGGATTGCATCAAGTATGTTGTTTCTGGAGTCATCTTCTTATATAGCGTGCATGTGTATGGGCATGAATTTGTGTGTGTGTGTGTTCGTGTGTGTGTGTGTGTGTTAGTTCATATAGGCTGCTGCTTCAATATCACTAAGTATTAGGCTGGAATTAGAGCGTATATGATGATTATTTCAGATATTGGTCTATGGGCCAGATTGCAAGCATATTTAGAAAACATTGCTACGTATAACTGTAATTTGTAGAGTAAACAGGAGCATAACTATATTAGGGATTATAGCTTTTAGCCCAATCAACAGTTATGGTTAAAATCCTGGTTAAATTGTCAATGGCAGCTGTACAGTATCTATATTACACATATCCGTATTTTAGTTAGGATAGAGGATATCCATATTGAAACTGTTTCCAATATGTAAGGGGGTTGTGTGGATGGACCCTATAAGATTAAGAATAAATGTGTTCTATGATCTGAAAGGTGATTCAGACTCTTTGACTCAAAATGTACTTCAGTAAACTTAAGTAGTACTTCCAGAATTTAAAAGCAAACAAACCAAAAAGTGCTATCATTTTAGAAAGAGGTCTAACAATCATTCCCCTGGGTACTGTTAGCAGAAATGTCTATTACACACTGCATTCCACAGCAAGAGACACCTTCTATTAGAAAGTAAGGGTACATCTAATCAAGCAGTTTGACTGGTTGAGCAATCCTTAATGCTTCAACAAACTGACCTCAAACTACTAAGACCCTTGCTAGCTGAAATTTGCCATTTTCAGCCTGTCTTATTATATCCCATGCTTTTCTTCTTATAGCAAAACCCATATCTTTCTCAGTATGTTAAGACCTGTCATTACTCATAATTATTATGAAGTCACTTTTAAGTAACACTAAGACATTAAACAATATAAAATAACTCTGAATAGAGAGTTGGTCCATTGACTTCATGTCTAAGTCACCACCTTGTCTTTAAATGATGCTAAAATGTTCCAACATTTGATAAACAGAGACAGCAGCCTTGTTTGTGTTCCCACCAGAAAAAAATGTTGCTATTAAAGCAGCAAAATGTTTACTAATAAAAACATATATTAAAAGCCTGTATTTTAAACAGGTTTCTAATATTGTGCCCTCAATCTACTATGTGTAGATTTGCAGGCACAATTATGGATGCAAGAGATTAGTTCTCCATGGTGCCTTTACTCTCCTATGCTGCTGGTCCTATTTCCTTATTGTTTGATTAAGTGTTCACCATGGGGCACTTAGAGACATATTTTCAAAGGAATTTAGGCACCTAAAATGCAGATAGGTAGGATTTTGAAAAGCGCTAGCAGTTAGGCATTAAGGGTCTTTCAAAATCTGAGTATGTACCTGTCTACATATTTAAATACCTCTGTATCTTCATTTCATAAGTCTTACCCTTAAATGTGTCTCTGCCTGATGTGCCACAGAGATAGTTAATGGGGTAAAATTAATTGTGCGTGCAACTGATTGCATGAAAGGACAAATGCATAATTAAACGCTAGAGTCTAAAACTTTGGCCCATATAGCATGATTGACAGTTAGTACACTTTTAATATTTCCCTTTTATTGGCTGCTTAATTGAATAAAATTATTTCAGATAGAGCAGCAGAAATCAACCTTTTTGATTGATATGAATCCTGTTTACTCTCCAACTCTGAACTCAGTAGGTTAAGTAATTGGGAGACAGAAAAGTTCCTATATTTCTATTTCCAGCTGGAGATACACAAAAGGCAGGAAGTTATCTCATTAATGGGGCACCAGCTTTATGCAAATTATAGTAACAAAAAGGCTTCCCTTCATACTTTTCATAAATTACCTAATAAAGTAGGAATAAATGGCCATATTCAAGAGCCTTTGTTGTATTTTTAGCACAAGACTCTTTCTGTTACTGCAAATATGACTAAATGTGCCTTGTTCAAAAGGGGTGTTTATGAAATAAGACCACTCAAAAGCTTTTATTCCTTAACAGCCTTCAGTTACTTTTATGGCACAAAATTAACATAATTAGTCACAGAGAATAGATGACATAAGCAGTGTACCATGCACAAAAGGGGAAACCAGTGTCTAAGGAAGGTATTTTGAGAGATTAAAAATTTTCAAACTGCTGAATACTAGAAGGTCCTTTTTATTTGTGCACAGCCTTAAGATACTTTTTTTACTCCGTGAAATTCACATAATGAGATGCAGCAGACAGATGACATTAGCGATGAGCCATTAGAAAGAGGTCAGTTTCCTCTGAAAGATAGTCACTGTTCCTGCTCGTCATTAATTTGCAGCTTCAAAGCAGTGAGCATATGATAGTCTGGCATGTTAAGCAAGTTGCAGTTATCTTTAAATAACCATTTTTTCCCAGTTATTAGAAGCTAAAGTTTTTAAACCTCTGACTGAAAGCAAAATTAAAGCACGCAGCAGTGTAAAAAGGCTAGAAAGATTAGAAAAAGGAAATCAAATATGTTTTATAAATGAAGTTAGCTTTTCCCGAGGGAAATGATGCCTAAATTTTCACTGCTAGAATTTGGGGTTGTATACAGACCTCAAAGACATGAATGTTGGCTATTAAATGAGAAAAGAAGTAACTATTTTAGCTGCTCTCTTTTAGTTGATTAATATATCCCAGTCTCCATAAAGGGCAGAAATATATAGTGGTATAAACAATACTGCAGAACAGATGCAAAAGCATCTAAGTAGCTTGTGTATTATTTCACAAGATAGGAGAGTAGAGAGTAGGTCAACTCTACTTACAGAGTTGTGTGAAGTTTATATTGTTTACATCTTTGGCTTGTGAATGAGCCTATCTTTATACATTAAAAAGATGGCTCAAATTCTTTATTTTAAATAAAAGGTCAACGGGAAATATGGAGAACTACAATGGGTTACTTTATAGGGTAGGTAATTCTTTTTCATATCATTGACAGCTAAACATTAAAAGATTTGTCTCATGTCCAAAGTATTTGTCATATGTCCAAGTTGGTACTAATGAATGCTTTTGTTCAACAACAAACGTCTTTTCGTTCCCATTTTGTTCATCATTTTTAATGATGAAACTATGTGATGAGTGGAGCCTGCAGAATGGTTCCAATTTAAACATTCCACTCTCCTTACCAAAACTCAGGTTTAATCACCAGAAATAGACTAAGTGCTTGAGCTCATGGATATCAGTAGGAGTCTTCAGATGAAATATGGTGGGATTTGGATTGGGCTTAAAAACTCTATAGGAATGCAAGAATGCACATAAACCGGTGGAACAGGATTCATGCAGCATGATCTAGTTTAAAACAGTGCCATTTTTCTAAGAAACAATGTATTAATTTAGAAGAGTTAACACTAAATCAGTGTTAAGTGGCTATGGAGACAGTTTCACAAAATGACAGAAAAGCCTAAGATGTAACCAATATAAACTTCACACAACGCTGTAAGTAGAGGGCCCTTATTGACTAATGGCGACATATTAGTCTCCAAATACATAGAGTGATCATTCTCCTCTGCTTCATGATAATAAATATAATATCCCAGAAATACAACTAAACCTACCTCCAAATACATGCAATTCATATTCAGGTTTCTAAGTCATTATTATAACGGATCAGAATTTTTACCACTTCAGAAAGTTTTGTATGTTAGGCAAAACATCAGAATCCGAAAGATTTTGCCTGATAATCAATTTTTTTTTATTCTGAAATGTTACTGTGGTTCCTCATGCCAGTTGTGATGTGAGTGCACTTCTTCTTGATTGCATTATATCTCCCATGATGCGTCATGGTGTGCCCCTTTGGTGAGTGGAAGCAATGCATCATGGTAGTCATATGGCTGTGTCATACATAATGGGACACTACCTCTGACTGGTGGCTCTAGTCCATAAATGAGAATGGGAGTAGTAGGGAGACAAATTAAAACTGCTATTAAACACTGCAGCAGCATTTCGGAATAAAAATATTTCAGTTTTCTGCAAACATATTTCGGCTTTTGGCTGAAATCAAATAATTTTCAGTTTTTCCATTCAAAAATAAAGAATTTCCACAGAAAGCTGGTACTTTTAATGAAAAAAGAAATGTTTGTGCAAAGCCTCAATTTTTTGCTGAAAAAGGTTTCAATGAAAAAATTTCAATCAGCATTGGTCATCAAATATGTGCGGAAGGACCTCTGTTGACTTCATTCTGCTCTTATTGATGTCAGCAGGGACAAAATGTAGTGAATGTTGAGCAATCCCAAAACTCCCATTATTCAAAGCATACAAGGTGATATTTCAACCATTACGTTTAAGTCTGATCATATAGTTGGCCAGCTTCTTGTCTAGGTCATCTTGGTAGTGTAGTTTTTTAGTTCATAGCTCAACAGATGTGCTAAGCTGGAGATACTGTATTAAACAAGTTTTTAGTTCTAGTAATTACCAGGTCCTGCATCCACGAGACTGAGGACCTTCTACTATAAATATCAAGATACGGAAGTACATAAGAACAGCCATATCGGGTCAGACCAAAGGTTCATCTAGCCCTGTATCCTGTCTTCTGACAGTGGCCAATGCCAGGTTCCTCAGAAGGAGTGAAATAGAACAGGTAGTCATTGAGTGATCCTTCTCCTGTCATCCATTTCCAGCCTCTGACAAGCAGAGGCTGGGGGCACCATTCCTACCTATCTTTGCTAATACCCATTGTTGGACCTAATTTCCATGAATGTATCTAGTTGTTTTTTTTTTCTTTTAAAAAACCCTGTTAAAGGTCCTGATCTTCCTAGCATCCTCTGGTAAGGAGTTCCAGAGGCCTGCCATGTGCTGTATGAAGAAAAACTTCCTTTTTAGTTTTAAATCTGCTACCACTTAATTTCATGTAGTTGTTGTAAATTGGTGCTTTGGAGAATATTACTGGCTTCAACACCTCACTTCTGTTGCTTTGGTAGAAAGAAACCATTTAACTATTTGCAAATATATAAATAAATAAAATGGCATGGCAGCAATTTCTATGGGTTGTGTTTTGCATTTCAAAATGGATTAAATCTTCTTTTGCTAGTAGGAATCTATGTAATGGAATTAGAATTATGAATTGGCTGTTCTTGTTAAGATCTAGTGAAGTTTAATTAAGAAATCAATTTTAAAGCAATACGTGTGTGCATGTGCACAGGTATGCACTTGTATGTATCCTGGTATTTTTATATTTATACACACATTTATTTCTTGCATGGTTATGCCTAAACTTTTGCTTTAATCACAAAGTTGTATACATTATTTTAAACACATTTTAACACATGTTAATAATATTCATGCTGTTGCTTTGAAAAAAAAATCTGTGAGATGTGGTTAATGAAGAGAAACTGCAGCATACAGTGCATGTAAAATATGCAATCCACACCAGCACATTTTTCTTGAATTACAGGATTTTTTACATTGTGTATTTTGCTTGTTTAAATTTATTCCTTATTATTTATAAAGAGCATCATCCAGCCCCACTGCTTGAAACAACTAAGTGTGGTAAACCAGGCAATCTTCTTAGTTTAATGAGATCCTTTGGTTACAAATAGATTGTCTGTCTCACATTAAAGAATGTAAATCCTAATGAAACTGCACACAAACATTTCTCATTTTTGAGGTTTGTTGCATACTATCAAACACTTACTTTCTCTTAAGTCCAAACAGAGAAGTAGCTTCAGCCAATTTATGATCTACTGATATTGGTTGTTTAACAGGGTAATCTGGGAGCTGTAGTTTATTATAAATATTTATTGTCTAAGGGGTGAAAGATGTCAACCTTAACACAGCCCTCCCCATTAAGCACTTTGGCAAAATCAATGACATCAGAGTGACAACTGAGCACTGATCAATGACCTCATAGTCTAAAAAGCAACTCAAGCAATGATTTCAAGTGATGGCCCTTTTCAATGTGAATATAAAGACATATAGAGTCATATGCGCATCTGTGCCACCTCAGCATAGAAGGCCTTTCTCTAACAAAATGGAAAGTACATAACAAAAATGTTATGCAAATAAAATCATGGAAATGTAGGGCTGGAAGGAGGTCATCATGTCCAACCCTCTTCACTATGGTAGAACCAAGTAAACCTAGACCATCCCTGACACGTTTGTCCAATTTGTTTTAAAACCTTCCAGTGGTAGGAAGTCTACAACTGTCTTTGAAAGTCTGTTCCAGAGTTTTACTGCCCTTTTAGTTAGAAATCTTTTCCTAATATCTAACCCAGTGTTCTCAAACATTTTATATAAAAAATTCCCCTTTTTACACTTTTCAGGAGTCAGATTTATTTTGAATACCACCAAGTTAAACCTCACTTAAAAATTACTTACTTACAAAAATATGCAAAAATATCACAGAAGATTACTTCTGAAAACTTGCTGACTTTCTACCATCTTATTATCAAATAAGTGAATTGGAATAGAAATATAGTACTTAAGACATATGAAGTAGTAGAAACAAGTCATTGTTTGAATGAACTTTCAGATTGTAGTGACTTCATAGTGTTTTATTTAGCCTGTTGTAAAATTAGGCAAATATCTAAATAAGTTGATGAACCCCCTAGAAAACCTTGGCATACTCCCAAGGGTGCTTGTACCACTGGTTAAGAAACACAGATCTAACCTACATTTCCGTTGCCGCAAATTATGCATATTAATTCTCCTCCCTGCAGTAGACATGTAGAACAATTGATCACATGTAACAATCCTTAACATACTCGAATGCTGTTACCAGGTTGTCCTTCAGTCTTCTTTTTTCTGGACTAAAGATGACCATTTTTGTTACCTTTCCCAAATCTTTTATCATTTTTGTTGTTTTTCTCTGGATTCTTTCCAACTTTTCCACCTTTCCTAAATTGCCGTGCCCAGAAGTGGACAAAGTACTTCTTCTGGAGTCTGAACTGTGCTGAGTGGAGCAGGACAATTACTTCCTGTGTTTTTCATACAACAGTCCCTTTAATACACCACAGAAACATATTAGTGTTTATTGCAGCTGCATCACATTGACTGCTCGTATCAGTGTGTGGTCCACTATAAACCCTCCTCTCTCCAAATCCTTTATATCAGTACCATCACCTAGAAAGTTATCCCCATTGTAGATATGCATTTGATTTATCTTTCCTTAATGAAGTACTTTGCATCTGCCTTTATGAAATTTCATCTTTTTGAATTCCAAAGATTTTTCCAATTTTTCAAGGTAATTTTAAATTTTAAATCTGTTCTCTCCAGTCCTTGCAACCTCTTCCATGTCATCTTTTTTATAAGCATACCCTCTACTCCTTGATTCAAGTTATTAATGAAAATATTAAATAGTACCAGACCCCACACTGACTACTGCAGGACTCCACTAGGTATGCACACCCCAGTGAGAGCAAGCCATTGATACCATTTTTCTAAGTTTGTCTTTTAACCAGTTGTTCACTTACATTATAATAATTTCATATAGCCCACATTTCCCTAATTTGCTTATAATGTGATGTGGAACTGAGTCGAAAGACTTACACAATTCAGATGTAGCTCATCTACAGCTTCCCCCACATTCACTAGCTCAGCAACCCTATCGAAAAAGGAAATTAAGCTGGTTTGGCATGATTTGCTCTTGGGAAGTTCTTGGTGTATTTCTTATTACCCTATTTTCCTCCAAGCACTTACAAATTTGCCACAGTGTCTTTCAACATATTACAGTCAGGCTGATTGGTCAGTAATTTCCCAGGTCCTCCTTGTTTCTCCTTTTAAAAATAAATACTGTGTTAGCCTTTCTCCAGTTTTCTGTGGCTTCTCCCAGCATCCTGGACATCTAAAAGATAATTACAGCGTCTCTGACTTGGTGTGTAAAGATGCTTTTCTACCTCTTGGTCAGCTGAACCCCAGCTCTTTCCAGGAGACATACCTCCTGGAAAAGCATCCCATAGTGAAGTAATAGCTTGTATTGGACCAACTTCTGTGTAAGCTCAAAAGTCTGCCTCTTTCACCAATAGAATCTGATCTACTAAAAACTAACCTTTCATTCACCTTGTCTTGCCAATATTCTGAGAGCAAGACAGCTACACTGCAAACTACAGTGGTAGATATTTATATGGCCCTCATCACCTTGGTTTCCAAGCATCATCCTTATCACCATTTTCAAACATGCAAAGCTATTTTATGTGGAGTTTTAATCAGGCCTTGGTTCATTATCTCTGCATGTAGCCCACTGTGTCAGAGATGCCTATGAAAATATCTGTTAGAAATGCAGGGAGCCTCAGATTTTCCCATCATCATTTTTATCTGACAGAGTTTGTATATGTCCCTCAGAGATTATTAATGGACAACGAGAATAGAACAGACCATTGTGATCATCTGTTCTGATCTCTTGTATAACACCTCTCATAAACAGCAACGAAGGATCCTGTGGCACCTTACAGACTAACAGAAAAGTTTTGAGCATGAGCTTTCGTGAGCACAGACTCACTTCATCAGATGCTGGTCATGGAAATCTGATTTCCATGACCAGCATCTGATGAAGTGAGTCTGTGCTCACGAAAGCTCATGCTCAAAACTTTGCTGTTAGTCTATAAGGTGCCACAGGACCCTTCGTTGCTGTTACAGATCCAGACTGACACAGCTACCCCTCCGATACTTGACACCTCTCATAAAAGTTCCTCCAAATAATTTTAGAGCAGATCTTTTAGGAGAAAAACATACAATCCTGTTAAAAATGGTCAGTGCTGGAGAATTCACCACAAACATTGGATAGATTGTAGCACTGGCCAATTGTCCTGACTCTTAAAAATTGACACCTCATTTTCAATCAGAATTTGTCTAGCTTCAGCTTCTATCCATTGAATCTTCTTCAGCTCTATCTTTGATTCTTTCTCTTATGACATCTATTCCCTCTGCTCTTACCAACATCTCTGGCAGCAATATGTAAAAAGCTTCTTTTCCATTTGTATACTACGTGACCTACTTGATGTTGAGACAATTGATCATACTTTCCTTCTCAAAATCCTATTTTTTTATCAATTTTCTTGATATTGTCTTACCTTAGTTTCCTCCAGCTTCTTTGGCTATTTCTTCAGCCTCTCTTTTATTGGGTCCTTATCCTTTTTCCACACTCCATGTAAGTCTCAAGTATCTCTGACACTGGCAGCTTTGTCTTCTTGCTTACACAGTGTTACCCCTTCCTCCTTACCCGTTAGTGTCTCTTGTTGTATCACCTTTTGTTCCTTCAATAATATTAACCTTGAATGCATGTTAATTCATCTCTTGCTTGCTGGTTTTTAGACTTCATTTCCCCATCTCACTTCAAGATTCACTTCTTCTGTGAAGCCTACAAGAAACTGGCTGATTATTGATAGCATATGGGTATTTGGGTTAGCGGATGTTATTCGTTTATTTATTGAAAAGCGTTTAAAATATTTCAGAACTATCAAGTGTCACAGTCAGTTAGCCTGTGGAAACGCATGATGTGGTAGGTTGTCTGTTGTGTCCAACGATGACGTCTTGAGCTTGCACGGGCTCATCGGTTGTGGACTGTCATGTGGCTGAGGAGTCCCAGCTTTGAACGGTATGGGAGTTCACAGTGGGGACAAGGGACTTGTCCTGCTCTGTTGGTGCGGCTGCTGCTGTTGCTTTCTTCCTCTCACGAGTACCAATGAGGCGTATGCATCGCTACTCTTCAAAGTTGTCATATGCGTTTCGTACGAGAGCACGCCAGCCTATTTGGTCTTTTGCATGCTGTTTTAGCTGATCAGGTTTTAAACCAGCATGAGCAATATTAGCCTTCACTCAGGCTTTACAACTCTTGCGAGGCCTACCTTGATTTCTTTTGCTCTAGGAGAGTTCATCGTAGAGGAGTTGCGTAGGGATTCTTGACTCCTCCATTCATATGACCTGCCCTGTCCAGCAAAGCTGGGCTTTCAGAATCATGGCTTCGATGCTTGTGGTTCCTCCTCTATCCAGGACTTCCAGGTTTGTAACTCTGGCCTGCCGTCCAATGTGCAGTATTGATCTCAGGCTGTGTGTGTGGAAGCGCTCCATCAGTTTTATATGTTTTCTGTACAAGATCCTGGTTTCACAGCCATACAGGAGACTGGTCAGGACTACAGCCTTATACACTTTCAGTTTAGTGGATTGTCGGATATGGTGCTGATTCGACACTGGCGCTCTCAGACGTCCTAGTGCCCAGCTGGCCTAGCAGATTCTGGCATTGATTTCTTTGTCAAGGGAGCCGTCACTGGCTATCACACTGCCAAGGTACTTGAATTCCTCTGCTGTTTTTAACTCTGTTCCTTCAATAAAGATTGAAGCTGGGAAATCAGCAGATCCTGGAGCAGGTTGAAACAGTACCTTGGTCTTTCCTAGGCTGATGGTGAAACCAAAGAGGAGAGTGGCATCAGCAAACTTGTTGACGATGAGCTGGAGATCAGATTCCTTGTGTGGCATAAGTGCACAGTTGTCAGCAAAAAGGGTTTCAAGGATGAGCCTGGATATGATATGATATGTATATGATATATATGATATGATATGTATGTATATGATAATGTATGTATATCATTATCCCCCTCCTCCTCCTTTTCCATCCTGTTGATTGTCACTGTCTTCTTGTATTTTTTTTTTTTGCAAATTAAATTTTAATTCTTTGTTTTGGGAATGTGACTTCCTGTATGTTTGTTCAGTTTACAATGAGTTATTGACTTTAATTGTGCCCTTGAAAGTTTCTGAAGTCCTAATAATAATAATAAATAATAATAATAAAAAAGTAACACACTCATTGGGGAGGGAGAGTATAGTCTGTTCGATTCTGGAAGTTCTAGATTAATTATGGAAGGCTAGTCACTGTATATGTATATTTTCTATTCTGAAAGAGCAAATCACTTTACGACTATCAAGACGAAAATGGAGCTTAATATGAAAACTTTAATATATTTTCAGAGCTACAGAATTTGACTTTAACTTTGCATCTTGTTTTGGTGCTGCTCTTCTTGTGTTCTTGTCAATGTGCTGTTGCTGTCAGCCCTACTTAGTTTTGTTTCTGGATGTTCACATCTTCCTTCTTTGTATTCTTGTCTTTCAAAGGGCCTAGTTAAGTTGTCAGATAAACTAAGTACAGACAAGCTATGTACTGTACGTAGCTGGGGACTTTGTGATTGGTGGTGACAGTGAGAAAGACACTGGGATCTTTCCTCTAGTTTACTGAGCAGGTCTGAAAAAGGAGGCCCACGTTGAAGACTGGGATGAGGGATCTCGTGGACATGGATGGTTGGGTTACCTTAGTGTGACAGGGTGTATCAACACTGCATGGGCCAGGGTGGTGGGGGCCAGGCTTATTGGGCAGAGAAGACTCCACCCCATGGCCCAACTGGGCATGCTCTAGCTGCAACCTTAGTATAAAGGCCAGAGAAGCTGGTCAATCAGGGGCTAGTCAGAAAGGGGAAAGGATTTCCTTCTGTAACTCAGGAGCAGCAGCCTGAGAGGTAGTATTCTGAGGCTGTGTCTACACTACATCCCTACTTCGAAGGTAGGATGGCAAGTAGGGTGTTGGGAGTTTATTAATAAAGTGCTGCTCTGCATATGCAGCACTTCATTAAGCAAATTCCCCCCCGCAGCAACTTTGAAGTTTTAAACTTCGAAGTGTCAGCTCTCATCTAGCCACAGCTCACCCACCGGTACTTTGAAGTACAAAATTTTGAGGAGCAAAGGGTCTTTGAAGTACCCTGGGCACTTTGAAGTACCGGTGGGTGAGCCGCGGCTAGTCGCAAGCCAGCACTTTGAAGTTTAAGGCTCGAAGTTGCCGCGGGGGGAGGAGGGGATTTGATTAATGAAGTGCTGTATATGCAGCACAGCATTTCATTGATAAACTCCCAACACCCTAGTTACTATCCTCCTTTCAAAGTAGGGAGGTAGTGTAGACAAGCTTTGAGAGACTAGGCTGCCAGGCCTAACTGGAACTGACGAGGCTGCTGTGCCTGAACTTAAAGGACTAGGCTGGTAGGCCTGAGTGATGGTACCTCAGGGCCTGACTGCGGGAGTTACTAGGCAGCTAGACCTTTGGGACCAGGGCCCTGGGTATGGATGGCCCAGAGGCTGGGGGCTTGAGAGTGGCAGAGGCTGTATAGGACAACTAAGAGGGGAGGGCTGCTACAGGGTGCATCTCTCAGAAAAGACAGCTAGCAGAAGTAGACACAGAGGTGTCAGGGATTTTTCATCCCTTGGGCATAATCGTCCCCGTGGGCCAGGGGAAACAAGCCTTGGGCCATTAATATCATTACAGGGGCAGGTAAATTCTAAAAGGTACATAGGCTGCCAGTTAGCAGCCCCTGTAACGGTCACTCTGTGTCGGTTGGTTTTACCGGTAACCTGAACTCACAGACATTTCAAAATTATGAATTTAAAAATCCAGGCTCCTCATTGGACAGAGGTGAGGTAGCTCCTGGGGAAGGACCTGGTTGAAAACAGGCTCCTCAAAAACATACATATGCTAATGAACTAATGAATAATGCATGAGAACGGGGAATATAAGGCAGCGCCCCGCAGCGTTCGGGGGACTTGGTACCAGCTGCCTCTGAGAGAAGACTTTGTGAAGAGCTCCTGTTCCCTGAAGACTTCAACCTGCAATTCCGCATCCGCCCAGCAGAGTCCGCTCTGCTGGGGCATAGCTGAATCACTTTACTTGAAATCACTCTCACTAAAAGAGCTAAGGCAGTCTCCGCTCTGAGGTAAATTGGGTGAGGGACGAACTGGCCTCACCCTTAGGGTGAGGTACTGCGCCCTCACCCCTTAGCACCCAGAGCCTGCCAGAAACCACTGCGGCACCCCTGATCTCGCCGCCAACGAAAAGATCAAGAGCGGATTTGGAGCGGGTCGAACTGGCCCCATCCCTAGGGTGGGGTACTGCGCCCGCTCCGATTGAGGCTTAAGATCTGCCACCACTGCAGCATCAACGCTCTCGCTGCCAACCCATGACTTTCCTTCACCGGACGTGACCATCTCATCAAACTCAACTACCGGACAGGACCAAACGGACACGTAAACCCCCCCACGCCCTAAAATACTAACTTTACAGCTCAATTTGGGCCGTGTGGGGTCGTTTGTCAATCAGATACCCTTAATTGGGATCTATTACTACCTGGGACTGCACACCTGACTAACAAGTCCCTAATTAGTGGTTTTAGTAGTTAAGTTTGTTATTGTTGTTCTGTTACCCTTTTTGTTGCTTCCCTTATTCCCCTCTCCCATTTTCTCCGATCCCCACTGTAAAAAACAGTTGGGAAGGGCCCTTGAAGGGTGGACCTCAGGGCCCAATAGAGTGACCTAGCAAGTCACTCAGGGCATATAGGGGTAAATACAAATTAATCCCTGTAGCCCGGAGACAAAAAACTCACAAAACTCTTTGTCCTTGTATTTTACAAGGAGAGCCTTGCCACAGGCAACCCCTTGCCAGCTCTTGCTCTGCCAGTGGTCAGCTTCTCCCCCAGTCTCTCCCACTTACACTGAACTGCGCTCTAGGCCCCTGCCGGAGGTGGGTGGGGTTGGTCTGCAGAGGGGCGGAGCGGCACACCGCCAGTTGGTGGGGCCTGCTGCCGACTCCTCTGTGTCCTCGCTCGAAGCCCCGTGAGGGATCCGACGGATTGCTGGTGCGGGGTCAGCGGGGGGTCGTTTCTCCCCCGCGATTCTGCCCGCGCTGTCAAGAGGTAGACACAGATGCACTAATTGCAAAGAAAGAAAGAAGTTTTTCAGCCTGTCATACAAGAATGACCCCACAGCCATGGGCTTCCAGGTGCCAAATTGAAACAGTCTTCCTCTTGCCTAATTCCTGTGCATCGTATAGTACTGGAGTTGGAAGAGGCCAGAGCAGAGAAATGTGGGGCATCGTGGGGCACATATGGGACATCTCTGGACGCTAATGAATTCAATTTAATAACACAGAGCTTCCACACTAGCCTTCATTTACATTCAACGTGAATGCTATACCTGTCAGGTCCTGATGATATTATGATATCGATATATTGACTTTAATGCTCTATAAATCGAGCTAATGATATTTATAGTGAAGACAGGCATTTGGTACCATCGAGCTAAATGCCTTAAATTTGATTTTATCTTATAGTGTAAATGCAGCCTTAGTCAAACTGATATAACTTTAAAGCAGGTTTTAATTCAGCATATGCTGAATGAACCAAGTCTCATGTTACAAAATCAGGTTTGCTTCTCCCTAGTTCAAAGAATGTTCAAGCACTCTTGAGTGTTACATTAGCATTGTAGGTCTGTAGGGCACATCAATTTCTGTTAAGAGATACTGAGGGGCCTTGAAGACTTTCAGGGGAGTTTGGTTGTTCATTTGAGCCTACTGAGCCTACGTTTCCCCCAGCTTTCTGAGACAAAATATGACACTTGCTCTGTTTGTCAGCTAGATGAAAAATATGTGCAATGTGGGACAATATTCTGATATAACAATAATTTGTCAGGCTTGGAAATAAAAGGAAAGCAAACGTTTTGTTTTTTCTTTTTTCTACTGAAACAAAATCTGGGAATGGTTCCTGCAAACCAAAGTTGTATAGTGTGCACAGATGAAAAATTGCCAGTCTCACAGTGTTAGGTCTCAACTCAACAAAGTACTTAAGCACATACCAAAATCTGAGGATATAATTAGTCTCATAGGCTACGTCTACACAGTGTGCTGCTGCCAGCAAGCTCATGCAAATGAGGCATTCAACAATACAAATGGGTTCTCATTTGCATAGTTGTGTGAGTCGCTGTCCTGGCAGAGGCTTCTATCATCACAAAAGAAGCTGTGTAGACAGGATTCTGTCAATCAAACCCCGCCTTGCTGGTAGCCCCTTGTTCTTGAAAAAAATGAGGAATAAAGGGCTGCCGACAAGGGGTTTTGGTCAACAGAACCCTTTTTCCATGGCTTATTTTGTGATCACAGAAACCTCTGTCAGGACAGTGATTCACACAACTATGCAAATGAGGCACATTGCTATGCAAATGAGTGGTCATTTGCATTGTTGATTGCCCTCATTTGCATGACCCTGCTGGCAGCAGCGCACCATGTAGATATAGCTATCGACTTCAATGGGATTATTCATATGTTGAAAGTTAAGCTTGCACCCCTTTCTGAACTGAGATGAAGGAAAAACTAGCAATACTCAAGGTCATTTTTTTGCCATTTCCCTTTCACAAGCAACCATTGAAAGTGTCATGTGTTTTATATTTTTTTCTAGACTTGAAGATTGAACATCTAAATGTTTTGATGCTGCAACTTGAGGAATGTAGGCTGGACCTTGCACTTGTGCAATTCTACTTGCAAGACGGGAGTAGGCTGGGAGAAAGCATACTGCTTCGGTTGTTCAAAGGGAATCAGCAAATAGAAGTTTGGTAAGAATTTTAATACTAAAAAGGAAACCAAACTAAATGAATGCCATGTTGATACTGGTTTTTCCAAAGCAGGAAAGGTATGAGACAGCTGGGATTTTCAGACTGATATTTTGTTTAACTTTAATTTATAGAAACTGGAACATAATGTAAAAGTTAATAATAACAAGATAGCTATAACTTTTAAGAACAAATTTGTTTTTATATTGTCATCTCTACTGATTGCCACTGAAGAACTGCAAACGAGTGCAAGATGAATATGATTTTCCACACCAGCTTAAATTCATTTGAAATATCAAAGGATTTTTCAGATTCACTTCAAATGCAACTCTTCACTAGTTCTGGTTGATGGTATGCACTGTTCTCCTTGAAGAGAATTTGAGGGCTCCTTCCAATTTACAATACATATCTATTTTTGACTGCTGTGTAGTAATAAGCGTAACCACATACCAGGAGTACACACATGCTAACAATTCAACTTCACAGAAACAATTTCAAACCCTGAAACACATTACAGAAAAGACCACAATTTGGAAAATTAAGGGAACCAAATAACGCTATTTTGAAACATTACAATGGCATCTTTCATAATAAAGAGACATTTAGGTGATGCACCATGCTCCTTTTCTATATGGTACTGGAGCTGTGAGTTATATACTGTTTACTAAAGTGTGGAAAACCAAAGCATGGACTTTTAGTCATATTTGGCATCCACATTGAGAGTTACAGTCCTACTGTATTTCTATCTTAAAAAAGAAAAGAGTGGGCTGGAGAGATTTTACGTGTGAATATTTAGAATGATCTGAAACATCACTTCATTTTGTCCACCCTTTGTTAGCTAAGTGAACTATTATACAGTGTTTGTTAGATGCTGATTGGTGACTTAATTTGGATTTCATCACCTTTTGATACCTCCTAATAGTTGCATCTTTCCTTAGTCCCAACAACCCTAGAAGTAGTCCATTGTCTGACTTAACTGCTTATTTATTGGTAAAATGTCTACTCTCTATTATGCATTTATGTTATTAATTTCCTTAAATCTGTGTTTAACTTCAATAGGAAACTTTTGGTCCTCTATGCTTTATTTGGGTATCCCTTTTTCTCCAGTGCAGAGTTGTGTCCAGGTGTGTCTTAGCCTTTGCTGTCTCCTTAGAGGGGAGGTCTACTTATCACTCACCTCAAACATACACACAATCACAGCTCCCTTCTTCTGTGGACACAGGCTGAGCCTTTGCTCATGATAGCCTCTGAGGGCATCCTACACTGCATCTGGGAGTGAGATCCCAGTCCACAGACTCATTCATGGTAGCAGAATTCACGCTAATGCTCACTAATAGGCATCTAGATGGGACATCTCAGGCTCTGAAGCTTTTGCTGGAGATAGTGGCTCAAGCTACAACATTTATTCAGTTATTTTGAGGGCTAGCACAATCCCTGCTAACACACATCTCTGGACCCATGGTATAAGGAGGCTTCCACATGCAGTGCAGACATGCTTTATTAAGCAAATTAGAATATATAGTGAGACAAAGTAACAGTGGGACAACGAGGGCATTTCTGATTCTCCTGAAAACAAAATGTTGGCCCTGAGAATGGAAAGCTCACCTATTTCTCTGAACATATTAGTTGAGCTGGGGATGAGCAAGGGAGTCATGTTATATTACGCTGTTAACTTAGCATCCTTGTTAAGCATTTGGGAGGAAAATGAATCACATCTTCAAGCTGTGGCCAATTAACATAAGGGCGAAAAGGGCAGTTGTCCCAGGGCCCAAAGGCATGACAGGCCCAAAGGCTCCATAGTTCCATTTTGTTTAAACAATTTGCTTTAATAGAACAAAAGAAATGTGTCATGTCATTCTTATTTTAAAATTAAGTATAATTTTATTATTCATCATGAGTAATAATAAGCATGAATAGGTTTTAAATCATAAATAATAATATTCTTGTATTTGAAATGGTGCCAGCTAACATACAGGTCATTGCCATTCCAAGGATGTTGGAATCAAAGTTGTCAGTAGACTGAGTTGGACTGTATTTCTGGCTGCCACATGGTGTTGGTCTCCCATTTATATATTATTTTCCAGAACATCTTTCACTGTACGCCTTTATCTGGTTATATTATCATATTCTACATGTGGCTTTGGTCTTTATGGTACCATAAGCTTTATGAAAAAGGAGTTCAGTAAGTAGTCCTAAATATGTAAATCTGGTCAACAATTTTGTGGAGCAGACCAGTGAATGGTGGCAGAGTGCTGCCCTCCCATGTGTCATGCACAGAGTTTTGGTGCAGTGTTTAAACTGTGTATCTAAATTGCCCGACATTAATGTCACTTGATTTTTCACTATGTATTTTTCTTATCTACAAGACACTGGAAGATTCTTATGGATTGCTTCAGTAAAGCTAAAATCAAAATTCCTTCTGTGAAAAGTCTCTGATGCTTGCTGCTCCCTGCACAATGATGCTGTTGTAGCTCTGAAGATGCTTAATTGTTAAGTATAAAACTGTGAACTCTATACAACACCTTGTTAAGTTGGTGTGTAACTATACGTTAGTATTTTAATATATTGAGGGGGCCTTTGTGAGTGTGTTGTCCCAGGACCCCACCTGTTCTTAATCTGCCCCACCTTCAAGTTTCTCATCTTCACTTTTGAAGGTTCTATTCAGCCAGGGACTGTATCCCTCCCTACTTCTCTGTTATTGTATCTTATCACGTCTCTACCTCTGCCAGCGATACCAACTCAACTGCCCATTTACACACATCTCTTTGATTTCTTCCACATTGCCCCTTCGTTACAACGTGGCTTCTCTTAACTGATCCATAACTCTCTACACTCTTCAACTTCCCATCTTTTCTCAAGCTCTGCTTACAAGAATCATATAGCACAGGCCCAGAATAACCAATGTGCACTTTTTACATTTGCACAGGAACCCCCTCATAGGGCGACTGATTTGGACAGTTGGAATATTGATACATAAGTTGCAGTGACTCTCAAGCTTGATCCTGTTGCCCCTCCATCATGATGGGGAGATGGGCTGGCCAAAGTTTGAGATGAAAGGGAGCAATTCTCATGGTTCCCAGAGTGCCAAAATTCTTTAATCCAGCTCCGAGGCAACACTTAATAGCCAGGCTGAAAGGTAGCTGCAGAAAGTCAATAGTGAAGTCTAAGCAGGGAGGTTATCCAACTTTCAGTGAATTTATTGAGGATTGAGGGTGTGACTCCCTCAAGATCTTTTAAAATTCCAGCATTATTTGTCATATATTAACTTATTAATTTAATAATGTGTGTATAAAAACATATATGTTTGATTAGCTTCCTCCCCCTTCCTATGATGCTCATCTCTTCAGGTTGTAAATGCTTTGGAACTTCTCTGTGCACACATGCAATGTGTCAGAAGCAGACCTTGACCTTGACTGGGTGATACCACCACATAAATGTAAAATAATGTTAATAACAACAATTTATTCTTTGAATTTTTATTGTGATTTATGATCGATAAAGAAAAACTTAGAATGTCAAAATTGGCTAAACCAGCTTGCTAACCAAATAGGTTGGTTATTAACCAGTATTTTTGCTAATATCATAATCAAGGAGCTCTCATTGCTCTGGACTATTATTAATCTAAATCTGCCCCCCCCCCAAAAAAAAAGTGACTGTACCAATTATGTATGCTGCATCATAGATACTATTTCTTTAGAAGACGCTGAAAGGACTTAGATAACTATAAGGACCAGTTGCTAACAGCTGTAAATAAAACAAAAATCAAACCCCTAATTCTTCTAGATTTGAATTTGAACAAATCGGCATCTGAAATTATTACTTTTTGTAGAGAGAAGAGGCTCAAAATGATTGTTTTATTAAGAATGGATGCAAGAAAAATACAGCTTTCAATCTTACTGTTTATATAGTAACTTTTAGCTTGATATGATTTGAAGCAGCATGTATGTTACCCCCTCCCTGCCCCCAACTGGTCTTTGGATTGCAGTCTAGTTTAACTGCAATAGCTCCACAGGCACCATTCACATGTATGAGAACAACATGTATGTAACACTCCTATTTGATTCCCCTTGAAACTTATTAGCTATTTCACATTGGGAAATAGATTTTTATGTGGCTTTATATTGCAAAATATTTTTGGTTTAGGTCTTCTGAGCAATCCAAACCTACCTCTCGAGGGCTATGGTTACAGCTCATCCCATGGGTTAAAGGTTGATATACATATTTAATCCCTTTTATTCATCAAGGGGATCTCTCTTGCTTGATTTATTTACTGGCAATCAGAACTGAGTCATGAAGACTCTCTCGTTACCCAACCATTTGGGACACAATTGTGTTCCTGAAAGCCTACACCCGATATACCTCAGTGAGATTGTGAATCAGATCGGAAAAGGAAATTGGAAAGAGGAATCAAAGATATTTTACTCTTATGAATTAGTTCACAAATACAGATTTATAGGCTGCATGTGTGCTTTGTTTTTTTACTGCTGGTTGTAACTAAGGACACCTGTAAGTCAGGGACAAAGGGGAAGAATGAAAAATAAATGGAGGAAAAGTGTAAGAAAACACTACTTTTCAGAACTGATTTGGAGTCTCCTGTGTGAGACCTTTAAAATGTGCTTTTTTTTCCCAGGAATAAGTACATAAATGAAAGGTAACACTTTTTTTCAAACAATTATTTCAATGTTTCCAATGGAAATAAAAGGAAATGTAAAATTTGTGTGATCCATTAGTTTATGAGCAATGTTCCTTTATGCTGGTTCTTGGAAATCCCTTTTCCTACAGCAAGTTTAATCCAGCTATTAATATCAATATATCCTGAAGAAAGTAAGTTTCTATTTACTTTTGTTTGCATTAGTTATCATGAGAAGAATCCTATATTTCATCTTCTTGCTGGAAGTTACATTAGTGAAAGGAAAATAAAGGACAGTATTTGACATACATTTGCCATTATTTCCTGTGCCACATTCCACAAGCTTTCCCTGTTACAAGATGATAAAGATTTTTTTCTCTGGAAATATATATTGTGATTATTTTATTAAAAGCATCCTTCTGTGCTAAACTTATCTTGTCATTGGTCCTCAACATTTTTTCTGTTGTTTCTAAGTTAGTTATTGTTCAGCTGAATTTCATTACAGGATGACTTTACCTCCAAAACTCACAGATAATGTTTCTTAAATACACATAGCACTGAAATGTGCTATGTAGAAAACTCCTGATTTGCTTGGAACAGTGTTCAATCTTAGGACAAGTGGTTCTTGTCTGACAGGGCATATTTTTGAAGCACACATAAAATCATCTACTAAATGAGAAAGAAGGCCTGTCCAGGGAATAGGTGTGGTTTAATTGACCTCATCTTATAGCAATGAATTTGTGCATTCAGGCTTTGTAGATCAAATTTTTTGATAAAATAATGTCATAAAACAGCCCTGAACTTTCTCTGCATTTGGCTGAGTTATCTGAGATTTAATACACTAGCACTAAAAAGCTTAAAAGATTTTATCTTACAGCAGCCAAGGAGTTTGGTAATAAGGTAGAGGTTGAAATGCTTTGTTGGCATAAGAAATCCAGTGCTTACACTGGATTTCGAACACACCCAGTTTAGTAAGAATTGGCACCATACAACTGTTTCTGCAAGTGCTATGATAATATACTGCAAAAGACAGAGCTGCCAAGTCTCACACCTGAAAAATAAGACATACTTTATTTGGTGATGGAGAATTTTAAGTCCAGCTTTAGTGTTACCACAATACAATAACTCTTCTCTTAGGAACTGCAATTGTATGGTGTTGAAATATAAAACTTACATCTCCAGTATTGTGTAAGAATATATTAACCCCTTAAGAGTTCATATACACTATACAATTGGAAGGATAACCATTAAAATTTACTGAAGTACATTTCAAGGAACATAATGATGTGTGATGTGGTGTGATGATGATGATGATGATCCTGTTGTTGTGAATCAAAAGCAGCATTTCAATATTTAAATTGTTAAATGCAAATGAAACATTATAAGGTGTCCTTTTTGCAATGGTTTAAATTTTAGGTCACCACTGCATCCTGTGAGACTTGCAGGAGCACTGCAGAAAGAAGACTTCCGTTAGGGACAGACAAACCTTAAAGAGTTGGAGATTGTGTGAACTTCTCAGCCTGCTTATCAGGTAAATATTACTAATTTGTGAAATTTCTTTTACATCCTAAACCACAAATTCCTCATTCTTGCTCCCAAATGATTTAACAGCAAAACATAATATTTTATAGTGAGCTTGCGATGTGAAGTAGAAATAGAAGAATAAAAAGTAGACAGTGTCAAGTATAGGTATATTCTAAACTGGGTATGCTCTACATGGTATACAGAAAGGCTGTGGGAAAACTGAAAACATAGACCACTAGTACTGTAGAATTGTTCCCTATTTGTACTGCTGATGACAGTGACAGCAGCATTTTCAAAAATCCCTCATGAAATAAGACACAGTAGAATTTCATAGGCCAGCGAGGAGTAACAATGCTGGGACACAGGACCTTTAACTTGACATGATCTCTTAGCCACCTTTATGCAACAACAAGAAAAAGTTTCTTTTACTTCATGTTCCTGTAGGTCTCCTTAGAACCTGTGTCATATTCTACTTTTTCTGTATAAAATGGCTGGTCAAATGATCAGTCCATATCAGGCAACTAGTGTCCTCTGGCCACCTAGTGAAGACACTGCTGGGCACAATCTTTTGGGGTTGCTTGGCCCATGGTGCTGCTTTAGACTTTCCTTGATGGGTACATGCCCCAATTTTACTACAGGTGTCGAGTACAAATTTTAGTATATCCAGCTCCCTTGAGCCCCAGTTTTAATATCCCTGTTTAAAATTATGCCTATTGTCCAGTTTAGTGCATTAAAAGTTTGAAAAATCTCGGTCTCTCTGTCTTTAGTCAAACAAACCATGTTATATATTAGAACAATGAGAAGTCCTCTGGGACCTTATAGATTAACTGATATATTGGAGAATAAGCTTTTGTGGGCAAAGACCCACTTTGTCAGAGGCATCTGATGAAGTGGGTCTTTGCCCATGAAAGCTTATGCTCCAATATATCTGTTAGTCTATCAGATGCCACAGGACTTCTTGTTGATTTTTCAGAGACATGCTAAAATAGCTACCCCTCTGATACTTGTTCTATATAAGATTGCTAATGGTTTGCACTCCTAATAAAGCAGCCATCTGAGACAATCAAAGCACTTTACAGACAGTAAGGAATTATACTTCACAACAAACCTGTGTGGTAGGTGCAACTTGATATCTTCATTTTTCAACTGCAGAAACTGGATCACTGAGTGACAGGTTTAGGAATCTCTTGCAGACCTTAGGACAGAACCCAGATTCTCTCAATCATCTGTTTTGGCCCTGCTTCAAAACAAGATGTTCTACATGGGGATGTAATTCATTTTCCACGTTACTGGAAAACAGAACACATGCAAGGTATGTGAAAATCAGAGAATACTCTTGGCTGAAGTGAAGACAGCAACAATACAGCATGTACTATTTCCCCACTTTCTCAAGAGCACTGTTGAAAACTAAGACGACTATCTGGCAGATGTGATTATTTCACTCTTGAATAGAACACAGAGGAATTTATATAATGTCCAGTACTCCATGCCCGTAGGGTACTGAACTGGAAGTTTTTGCATGTGCTCATCTATCCTTTACCTTAATAGGTAAAGCAGTTCTTATCTACTGCATGTTGTTAAAAACTGATGGAATGAATACATGATAATTCAGGTAGCTGCAAACTTTGTCTGTCCACAATTTCATGAACACTTACCCTTATGTACACTTCCTGTTCTCTGTATCTTGACAGCTGGAAAAGTCATTATTTGAATGGATAGGTTCACATGTGTCAGCAGGGAAAGCAATTACCTAAATTGATAGCAGTTGGTTAAGTGTAAAATGCATAAATATGTCTTTTTAAATTTATCAGAAAGTTGTCATTTCATTATTTAGTCAGTTTATGATGTTTTGCAGTAAACAGGACAAAACTGAGCAGTGACAACATGTTGGCTTCCTGATGAAAAGTGACAGGGGGAAAGACCATGCATAATGTGGCCCTTTAAAAACCAGAAATGAATTATTTGTGAGAAAGGACTCTTTTATTATAGCAATTATCACTTTAAAATTGAAACACAATATATGATCAGAATACTTGTTACACAATACGTTCTCAGAAGCTGCTTATTTCCTTTTGGTTTTCTTTGTCACTCTTTCATCCTCCTCATTCAGCATACCTCATTGTTATTTCTTGTTCTGTCATCAGAGTTTTGCCATTTGTCATGTATGCACAACTGCAGGGAATCTAGCAGCAATTCCTGATGAACCCCCAAGTTCTCCCCCTGGTTGAGAGGAGTTTTGGGTGTTCAGGGAATACAGATATCACCCAATTTTGATATTTGGTTATTAAAAAAATTATAACCTTAGATGAAAAATTTCAGTTAAAGCCTGCTCTCTCTCTTTTTCTCCTATCCTTTCCAATTTCTTTTTCAAGTGTCAGTTTGCTTTGCTTTGCTTTCCTTTGCTTTTCTAGCTCTGTGTCAAGCTGTCTCGATTTTTTTTTGAAAATTAGTGATGATTCATTCACAGTTTTCCCATGAAAATTTGCTCTTTCCACCCTTTTTTTGAGAGTGATCTTTCTAATATAACCCAAGTCCAAGATTTTCAAATATCAGTCTAAACTTAGAGTCTTACATCCACACTTGCACACCTAAATATGTAGCCCTATTTTCACATATTGTGGGGCTAAGAGCTTTCGTTGATTTCAGTGGGAGCTCTGTGTGTGCTGCTTTTCTAAAAAGAAGGTCTACTTATTTAGATGCCACACATCATTTAAGAGACTAACTTCTGTATTATGATGGGCTGTGTATGCAACACCAGCACTAAGGGGCTAATGGAATCTTAAGGTGGCTGCACAGAAAGCAGCCAACAGGAGAGAGGCTGTGAGGAGGAGCCAATCAGGGCTAGACAGGCATATATAAGAACTGCTGTGGAGTAGAGTAGGTTCAGTTGTTTTCTGGAGCTTAAGGAGGGAGGGCTGACTGCCATGTAGGATGAAGAAAGCTAGCACCTCAAACAGACCAGTGCTGGGCAGGATCAGCAGCATGAGAGCAGGTGCCTGCCTGATGCTACGACTGGCATGCTGAGGCCTTGTAATAAGGGTGGAAGAGTAGAGAAGGTTCTGGAGCTGCAGGGAAGTGGCACAAGAAAGTAGCCTGAGAGTTTAAAGGGTATGCAGCACATGGTTGCCCTCTATGTTGCTCTGGCTGGAATCCAGAATACTGGGCAGACATGCGTCCCCTCCGCTCACCACTGAGGAAGTGGCTGTAGTGCTGTCTCTGGAAAGGGGGGCTGCAAAGAGTAGCAGAGCCAGAGGTCTGTGTCCTGAAGAGAACACCATGGTCCTGAGAGTGACACAGGTCCAGGACTAAGGGGGACAATGGGAAAGACACCACTGAGAGTTAGCATGCTGACTTATGGAGCTGATCCACAAGATGACTACCAGGAGACACTAGTGTGATAAGATGCATCCCATCACAGAGCTCAACCTATAATGAGAGCATTTCATAAGGCTTACTGCCTGCTTCAAATCAATATACTAATGGCTGATTCCTTAGTGTTTTGTCATCATATGTACATCATTTTACGTTACACAAATGTGTAATTAGTCAACGCTGTATGTAGAAAGAACTTACAAACTGGCAAACAAAACACGCTGAATTTAAAATGCCAGTCAACACAGGTGAATTTTAATCATAAAAAAATATGTATATTCAGTTTGGCCCACACAAGGTTATGTTTAAGTTTATGTAGCCCTCCTGGGTAGTTAGATTGGGCACCACTGGCCACCATCAGACTCCGAGACAGGACCAAGTATGCTTATGCCATCCTTGACAGATCTTTGGCTAACTGCTCTTTTAAATCTCTGTTGACAGTGATTTCCATAACCCCCTTGGAAACCTATGCTTAAAGTTAGTACATTATTGTTGCAATATTGGGGAACAACCCTAAAAATGCTTTGTTTTTGATACATTTATAATGTGTTCACACTGACATAAATAATGTGTGAGAAAGTTATGAGTCTTCATTTGCTCTGCAGGGGAGAGCATAGGAGGTAAAGAGAACAGTTGCTCACGCTGTCCTTCTGGCAACGGTATGGGAAAGCTATTCTTAGGAAATGTCCAGTCCAATATTGAAGATTCAAGCGTGTCAGACAGTGTAAATGATATTGGGGGTGGGGTCTGATTAAGCTGATTTCGGGGCATAAAGATTGTCTGAACCAAAACACCAGACCTTTTCAGTTTTGTCATCACTTGGCATTGTGTCACATACTGTTATAACCTGATGTAGCATGTCATAGCACTGATGCACCAACCATTATTATTTTAGAGGTATTACACAGTGATGCCCTAAGCTACTGTAACTTCAAATTTATCTTGTGATCTATCACAAGCTATTACATCATGAGATGTTACACAGCCCCTGTATTTTATTAAACAAGAGACAGCTCATTAAATCGTGTGATGTGGCCAATTTGTAACTCAGAAATTAACTCATGTCACTGCTGCCAAGCTCCAAAAATATTCTTGCTTCTTGGTGGGCTAACCCCATGGTTCTCAACCAGGGTATATGAAAAGAGCTTTTGGAGGATGCATCAATTCAGCTAGATACCTGCCTAGTTTTACAACAGGTTATATGAAAAGCCCTAATGAAGTCAGTACCAGTTAAAATTTCATACAATGACATGTTTATACTGCTCTATATACTACATAGTGAAACATGAGTAAGCTATTTATATTTCAATTGATTTATTTAATAATTGGGCTAACCAAGAAAAGAGACATGGTATTTTTTAAATCCCCTTTGTGTTAATCTTATGAGGATAGAATTTTGTCTCAGGCTCAGACCTGCATCTAATAGATATTTTTTACTTTTAAACCTGGATCAAACCTCATATCCATTGGTTTTAGCATAGTCTTCTCCTTTAATATACCAGACTATTAGTGCTCTTTTTAAAATATATTATTCCCATGAGAACTGTACAAATGATTTCCCAGTGTTGGTTAAGACAAATAAACAAACAAACAAAACCTGCTGCATGTTCCCATGAGTTTGTGTACATCTGTGACTTTGCTTGAAAATCAAAAGCAGTTTTCTGCAATGAAAATATAACTTTCCGGTAAAGCCAAAACCAGCAAACTCTGTGCATGTGTTAAAAGGTACTTTCCTCTCTACCAAGTGATTTCCTAGGATATCTTCTGAGGCTTCAGATACTATGTAATGTGTGGAATATCTGAACTGGCTTAATGCATTTGCTAGCATCCATTCCTCATATCCTACACTGCATTCACACATGAAGGTCTTGATGTAGCTCCCATTATTGCAGTCATAGAATCACAGATGATTAGTGTTGGATGAACCTCAGGAGGTCATCCAATCCAACCCTGTGGTTAAAGCAGGACAATCCCAACTAAAGCGTTCCCATTCCAGCCTGGGCTTTGTCAAGCCTGGACTTAAAAACTTCTAAGGATAGAGATCCTACCACCTTTCTAGATAGCCCATTTCAGTGCTTCACCATCCTCCTAGTGAAATAGTTTTTCCTAATATCCAATTTAGACCTCCCCCACTGCAACTTGAGATTATTGTTCCTTTTCTATGATCTGCTACCCCTGAAAATAGCCTGCCTCCATCTTCTTTGGAACCCCTTTCAAGTCATTGAAGGCTGCAATAAGATCTTGTCTCATTCTTCTTTTCTGCAGACTAAAAAAAGTCAATTTCTTTCAGCTGCTCCTCATAAGTCATGTGCTCCAGCTCTCTAATCCTGTTTGTTGTCCTCCACTGGACTCTTACCAATTTGTGCATGTCCTTTGTGTGACAGGAGGAGAAGAGAGTGGAGCAAAATTGGACACAATACTCCAGAAGTGGCTCACCAATGCCAGTCAATATCAAAGCTCCCATTGCCTTCATTAAAAGAAGAATTTGACTCTGAGTGGGTGACTGTACAAACACATTTTCATTTGTCATTGTAATTATCCAGGCTGTAAACACAAATACACCTCTCCCCAAAAGCTGTGCCTACTGAAGCACATAACAAGTGGGGATTGAAAGTTAGGCCTGGGTATTGTAGTGTTTTTGAACAGGAGCCTGACTGTGTAGGCACAAGGATGTGGCCATGAGAAGTCAATTGGGGCTTTTTCCTCTATAGTCCATAATGTAAAACTGTCTTTCCAGGTAGGTGTCTTGCCTCAAATATATTCTCAAGGGGAAAAAAAGTTTCATTTGTTTATGAAATTAAAATGTGGAGATGCTCATCCTGGATCTAATTTGGCATTCTCATCTGATTCTTTTGTAAAGATGAGTGTGGGAATGCATCTTCAAAGCTACTTATTAAAGGGCTGTTATAACGGAACAATAGAAATGCAATGGGATAGAAATGAGGTTATCTCCTTCGTTTTCTCCTGATGCTGATTGGATCCCTACAGTGTATTTCTAGTGTCTTGTTCAATCTAGCTTTGTATGACCCAACAGTTGCTGAGGTTTCATTACCTTCACTTAAAAACCCGTTGACCAGTCTAGTAGCAGGTACATATACTAAGGTAAGTGATGAATTACTCTAATTTTAATTGCCCTTTTTACTTTAAAGTCTAAAGAAACCTGGTTTCAGTACTTTTCTTTTAACTTTTTGCTTACTGCAAGTACTTTTGTGGCTGATGTTGGGAAAAGGAACCTGTAATAGCTCAGTGTACACATTTGTCTACTAAGTTTGATTTTCTACACTCTTGCCTCTTGCATAGGGATTAACATCTCACCAAAGTGTGAGTGTAATGCTATCCCATCAGAATGATTATATTTATGCCCATTTAGGACAGGCATAAATAACTACAAAAGTTACCAGGCACAGGAGAGTCAGGCCTGTGTATATGATGGTAATAGAAATACCTAGCATAGTGAATGTGAAACATAATGAAATGCACTCTTAACCACACATTTAATTTACAGTAGAAGCCATTGTGTGATAAATGCTACCTAGAGGTGCATTATTTGCAAAACAGTCTGTTTTAAAACCCCATACTGTAGTTGTGTAAATTGATAATGCTGCATCATGCATGATACATCTTTTACTGGACAAGAAGATATGGGTACCAAGTGGCAAAATGTAAGCTGACATAACCTCATGCGATGTGATAGATGTGCCACATTGTGTCACCAATTTAAATCCCTGACTGGCATCTCATTGGAGTGCCTGAAGCCAGGCTTTTTAAAGCCCATTTTCATCATGGGCATGTCAGGATATGTGTTGCATATACAGAAAGAATGCTCCAAATAGCTGTTTATAAGATGCATTGGATTTGTGCCCCCTTGCCAGCAAAAAGATACAAGATTTCTTTCCCCCTAAATATGTGGATGAAAGAGTTGCTTGCCATAGCTGTACTCTTCCTTGTTTAGTGATTTGTTTCTAATAAAATACCTTGCCAAGTGCTTGCGCTTTTATGGTTCAGTACAGTTCAGTGGAGCTGTTTGGAGAACGGGAGGGTTCATGCTGTGGCCAATTTTGACGTTTAGCAAAATAATATAAAAATCCACAACATTTCAGCTTAAAACAGAAATATTTTTGTTATCAAAGGCACCTCATGAGATTTAAGAACTACTGCTCCCTCAGGGCAGCAGTAATGCAGGTGCCTCATGCTTCCATTCTCCTCTATAAGCTGGGCTTCCAAGTCAGGTAATAACTCCCAGGATGTGCCATGATCTCCCTGTTTGGTAAGGAGAGTTGGTGTGGCATAGAATTCACATGCCTGTGGTGCAGCATGGGAAATGAGGTCCAGATGAGGCATCTGACCCATAAGGGAGAATGCAAGGGTGAGTCAACCAAACTACAAGGCCTATGAGACATTTCAGCACTGAATGTATTTCAGTATTTATTTGGATGCTCTGTTTTTCAACAAAATAAAAGCAAAGCATGATATAGAAAGCAGCCTTTTGTCATTCAAAATTGGTCTTCAGGAAAAAATTTCAACCAGCACTCCTCAGCCAAGGAAAATTCCTATTAGTAGCTTGTGTCTGCAGGGTTTGGAGCAGTATTTGCTATGAACTGTTGGCCGCTTTTTCTTTTTGACTCACTAGCTTGACTGTCTCTGGGTTAGCTGCAGCAGCATCGTTTTTTACTCCCATGGCGTTATATGACTCATTTCTGTCTCTCCACCCATTTTTATTTCATTTGGGAATATAGGGGCTTATAACTTTGTTCCATATTTGTCAGATAAGACTCTCTTCATTTGTCATTCCTTTAACTTTTCTGTCTTCTGTGGCTTTCATGTGATGCTATTTTACTGCATCCATGCCACTGTTGTAGACTTCCTGGATCATTCACTTACTTGTTGGACTCCTTCCTCTTCTTCAACAGATTAGTCATTCTCCTTCAGTTAATGTTACTTAAGCTGACATTGTTTTTCTTGCAGTACAAGCAAAAATCCTTTAACTTTAATTTCCAACTTCAAATTGCTAAAATGTGATTAATGGCAATTTTAAGTCCCTGGTACAGTAGCAAATCCTGTCAGGAGCCATCATAGCTACTAGTGATTGCTAAAAACCTAATTGGGGTCCTACTAATTACCTTCAAAACACACTTTAGCTTCTGAATGGTTTTTGCTCAGATTTTTATTTTTAGCAATAAAGACAATTCACTTAAGCAAAGCCATTTGTTTTCACATCACTGAATTCCCTTTCTACTATTTTCTTTGTAAGGATTAGCTTGTTACACTCTTGCTACTGAAGATAAAAAGAACAAAGAAACCAGTAACCAAGTTTGGGATGAAAGATTTGCCCCTGCGATGATTGAATGAAGTGCTGGTCTTCTTCCTGGTTATTTTCAAACTTTATTGAAACAGTAGCTGTCCAACAAGATTACAAGACTGACAAAGTAATACAAGTACGTGATAAAGATAAATAGTTTGAATGTGCACGGTTGTCAAGAAGAGCCTATGCCTGATTTAAATCAGAAATATGAAGTAAAGTAGGCTGGAAGGAAGGCTTTCAAAAGACCATATAGTATTATAAATAAAACAACCTTATCAACAATTGTATGTCTATTCCTACCCATGATAAATAAATGAAGGCTTGGCATCTCATCCAAGTAGAGATGAGGCATAAAAGCTGGAAAGTGAGCTTTGATAACTTGCTTCCACCTGGAGAGAGAGAGAGGACAAAAAGGATAAGAATAATAATCACAGAAAAGAGAATACTGAATGTTTAGAATGATAATTATGTTGGAGTGGACTAGTCCAAAAAGAAGAGCCAGAAATTATGCCACTGGTATAGTCATACATATGGTTCATGATTCAACAATCATCAGCGAAGATGAGCATGTGAATTGATATGCTTTATAGCACATTCCTGGATTAATTTAGTCCAGGACAGCAGTACTTGGTGATGCTATTGGAAAGCGTTTCTCTGGATGAGATTAAAAAAATAAAAGTAAGAACTGCTGCAGATACCACCTTTGAAAAAAATAAAAAGCATTATGCTCTCCAAAAATATTATTCATGTACCAGCACCAGGTTAAAAAGGCTCTGTGACCTTCGGTACTCAGAGGCAGAGAGCGAGAATTTTTGTCTTGGAATAAAAAGTTATTTTCCATTCTGTAAAATAATTCTTAATTAGAATTTTAATATTCTACAAAAAATAGATGTTATAAACTGTAACTGCCTAGTTCCACACAGCCTCAATAAACCAAACCAAACCAAGACTTTAATAAACCAAACACCAAAGATGCTGACAGTTTAAATTGTGAGCTCATTGATGTGAATGGCAATAAAATACTTCTTTACAATGGAGGATGGAAAACACTCTAGTTTTATTAACTATGTAGTTTTAATTAGCAGTAAAGGACAAATTAGAAAATTAGATTTTTTTGTTCATTATATATTTAGATTTCAGCACTTAAGTGTCTGATGAGGTGAGAAGAATAACAGTTCTTTGAGTGATTTTACATGTCCATTACACAGTAGGTATTTGTTTCTACCTTCCAGTGCAGAGTTGTTGGAAAGGTTTTACTCCCCACAGTACCTGTTGGGATGGTATGAGCACCCTCTGCTGTCCTGTGCAAACCACTGAGTCATAAAGGAGAGAGCTGTCCTGACCTTTCTCAGTTCCTCCCTACCTTACATGAGGGTCGTTGGAGCCCCCAGTCTTTGCTTGCTTGGTTGGTTAGTATAAAAATAAATAAAATAAAAGCTTTTGTTCTTTTGTAGGTTTCCAACATTCAGTTAGGGTACCAACCCTGGTGTCAGATGTATGTTGTGCTCTCCAAGTTTCAATCCCTGCCACTTGCAGTAGGGCAATCCTCAGTAGTGATCCTCACTCCAACTGCCCTAAGTCTTGACAGACACTTACGTGAGTGTCAAATGTAGCATTCTAAGGGCATAAAACCTCATTCTCAAAAAGACAGGGCAGTCAGATTAAAATAACTGCTAATGGAATAAGCATTATGTCCTTTATCTGGGCTATCTCCTTCAGGTCAGGTACCAAGCACCTTGGTTTTGGTTAGCAGCATGCCTCTCGTGTCACTACTACTGAAGAAGACACATCAGAAATGGAACTCAGCACTGAGATTGTTGAAAAAGGAGAAGAGGGTGAGATGTTCTACAGGCTCGGGAGTGTGTTCAAGGAGGAAGCACTTCACAGAGCACACCTCTAAACCAGAGAGCTTATTGACTTTAGAGACCAGAGTGGGCCTTATGAGACTGGCTACTGAAATGCCTTCATTGGTATGTCCTCACTCCTTGGTACCATAGTGTCTTTCTGGTACCACCTACTCCTGCGGTGTTTGAATCTGTAAGAGAGTTATTAAACCTCTCCATGCCACCATCACCATCAATTTTAGAGACTTGTCTGGTACTGGCATCCACAGTTCCACCCCCAGTGCTTTCACCTCTAACACTGGGCAGCTTCATCACTTTGACTATAAGGGTGCTGATTAGTCCAGTGCCATGTGGATAAAGCCACAAATGATATCCTCCACTCCATTTTCCTCAGCTCCCTTCCTTACCGGTACCAATGGTTGTGGCATCACCATGGTCACAAGAAGAAGCTTTTTCATGTGGTTGTGTGACACATCACATCACATTTCAATTTAGCTGTTCCCAACAGAGGAGATATATCAGTGGACTGTCCTGGTTTCAATCTAACTACAAGCAGAAGCTTGTAGGAGGGACCCTTGTGCTATATTTAGTTAGGGACAAGGGCTGTAGCAGTTGCCCGTTTGGAATCTGTGGGGCTTTCTTCCTCAGTTAGGAGCATCTGCACAGCCACCACCAGAGCAGCAATGCCACAAACACCATAATGTTTGTACAAAGCCTAGCCTGGAATAGAGTCAGGACCCTTCTCATGAACAAGAGGGAAAGGAACTGGATCAGCCTCCACTATTGTCGACATACCCTTCTTCATCCCTTAATAAGGCAATTGAGGCAGAGCCTATTTCTCAACCTTCCGATTGCTAGAGTCAAGAGCTGCTGAGAAAGATGGCAAAGGTCCTAGACAGCCAGATGAAATAGGTTCAGGAAAAAAATAGTACGAGCTGGTGAGCATTGTGACATCCTGTGCTTTGAGCCAGAATAACGTCATTTGTAGGGAGAGCTATCTTAGATGCCACCAAGATTCTTTCACACACTCCAATTTCCCTGTCTCTGAGTCCAAAAATGGTGGAAATATGGAATTATGTTCCTTCCTAAGTGCTTGAGCATGTATATAGCCATCCTTCTCCAGGTTCCCTGGCAGTTGCAAGCAGTCGTTGGAAAAGAAAGATTCCTCAAAAAAATATGCTGGATTTATCTTGGAGGAATATTCATTCCACAGACAGATTACAGCTTGATGTATCAAACCAGCAAGTGCTGCTGGAAGTGGGGCTCTTATTTCACCATACGGGATATGATTTTAAAGTTTAAAGGCAAGATCCCAGACATGTTCCAGTCTTTAGTATAGATGGACAAGTTGGTCACCAGAACTGCTTTGCAGGAAGGGGTTTATACAGTAGATTCTGCAGCTCACAGCATGGCCTCTGTTGTTACGAGACTGTTCTCATCCTGGTTACACTCTACAAGCCTTGCTGCAGAGACACAAGATACACTCTGACATAGATGAGATGCTGAATAGTCTGAAAGACTCTAGAGAAATCCTGAAATCCTTGGGCATATGTACCACAACAGTGAAGTGAAAGGTGCTCCATCCTCATTAGTCCCAGTATTTTCAGTGTTTTGCTCCCTGAGCTCAAAGCTTGACAAGGAGAAAGTGCAAAGCTTACAAATGATGACTACTAATGCCTTCTGCTTCTATAGATCATTTGGATGGGCAGCTGGAGAGGTGAGTACCAGTTTTATGAGTTCCAGCTTTCCTTTTTCTAGTTTTTACGAACTGTCTGTCCCACTACAGTCCTGCTTGTCTTCACATCACAACAGGTTGCTGGACTATAAGTAAGGGGAAAGTGAGATGTATACTCCATTTTATTTCACCTTTCTCCCCATTCTCCTTCCCTGCCCCACTACTAATGAGACAGTATTACTGCAAAAGATACAGTTCCTCCTCTGGAGCCAGGGGACAGTACACCTCTTGACGTAAAGGATGTTTACTTTCACATGACAATTCATAAGAGTCACAGAAACTTCACAAGATTTACTGTCAGTGGTCAACATTAGCACTTCATGGTGTTCCGTTGTGGCCTCTAGCCCCTCCTATGTTTTTAAAAGTGTATAGTGATGTAGCAGTATATCACCTCTGGAGCTAAGGGTCCGTATGCTCCTTTACCCGGATGACAAGCTAATTGATTGATTCCAAGTCACAGATGGTATTCTGCCATCCCACAAGTCACTCCACCTGCGACAGAGGTACAGTGGTGTCAACAGATGCTGTGGGTGCAGGGGCAAGGTAGGGGTCAGTTTCCCACCCCCAGAAGGAGCAGGGCCAAGGGTGGAAGGGGAGGTGCTTAGGGCAGTGAGCCCTGCACGTCCCCAGCATATGTGGAGTGATGGGACAGTGGCACAGCATTCTGTGGTGTTTCAAAGGGGTTCAGAGCTCTGGCCACTGCTGTTGCTAGTTTGGTTACAGCTGGAGCTCTGGACCCCTTTGAATTGCCACGCCAGAAGCAATCATACCCCTTTCCCCCCATCCCTTTGGCAGGCTTGCACATACAGTCTCCTGCCAAGAAAATGCCATTTATTGGAGTGGTTCTAGATTTGACAACAGCAAGGATCTTACTATGGAAGGCAAGATTCAAGAAGAAAATATGCGTGTTAATCTTTCTGTGACAGTCTGCAGAATGTGTTGCGCATGTCTATTCCATGACCCTCTCTACTGGTGGGAAGAGGTTATGGTAGGAAGGAGCTGAGAGGGAACAGCTGTTAGCCCTTTATGCCTGCACAGCATGCACAAGACAGCAGAAGTTGCTCAGGCCTTCCCAATGGATATCTGGAAGGGTAGATCTTTCAACTATGCTGGAGGACACAATCCCATACAATAGAATGGATGTGTGCAACACATTTCAAAGGACAACAGCTATGGAAAGGTTTGTAACTGTATTTTTCTCATTGTCTATTTTTGTAAGATGTGACCCTCTCCAACAAGGATGATAATTATGTAAGTTGAGGGACCTTAGGGCTACATGCATAAACAAAGACCATCTGAAAGGGATGTCAAACAACATCTAAAGATATGGTCACAAAAAGCCATCACTTGATCCATCTTGTAAGAGCAACATTCAATTGCGAGACCTAAAATTGCTCCTGCCCACAGCAGATAATTAAATATGAATATTCCTTATATAAGAAAAATATGAATTGCCTGTGGTCTTCTTGCGTTTGTATAGAAAATAACTTCCATTTCATGTGCTAAAGAAGTATATCTTCCTGGCATTTCTAACAGTGCTCTTCTATCCTGGAATTAGTTCAAATGGTCAGATAGCTCTGTCCCTTAATGCAAAAGCATAGGACATTGGAGAACTAATTCTCCAATGTCATTATGTCTTATCTTGAGGTTTATTTTTTTAAGATATTTGTGGGAGTGCATCAAAGCTGGACTCACTTAATGGATCAAAGTTCATTTTATGTTGCTATGAGGACAAACAGGGATATATGATCTTACATATTTGACAAAAAAAATGTCACAGAGTAGGGGAAGCAATCCCAAACATATGTAATTTTAAGTTAACATTTTTTAAAATTTGCCATTTACTGAAAGGTTGTGATCTATGAAATACACGTTTAATGTAACTTACATAGCACTTCAGTGTAGTTTACAAATACTAGGCTATTCTCAGAGTGCTGAGCTGAGTGTTTGTTTGAAAGGCCGTGTGCTCAGGCAGGTAGTTGGAAGCTGTGAGTCTTGATTAGGTTTGAATAGAAACACCGTGTGCTGATTGGCTGAGCTGTAAGCAGAGGAAGGAGCTCTCAGGGAGGCCGAGCACTTAAAGCCCGCTAATAAGCGACCAGGGAGTTTTGCGACCGGGTGCTTGTAAACAGGGTGAGTGCTAACAGGAGGGAGTTTTGAGAGGGGAGTTTAGAGGGGGAGCTTGGAGGGAGCCAGTGACTTCTATTGCCCTTAAACTTAAATCCTTTATAACAACCTCTATCTGAAACATTTAATTAAACCCTCATATATAATTAGAGTAGAAAATGGAGGCAGAAGCCCAGCAGCAGAGTGGGAGCTATCCTGTTTATTGTGCAGTATGCATGACTACCTACCCTGTGGGCAGGTGGCGTATGTGTGCGCTCGATGCAAGGAGCTCCTGGACCTCAGAGACCGAGTGCATGCTTTGGAGGCCAGGGTGGCTGAACTGGAGGAGCTAAGGAAGGCAGAGGTGCTTGTTGATGAGACTTTCTGGGACATAGTAGGGCTGTCCCACCTCCAATCTGACAGTCCTGATGCTGTTACAGAGGAAGAAAGGCTCAGGGAAGGAGAGCAGTCAGTGGGAGCACAGGGAAACCATCCCATAGTTGGGACCCTCCTTCCAGAGGGTGCTATGGTATCCTCTCGCGCCGAGGATACTTCTCCGGGGGAGGGAGCACCAGCTGTTAGGAAGAAGCAGGTTTTAGTAGTGGGGGATTCGATCATTAGAAATATAGATAGTTGGGTTTGTGATAACCGGGAGAACCGTATGGTGACTTGCCTGCCTGGTGCAAAGGTTGCGGATCTCTCGAGGCATCTAGACAGACTTATGGAAAGTGCTGGGGAGGAGCTGGTGGTCGTGGTACATGTCGGTACCAATGACATAGGGAAGGGTAGAAGAGATGTTCTGGAGTCTAAATTTAGGTTACTAGGAAAGAGACTGAAATCCAGAACATCTATGGTGGCATTCTCTGAAATACTTCCAGTTCCATGCGCAGGGCCAGATAGACAGGCAGAACTTCAGAGTCTCAATGTGTGGATGAGACGATGGTGTAGGGAAGAGGGGTTTAGATTTATTAGGAACTCGGGACACTTTTGGGGTAGGGGGAGCCTATACAGGAATGATGGGCTCCACCTAAATCAAGGTGGATCCAGACTGCTGGCATTAAACATTAAAAAGGTCGTAGAGCAGTTTTTAAACTAAGAGGTGGGGGAAAGCCGATTGGTGCGGGGGAGCACGTGGATCGGACGGAGACTTCTCTTACATGAGGCTCCATAGATAGGGATGCCCTAATCAGATAGGGAACGTGGGAAATAATATATGGGCAAGATCAGATGTGAAACAATCGCATATAAAAAAATCCAAGGCGTCTGTGAAAGGCAGACATATAAATAGTGGTAGTTTTTTAAAGTGTTTTTACACAAATGCTAGGAGTCTGTCTAATAAGATGGGTGAACTGGAGTACCTCTTATCAAAGGAGGAAGTTGACATAATAGGCATCACAGAAACATGGTGGAATGAGGACAATCAGTGGGACACTATCATACCGGGATATAAATTATATCGAAAAGACAGAACAGGTCGTGCGGGTGGCGGAGTGGTACTATATGTGAAGGATAATATAGAATCAAATGAAACAAAAATCCTAAAGGAATCAAAATGTTCCGTAGAATCATTATGGATAACAATTCATTCCTCTAATATGAATATGGCATTAGGAATGTATTACCGACCACCTAACCAGGACAGTGATAGTGATGCTGAAATGTTAAGGGAGATTAAAGAGGCTATCACAATAAAAAACACAGTAATAATAGGAGATTTCAATTATCCCCATATTGATTGGGTACATGTCACCTCAGGACGGGATTCAGAGATTAAATTTCTTGATGCCTTAAATGACAGCTTCTTGGAGCAGCTACTACAGGAACCCACAAGGGGAGAGTCAATTCTCGATCTAGTCCTGACTGGAACGCAGGATCTGGTCCAAGAGGTAACTGTTACTGGACCGCTTGGAAATAGTGACCACAATATAATAACTTTTAATATTCCTGTGTTGGGAAGAACACCACAACGGTCAAACACTCTGGCATTTAATTTCAAAAAGGGGAATTACACTAAAATGAGGAAGCTAGTTAAACAGAAACTAAAAGGTAGAGTAACTAAACTAAAATCCCTGGAAGCTGCATGGAAGCTGTTTAAAGACACCATACTAGAGGCCCAACTTAAATGTATACCCCAAATAAAAAACACAGTAAGAGACCTAACAAAGAACCACCATGGCTTAACAGCCATGTTAAAAAGGCAGTGAGAGAGAAATGGGCAGCTTTTAAAAAATGGAAGTGAAATCCTAGTGAGGAAAATAGGAAGGAACATAAACACTCCCAAATTAAGTGTCATAAAGTAGTAAGAAAAGCCAAAAAAGATTTTGAGGAACAGCTAGCCAAAAATTCAAAAAATGATAGTAAAATGTTTTTTAAATACATTAGAAGCAGGAAGCCCGCTAAAGAAGCAGTGGGGCCCTTGGACGATAAATGTATGAAAGGAGCGATCAAGGAAGACAGTGCCATTGAGGAGCGATTAAATGATTTCTTTGCTTCAGTCTTCACGGCTGAGGATGTTATAGAGGTGCCTAAATCTGAGCCAGCCTTTTTAGGTGACAAATCTGAGGAACTCTCCCAGATTGAAGTGACATTAGAGGAGGTTTTGGAGTTAATTGATAAGCTGAATAGTAACAAGTCTCCAGGACCAGACGGTATTCACCCAAGGGTTCTGAAAGAACTCAAATGTGAAATTGCGAAGTTATTAACAGTGGTTTGTAACCTATCCTTTAAATCCGCTTCGGTACCCAATGACTGGAAGACGGCCAATATAACGCCAATATTTAAAAAAGGCTCCAGAGGAGACCCTGGCAATTATAGACCGATAAGTCTAACATCAGTACCAGGCAAATTAGTAGAAACAATAGTAAAGAATAAAATTGCAAGGCACGTAGAACAGCACGAATTGTTGGGCAAAAGTCAGCATGGTTTCTGCAGAGGGAAGTCGTATCTAACTAATCTATTAGAATTCTTTGAAGGGGTTAATAAACATGCGGACAAGGGGCACCCAGTGGACATAATATACCTAGATTTCCAGAAAGCCTTTGACATGGTCCCACACCAAAGGCTTTTATGTAAATTAGGCGGTCATGGGATAGGAGGAAAGATCCTTTCATGGATGGGGAATTGGTTAAAAGACAGAAAACAAAGGGTTGGAATAAATGGTAAATTTTCACAATGGAGGGGGGTAACTAGTGGTGTTCCCCAGTGGTCAGTCCTGGGACCAATCCTGTTCAACTTGTTCATCAATGATCTAGAAAATGAGGTAAGCAGTGAGGTGGCAAAGTTTGCAGATGACACCAAGTTGTTCAGGACAGTCAAAACCAAAAGGGATCGTGAAGAACTACAAAGAGATCTCAGCAAACTGAGTGATTGGGCAGCAAAATGGCAAATGAAATTTAATGTGGGTAAGTGTAAGGTAATGCACAATGGAAAAAATAACCCAAATTACACGTACAACATGATGGGGTCAAATGTAGCTACGACAGATCAGGAAAGGGATCTTGGAGTTATAGTGGATAGTTCTCTGAAGACATCCACGCAGTGTGCCGCGGCAGTTAGTAAAGCAAATAGGATGTTAGGAATTATTAAAAAAGGGATCGATAATAAGACAAAAGATATCATACTTCCCCTATATAAAACTATGGTACGCCCACATCTTGAGTACTGTGTGCAGATGTGGTCACCTCACCTCAAAAAAGATATATTGGCATTAGAAAAGGTACAGAAAAGGGCGACTAAGATGATTAGGGGTTTGGAACGGGTCCCATGTGGGGAGAGGCTAGAGAGACTGGGACTTTTCAGTCTGGAAAAGAGGCGATTGAGTGGTGATATGATAGAGGTATATAAAATCATGAATGGTGTGGAGAAATTGAACATAGAAAAATTATTTACCTTTTCCCATAATACAAGAACTAGGGGACACCAAATGAAATTGATGGGTAGTAGGTTCAAAACTAATAAAAGGAAATTTTTCTTCACACAGCACACAGTCAACCTGTGGAACTCCTTGCCGGAGGAGGCTGTGAAGGCCAGGACTCTATGGCTACGTCTACACGTGAAGCCTACATCGAAGTAGCCTATTTCGATGTGGCGACATCGAAATAGGCTATTTCGATGAATAACGTCTACACGTCCTCCAGGGCTGGCAACGTCGATGTTCAACATCGACGTTGCGCAGCACCACATCGAAATAGGCGCAGTGAGGGAACGTCTACACGCCACAGTAGCACACATCGAAATAAAGGTGCCAGGCACAGCTGCAGACATGGTCACAGGGCAGACTCAACAGCAAGCCGCTCCCTTAAAGGGCCCCTCCCAGACACACTTGCACTAAACAGCACAAGATACACAGAGCCGACAACGAGTTGCAGACCCTGTGCATGCAGCATGAATCCCCTGCTTCAGCAGCAGCAGCCAGAAGCCCTGGGCTAAGGGCTGCTGCACATGGTGACCATAGAGCCCCGCACGGGCTGGAGAGACAGCGTCTCTCAACCCCCCAGCTGATGGCTGCCATGGAGGACCCCACAATTTCGACGTTGTGGGATGCGGATCGTCTACACGGTCCCTACTTCGACGTTCAACGTCGAAGTAGGGCGCTATTCCGATCCCCTCATGAGGTTAGCGACTTCGACGTCTCGCCGCCTAACGTCGAAGTTAACTTCGAAATAGCGCCCGACGCGTGTAGCCGTGACGGGCGCTATTTCGATGTTAGTGCCGCTACTTCGAAGTCGCGTGCACGTGTAGACACAGCTTATTAGGGTTTAAAAAAGAGCTCGATAAATTTTTGCAGGTTAGGTCCATAAATGGCTATTAGCCGGGGTAAAGTATGGTGCCCTAGCCTTCAGTACAGGGGCAGGAGATGGATGGCAGGAGATAAATCACTTGATCATTGTCTTCTGTTCTCCTTCTCTGGGGCACCTGGTATTGGCCACCGTCGGCAGATCGGATGCTGGGCTGGATGGACCTTTGGTCTGACCCAATATGGCCATTCTTATGTTCTTATAATCACTGCAGGTGAATCACTGTTGGTATTACTGTATGTTTACAGCTTGTGAAGAATGAGTTTGGGGAGGCCACTTGCAACAGTTTTATCTCAGGCATAAATAAGAATGAGGCCCAGCGAGGTGAAAGGATTTATCTAAGCCACAGAGGGTGTCAGTATCAGAGCCAGGATTAGAATTCAGGAGTGCCTGACTTTCAGTTCTCTGGCCAGGTCACTAATCCAGCCCTCTCTGTGTGTGCTGTGCAGCTGCATTTAAAGCAATTATTTGCCTATCATACATAAGTATTCCTGAAATTCTGACACTTACAATACAACATATTTCATTGGAAGAAACATCACTATTTAAAATTTCCAGTGCTTTTCTTCTCTGTAAACTCCACTGTACAAGTCAGTATTTTTTTACTGATTTCACAAAACTTTTCAAATGTGTAAATTTCAGTGAAGTACCTGCAACTTGAATACTCACTTGCAAACTAGTTGGTAATGACTATTGAAGAAGCAACAAGTAACAGAATACAGCTGTTGATTGGGCAGGAAAAACATATAAACCTTCAAATTGTAGTGTGTTTCATTATATAGATTAGAACATCAAGGGATGAAAAGGTAAGGAGTAAGGGGAAGGCTGCAGCAATATTTACTGAAGGTGTGTTGGAACCACTTATACAAGGAAGTTATTGCATGAACTTTATTGGCTGCCATGGTGATTATGTATTTCTAGTGGTAGCTAAGAGCACCTGATTGCCCCGGCCATTTTGATAAGGAAAGGAGGATTTTTAATTATGAGTTTGTAATGATGATCATACAGCCCCGTAAAACTATCATTTCATTACGTCTGGGGTTGGAGTGCTACAGTGTTTTGGCCAAAACTTGCTGCTGCTGCTACTTCTCTTTTTTCTTTAAATTTAGAAGCTGTTCTATTTAACGTTAAATGTACATTAGTTCCTTTTTAAAAAAAAACACTAATTACTTTCTTTTGTAGTTTCTACGTATTCTTTTCATGGATATCAAAGCGATATATCAAGGTGGGTAAATTCTATTATTTTTATTTCATGGCTGAGTAAACAGAGGCATAAAGAGTTTAGTGGCATGCCCCAGGTAAAGCAACTCAGTGGAAAAGTCAGGGAGGGCATTTGAAAGACACATTAGTTTCTTAGTCACTCTACAAATAAGGCTACATTTTCTTTGACAATCTTCTGGTCATTCCAAATAATAAAAGGAAGGTGCCTCCTGTCCATCAGGCACATAGTTTATATGAAGCTGTTACACTTCCATCCAGATCTTCAAAAAAAAAAAGTGTTTCATTGTTGTTATTATTATTATTCACAACAGCTACTGCATGCAAGTTAATTATTGAAAATGTGAATTTTAAAACAATGTAATCCACAATATAAGGTAACAAAATCATTGTTACAGCATGACTTCCCTCGTGCCATTTGGAGATGGCAGAAGGAAACTGAGAATTCTGTTTGCACTGATTTAATACTACTTGCATGTATTCATGGAACAACTCTGTGCTTAAAATAAGCAACGTCAAAAGGATATTATAATTATGAGTTATAAACATAGATTAAAAATGAGCTTTATTCAGGCTTTAGCAGCACTGGAGCCCTTAGGTCCCAATACTACAAAGAAGTAGATACTGCATGAACTTATAAAACAAACAAGGCGGTGGAATATGTTAACTTTTTAGCTGTCCACAGGAGAGAGAGACAGGTTAGCACAGGCTGCATATAAGCTGGTTATGAAAAGGGGCAGCCTCAATGAGAGGGAATAACTTTCAGTTTGTATACAGTGATGGACTGGGTGGTGGAGAAAGCAATGGCAAGTGAGTAAAACTGCAGAAGGAATTGGGGGTAGGAATGCAGAAGTACTTGGAATTTGTATTGACTATGTCTGTAGCAGCTGTGTTCATACAACCACCTTAGTGGCGTGATGAGATTGGGGGTATTCTCTGCTTGTCTCCAGAGTTCTTTGATCTGAGTTCAGTAGAGTGACTAGAGTTAGAAAAAGTAGGGCTCTTATAGGGCATTTTTCTTTGTGCATTGGGCCAGATTTGTAAAAGTATTTTGGTACCTAAAGATATGGAAAGGTACTTCTAAAAATCTGCCTAGGAGTCTCACTCTCATTGGATTCAGTGACAGATGGTATTTCCAAAAATGTCAGCATCCTGGCTATGTCTACACATGCACGCTACATCGAAATAGCTATAGGCTACACATAGCTATAACGTCTACACATCCTCCAGGGCTGGCAACGTCGACGTTCAACTTCGACGTTGGGCAGCACCACATCGAAATAGGCGCTGCGAGGGAACGTCTACACACCAAAATAGCACACATCGAAATAAGGGTGCCAGGAACAGCTGCAGACAGGGTCACAGGGCAAACTCAACAGAAAGCCGCTCCCTTAAAGGGCCCCTCCCAGACACAGTTGCACTAAACAACACAAGATCCACAGAGCCGACAACTGGTTGCAGACCCTGTGCATGCAGCATGGATCCCCAGCTGCAGCAGCAGCAGCCAGAAGCCCTGGGCTAAGGGCTGCTGCACACGGTGACCACAGAGCCCCGGAGGGGCTGGAGAGAGAGCGTCTCTCAAACCCTCAGCTGATGGCTGCCATGGCAGACCCCGCTATTTCGATGTTGTGAGATGCGGATCGTCTACACATGCCCTACTTCGACGTTCAACTTCGAAGTAGGGCGCTATTCCCATCCCCTCATGGGGTTAGCGACTTCGACGTCTCACCGCCTAACGTCGATTTGAACTTCGAAATAGTGCCCAACACGTGTAGCCGTGACGGGCGCTATTTCGAAGTTGGCACCGCTACTTCAAAGTAGCGTGCACGTGTAGACGCGGCCCCTGTGACCACATCCTGAGGTGCCTAAATACTTCTAAGCACCTGGCCCTTTTGCACTTTAAAAAGAAGACTAGTGTATTGTATGTGAGTAGTGATGGAGGGCATGATCAGCTTATCTGCCCATCTAGGATGTTGCTGATAGTACACTGATGTAAAAAGCAGTGTACGTGGGGTTCTTTTGAAAATGAACCTCATCTTCGAAAGAATCCTTCTTCCTGAAACAAAATAGGAAGAAGGTTCTTTCGAAGATGGGGCTTATTTTCAAAAAAGCCCCATCTATACTGATTTTTTTCCTTTTGAAAGAATCTCTTCCAAAAAGAGATTATGCAAATGAAGCACAAGATATGCAAATCAGTGCCTCATTTGTATTTTGATTCCCCTGATTTGCATTCCTCTGTTGAAAGAGGAATGCAAGTTTAGATGCAGCCTTAATGTGGAGACTCTAGAGGTGCTGCTGCTGCTATAAAAACATCAACTACAATGACTGTATTTTCCACCAAAACTTGTACACCTATTAGGAGACTGTAGGTGAAACAAGATGCTCATAAAGCTAAAAATGTACCTGGCTTGTCTATGGTAAATATTCTCTTTCAAGAAATTACTAGAGAGCCATCAGAGTTACAGATAAACACAACTTAAGGAAACATTCATCCAACTTTATATAAAGTCATGTTTATTACATGTTACAGAATCCATAAACTGATAAGGCATTTAGTAACTGATGAATTAGCACAGAGGTATAAAAGGAAGCTAGACATTCTCTAATTGTTATGTATGGACAACTTTTGCAATGGAAAGGCTCAGCATTTCAAACAGAAATAACAAAGTATCAAGAATAGTAATTGCTCTTTTACGTGTTGTAGATACCATAAAGATGACAAAAATTACTCGTGGTGTATTCACAAATGAAAGCATTGACTGTGAAAAAATCTAACAAAGTCAAGCAGAATTTTTATAGTAAGCTCACTACAAGCCTGTTGAGAATCTATGGGTCAAGCTTAGTAGTGTAGGCAGCACTGGAGATGTGGTGATTGGTGTCTGCTACAGGCCACCAAATCAGGATGATGAGGTAGATGAGGCTTTTTTTGGACAACTGAGAGAAGTTTATGGAACATGGGCTCTCGTTATCATGAGGGATTTCAATTACCCCGACATCTGTTGGGAGACCAATACGGCAGTACACAAGCAGTCCAGGAAATTTCTGGAGAATGCTGGGGATCACTTCTTGGTACAAGTGCTGAAGGACCCAACCAGAGGTCATGAGCGGCTTGACCTGCTGCTTACAAACTGGGAGGAACTAATAGGGAAGGTAGAGGTGGGGGACAACCTAGGAAGCAGTCATCATGAGATGGTAGACTTCGGGATCCTGACCAAAAGGAAGGAAAGAGAGCAGCAAATTACACACCTTGGACTTCAGAAAAGCAAACTTTGACTCCTTCAGGAACATGATGGGCAGAATCTCCTGGGATGCTACCATGAAGGGAAAAGGAGTCCAGGAAAACTGGAAGTATTTTAAGGAAGCCCTATTGAAGGCACAGAAAGAAACTGTCCCGATGCTCAGAAAGAGATGTAAATATGGTAGGAAGCAGCCTGGCTTCATGGGGAAATCTTTGGAAAACTTAGGCACAAAAAGGGAGGTTACAAAAAGTGGAAAATTGAACAGATGTCTAGGGAGGGGTATAAACGTATAGCTCAAGAATGTAGGGCCGTTATCAGGAAGGTGAAAGCGCAGCTGGAATTGTGACTTGCGAGGAATGTGAAGGGTAACAAAAAAACTTTCTACAGGCATGTTACCAAGAAGAAGGTGATCAGAGAGGGCATGGAGCCCCTTCTGGATGAGGGAGGTAACCCAGTGACAGATGAGGTAGGGAGAGCTGAAGTACTTAATGCTTTCTTTGCCTCTGTCTTCATGGACAAAGACAGCTCCCGGACTAATGCGATAAGTGATGTATTGTGGGATGAAGGTAGCAGCCTTTGGTGGGGAAAGAACAGGTTAGGAGCTATCTAAAAAAGCTAAATGTACATAAAATCGATGGGCCCAGACCTAATTCATCCTCGGGTTCTGAGGGAGTTGGCGTATGTTGTTGACGAGTCCTTGGCCATTATCTTTGAAAAGTCGTGGAGATCGGGAGAGATCCTGGATGATTGGAAAAAGGCAAATGTAGTGCCCATCCTTAAAAGAAGGAAGAAGGGTGATCCAGGGAACTATAGGCCAGTCAGTCTTACATCAGTCCCTGGAAAAATCATGGAGGGGCTCCTCAAGGAAATCATTTTGAGGCACTTGGAGGAGGGGAGAGTGATCAGGAATAGTCAGCATGGATTCATGAAGGGCAAGTCATTCCTGGCCAATCTGATTAGTGTCTACGATGAGATAACTGGCTCTGTGGATAGGGGAAAATCAATGGACGTGATTTATCTTGACTTTAGCAGTCTTCCACAATATTCTTGTCGGCAAGTTAAAGAAATGTGAATTGGATAAATGGATGGTAAGACATATAGAAAGCTGGCTAGAAGGTCGGGCTCAGTGAGTAGTGAACAACAGCTCGATGTCGGAATGGCGGTCTGTTTCTAGTGGAGTGTCCCAAGGTTCAGTTCTGGGTCCTGTTTTGTTCAACATATTTATCAATGACCTGGATGAGGGGTTGGATTGCACCCTCAGCAAGTTTGCAGATGACACTAAGCTAGGGGGAGAGGTAGATATGCTGGAGGGTAGGGATAGGGTCCAGACTGACTTAGACAAATTGGAAGACTGGGCTGCAAGAAATCTGATGAGGTTCAATAAAGACAAGTGCAGAGTCCTGCACTTGGGCTGGACGAATCCCAAGCATTGTTATAGGTTGGGGTCCCACTGGCTTGGTGGTAGTTTTGCAGAAAAGGACCTGGGAGTTGTAGTGGACGAGAAGCTGGACATGAGTCACCAGTGTGCCATTGTAGCCAAGAAAGCTAATGGCATATTAGGTTGCATCAAGAGGCTGGAGAGAGGCTGTTCACAGTGGTCACAGATGGCAGAACACGGAACAATGGTCTCAAGTTGCGGTTGGAAAGGTCCAGGTTGAACATTAAGAAAAACTTTTTCACTAGGAGGGTAGTGAAGCATTGGAATGGTCTACCCAGGGAAGTAGTGGAGTCTCCATCCCTGGAGGTGTTTAAGTCTCGCCTCGACAAAGCCCTGGCTGGGCTGATCTGATGAGTTTGGTCCTGCTTAGAGCAGGGGGCTGGACTCGATGGCTTTTTTAGGTCTCTTCCTGCTCCATTGTTCTATGATTCTATGAATGCCCTGTAAGGTAACATTCTAAAATACAGTATGCATGCTATGATACATATTATGTCAAAGATGAGACAGAGCAAATTAAGACAAATAGAAAATAATGGCTATATGGCTATCTGCAATTGCTATCAGTCTTCAGCATCCTCTTGTAGCAAAACCTCACAATGCAACCTCTTTGTCTCAATTTTCCCCTTCTCTGATGGGCAAATTGCTATCTAGTTCCATGCCTGGGGGATCTTTGTTATGACCCTGGCTGGGTCATTAATAGTCTCTTTCCTCTGTGTGGTAGAGTCCAATATGTCAAAAAGCTTGTTACCCTGTAGGACAGATTGGCAATCCTCCAGCCCCACTTGAACATTGCTTACTCAATCCAAGTTTCAAGAAACCCTTTGATAGATCTGAAAGTGGTACCCAGCCCTATGCACTCCGCAGGATTTCTGTATGAAGTGGTTGGAATCAATCTCTTCTGACCCTTGCTGTTTCCCTGAGCTGCTGTTGAGGAGTCTCACTTGTCTCGTCAGACTCTCTGGCAGCTCTCCTGCCTTCTGACTTGCTGCCTTTTTATCTCCTCAGCTGTTAAGAGGTTACTATCCAGCCCCAGCTTAGGAAACAGCCACTTTCTGTTATCCTTTTAGCAGCTGAGGCCTCATGGGCCATGTATGTCCCATGGTGACAATGTGAACCTCCAGAGAAAGTAACAGAATTGTTCATTGATGTATAGTGAGGCTCTTAGAGACCAGTGCTCAAATTACTAAATCTGCCAATTTAATGCAATACTTACAAGATTGTTAATCATTCATTATAACATTTTAACATTAAACATACATAATGAATGTTTAAGAAGGGTCTTAAAAAATTTTGCTCATTTCTGTGGAATGTCAAAATATGAATACTACATAATGCATTCTTATCTGCCATGCCTTTATATTTGGAATCCTATGTGTGGTAAAAGGAATAAATATTTTTCCTGATGAGAAAAATCAAAGCTGCATGCCATTTCACTGAAGTCAAGCTGACACCTGCAGAGAAGCAAGTCATGACATTTTAGCTGACTGCTTCCCCCTCTCCTACTACAGTTGTGGTTTGTTTGTTCATTTTATTTACCCTGACAGACAAAAGGAGCCTAGATGAATGTGTTTAAATGAGTCTTTGGCTTACTTTCTCATAATTCATATTTTCTTCTTCCTTGTTTAGTAAGTAGTTCCTACAAGCCAGTCTTATCTACATGTGACAGTTCTACAGAGGAAAAATACACTCAAACACATTTGTATTAACTCCGGTGCTTCCCGCCTTCCTGATTTCTCAAACATAGCTACATTTATCAAGATAATAAGCTTCAGGTTTCATAATAAGAAGAGATCTATTTTCATGTCAGCCCAGCATAGTCCTGAATGACTGAGCTAGTAAGATCCTTAAAAATATGAATTTAGGATCAATAATATTTATAGCCCCATTTATAAAGAAGAAGTCAAAAGCATGTAAAAATACTGAATTTATTAAGGCTCTAGGGAACTTACTCTAGGGAACTGTACATTTACTAACCTCTAATCCTGCTTCTACTATTTAGCATCTCTGAAGTTAACAAAAATAAACAAATTACAGGTGTTCAAAGGCGGGGGAGTACATACAGGAAGCCTACGAATTATCTTGATTGTATCCTAATACTGCAGTTTACTGTATCCATCAACTCATCTTTTTTCCTAGATGTGTCTTATTTTGGCTAAATGTGGATGCCATTAGAAAATACAATAAAGTTATTGTAATGGAATTGAAATACATCGTATTGCATCAATATAAGATACATGTAGTGTATAATATGACAGTGCTTAATGATTTTATATTACAAAAATAATTATAGTATCACATTAGTAATTTTCACAAAGTACTTGCATTAGATGTGCATATGATATGATGTTATATTTCAGTTCTCTGGTGTGGTAAGATACAAATTCATTTCAACAGACAACCCAAAGAAGTAGCACACTGTGGCTACGTCTACACGTGAAGCCAACATCGAAATAGGCTATTTCGATGAATAACATCTACACGTCCTCCAGGGCTGGCAACGTCGATGTTCAACTTCGACGTTGCGTGGCACCACATTGAAATAGGCGCTGTGAGGGTACGTCTACACGCCAAAGTAGCACACATCGAAATAAGGGTGCCAGGAACAGCTGCAGACAGGGTCACAGGGCGGACTCAACAGCAAGCCGCTCCCTTAAAGGGCCCCTCCCAGACACAGTTGCACTAAACAACACAAGATCCACAGAGCCGACAACTGGTTGCAGACCCTGTGCATGCAGCATGGATCCCCAGCTGCCGCAGCAGCAGCCAGAAGCCCTGGGCTAAGGGCTGCTGCCCACGGTGATCATAGAGCCCCGCAGGGGCTGGAGAGAGAGCATCTCTCAACCCCCCAGCTGATGGCCACCATGGAGGACCCGGCAATTTCGACGTTGCGGGACGCGGATCATCTACACGGTCCCTACTTCGACGTTCAACGTCGAAGTAGGGCGCTATTCCGATCCCCTCATGAGGTTAGCGACTTCGACGTCTCGCCGCCTAACATCGAAGTTAACTTCGAAATAGCGCCCGACGCGTGTAGCCGCGACGGGCGCTATTTCGAAGTTAGTGCCACTACTTCGAAGTAGCGTGCACGTGTAGACACAGCTTGTGTCATATGACGGCCCTATTGAAGCATTTTGGAAAGAAACCGACTCATTTATGGGACACATATTTTACTTAGATTATTCTTGTAAACCAGATAGCTCTGCATCATTTAAAGAGCTGAAGATGTATTGAATTTCAAAATGTGAATAACTCTTTCATAATAATTTCAAGGGGCCTGATTCTGCTATCATGCTCACGTTGAACAGTGACTTAATCTGGTGACTCCGCATCTATGAAATGAGCCCATTATTTCAAAATATTTTCTGAAATACTGGGCATGCTATTTTGGCATCCCTGTACACCTTGTTGCAGGAGGAGTAAGTGATACCTCAAAATAGCACAGTATTTTGACATTTGGTGCTGTATAGACAGAGCCAAATGCCAAAATAGCCTTTTTTAAAGTAAACTCAAAATAGAATATGCAATTGGAGTAGCTCTAATTGCATATCTTATTTCAAGTTTAGGGTGTATTTATAGCCTCTGTGAATAGTCCCATTAATATTAGTGAAGCTACTTGTGGTGTAAGACCCTACTCATTGTGAGAAAGATGGCAGAATTAGGCTCAAAGACCGTTTCTACACAGACCAGTTCCTTCGGAAGTGGCATGCTAATACACAGAGCAAAAGATGCTAATGAGGTGCAGATGCAAATTCCCCGCACCTCATTAGCATAACGTCATGTGATTTGGAGTCCAGAAGACTGTTCTTCTGGACTCCAAAACGCCATGTAGAAGCACGGCCTCAGGGGAATTTTCGGGAAGAAGGGGCCTCCAGAAGGGCTTCCATCAGGAAGACCCCCCAGAGGCCACGCTTCTACATGACGTTTTGGAATCCGAAAGAATGGTCATCCAGACTCCAAATCATGTGACATTATACTAATGAGGCATGGGGAATTTCCATCTGTGCCTCATTAGCATCTTTCACTCCGTGTATTAGCATGCCACTTCCGAAGGAAGTGGACTGTGTAGAAATGGCCAAAGAGTTTGAAAATATTATCTAGTTCATCCTCGGAACACCAATGGTTGGTGGATAATGGCATTAATTTATGTACCACTGACAAGTGGCTTCTTTTCGGGGAACATAGAAGCTTTTTAGAATTTCACAGTGATAACTACGTATCAGTTTTAAGACAGAAAGTAAAGAATAATGCATCCAATTGAAAACATCTGTGGAATTCATGCATGTACATTTTCCTTCAGTGTTTTTCATGAATGTTATTAGCTGTTCAGGTATTGATAAACTTTGGGTTTTAATTCTTTTTCCAGAGTTTACTTTTTATCTTGCAACACTGTGTAGTATCATGTCATGCATTTTAAAACATAGCCAACATTTTAATCAACGCTTTAAAGAAATCCACCTTAAATACTATTTTTCTGTACTAGAAACTTCATCAATATCTGGACGGCCATGCAGGCAGCGAGGAGGCCAGTCCATTAATGAAATGTTAATGACCGAATTAGACCTGTAATAACAAAAGTAGGATGTACTGCTGTGAGTCCATTAGCATCAGCAGAGCCTGCTGGGGAACAAGTAAACACAACATACAAAGAAAACTTCTACTGATGAAAGGTTTGAATTTCTATAAAGGTGTTCAAGACCCAGAACTATATGCACAATGTGGTGCAATCCCAAAGGGTTAGTTTTACTTTATTTTATTTTATTTTTAAAGTAGGCATTCTAACATGATTTGCATTTGGTAATAGGATAATATCATGTATGTGATGGCATCCTTCAGTGTCAACCCAAAGCCACACAGACAATAGCAAGAGGGATTAAATAGTTTAGTGAGCCTCCATGTTACTTAGGTTCAAATCTAGCCTAGGTTAGTTATGGTGAAAAGTTGTTACCACCTGATGGATGCTCGACTACTGCGGAAAATGAGCTTCCTGACCCCTGACTAAAGACCCAATCGACCTCACCAAAACCACCACTGTAGCGGCACTGTTAACTGATGCTACTAAATGTTTATATGATGCCCTAAAGGTAAATTAAGTGAAATGCTTTCTGTAAAGCATAAGGATTTCAATATAAGAACCAACATAGTTAATGGTTTCACTGGTGAATATTTTACCCAAATCATTTAGTTAATGTGCCTATTCATAGTTATAGAGCACAGTGCTGAATTTTAGGAGAGATGCTACAGTGGTGTCTGGCTGCTGGGACAGGGAATTAGGAGGTTAAAAAGCTCCACTTCTCCCCATCTTTCCCTCTTTGTGACCAAATTGGAAGTCAACAACTGCTCACAAAATGAAAGGAAAAATATAGACACCTCTTTGTCAAAAACCTCAATTAATCCCTCCTCCACGTCCAAACCTGTGACTTTCCCTTGCACAACCTCTGACCTCCAGCTGGCCCCTTACAGCTTTTGTAGTATTGATATAAATAAAAAAATTATCTGCACCACACTGAAAATTGAAAGAATGGGGTCAGCACAAATTTTAATATAAAAATGAAAAAAGTACTCATGCCGTAGGGTAGTTCTCAGATTTCAGTTATGTACCTGAAATGACATACATCCAAATCAGAGAGTGGCATGAATTACAAGATGGGATGGGTAAATTCCCACCAGATATTTCAAAATAAGATTTGCACTACATGGCATGCTCCAGTGGCAGAGAACAAGATGAAATAGGCGTTAGGTTAGGGAAAGGATCTGAAGAGAGTGGCAGAGATAGAAAGGATGTCCAAACTTCAACCATGGAGCTATAACATTGTTCAGAAATGAAGCACATACTGAGAAAATAGACCTTTATTTTAAAGCAGGTATAATTGTGTGGCCGTCTCCCAAGGTGCTCAGCAGGATGGGTACACAACTGGAGGGAATGCTCCTAGATTGGATGAAAGTAGTTAACTTCTTTTTCACCTCTAAAAGCTGCTGATGAGGAATTTTGCATCTATTCTGCCTCTAGAGCTTCATAAAACATGCTAGTTTTCAGTTGAGAGTGACTTCACCCCCACTGTAAATGGCTATCTAGTTCTATCTGCTACTTTCAACACCATGTTACCTAGACTTAAGCATTTTAGAGATGAGCTGAGAACAGCAGTTGAAGGCAGAGGCCTGTCTACACTAAAGCTGTTAAAGACAAGGCTGCTGAGCCTAGGACTATTACAGCATTTTTAAGAAGTGCAGTGTGCACACCTCCAAGTGCTAGAGATGATATATAGGTGAGGACTTTGCTTCTGCCTCTCTCCTGCTGTGCCCTGTCATTTTGCTTCTCTAAACTTCAGTTACCATATGTAAAAGGGAGATAATAGTACCTTGCTTACCTCAGTGGAGTGCTGTAAAGCTAAATATATGACTTTCTCAGATACCATGGTAATGGTGGAATGTAGACAAATCTCTTGCCACCATGTGTCTGGATGGGATGTTGCAGGTGCTTTCTCACTTTTGTGCCCCCTTTAGTCAGTGTGGTACCACACCAATTTGTCATGCATGTCCTATTCCCCTGACCAAGTGATTCCTCAATCCTTTTGCCTTCAGGTTTAACAGAGAGTCCCAAATAGGAAACCCATATGTGAACAGTTGTTCCTCACTGCCACTTCACTTCCAGGTATGGCAGTACCTCCTGAAATCTACTCTCTACCTCTCTCTTACACTCTTTGGTCTCTTACCATAGGGTAGTTGCTCTTTACCAACTCATGCAAAGTTTATCTCCTCACCCTCTTCCTACTTGGCTTAAGGCTGTCTTGTCCCTCCTTTAAATAGGAGTCATCGCCCGCTCCCCACCCCCCGGCCTCTCTGTGACTGGGAACTATGTTTCATACAGTTTAAAGCAATAGCTTTCTCTTTTAGGCAGGATTTGCCCCTGAAGCCTGCTTTCTGGAGCCAGGGTTGTCACTTAAATCTGATGAAAGGCTATTGCTCCTTTCAGTTTAGCACCCTCTCCAGGTAGCCTCCTGCTCTGGAGAGTTCAGCAGGCCAGACTGCTCCCACCAGTGTCTTCTACTGAGAGGGTGGAAGAAGGCTTTATTCTGCTCTCCTTTTCAAAATCCCTCCCTAGTAGGTTGGGTGAAAAGGGAGCCCTGTCTGGCTCCTGTGTGATGTGTCTGGCCCTTAAAGGTAATGTCAGAATGCCTTCCTCAAATGACACACAGCCCCACAACCCTTAGATCTCTGCATATATACCTTAAAAGGAATGCTGGATGGGCTGACCACTAGGCACTACCATCCTTGATGCCAGACATATGTCACCTGGAAGTCATCATATCCCATAGACAGGCATGAGCAAATGTAATTTCTGGCCATGAACTCCAGCCTGAAGCTGCTTCTTGTCTGGTTTCTTAAAGAAAGTGTCTCAGGTTTTTGGCAGTATTATTAATGATTTTGAATACTGACAATCTGTCTAATTTCTAGGATATTTCAATTGTAGAATTTTAGTTGTTGATAGAAGCAATTGTTTGCTGAACTACTACAGTATGGAGGAATGGATAGTGGGTTCTGATTTCATTATTAAGAACACTGAGCACATTATGTGAGCTAAAGAAATAAATATGATATTCACAAAGTAAATCAATAAACCATGGGAAATAGTTGTATTAACTGTAAATCCTATAACCAATTCCACCTGCTCCTCCTGCGAAAGGACCTACCATATATTTTCTGAATCATGCTCTGCACTGTTAGACTTTAGGACCACAAAAGTGTAAGTGAGCTTTGCTAGAAAATATTAATATTTTTCTTTTCAGAATAGCAAATTTTCTGGTATAGCAAGTTGAGTGAGTCATACTGTCAATAATTTGCTTGTCAAGAGTGATATGTTTTTTTTAACTTTTGACATTTTTACTTGTTTCCTGAAGCCTTTGTCAGCTTTCTTATTGCATTTTTCACTTGGCTATCAAAATCTAAGGAACAAATTCTGTACTGTATTTGCCATGTTGAGCATGATACTAGACCTGAAATTCAGACCATGCAGTGAAATGGTCCTTGAAGATTAGGTCAGAGACAAATTGTAACACCTAAAGAAAGAGTACCCAGTTGATTAGACCTAATGAGATACTTCCCTTTCTGCAGTATTTTTAACTCATGACTACCATGTTCATATTTGAGACTTAGAAAATGGAGAGCCATTAAAGGAAGTACATTTTCCATTTGATAACTAAGAATTGAGAATTAATTTGTTTATTATAGGTTAGGCCTTTCAATATATATTTATTTTAAATGTGTGCTTATAGCCCCATCTCAAGTTACTGTAAAATAATAGCTTTGCTTGGGCCTTTTCCTGATTCTATTGATGTCATTAGCAAAATCCCCATTGATTTCAATTTCTATGATAGAGCTCGAAAAGGACAAGAAAACGTTCTCTTTTCGTTTTTGGAATGAAATGGTTGCCCATAAAAGCGAAGCCCATAACACTAACCTTGGCTGCCCACAATGAAGATAGATGTTTGAATACATAAGAGTCTTTGCTGAGCTTTGCCCAGGGGTCCAAGTTCAGAACTTTTTTCCCTATTGTCTGTCTGTCTTTACATTGAGTTTAGCACCCATGACACATGGCAGATGGATGTCCTTAGGGAATGAAGATCCTTATTCACAAAAAAAGGTGTAGCATAGACTGTTGCAAAGCTCTCTATGTCCCCTTAAGCTTTACCAATGTCTCTTGATGACCTGTAGTGAGCCGGTGTGGCCTCCTGCTGACTCAGAGGCAGAGGAGGCTGCGCAGAGGCCCTGGTGGGCGGGCCCAGAGCCAGAACACCAGTGGCGAACCCCTCAGAGGGCGGGGCCTAGGGCCAAGGGCAGGGCTCGGGACCCATTAAAGCCTGGGCCTCCGGGCAGGGAGGAAGGGCCTGTGTGAGCTCCCTGGTGCCAGGGGCAGAGGGCTTGCCGCCGCCCAGCCGGGCCGCAGGAGGAAGCCCCTAGTGGCCCAGAGCAACTACAAATCCAGATGCCCCAGGGGGACTACCCGGACTTCCCAGACCTGCCAGGACCCTCACACCGGTGGAGATTCCCCGCCTTGGAGGAAACCCCGGATGCTGCCCAACTGGCGAGGGTGAGCAACCAAGAGGGCCCAGGAGCGGCCTACTCAGGAGCCCCGGCAGACCCCTGCAGACCCCAGGCCCAGGATCGCCGCAGGCCCACCGTGCTACCACCGCCGGACTACCCCAATGACGTGGACCTGACTGACTGGCCGGAGCCCCCAAAGGTGGACGATCTAGAGGAGGCCGACCCTGTGGGACCCCAGGACCAGATGGACTGGGACCTCCCCCACTCCCCGTGGAGGTAGAGGTAGGAAGTGGCCTGGGGAATGATGCTCCCAAACCCATGGCGGTGTGTTGCGGCCTGGATCCCCACCGCCGTGGTCGTGTGTGAGCGACCCCCAGGGCCCTGGGCTGGGTTGCAGCAGAGTTGCAGCAGGTTGCGACCCCCTACCCCCTCCTTGACGGGGCAAGCCCATGCTGGGCCTGCGCTCCAAACCCTTGTGCTGCTGCCCTGCCCCAAACTGAGGGCTGGGCCTGTGCTCAAACCCTTGTGCTGCTGCCCCGCCCCAAACTAAGGGCTGGGCTGGGCTTGCCTTACAAACTGTGAACTGCTGCCCTGCCCTGGACTGAGGGCTGGGCCGGGATTGTATTACAACTGTGAACTGTTGCCCCGCCCTGGACCGAGGGCTGGGCCAGGATTGTATTACAACTGTGAACTGCTGCCCTGCCCTGGACTGAGGGCTGTGCCAGGATTGTGTTACAACTGTGAACTGCTGCCCCGCCCTGAACTGAGGGCTGGGCCTGTACTCTAACTGTGAACTGCTGCCCCGCCGCGAAGTTGGGGGGGCTGGGACGGTGTTATAACCCTTTTTTGGTTGCTGCCCAGCCCCGGGCCAAGGACTGGGTGTCCCAGGTCTCTTATAGACCTCTTGGGCCAGCAATGCTCTGGAAACTAAACTTCCTCACAGTGACTTTGGCCCCCAGTCTACTTTTGTGGAATTCCGTTTGAAAAGTTCTTGCTAGGATACAAAGCTCAAAAGTCTGCTGCTGTGACCATACAGAAGATACTGAGCTTTGCTGATGCAGGTGTGCTGAAGAAGCAATTGTACAAAAAGAGAAGATATTGAAAGGTAAGTTGTTTGTTGACATACTGATTATTCATTTCATACTGTAGATTGCTTTGTAAGAAACTTAACTACTTGAAATAGTTAGCAAGATGCAAATTAAAATATATACTAAAAATGTATTTTTTTTAGTTCTCCATACCCTTTTCCCTCATGTGGTAGTGGTATCTATAAATTGATTACATCATTATTTATCAGCATTAATGATTGGGTTTGGTGGCTGCTGAGCGTGTGGTAGGATCTTCCAGTACACAAACAGGATCCCTGATGATAGATAGCTAATGTCAACCATGATTTAATGTGGTGAGGAGAGGATTTAGTAGGTGTTAAGGGAGAACAGCAGGAAGAATAGAAAAGAGTGATGGGCCAGATCTGTAAGCTAACATGCATAATATGATGTGGTAAAAAAGACTTGGATGATGATTTATTTTAATTGGAAAAAATGTCTTAATTGGATCATTTCATATACATATCCTGGAAGAAGTGAGTTTTAAGAAGAGATTTGAATGAGGAAATGGGTAGTGGACTTGTAGGCTGTCTCAGGAAAACCAGACAATGCATAGGGACTTCATGGAAGAAAATGTGGGAAGAAGGGGTTATAGGAATTGAGTGAGGTGGAGAAGGTTGTGAAAGGATTCAATGCAAAATAGAAAGAGTTGGGTAATAGAGAGGAACAGATGAGGATAGGGAGGATTTGGAACACCAGGACAAAAAGCTTGAACATGATGTGACAAAACAAGACGATCAACAAAGTGATTCAGAGGAAGGAATGATTTGATGAGTCAGACAAGGAAGATGATCTTAGCAGCTGCATTTTTTACGCAGTGTACCAATAAGTGATGCTGGTGTCAGGGAATCTGGAGGGAAGGTGGTAATTGTAATTAAGCCTGGAGATGAAGTCGGTTTGGAAAAGAGTCTTTGTTGTGTGGGCAGAAGAGAATAGGTCAAAGCTAAGCAGTGGTGTACAAAAGGATGATTTGGGCTTGGTCCAGATGTGAGGAGTGAGCACATATTTTACTATCTCAGATCTTAATTCTATTTGTATATTGTATAAAGTACTTTAACTTTCTAAAAGTATTAGAAGCCAAGGATAGGAGAGTCCTCACAAAAGTTGGAATAAGCAAATAAATAAAAATAAACAACATTTCTTTATTATAGAATCTGCCCATTTTATTAAGCTTCGAGTTCTGCAAGTTGAAGGGTGTTGGAAAGCACGTGACCCTGTATTTTAGGGGTCTGTGAAAAGGTAGAAGACTTCCCTATGGATAAGCGTGTAGAACTGGGTGACTTAATATGTTTTAACTTAATAAATTACATGAGATTCAAAGGAGCTGTTCTGAGCTGTCAGACATTGTGGCTACATCTACACTAGCCAATGTCAGGGATTTTATCCCTTGGGCATTATCGTCCCCGTGGGCCAGGGGAAACAAGCCTTTGGCCATTAAACATCAATGCAGGTACAGGAAAAACCTAAAGTTACATAGGCTGCCATTTAGCAGCCCCTGCAACGGTCACTCTGAGTCAGTTGGTTTCCCCGGTAACCTGAACGCATGAATTATTCATGACAGCAGGTTCAAAATGGAGCCCTCTGATTGGCCCCAGGTGAAAACTTCCAGCACCTTCGACCAAAAGGAGGACCTGTTTGAAAGCACCTGCATAGAACCTTGAGTATGCTAATCATGTAATAAATATTCATAAGATCTCTCGATAAATTCAGGAGCCGCAGCCCATTCAGCGGCCCTGAGGGACTCAGGCTGAGCTCCTGTTACCTCACGTGGAGGAGTGTGGCCACCTACTGGTGTCCACTGGACTCCGAGGCCAGGCTGAAGCAGCCACCTTAACTGAAATCACTCTGGCACCTGCCCTTTAGGCGGCGCCAGCTGGGAGCGGGAAAAACACTGGATCACCTCAGGAGCCCTCTGGGCTGAAGTGGCGCCAGCGCCCCAGCGTGCCTCAATGCTCACGAGCAGCGCATTGTGTCGGGGAGCAGCAAGCGGGCCCCTCGGCCAAGTCACCGGGTGGCGAACTGGCCCCAACTCCACTGGGGGTACTGTGTACCCGGTGACGTAACCAGGGACCCGCCAACAATACCACCAACGCTCTCCAGCATCTGCGCCTGCTGTGCCTATCTGGACCTTCATTCACCGGTAAAGACGCACTTACCTGGACAAGACCTCTATTCACCGAACACGTAATCTATTTACTGGCCCATGGCACAGCCTGGGACCTCTGACAAACTAGACACCTCATCTCGCAAGACACTTTTGGGTACTGGGACCCTAATAGGGAGGTGTGGGGTCGCAACTCTGCCACGCCCTTTCCAGGGCCAGGGAAGGGCTGCACCCGGGGCTCGACCCTTGGATCGGGCTTAATCACCCAAATTTATAAAAACATTATATATTATTATTAAGCTGTACACTTGAATTAATATTGTACAAATATAATTTAAACTAGATACTTAGTTATAGGATTAGTTAGTTAGTAAGTTATACTTATTATTAAGCAGGTGGGTTACCATGGTGAAGGCATAGCCTCCCGGTTCCCAAACAAACCCTGCACCTAACCTTTCCCACAATCTCCCATCACTAACTGAGAAGGGCTGTGGCAAACTCTCAGTTAGCAGAGGGATCTCAGAGGCAGAGCCTTAAGGTCCCCTGTGTAGGCCAGAGTAGCGACCCGGCCTGAGCGTTCTGGGGAAGGAGTAGCGCCCTTCACCCGCTCAGAGCTAAAATAAACTGAAAAAGAAATTACCTTTTCCCACTTACCTTGATAGTTTTTCCTAATCATTCCATTTGCCTTCCGGTTGAATAAAGACTATTACACAGGTTGCTTCAATGGACTTGTTATTACTACTTGTAAGTGTTTAGACTTATGTGAGATAACAATATTATGAATTGTTTTATGTGTTTATTTTACACGTTCTGTTGTTTATTTGCCTGTTGCTGACTTTGTTAATAAATAGCATAATAAGTTCACCCTAAGCCTCCTCCTTGTTCCACCTTCGCCCCCGGGGCTTAGCCACTGCCTGCTAGGAGGGTTACATCCTACAGCGGGAGGGTACATGCATAACCACTGGTCCTCTTGCCAGCAGGGGGTGGGGCAGTCTGCAGGGAGGCGGGGCTGTCTTACATCGCTGGGCCTCCGCCGTCTCTCCTCTACACCTTAGGTCCTCAAGGATCCAGACAACTAGAGCGAGGAGCCTCCCAATCCAGTCGCGCTAACTGGGCGGCTCAGAGCGGGCCGTAAGAGGTTAACAATTCCCCGCGACAGCCAAAAACTTCAAAATGGCCATGCAAATGGACATTTTGAAGTTTACTAATGAAGCGCTGAAATACATATTCAGCGCCTCATTAGCATGTGGGCGTCCGCGGCACTTCAAAATTGAGACGGCTCGTCCAGATGGGGCTCCTTTTCAAAAGGACCCCGGCTACTTCCAAGTCCCCTTATTCCTATGAGCAGATAGGAATAAGGGGACTTTGAAGTAGCCAGGGTCCTTTCAAAAAGGAGCCCCGTCTGGACAAGCCGCGCGGCGGCGAGCTGCGTGAATTTCGAAGAGCTGCAGTCGCCCGCATGCTAATGAAGTGCTGAATATGTATTTCAGCGCTTCATTAGTAAATTTCGAAATGGCCATTTGCATGGCCATTTTGAAGTGTTTGCTTAGTGTAGACACGGCCTGTATCTAATAGAATATGTCAAAAATGGATATTTACTTTTCTTGTGAAAATATTTATATTAAACTTGAAGATGCTCTTTAAATGCAAAACAGTGAATTTAAACACATGATCCTCTTTCCTTCCCTCCAAAATTTAATGAGGATTTTGAGAGAGTCTGGAAAGAAATCAGGAAACCTCATGATGAAATTGTTTACTCAGTCCTTATCTGAAAGTTCTGTCTCACGTAATGAAGGTGCTTATGCATAGGACAATTGATAGCATTTTGAAGAAGTAAACCCAAAACCCTCACTGATCACCAATTTAAATCAAAAGTCAGCTTTTGCCATAAGGTTCTCTACAGTAACATGTGAGACCTCACCAGGCACTAACTGTGGTAACTGCACATATTCTCTCATTTCTTGTAGATAACTGTTTGTACATATATGTGTGCTAGTGGTGACTTTTAGATTCCAAAGTCTAGGCATTTCTATTGCTATGTCCCTCATGAGAAGCCCTGATCAGCTTTTGGTGGGAGTAATTGTAGTCGAATCCTCTGTAAGGATTGCATACTTTCAGATAAAGTTAACAAGGAAGCAAGCAAAAGGTTCAGTTGACAGAACCTTTGTAGATCCCATTTCTGAAAGGATCAAACCATAAGTAATATCAAACTGTCCCATTTTGGCACTCATCTACATTAAGAACAGAACTTCTTTGCCCAGTCATTTTCAGGAAGATGCATACTGCTCCTTAAAGCACTCCTGGTCCTTTTGAAGATATGATGAGGCCTTCTTCCCTTCCACTTTACAATCATGAGGCCTTGGCCTGGGATGTACAAAGGGTAAGGGAGAAAATTCCTCTGTTGCACACTCCTGAACGGATCGCATGCTGTTTGCAGTTTGCTAAAATAGTGCTGGCAGGTCAGACTACTAAAAGAAATTCGTTTGTATTAGCAAAATTATTGCTTGTATTGTAAGAAAATGCTAAACAAGTAGTCTTTGCCAGAAAACCAGTGGTATGCTTCTTCTGAAAGCACACCAATATAGATGTTAGAACTTGTAATACAATGAATGTTGGATAGTCTTAATCTTTACTCAATCATTAAACAATGAGAAATATTAGGTTGTTTTTGTTAAGGATTAGGAAAATGCTTTTGGAAACAGACAAACATTTGTCCCTGATGGAAGCTACTTCAGCTGTAATGCATCATTATGCCTGACCAGCCTAGAAACCTTGGAAAGACAAAATGTGTACAAGCTGGTTGTTAAGCATATGTGATATGTTTTGCCTTGTCACCTGGCAACGAAAAGGTTTTTCTAAACAATTTTTTCGTGTTGCCAAAACTCCAACTTTTTGAAACACGTAAGCTGCTTTTGAAGATGCTAATGCTGATTTGTCAAATACAACCCAAGGTACATCTTTGTCAGCAGAGCAAATTCTGTAATTCTTAGTGTTTTGTATGTTCTGCCAATAAAATACATTTTATAAAGTGAAATTAACTAACATTTATTTGCTATCTTCCTTAGTGCCTATAACAACAGCACTACTATGCAAAAAATATTAAAACCATACCAGCCTCAAAACTAACTCATAAACACTCCTACCCTTCATAAAAAAGTAAAAACAACAAAATAAGACATACAGCTCATGAGCATAAAAAACGAATTAAACAAACCTTGTTTATAATGAACAATCCCCAGAGTCTGTGCATGGGGGGGAAATTGAGGTATGTATAAGATTTCTGGAAAAACTAATAGTAGAATTCACGTTATCTGGAAAGAGAGCAGATTAAATATGACGTGCTTATCTCTAGGTGCTAGTTTAAAGGCAGTAAAAAACGCAGGTCATGCATGATTTTCTTAACTTTCACTATGAGTTTTAACCACAATTCTTAAGATCCCCTTGCTATCCTCTGACAAACTTTAGTAATGTAATGCATTGTGTTACTCCCCTAATCTCATTTATATTGTCTACATATCCATTCCCATTTGTTCAACAATGTATTTACCCTTTACAATTAGCTTCTTCTTCCCCTGTGTTTAATAGTGCTTATGTGGCCACAGTTGATAACCATGCTGAAGGTGATTGGTATTTGCACAAACAATGGAGTGTGACATCACTGAGTGAATCAGGCAGGCAGAGGGAGTCAACTGATTATAAATGACAAAGTTTCTGTAGCCATGTAGATAGCTGGGGAGTCAGCAATGATAAGTACACCCCCTTAACATCTTTCTTGATAGAAGAAAAAATTATACCCAGAAAATAAAGATGGATGGTTTCAGTATGATTCAAACACAATTTTAGTGATTCCATATTACTTACACCGACATCGATGGAAACTTGAATGCTAAAAATGAATGGTTGTCACTGGATGTGCACTCCATAAAATGGACACAAGCACTAGAGTGCCACATAATGGGAGTACGTGCAAAGAAAAAGTATTCAGATTCTTCTTTATTACCTTAGTGTTAAAATAAAATACAAATTGCTCTAGCTTCTTGGGCCATGAAGGAAAAAATACACTTTTAAATGATAAAACAATAGTAGCCTCTTTGCTGAATGATGCAGCACTTAGTAATAATGCACTACATTTTGAAAAGATCTGTATTTTTTCAAAGACAAACATCAAATAGAAAGAAAAAGGTTATGTCACCTTCACCCTCACAGTACTGTCATTTATATGCTATCAGCTCATTAAATTCACATTAGGATACTCCATGGGACTTTAGGAGCTATTAGTGCACCTAAAATGGCATAACAAAATCTCAGTTCACTTTAAGGGAGATGGCATTGCGACATTTTGTATTTCATCACTGAATTATTATAGTCTCAGATGCATTCTGCTGTGATGGTAATGGAAGGAGGAATACTAGAGAGGAAAGCTGTCCATTTGTTTATCCCCAGGGAGAAGAAAAGCAAAGTTTGATAAAAAACTAGAGTGAAAGTAAAGCATTAACAATTTAACCCCTGTAGCAATGCTAAAGAACACACAAGGATTTTTATAATCTGCTTTCAAGATGTTAAAATAAATAAATAAATTTTATGTATTGGGAGATGCTTCAGGGGATGAAAGGTGCAGTGAATGCAGTCAATGAATACAGACACCTTAGTCTTTTATAGAGGAAGGCTCTGGTGGCAGATATAAAATACCTTCCTTCATATAAGCATTTGTGAAAAAGTCTGATAATTCAGGTATTCTGACCAAATGTGATTTTATCTTTTTGTTCTGATTTTCATCAACATCAGTTATGAAGTGTGATGATATGCGTAAACCTGCAACATTGTCTAATGTACAATGCCACACTAACAGTTACTGTCTCCTTCCCAGTGGTTTCCACAATCACTCAAAAAATGATGGATCCACTACATTGTTGCAGAGTTCCCTTCTTGTAGTTGGATCACCCTGTTCTGGCACCCTTGGGGCCAGGGATTTTGCTGGACCAGGGAAGGTCAATGATCCCCTGCTGGTCTCTGTTCCCCATTCCCAGGCTCCCCACCCAGCCATTGGCCAGATCCCAGCCACCAGCCCCAGCTACTTCTCTGCTTCTGTCCATGGCAACTCAACCCCAGCCACTGGGCAGTTGGTTTCCCTTTTATGGCCCCGGTCCCAGCCCTAGCCATGGCCACTAGTTTCCTGCCTCCAGCCCTGGCTCCTTGGTCCTGGCAGCAGCTCACTTGTGGCTGCTTGGCCCAGGATGGGGCTCCTAGCCACCAACTCTCAGGCAGCCCTGCTCAAGGCCGCCGTGGCCATGGATTTTGCCAGACCACAGAATCACAGATGTTAGAGGAGCAACCTGTAAAAATATCAGATGCTTTAGTTTGGGGTCAGTGGAGGTGGATATATGGGACCTCAGGAGGTACAAGGAAGATATTGCTCCAAAAGCAGCACATCAAGTATTGCAACTGGGAATGATCAAAAGTGCTTGCCCGTGCTTTCTACTGCAAAGCAAATCAAAGCAATAAAAATAATGACAGACAATGTCAGGGAGCAGTCTCTTTCCATCTCTCTGTGCAATGCATCTGGAATTGGTGCGCAGCCTCTACATATCTATCTCAACTTCTTTCCTCCCAGGTGATCAGAACACCTGGGCCGATGTTCTCAGGAGACATTTCATTCTAAATTACAAATGGGACCTGATCTCCAGAATGTTCCCCAAAATATTCTTAGCCTGGAGATTCCTGGAGTTTGATTTGTTTGCCATGACAGCCAATGCAAAATACCTCAGTTCTTGCTCCATGGAGGGGCTAAATCCCCAAGCCATAAGAGATACAGACCTCATCTTCTAGATGAAAGAGCTTCTCTATGCCTATTCACCAAGACCATTACTTTTATATTGTCTTAGGAAGCTCAAACAAAGTAGAGCCAAAGTCATGCTGACTGTAACAACATAGCCAAGACGTATCTGATATCCCTATTTGATTATGTACACATCTTGCTCTTCTTTATAGGCTTCCAATCAGTTCTTGCTTACTGATGATCCAGGATGGTGGCTGAGCACTTCACCTCAAGCTCCAGCTTTGGGTTGCTGATGCTTCTCAAAAACAGAAATGCCCTGTTTGATAGACATGTGATATGTTTTATTAAAAGTAGAAAATAAACTACAAGAAATACCTCCAAAAATGTAAGTCATATTAATCTTTGGTGTAACAGTTGTCACATTTTTACCAGTTGGTGCTCCTCTTTTCAAGATAGTGAATTATATATTGGAACTTAAAGCATCAGATCTTTCTATGAATTATAGAATCATAGATGACTAGGGTTAGAAGAGACTTCAGGTCATCTAGTTCAATCCTCTGCTCAAAACAGGGCCAAGCCCAACTAAATCATCCCAGCCAGGGCTCCCATGGCCTTAAGAAATCTCAAAATGAGAGTCCATCACATCCATAAATAGCCCATACTAGAATGTCACCACCCTCCTAGTGAAATAGTTTTTTTTTTCCCTAGTATCCAACTTATATGCCACCACCCCAAACTACAGTTTCAAACAATTACTCCTCATTCTGTCATTGGCCACCACTGAGAACAGACAACCTCCATCCTATCTGGAGAAGCAAATGCCAGGAGATATCTGAGCCATTAGCTATTATCTTTGCAATATCATGGACTACAGGAGAGATTCCAAAAGACTGGAAAAAGGCAAAATATTGCCCACCTATAATAAAGGAAATAAGGACAATCCAGGAAATTACAGACCTGACAACTTAACTTCTGTACCAGGCAAGATAACCAGCAAATAATTAAGGAATCCATTTGCAACATCTAAAAGATAATAAGGAGATACGTAACAGTCAGCAAGGATTTGTACTGAACAAATCATGTGAAACCAACTTGATAGCTTTCTTTGACATGAAAACAAGCCTGGTCGATAAAGAGATGTGTTATATCTAGACTGTAGTAAGGCATTTTTGATACAGTCTTACATGACCGTCACATTAATAAATTAGGGAAATATAACTTAGATGCTGCTGCTATAAGATGGGTGCATAACTGGTTGAATAAATATTCCCAGAAAGTAATTATCGATGGTTCCATCAAGGTGTAAGGGCATAATGGCTACGTCTACACATGCACGCTACATCGAAATAGCTTATTTCGATGAATAACGTCTACACATCCTCCAGGGCTGGCAACGTCGACATTCAACTTCGATGTTGGGCAGCACCACATCGAAATAGGCACTGCGAGGGAACGTCTACACGCCAAAGTAGCACACATCGAAATAGGGGTGCCAGGAACAGCTGCAGACAGGGTCACAGGGCGGACTCAACAGCAAGCCACTCCCTTAAAGGGCCCCTCCCAGACACAGTTGCACTAAACAACACAAGATCCACAGAGCCGACAACTGGTTGCAGACCCTGTGCATGCAGCATGGATCCCCAGCTGCAGCAGCAGCAGCCAGAAGCCCTGGGCTAAGGGCTGCTGCACACGGTGACCATAGAGCCCCGCAGGGGCTGGAGAGGGAGCGTCTCTCAACCCCTCAGCTGATGGCTGCCATGACAGAGCCCGCTATTTCGATGTTGCAGGACGCAGATTGGCTACATGTGTCCTACTTTGACTTTCAACTTCGAAGTAGGGCGCTATTCCCATCCCCTCATGGGGTTAGCGACTTCGACGTCTCACCACCTAACGTCGATTTCAGCTTCAAAATAGCGCCCAACACATGTAGCCGTGACGGGCGCTATTTCGAAGTTGGCGCCGCTACTTCGAAGTAGCGTGCACGTGTAGACGCAGCCAATAAGAAGGAGTCCATTAGGGGTTAATTATGGGACTTGTTCTAGTCGATATCTTTATGAACAATTTAGATAATGGCATAGAAGTTATAGTAGAATCTCATCATTTGTGAGGGTTCTGTGTTGAGAACCCTCGCGAATGTTGAATTTCCCAAATATGGCTCCCTCCTGGAGCCCAGCTGCTGGCACTCTTGCCCAGGGCCCTGGGGGAAGCAGCAGCTGATGGGGCTCCTTGGCTTAGGGCCCCAGGGGATGTGGCCACTCGGATGTTTGCGAATAATTGAATTCATGAACATTAAGTTCAAAAAACCTAAGACACTACTGTACATTTATTAAGTTTGTGGAGGATACCAAGCTTGAAGGGGTTGCAAGTGCTTTGGTGGACAGGATTATAATTCAAAATGATCTGGACAAACTCGAGAAATGGTCTAAGGTAAACAGAATGAAATTCAATGAGAAAAAAAATGCAAACTACTCCACTTAGGGAAGAACAATCAGTTCCATATGTACAAAATGGGACATGACTGTCTATGAAAGAGTACTGCAGAAAGGGATCTAAGGGTCTTCGTGTACTAAGTTGTTAAATATGAGCCACCATTGTGATGCTGTCACAAAAAATCAAACATAATTGGGAGTATTAAAAGGAGTATTGCATGCAAGACATGAGAAGTAATTCTTTCACTCTACTTTGCACTGATTAGGCCTCACCTGGAATATTGTGTCCTCTTCTGATGTCATATTTCAGGAAAGATATGGATGAACTGGAGAATGTCCAGATCTGAGAAATAAAAAAAGTCCAGAAAATGTGACCCATGTGTGAAGATAAAAAGCATTGAGAGTGTTTAGTCTGGAAAAGATAAGATTCAGAGGGGACATCATAATTTTTTTTGAGTAGCTAAAAGGTTGTTACAACGGGGAGGGAGAAAAATTATTCTCTTCAACCTCTGATTATAAGACAAGGAACAATAGGCTTAAATTGCAGCAAAGGAGGTGTAGGCTGAATCATAGGAAAACTTCCTAAATATCAGGGTGCTTAAATACTGGAATAACTTGCCTAGGGAGGTTGTGGAACCTCCATTACTGGAGCTTTGTAAGAGCAGGTTTAAATAGTGCTTGGCCCTGCCATGAGTGCAGGGGACTGGATCTGACGACCTATCAGGATCTCTTCTATGATTCACCCCCTTTCCACCCATGCCTGTCCTTCCAGAATAATTTATACCCATCTATGAGAGTGCACCCATCATGTAAGTACCCCACCAACTCTATTATGCCAATCACATTATAGTTTCTTGATTTTGAATCAGAACTTCCAATTCTGCCTGTATATTTCCCAGACCTCTTTCATTTGTATCCTGGGACCTAAAATAGCTATCCAGTTGCCCTACATTCTCAGTATGAATAATGAGGCCTCCCTGTTGCACCCCCTTCTTTCTGTTTCCTCTTTGTATCCCACCTTCCACTTCCCTGAGGGCTTAGGTGACCATCCTTCAGCAAACCTAGTTTAAAGCTCTCTTCACTAGCATCACAAGCTTATCTGCAGAAATGCTGTTCCCTCTATTTGTTATGTGGATCCCAAGCCTTCCTAGCAAAACTTCTTCCTGGAACAACATCCCATGGTCAAAGAATCCAAATTCCTCTCTCTGACTCTGTCTGTACAACCTTGTATTTACTTCCAAAATTCGACAATCCTACCTAGGCCTTTAACTTCTATGAGGAGGATGGATGTCTTGCACTTCAAATTCCTTAACCTTCTTCCAAAACCACATTGTAACCAGTGAATCCATGGGAGGTTTCATGGACGAGCATGATAGCTTTTCACACACCCATACTATTTTTTCCCTCTCTACTGACCCAACTAGGGCAAGATTCCTAAGAGTCTAATGCAGAGATCTTACTCCAAACAGGAACAAGAACCTAGTATTTAATTGTCTTATGAAATACACTTTGGAGCCAGTAACTACTATTCTTAATTATATTTATCAATGAAGACAGTCTTCTTTATAGCAACCATGTCTACCTGAAGACTGGGAGATGTGAGGGCCTTAAGGGCTGCCCTTCCATTTTTGGTATACACCTAAGATAAAGCATTGCTACGGGGACATCCACAATTTATACCTAGGATATCCTCAGTATTAATATTAATGAAAACATCTGTCTCCTAGTTTTTCTCTCCAGTATCATGCTGATTACTCAATAAGCCCTGTTGCAAACCCTGGATCTCAGGAGGGTACCAGCCTTCCACTGGGATTGAACTAAATCCTTTAAAATATCAAAACCAAAAGCAGTCAAGTAGCTCTTTAAAGACTAGCAAAATAGTTTATTAGGTGAGCTTTTGTGGGACAGACCCACTTCTTCAGACCATAGCCAGACCAGAACAGACTCAATATTTAAGGCACAGAGAACCAAAAACAGTAAGCATCTCTGTGCCTTAAATATTGAGTCTGTTCTGGTCTGGTTATGGTCTGAAGAAGTGGGTCTGTCCCACGAAAGCTCACCTAGTAAACTATTTTGCTAGTCTTTAAAGTGCTACTTGACTGCTTTTTGTTTTGATAGCGTATAGACTAGCACGGTTTCCTCTCTGTTACTATTTAAAATATCAGCTAGACTAGTGGCTCCCAACCTGGGGTCACAAGAGTATTGCAGGTGGTCCATGAAAAAATATAATGATAATGGAAAATAAGTTTTAAATAAGTTGCAAAGTTACAATAAATTATTTTAAAATTGAATATTTTAAATGTTAATTATTTACATTTACTTTTTCATTTAATGAAGTGTATATAGCAGCTAGAATTGGCTTTAATGGGGTCTGTGAATAGTTTAGGAGTGACAAGTATCAGAGAGGTAGCCATGTTAGTCTGTAGCTTCAAGAACAACAGGAAGTCTTGTGGCACCTTATAGACTAACAGATACTTTGGAGCATAAGCTTTCGTGGGCAAAGACCTGCTCGTTTAGGAGTGGTTGATTGGGGGTCTGCACTAATGAAAAGGTTGGGAACCACTGTTCTAGACTATTTGTATTCATTGCAGATAGGAACAAGCAGTTTGTAACTTTGGAACTGAGGTTATCAAAATGGAACTCTGTTTATCTTGATATTTGTTGTGACAGAACTCATGTTCACCCCACTCCCCACCCTTCAAGAATAACACATCCCACAAGAGCACAGTATATGTCTATAGCCCTTCTTAAGGATATATCAGTTACAGACATCTCTTGGGGAGCAGATTGGGCATGTGTTTATACTTTTCGCTAATCACTATGCTTTGGTAACTACAATAAGACTGGATGTTCTGTGAGCAAAGATGTTTTCTTACCTGTATTGGATTCTTCTCCAAACCTCCTACCTCCTCAGGTAGGTGCTGTTCAAAAGTCATCCAAAGTGGACCGCTCACAGAGACACTACTCAAAGAAGATGTCGCCCACTTTGTGCAGTATCTGGAGTACTGAAGATGTGCATACCTCCAGATGATCCACTCTCCACCCTCTTTCCCATCCTTTGTTTTGGAAGTTCCCTTGTGGATCTTTGTAGAGGAAAAGAAACAGAACCTCACATAGTCTCATATATGGACGCATGTCTTGAGGAACTCCAGATACTGAATGTGGTGAGTAATCTCTTCTTTCACTGTCCAGTACAAGGGGTCAGAGATCATTATTGTTTAATAATTCATTAATTATGATAGATGACAGGGAATGAGAGATCACAAGTGAACAATTTGAACACTGGGTTCTAGAATCTAACATGGAGGAGGAGAAATGCATAGAGAGTGTGTTGGAACCTAGCATAGAAGGTGGGATAGAAAGGGACGTAGTGGGTAAAATCTGTAAGCAGAAGAGGAGGCCGAAATTTAGAGACAAACCCAAAGAGTACTGTATGTTGAGTGATCAAACCAAGTAGGCTCTGATACATTTAAAATAATCCCAAGCTCCAACATATAAATTGACCCCTTTACAACATAAAAAGCAACAGTGTTTATGACCATGACCTTTTCCTTAGAAACCAACAATTGCATGAAAAACAAAGCTTACATGTGTGTACTATCACTAATGTAATACAATTTCCCAATTTGCATACCTATCTTGAAATGTGTAAATATAACAAAAGCAGAGCTTTAATGGGACTACAAATCACGACTTTCTCAGGGTAAAATCTTCACTTAAACAATTTGAGTGCATAGAAATTGTGTGGACATTGCAGAACACAGAATCCTGAACCATGAACACAATGTCAGGCTATGGATTGGCACTGCAGTGGCTTTGTAGCTGATACTGGAACCCATTGGTCATAGCACCTTCTGTGTCACCATCATAGATTGTTTGGCCACTGTAGGTGCTTGTGAAATGGGGCCCTGCCATCAGTGAATAAAATTTCATAAAGCACTATTTGGGTAAATTTCTGTCCCTTTTTGACCACCTCTGCAATCCATTCCAGCAATCAGGTTACTTAGCATAGAATCAAATCTGGACTATACACTGTAGGTTACTAATATTGTCCCATCTATAAGGAATGTCTGCAGAAGTTACTTTCAGTTCTATTTTGGGCACTTAGTGCTTGGCTAGGTCCTGTTGATTAGAACTGCTAATATTTTTGGTTTGTTTATTTGATTTCTGTCCTATCAGCTTTCAGGCCCTAAGTAGGCAAACTAGTTTATAAGCTGTATATTACAATACATGTCTGTAGGGTAGAAATAAAACAAGTGTTGACATCCTTATCATGCTCTGGAGTGGCTGATTTTACAAAGAAAATGTGATGCACCCTTTTACCAAGCTTCCTAATAGAGTCAGTAATCTGGATATTTAATCATATTCAGGGATACATAATGTATATATTTTTTACCAGCTCCTAATAATTCATGCTATCTGTTTGTCATAAGTCTCTAGTATAAATCTGTTTTTCTATTCATGGTGTTTCAATTGACCACACATGCCCTATTGTTATTCTGGACCATTCATCAGAGATGCTGATCCTTAATGCTTGTTTTACAAGGTAAAATAATAAACATTCTATCCTTTATTCTTGTGTAGGCACTGAAAACAGAAATCTTCTTGGAGTAACAAGCTTAATTCTGTGCCTTAATGTTTCATTACATCTCATGACACAGCATAGATGGTAGTCCTTGTCACCTCTAATGGCTTGTCTACATTAATCCTTTGCAGGTATTAACTAATCCCTGAAGTAAATGTTGCTTTGGCTATAGACCTATCTGTGGTTTAGTATCTCAGTATTATACAGAATGTCAAGAAAATCACTGGAGGAAGTTCACTGTATGAATTTGTTCGTAGAGTTGCACTGGAGCTGCCTGGTTCCATGAAATTTCCAAGAAGGTTCAGTATTACCCACTATACTCTCAAAAGCTGTTTGGCCAAAAGTTAAAAGTGGGGCTGTCTAAGCTTGTTAAGAGAGTCAGGCTGAATGATCTCACCACTCTGTGCTGTATCCAAGGGAGCCTCCAGCTTCCTCTCAAAAGCAGTCTGAAGAGGCTGAGCTCAGTGGAAGAAACTGATACTGCTTCAAAAGAGACTGACAGGCTAAGGTGCTGCTGTTCAATAACATGTCTTCCCAAGGATCCAGTTTGCTGACTTGGCAGTGGAGTGGGCCTGTGTTCCCTTACCCCTCCCCTCAGAGAGGTAGCCTTCACCTCTCCAAACCCACTTTGCCTTGGTTGCTTGCCAGCCACTCTACCCTGCTCCAGGGAAAGCCATTTACAAAGTGTTTGTCTGTTCAGCCCTGCTACAAGGCACTAGCCTGACATTCACTGCTACTCCGCCCTGCCCCAGGGCAACGTGCCAGCAGACTCTGGGCCTGATTAGTCCAGTTAAATGGGAATTGAGCCTTGTGGCAACTGCTGCCCTGCCCTGGACTGGGCAGCCCTGACACTATAGAAAAGTGTTGTGACCTTACCTGTCCTCAAGGTGTGAACCCCTGAGACAAAATCCTATAGGATTTGTAGACTGTAAGCAAGTCACAGGATAATGCGCTGATTGCATTTTCACTATTAGGTGAGGTTATACAGGAAACAATGCAAAGTATCTTAAGCAGAACTGGGGATGCCCTTGACAGCAACAAGGCACCAGACTGGGACTCAGGAGATATGGGATTTATTTGCCCCATGACTGCCCACCTGCATAACACTTGGACAAGTCACTTGACTGCTCTGTCTCTCAATTTCTGCTCCTGCCCCTTTGTCTGTCTTGTCTGTTTGGAATGCAAGCTTGTTGGAGCAAGGAGTGTAGCTTCAAGCACAGTGTGGCCTTGATTTTAGAAGGGACCCTTAGGTATTTTTGTATATAGACAAATGGTAAAATGCAAGTGAATACCATCACAAATTGATACATAATAATTGCAGCAGAGAATGTTACTTCAGTATTTGCAATCACCATTCTAAGAACAGGATCTGTTGCAAGTAAGGTAAATACTGAGGTGCAGCAAATGTTAAGATTTGAATGACAAACAAACAAAGTGATGCTATTAACGGAGAACAAAGTCAAAGGCTTGTACGAAACACAATTGCCCGATTGCGTGTGTGTGTGTGTGTGTGTGTATGTATTTTAAAAGAAATATAACGGGTTTTAACTGAGTCTCTGATCAGGAAACTAAGACACAGAGTTTATACAAAGGATAGACTTAGCAGGAAAGGAGGAGGCTGGCAGTATGGGTAAGTAGTCTGAAGGAATTCTGTGTGAGAAAAGAACTGACATATGCGAGTTAGGTGCCATGGCAGAGGTAGTTTGCATCGAGTGGGAAATACGGTAACAAAAACCTGATCTTAGAAGCCTGTGAAAGATCTCCAGAGCAGGATCAGGAAATGTTTACATGTAGTAGGCATCCTTCAGTCTGCATAGACTATGGATCGTGCCCTTTGAAGTTTCAATTGAGGACTTCATTTACAGCGTCTATTGTGACTATAAAGACCCACACGAGAGTGACAGTCCTTGCTGCATCTCTTGCAGATGTAGTGGGTGTCTGGCAAGTCCTTATTGTGCTTTCTGTGCGCTCACTTCTCCTCTGCCTTGTTGTGTAAAGCCTACAACACTGATCGCAAAGAATTTCAGTTACTCTGACTGTTTAAATAGAAGGCTTTATGATCCTGAGCTACAGGAAAGTTGCTCAACAGTTTGCTGACATACCAGTAAGATTACAGACACTGTGTCCCAGAAAGAGTTGCTATTGTAATTATAAATTTACAGATAGGGTGATCATATGTTCCATTGTGGTCATAACACTTTTTTTTTAAGCCCCATCCTGCATTTTCAGCAACATTGTTGCATTTGCTCTTGCCAACTGACCAGGTGCCCACCTTGGTCAAAAAATGGGGTGCAGCTGAACAGGCAGGTAGTGAGCAGGAGGGGAAATCAGGGCTCTGGTAATGGGGTATAGGCAGGACTCAGTCAAGGAGTGATACCAGGAGCATTCAAGAATGGGAAAGAGAAGGTTTGGACCAGTGGCTCGGTCCAGCCTCATCTGGGGATGGTGGTTCAGGCAACAAGTGATGCCAACTCGTCTTGTGCAAGTGGGGGAGGACCCTCAGACTGGCCTCAGGCAGTATCTGGGTTTCCCTTGAAAATATGGACATCCTATCAGACAAGAGTGGCATTAAAAATGTAGTTAAGTCAATATGCAATAGAAGTTTCTGATTGAATACTTCACCTGTATAGTAAAATACAGCTCCAGTAAAAAGAGAGAGAGTGAGATATCATTGTCTGTGTTTAAATGTCAGTCTACTCATATACTACCTAGCATACTCACAATTTTTTTATAAGTGTTTCATCACCCTTGTCACAGCAGATAATGGGCATCAGCTGCTTAAATTCTGCCAGAACTCCAAGTAAATGAATGTGATGTGACAGATGCACACCTTAGGATGAAAGCATTGCTGAAATCCTGGAGAGTGATTATAACTCGTCACTACAGCAGCCAAAAATCGCTGGTTGGGTGGAGTAAAACACTTAATGAATTTGTCAAATTGCTTAATTGTTTTTCTTGAACAAAACAAAACAGCTAATTCCCCAAAAGTGGTACACTTTGTTTTGACATTTTTAAAAATATCTCTTAATTTCAATTTTTTCAGGTTTTTTAAAATTTGAAATAAATGGAACGTTAAATTTTTTGGCCTGGAAAAGAAAACAAAATTAAAAATTGTTTTGGCTTGACCCAAAACAATTCCCCTTTTCCTTTCCCAAGTTTGTTTTGTGTTTGGCCAGTGACCTGAAACAATGGCTATTTTCATAGCTCTGTTCCTCGAGTCTACCCAAGTCCCAATCCTATTTGTTCATCTGCATTCTAGTCTGCATCCAGGCATTGCTGTGGTGATGAAACTTTAGGAGGGCCAGAGCTGAATTTTTTGGATGTAAATCATACCAATGAATTAATGAGTTCCTTTTTTCGCAGCTTCCTTTCACTGTCTTCTCTTGCCTGTCTACCAGTTTGTAGTCCTTTCTCTCTCATGTTTCTCTCTCCTTTTCCTTTGTTCTACTCCTCTTAATATTTTTGTGACATTCTTTTTCGTTCAGTCATTCTCAGACACATGTAAGTAAATGTGAGTGATAGCTTTGTGATACGTAGATAGTGTAACTAAAATACATGCCAAATTCATGCCCCTACTAATTTTGGGACTTTTTATTAGCATTTCACTAAGGTCGGCAAATGTGGGCTCAGTTTTGGGTTAAGCTTGGCTGATTCATGGTTTCCCCTGCAAATCATGGAATATTTTATGGCTTATGTTCTAAGCTGAGTGAAATCTAGAAGTTTGGGTAGAATTATTCTTTGGGCTCGTTGACAGAAGACCCCCCCCACCCCCGTAGGCACGTAGAAGAGCACAAATTGTTGGGCAAAAGTCAGCATGGTTTCTGCAGAGGGAAGTCATGTCTAACTAATTTATTAGAATTCTTTGAAGGGGTTAATAAACATGCGGAGAGGGGGCACCCAGTGGACATAATATACCTAGATTTCCAGAAAGCCTTTGACACGGTCCCACACCAAAGGCTTTTATGTAAATTAGGCGGTCATGGGATAGGAGGAAAGATCCTTTCATGGATGGGGAATTGGTTAAAAGACAGAAAGCAAAGGGTTGGAATAAATGGTAAATTTTCACAATGGAGGGGGGTAACTAGTGGTGTTCCCCAGGGGTCAGTCCTGGGACCGGTCCTGTTCAACTTGTTCATCAATGATCTAGAAAATGAGGTAAGCAGTGAGGTGGCAAAGTTCGCAGATGACACCAAGTTGTTCAGGACAGTCAAAACCAAAAGGGATCGTGAAGAACTACAAAAAGATCTCAGCAAACTGAGTGATTGGGCAGCAAAATGGCAAATGAAATTTAATGTGGGTAAGTGTAAGGTAATGCACATTGGAAAAAATAACCCAAATTACATGTACAACATAATGGGGTCAAATGTAGCTACGACAGATCAGGAAAGGGATCTTGGAGTTATAGTGGATAGTTCTCTGAAGACATCCACACAGTGTGCAGCGGCAGTTAGTAAAGCAAATAGGATGTTAGGAATTATTAAAAAAGGGATAGATAATAAGACAAGAGATATCATACTTCCCCTATATAAAACTATGGTACTCCCACATCTTGAGTACTGCGTGTAGATGTGGTCTCCTCACCTCAAAAAGATATATTGGCATTAGAAAAGTTTCAGAAACGGGCGACTAGGATTATTAGGGGTTTGGAACGGGTCCCATATGGGGAGAGGCTAGAGAGACTGGGACTTTTCAGTCTGGAAAAGAGGCGATTAAGGAGCGATATGATAGAGGTATATAAAATCATGAATGGTGTGGAGAAAGTGAATATAGAAAAATTATTTACCTTTTCCCATAATACAAAACTAGGGGACACCAAATGAAATTGATGGGTAGTAGGTTCAAAACTAATAAAAGGGAATTTTTCTTCACACAGTGCACAGTCAACCTGTGGAGCTCCTTGCCGGAGGAGGCTGTGAAGGCCAGGACTCTATTAGGGTTTAAAAAAGAGCTTGATAAATTTTTGCAGGTTAGGTCCATAAATGGCCATTAGCCGGGGTAAAGTATGGTGCTCTAGCCTTCAGTACAAGGGCAGGAGATGGATGGCAGGAGATAAATCACTTGATCATTGTCTTCTGTTCTCCTTCTCTGGGGCACCTGGCATTGGCCACTGTCGGCAGACGGGATACTGGGCTGGATGGACCTTTGGTCTGACCCAGTATGGCCATTCTTATGTTCTTATGTTTGAAGGGGGTATATAAATGAGCCTGATTGGAGAATAGCAATGAGGTGCTGCACTGCACGTGCAACACCTCATCAGCATAATTCCTGCCACGTGAACTTTGAAGTTGCTAACTTCGAAGCGGCGGCAAGCAGTGTAGCTTTGGGCACTTCGAAGTACCCACACAACTTTGAAGTTCCTTTACTCCCAAAACATTTTGGGAGAACAGGACCTTTGAACTTGTGTGGGTACTTTGAAGTGCCTGCAGAGACAATGCTTGCCACCATTTTGAAGTTAGCAATTTCAAAGTTCACGTGGCGGGAACTATGCAAATGTGAGGCTGCATATGCAGCACAGCACCTCATTGCTATTCTCCAATCACGCTCATTTACATGCCACCTTCAAAGGAGGAGCTAGTGTAGACGAGCCCTTTGAGTTTTAGCTTTATTCTTCAAACTTTAGACTCCAACAGAAATGCAAAGAGAAAAAAATAGGGATTAAAAGCAAAAAAACCAACATTTGTACATATGAAATCCAGTGGACTGAAATCTCTCGATTTCACACAGCTGCATTCTATGCTTCAAAGATGAGTTCAAGTAGGATTGTAAAGTAACATGGCAGGATAATAAAGCATGTTCAATATATGGCACATTTATAAGAGATTATTTACATGGGGTGCATGGAAGAGGATTTTAAAAAAAATATCAGCAACCTCTGGTGGAATGGATACAAGTATGTCGGGACAATTGAGCTCCTATGGGGCTATTAGGACTGCTTCTGAACAGAATCCTCAATCTGCATCACATGTCTGATTCAGGGATGCACTTGCTTCCAGCATTGTAACTGTTGCATGGTTGATACCATGGTCATATTCCAGCTGAAGGATCCTTCAGAAAGTGCCATGTTGTCTCTGTCTCTTATACTCATCTGTGCAAGGAGGTAGTGGGATGTGTGTGTGTGAGTGTGAGAGAGAGAAAGAAAGAGAGAGAAAGGGAGGGAGGGAGGGAGGGGTATTTTAGAAGCTGAAAGTTGGGTTAAATATTGATTTTTAGAAGTCCAAAATCCTTCTTACCTGTTGTGTTTCCAGTAATGAAGAGCCAAACTTTATACCCCCTCCTATTCTCTGGCCATATTTCATGCATGATGTTTTCTATTATACATGGATCTCTCCCCATGGAAAAATTTGGGTCTTGGGTGCCACTATTTGTTTGTTAAATTGAAACTTCAAAACAACAACAAAAACAAAATATCAACATTTACTATAACAATCCGGCAAATTTCAGACATGAAGAGCAAACTTCTGAACCATGATTTCTCTAGACTCTCTGCAAATGCTGTGACAGAGCAGCTTGACACTGTGTTTCTATGACACTTGACTTAGATTTTGGAATCAATTTTGATGAGCCCAACTTGCCAAAATTAAGAAGACCATTATTTCCATGTTCAGTAAACATTCAGTGCTTATTCAGTTGTGTTTCAGATGTCCCCAGATGAACACTCAAAAATCACACCTCACTTCCTGAAAATATTGGCCTCCATTTTTATTCTTGCTATTTATATCTAAGAGTTTCTATGTTAAAGACTTTTAGATGTTCAGCAATTATCTCCTTATGGGAGACATATTGGGTAGAATCTTGACCTCAGTGAAATTAATGGCAAAGCTCCCCTGGACCTCCCTAAGGGCAGGATGTTCATCCTGACTATTTTTGGATGTACTAAATAACTCTAGGTGCAACTGAAGAGAAAATGCATGCTTTACACATGAGGGGTTTTTAACTGCAGTTTCAGAAAACGTTTGCCTAAGTTATTGACAAGGTCACACTAAAAGGTAGTGACAATTGGAGAATTTACCACTTCAGACTAAAAACTGATGCAACAAGAAGTCAGAGCTAGTGTGAATAAAAAAAAAAATTCCATGCTAAAAAGAAGTTAAAGTACAGTCAGAACAAAGACTTTGATGAAATGCATCAGGGTATAGATAAAGGTAGAGTAGAATAATGATCCACAGAGCTAAAAATAGAAAGAGAAATGGTTTGTTAAGTAGAAAGGTGCTGCCACAGTGGCTGGGAAAGAACTTTCAGAATCACTATGAACAAGCTTTTAAACTTTCATCTCTATATGTAACCGCAATAAAAAAGAATTACGAGGATAACAAATACAGAAAATAAAACAGAAGAATTGAGAGCAAATTGAACAAATCTATGTTATAAATTTGGTAATAATTAATTAGGTGTTGAATGGAAAAGCCACATAACTGAGAACAGTTCAGACTTTGATGATTGCAGCCTAAGGCTGTCTGAAAGATGATACTCACCGACAGAAAAAACAGTACTCTCATACACTTACGTGATGATGCATTCCTATAGCCCAGAGAACCAAATCCTGCTGCCCTTACCTCCTATTGTCACTGAGAAATTGGACTGAATAAAGCTAGTGAGATTTGGGGCCCTACTGTTTTCTACACTTCTTTTCTCATGAGTATCCGCCTTGTCATCTTGAGTATTCGTATGTGGAAATAGACAGGCTAGTAAGTGCCTGTAAAAATCTGTTTCCAGCATGGTTCTGTATAAGCAAGTGAGAGAAAAGGGCCAAGAGTTTGGGGCCTTTACATTTTGTAGGGAAAAGTAGCTGTAGCTCTGCAATGGCTGTTTTGCAGTGGGCTACCGTTTGGTGCACCTAACGGTCTTCCAGGTGGTAAATCTCACTTTTCTTATGTTTTCCCTTTCCTGTTTCTGAGGAAAAGTCGAATCCTTGCACTAAGAAAATTGGCTCTGTTATATATTATGTGCAGCCCTGAGACACCAACAGTGGTGGTCTACTAAATGAAAGGGAAAAAAAGTGCAAAAAATTTCCTTTGGAGCCCCAGAAAGCAAGTAAGTGCAGAAGAAGGAGTGTTTTAGTATTGTCATCCCACTGATTGCTGACAGGCTCAGCCAAGGCTACACAGCTGTTGTGCTACAAAATGGGCAAGGCAGCTTAAAAAGTCTGGACACTTCCTTTCCCTTGCACCTAGAATCCATATTGTCTGGTCTGCAAATAAAGCCATAAGTTGTTTCATTTAATTCAAGGCCCAATGGCCCACTTAGTTGTATAACTCCAGCATATACCTGTTTGGTATCTGGTAACAGGAGCTGGGCTTTCCAGGTGCTTGTGTAGCACTTAGGCCATTTGTGATACTCTCTTCATTATCCCCCTCATTTTGAAGGTTGGACCTATGCTCCTAACTAACTCCCCATTTGCTTCCTGTGCCCTTACACTGCTTGTAGCATATCAAGCTTATAATATTGCTTGTCTTTTGGAGCACTGTTTCCCCACCTAAGCTGTTGTGGGGCTGATATGCTATGGTGCATCATGGGAATATAGTCTTTTCGGGGAACCAGCCAAGAGAGGTAAATGGAGGCACCTTTAGCTGCAGCTCCCGTGGAGCATTGCGGTAGTTCAGTGTTCAGCCAGACTAAAATGAATAATTTAAATTGGTGTATGTTGAGATGGTTCATTTCAGTCAATATTTTTCAGAACTTTCATTTTGGTATTTCATGTTTTTGTTCTAATTTGGGATTAAAACAAATGGTGAAATACTGGTATTTCCCATTGAACAGAAATTCCAATTTTTTGATCAGCTGTAAAAAATACATGAAAGATTTTGAGCTGCCCAGATACTAAAGTAATAGCAGCCCTGTCTACCTTAGAAAAAAAAAATTAACATCGTTCCATGCTACCCCTTCCCTTTAATTTAATTATACAAATTGCCTATGTTAGAAAATTAATTACATTTCTCAGAGGAAATTTTGCTTTTGACTTTGCATACTGTTTTCCACACCTGGGAGGAACTGCCAGTCTTCCATGCACTATCAGAGCAGATCATCAAAGTGGAAGTCCTTTATAAAGCTCCAAGCTGGAGATTTTCCGCTTAGTGTATGTAATAGCTTTAATACTTTGTATCTCTTTACAGAAAAACATTAAACAATAAAGCTGCACCAGGACAACACAAATTCTCAGTGTTCAAAGTGACACACTCTCCACAGTCCCTACAAAGAAATAATAACATGCAGAATAGAAGAATTGAAGAACTAGATGCCAAAAAAAATTAGAAGATTGAGTCACTAGTTGCTTACACAATTGCAGCAGTGCAGTTGTGTTACTGATTTTGTATTAGACTAAGAATGAGCTTTTTAATGGAAATGTTTATCATTAGCAGTTGCATAATTTTTTCTAAACTGCAAACAAACAATGCAAGTTTTCATTTGTAATATAATTTCATTCTGGATTTTAGTTTTGATTATGGTTGGGTTAACTTTGATGTTTTCAAAATGAATTTCAAAGAGCACTTTTTCAGTTAATTTTTGAAGGAAGAACACACTGAAACTTTTTTTTTCCTACTTGGTAAGCAGACATCCCTTAGTTTTATTTAAGTTTTCACATGAAAATGCCAGTTGGGAATAAAACTGACAAATATATTCAATCAAAGATGGAATATTTTTTCCTCTTACATTGCAAATGGCTTATTAAAATAAAAGCACCACCTAAGGGATTGCATAAAACAGAATATTGGTACCTAAATGGTATTTATGACTGGGCTAAATGTAAAGTGAATTAAAATTTAAAAGATTATAGTCAGGTAGGCCACAGACATCTGTAGAGGAAGGTCCATTAAGAAGATGAAAGAACCTGTGGTCCCTAGTGACAGGAACATGTCAGGTTAGCGGTCAGGCATACCTATACACTTAGTGCCACAGCAAATAAAAACCATATTGCTTAAACCCTGAGGTACTTACATAATGTCTACTTAAGGCAAAGGAAACTAAACCCCAATATGAACATCTATGTATTCACATACTATATATGTATATATGCTGTCAGGAAAGTAGAGGGCCAATAAAAAAACAAACAAACGTTGTTAATCATAGGAAATAAGGCAACCGGTGTATGACAATCTTAAAAGGAGGCATTTAGAGCAGTGCTCAGCAACCTTTATCACCATGTCACACTTCAGCACTTGTTATAATTTCACGGCACACCCTATATCTATATCTATATCTATATCTATATCGATAGATATAGATATATAGATAACCCAATCCCTTCCCCCAGAGCCAGGCATCCCCAGCTCCCTGCTATAACCCAATCCCCTCCCTGGCCCCCGCAGCCAGGTACCCCAACACCCCCCACACCACTCTAACTTGAGGCTGGTGACTCACCAGAGCTGCCGCCACCCAGGAGTTGCTGCCACATGTTTCTCTCAGCAAGCAGTGGAGCACATGAGTAGAGTGGTGGACAGCACAGCCGATGTGTGGCTCTGAGGTGCACTAACCGCTGCTTTGCGGAACACCAGTAACCCACAACACACTGGTTGCAGATCACTGGTTTAGAGAATGTTGTAAATCCACTGTGTGGTTAACACAAAAGGACCAATGCTGTTGTGAAAGGAATATCTTAAGAGGAAGCCTAACATCCTTTAAGGTGCATGTTTCCCATGGGAAATATTTCATCCATAATTGGAAAGAGAAATTAATGACATTCTCTGTTTAGGTACCTTATCAACATAGAGTTGTGGCCTAAATTCACATAGGATATCTTTTATGAATTTTTCTTGCTAAGAAAAATAAAATAATTAGTCCAATTCATTATTTTTAAGTCCTTATTCTCAACTGCCAAATTTCTTTAACTCTAAGTACTGAAATATTAACAGAAGATGTCCTGACTCTGTGGGCTCTGGCTTTATTCGTTTTGGTCCTGTTAATATACAATAGAGAGTTAAATGTGGTGATATTTTCTGCTCCCCCCATAGAAATATTTTGATGCTCATATATATGTTCTTTTTGTGGGTTTTGTTGGTAATTTTTTGTGTTGGAGGAATTTCAGTTTCTATCCCAACCATATTTTGTTTTAAATTAAAATAGAAAAACCCACCTTTTAAAAACTATTCCTAGTAAAATGGATTCACATAACACCCATCTGCTTGCCTGGTCTGGATAAGAAGAATGCCTTCATACCTGTATTGTTACAGCTAACAGAGAATATTCTTTTACCTTTCTTACTTACCTGAAAAATTACTGATGGTCAAAAGCCATTTGATACTTATTCATCTAGGGTTCACCCAATATCGACAACCTAAATGTAAATATAATTTAATTTCTATAAGATGGCACTATCTCATATTATTTGTATAAAGCAGTAGTTATCATGCAGTTCATTGTCTTTCATAAAGATGCCATGAATTTGCATAGGGTTCATTTGCATAACATTTATTTTCTACTGCTTTTATACAGCCACTCCCCATTACAAAATCCTTGAACTACTCCTTCTTGCCCTGTGCTCCTCCTCAGAATGTAAATGATAATTTACACTAGTTTACCAATCTGTAATTTATACAACCAATTATATTGCTCCATGAATGTGGCCCCATGTATGTAAGCTTGCATAATATAATACTAGCAGGGCCCACCCCTTTGTGGCAGGAGACAGGGGTGACTGGTGCTTCTGGCAGGAGGCAGGGCAGGGGCAAGTGGTGCCTGTGGCACTCCAATTGCCCCTGCTTCCCCTACTACCACAGACACCAGCTGCCCCTGCCCTCACTCTTGCTGCTGGTCCTACATCAGATGGTGGGGCAGCCAGTGAGCACCCAGCTTGGTAAAGTGGACTTTCTGGTTCCCACAGTGTGCTGGCAATGAAGGGATCTTGAGGCGGGGGTGGGGGCGGGGGTGGGGGGGGAAGTGGACCTGGAGGAATCTGCATAGGCCACAGGGGAGGCATTGGAAGCAGGGGGGAGAGGCTAATCACATTCTGGACTCTTCCAGAACATATTTATGACAAAATTGCGATGGCCGGCTCTCCTTTTATGAGAGTATAGATTATGCAGTATGCAGCTTTAAAAGCACAGGAGTGGGAGGTGGGCTATATCTGTTTATTAGAATATTAATATTTTTCACATGACATTTTACACAATGCTGTGAATGACACAGTGCATTCAAACAATGTCACTGATTCTGAATATATTCTTTCATGTTTAGAGAAATTAGCTGAGTGATTAGGTAGTGGCTTCTCATTATCTAGGTATTTTGTGCTTTACTAAATCAAGGTAAGTTATGGGATAGACTTCTGGGAGCTTTGTTAGCAAATGAGAATCTCTGTGCTTGTGCTTTGCTATTTATATTTCTGTATGTCTTCTCTCTGGCCCTTTGAGGTACAATAGAAAAAAAAAATAACATAAACATAACAGACCAACCCCTACTGAACAGACAGTTAGTGCTGCATTTTCGTCCAGGCATACAACTTTCACTCCTCTGCACGTATATGTAGCCAGTCCTTTGAAGCAGCAAGCACCTGCTCAAATTTTACACACGTTTGGGCTCATGTTTTAAATAACATAACAATTGTGTTTGTTCAGCTGTTTAAAGTGTGTCTTTTAGTGCTGGCACTCATTCAGGTGCACTGTCTGCCTTTAAAATGGAAAGCCTTAAAAAGCCTTAGAATTTGCAAGTCTACTGGTATAATTTGTATTTATTAGCTAGCTCACTATGGCAGTGGCTACTGCTTTCAGAACTGGCTGGACACCATGGGATTAGGTAGTGACTTGCTTGCCTGTTTTCAAGGCTAGCAGAGAAGTTGGGACTAGTTGAGTGGCTAATTCAACTAGACCCACAGGCAGTTTGTCTATGTGTGCTTACAGCCCATCTTTGGGACCCACTCTTTCTTAGGAGCTAGTTCTGGAGACATTCATGGTTTGGGGGACATGAAAGGGGAAAGTTTAAAATCTGGCTGCTAGTTTCTGACAAAGTCTAGGCAAACCAATTTTGATCCAGGGGAAAAAACAGTTAATTTTAATTTTTCTTCACATTTCTAAAAGAATCTTACTACTTTGATGCAGAGCAACATTGAGTTAACAAAATGGAGTTGTGTTTGCATTAAGGGCATGGTTTGAAGTCTTGGGGTGCTCTTCTATTTTCACCATTTTTGCACAAAAATATAATCAAACTCTGTTTACATCAAGGAAAAAATTACTTAGATCACCGTGGAGGAGGAAACTGGAAAATGATTTGTTTGCAAAAGCTCTAGATGGTTTCATCACCTGTTAGATGAAGGAGTTACTAAACTTGCATTTCACACTTCATAACTGGTACTGACATGCTAGTGTTCTATTTCAAATTTAACATAGGGCAAGAGAATTAGAAACTGAGAGAATTTCCTTAGCTGATGTACACTGGTGCAGCTCACCTAAATGCATTACAGCTACCCTGATTTGCACCAGCTGAGGACTGCACTCTATTTGCTGAAAATGAATTAAGAGCATGTAAGCTCTGTGTCCCCTCCTTTCTTTTTCACTTTATATAGTTTATATGAAAGGTCCTATTGATTTCAGTGGGAAGTTAGTTAATGTTTCTGTGCCCTGTAGTCTCAGGATAACCTCACCTGTTGGTTCAGGATACCGAAATACTAGTCCTGTTTACGGTTTTTGTGTGCAAACAATATATAGCAAGGCTAAAAATCTGATCTGATTTTATGATAGCTGTTTATTACACATTGTCACCTTGCAAATTTCTCATTTGCAATAAGCTATTTCTCACAGCCCCTGACAGTTCATTCAAACATCATAGTGTTATCAATGGGAGTTTTTGCCTAACCATAGCATTTTTGCCCATTAATGGAAATTATGCTTGTGGACTGAGGGTACACTATGTAACATCAATCCTAGACCAAAATTTTTGTGCTTGAAGTGGTCCATTTGTACTTGAAAGTGTTACTTAATGGTTTCCTCATCCTCCTTTTATCCTCAATCAAGTACATTTTGAAAATAAAACCAAACATTTGAAACAGCAGTTCTGGGGCTTCCTCTTTGCTAAGCTGTGACTCCTTGAGATGCCTCTTTTTTTAAAGCTAACAACTTAAAAATGCTGGTTTGAAGCTTCCTTCCCTCCTTGCACCTTTATCTTTAAAGCCATGCAAAGTGGAGCTATATCATTTTATGAATTAATTTGTTTTGTTGGCAGCCGGTGATCATCTTGCTCTAGAATATTCATGTTACATTTCAGAGAGCACTGTGCCATTTTCTAGATATTATCATTATGTCCTTTTAGTCAAGAATTACCACTGCTATTATAGCAACTAAAAGGAAATGCATTCCCACTCGTTGCTGTGATAAGATTCCTTACATCCTCTGCCTTGCAATAGTTCCTTGAGAGTTCCACTTGTAGACACAGTTGCAGTGTTGATAACAAATTTCAGAAATAAACTAATACAATGTGCACATTTTTAAGGATTGTGATTTTCCCCCAACAAAACTGTCACTGAAGCTAGTAACTGCATTTAGTAGAAATGATTAGAGATGTGTGACAAATTTTCAGGAAAATGCACAGAAAAACTGGAAACAGTTTTCTTTTCATCAGCTATGTGAAAGTCAAAGGAGGGGGGAAAAAAGCTTTTCTCCCTACCCCCACTCCTGTTCTGCCTGACAGACTACTTCAAGTTTTAAAAAATGGGAGTGTAACTACTTAATAATATCACCATAAAGTAACAGCCAATTTTTTGAATAAAGAAAATACATTGTTAATGATAATCAGATGTCAGTGGGCAATGGTTAGCTTCATTAATCATGAAAGCTGAAAAATTTTGGCTTATAAACAGAAAAATGTGGGTAGTTTTTAGAAAAAAATACCCCGCAAAACCCCATCAATATAACCAAAAACAAAAGCTGGGGATTAGGTAATGAATATTGTTTCTTATAGAGCAATTTATTTGTAAGAGTTGGAATGAGGAGACAATGAGTTTGCCCTTCTTGCAGACAGGATGAATAAAAATTTCACCAGTAAATCATGGTCGGTCTTCAAATGTCTAGATGTTCAAAACATTCAGAAATTCAGCAGCTTATACAGGGACATTGTACAGATTTTCCATTAATATCTGCTGTATATTATAGGCTTATATCAAACTATTCCAAGAACCAGGTCTTTGTCTTTCTACTTGTCTATTTTGAGAATTGGGAGTGCAAGAACTAAAAATGAAGGAAGAAGAGAATTTGGGATGAGTTTTGTTTGAATTTTGGGGTGAAAGTACAAGCTGGCTTCCATTTCACTCTAACCAGTTCTTGTACCCCCAATACAAGGGGAAATACATGATATTGTTGCTGCCTGCACTCATGTTGCACGTTTTGGCTCAATTGATTAGCCATTAAACAATGTTGTTCCATGAGGGCTACGTCTACATTAGGATACTATGTCGAAGTTGCTTATTTCAAAGTAACAGCATTGAAATAGGCTACTTTGACGCGTATCATCCACACATCCTCTGGAGCTGCTGCTGTCGACGTTCAATGCCGACGTAGCAATGGGGAACATCGAAAGGGGCCGCCCTGGAAGGAAAAGCAGAGCATCCACACACACACAAGTGTTCCCCTTCGTAATAAGGGGCCAGGAAAGCCTGCAGACGGAGTCACAGGATGGACTAACCCTTCCAGGGCAACAGCAAGCTGCTCCTTTAAAGAACCCCTCCCAGACACACCCGGCCTGCACAGCATGAGGTATGCACAGTGTTAGCCACACTCTCACAGACCAAGGCACAGCAGCCATGGACCCTCAACAGCAGCAGCAGCAGCAGCAGCTGGAGGCCTTCCAGGTTGTCACCCAGGGAGCAAGCGCCCTGCTAGGTGCTTCATGGGAGGCCGTCCAGCAGCTCCTGGCAGGGGAGCCCTCCCTGGGGGGCAGACAGTGATGCCTCTGACCACTGTGCTCCCCTGTTCCTCCCCCACCCGGTGCTCCGCCACCTCTGGAGCTCTGAGTGGTGGGAACAGCTGGTAATGGGGGAGTGGGACGACATATGGCTGAGGAACTTCTGTACATGCCAGCAGACCTTCCCGGAGCTCTGCCAGTGGCTCACCCCCACACTGAGGCACCAGGACACCCGGATGTAGTGCGCCCTCCCCATGGAGAAGAGGGTTGCAATAGCTGTGTGGAAGCTGGCCACTCCAGACAGCTACCACTCCATGGGCACCAGTTTGGAGTGGGAAAGGCCATGGTCAGGGCTGTCATCATGGAGGTAAGGAGGCCTGGGCATGCACCCACTGGGGGGCAGGGGACCAGGGAGGGGGGCCCGGGAATGGGGCTGGGGAGGCTTCTAGCCACAGGACTGTGGGTCTCCCTGCCCCCTCTGGCAGCGGTTCCCCACCTCCACAGCCTCTCTCACATAAAGACAAGATATTTGCATTTTGAATGTGTGTATCTTGAGGTATTACTGTATTCTGGTACGTTTAGCTAAGTGACATCTTTTTACATCTATTTTTGTGCTTGCAGAAGCAAATTTTGGGTACTGACCATGCTTATTTGTGCTGGGGCTTGCTGGGACTGAGCCCGGGCACCTGTAGGTTTTACGTCTCATGGATCTGGCATCCTTCTGGCCAGTAGTCTGTGCTCTCCAGCCATCAAGTTCTGAAGGTAGCACTGCCATCAGCAACAGTGCAGAAAGGTGATAATAGGATGTAACAGCCCACTCTTCTACCTTCAGAGTTGACCTCCTGGCCAGCAGCCACTGCTATCTGGCCACATACCTTGAGCCCTGGAACCTGATTCATTACAAATCACTGGGTATGAAAATGAATCAAATATACTTTGATGAGACAAAAAATGAAAGGTGGAAATTGCATCAATAATAGGAAGGCTGTAGTTGTAAAATATACCCTAATGAATAAGCAGCTTACCATTTTTTAAAAAGTCAGTATATAACAATGTTTACTTGCCATGCTGCCTGGAGTGGCACACAGCTGAGACTGCCTACCTTAAGGCAGAGTGTCAGGAAATGGGTCAGACAGCCCAAGCAGATTGACCAGAGGAGTAACAAATATGAACTACGGGATCACTAGTATTCTCCAGCTAAGTTTGCCATGCAGACAAATCGAACTTTGTGATGAAAGGTTACTAAATCTGAAAAATTGCAATGCATTAGTTTGCTGTGATTCCCAAGAGACCAGTAATATACCTCAGATTATATGATATTCTAGATGTTACACCAAAGGCAAACTTGGTAGCTGATTCTATAGTGAACTAGTTAAATATTTATTAATTAAGAAGTGGAAACGAGAGGTTTTGAGAGGTTAAAGCGGGTAAAATATACGCATTGGGGAGTCCCAGTTTGTAATTCCAAATGGTGGCAGAGTGGAAATAAATTGTTAACATCCCAAAAGTCATTACAGGGTACTCAAATAGTCTCTGGGGATCTCTGCTTTGCATCTGGCATGCCTTCCTCTAGGAGTCCAAACAATCCAGGTATGAAGGATCTTTCCTTGAGTCCATATTTATAAATTCTCATGACAGAAAATATCTGACATTGCCTCTCCCCACCTTCTTTTCCTTTGATGGTGGTGAGTGGGGAGTGCACTTTCATTTTTTGAGTTCTGGTCATCGCACACAGTGGCTATTTGCTTTGAAATTAGCATTTTTCTGCTAAAGTCCTTCATTAGCATTCCACAAGGCTTCTTTGCTCGGTTATTTAGTTACATGAGTATACAAAATGTAAATGTTTGTCAGAGAGATAGCTGAGTTAGGCCGTGTCTACATGTGCACGCTACTTCGAAGTAGCGGCGCCAACTTCGAAATAGCGCCCGTCACGGCTACACATGTTGGGTGCTATTTCGAAGTTGAAATCGACGTTAGGCGGCGAGACGTCAAAGTCGCTAACCCCATGAGGGGATGGGAATAGCGCCCTACTTCGAAGTTGAACGTCGAAGTAGGGCATGTGTAGACGATCCGCGTCCCGCACCATCGAAATAGCGGCGTCCACCATGGCGGCCATCAGCTGAGGGGTTGAGAGACGCTCTCTCTCCCGCCCCTGTGGGGCTCTATGGTCATCGTGTGCAGCAGCCCTTAGCCCAGGGCTTCTGGCTGCTGCTGCGGCAGCTGGGGATCCATGCTGCATGCACAGGGTCTGCAACCAGTTGTCGGCTCTGTGGATCTTGTGTTGTTTAGTGCAACTGTGTCTGGGAGGGCCCCTTTAAGGGAGCGGCTTGCTGTTGAGTCCGCCCTGTGATCCTGTCTGCAGCTGTTCCTGGCACCCTTATTTCGATGTGTGCTACTTTGGTGTGTAGACGTTCCCTCGCAGTGCCTATTTCGATGTGGTGCTGCCCAACGTCGAAGTTGAACGTCAATGTTGCCAGCCCTGGAGGACATGTAGACGTTATTCATCGAAATAGACTATTTCGATGTTGCTACATCGAAATAAGCTATTTCGATGTAGCGTGCACGTGTAGACGTAGCCTTAGTCTGTGTCTTCAAAAACAACAAGTCTTGTGGCACCTTATAGACTAACCAATAATTTGGAGCATAAGCTTTCATGGGCAAAGACCTGCTTCATCAGATGCAACACATGTAAGTGTTTGTTGTTCCAACACGACATAATTCAGGTAAGTGAAAACAGTGCAAGTAAGTTCCCATTGCTTTTACAAAGTCTAAAAATCAAATACACTTTTCTACCATCAACAATCACTTTTATCTATACTAATACACAAGTGCATTGACCTGAATAGCTGGCCTGCCAGTGTCCCACAACTAGTTGGTTGTTTCTCACTGAGAGCATTAGTTCTGTCTACCCAGGATTAGAGAAAATTGTATTGTTGAGATGAAGAAAATTTTGTAAAGCCAGTGAAGCAGTTGTTTTAATGTTAGAAATACGTAAATTTGTATGTAAAGTATACAATACAAAATCTGAACAGAATTAATAAAAGATTGCCTCTTTTTCATGTGCAGTACATAATACAGTGAAACAACATTATCAGCAACACAGTGGTAAAAATAGGACTGAGGTAGGCAAAGGTCTCCCGTTCAAAGTGAGTTAACATTAAAATAATGTGGGAAGTCATTTAAATCCTGTGGTGCTAGTTAAAGATAGGAAAATGAAAGAGCTCCAGTTGTAACTAAATTCTTTGTGGGGCTCTGGAAAATGTACAGTTATTGTACAATTCAGAAAATGTATTTTTTTTTCTTTTTAACAATCCTAGATTAAAGTTGAATACCACACCGTCTTCAAGGTGTACATACTTGGGCTGGGCTACAGGACTGGTCCAAGAGGAGTCAATGCCACAAATGTTTTGTTGGCATATGGGATGACCAAGTTTAAAAGATGGAAAGAGTGGAAATGATTTCTTTTACTTTTTATACACTGAGATGTGTAATAAAATCTACTATTTCACAGGCATGAAAAACATGAAATGGTAAAGAATGTGTTGCTTACTCAGCATAAAATGAATATAAGTTGCAAGGTGAAGTTGAATAAATCCAATTTTATAAAATAATATATTTTATTTTAATTGCCCAAGATACTGAAGCATGACAATTGTAAAATATACCGTTTTGTACCTTTTCTTTTTTAATTCTTTTTCTTTTTTTGTAGTAAGGCCCTTTCTTCTCTCACTGAATTCAAAGGAGTCAAGTAGCACTTTAAAGACTAGCAAAATAGTTTATTAGGTGAGCTTTCGTGGGACAGACCCCCTTCTTCAGACCATATCCATATCCATGGTCTGAAGAAGTGGGTCTGTCCCACGAAAGCTCACCTAATAAACTATTTTGCTAGTCTTTAAAGTGCTACTTGACTGCTTTTTGTTTTGATAGTGTATAGACTAGCACGGCTTACTCTCTGTTACTATTCAATTCAAAGGGAGATTTAGATGGTAACCATTTAAGCTGTATGCTGTTTGAACAGAGACTTTGTCTTGCTCTAAGTTGGAACTGTCTGGCACATTATGCCACCACAATCTAAAGAACACTAATAATCTGGGCTTCTGTGTGAATATGATCAGGCACTTACACTGTGGCTACGTCTACACGTGCAGCCAACATCGAAATAAATAACGTCTACACGTCCTCCAGGGCCAGCAACGTCAATGTTCAACTTCGACGTTGCTCAGCCCAACATCGAAATAGGCGCAGCGAGGGAACGTCTACACGTCAAAGTAGCACACATCGAAATAGGGATGCCAGGCACAGCTGCAGACAGGGTCACAGGGCGGACTCAACAGCAAGCCGCTCCCTTAGAGGGGCCCTCCCAGACACAGTTGCACTAAACAACACAAGATACACAGAGCTGACAACTGGTTGCAGACCCTGTGCCTGCAGCATAGATCCCCAGCTGCCGCAGAAGCAGCCAGAAGCCCTGGGCTAAGGGCTGCTGCCCACGGTGACTATAGAGCCCCGCAGGGGCTGGAGAGAGAGCATCTCTCAACCCCCCAGCTGATGGCCGCCATGGAGGACCCAGCAATTTCGACGTTGCGGGACGCGGATCGTCTACACGGTCCCTACTTCGACGTTCAACGTCGAAGTAGGGCGCTATTCCTATCTCCTCATGAGGTTAGCAACTTCGAAGTCTCGTCGCCTAACGTCGAAGTTGGTGCCACTACTTCGAAGTAGCGTGCACGTGTAGACGCAGCTTGTATGTCTTATTTTTCTAGTTTTATGCCTCTAACATAACAATAGAAGAACGAACACTACGTATGAATAGAAGTGGTGAAATGAAAGAAAGGTAAAGGCAAAGAATATAAGATATGACAGGTTTGTGATTATTAGTAATTCCTGAGCTGCCAGTCATGCTTTAGAGATGGACGAGTATCAGTGGAGGGGATGCTGTACTCTTGCCAGAACTGCCACTTTCTGTCTTTGGGAGACTCCTGGTCATGCTGCAACTACACAAACCCAGCTTGAGACCTGATTGAAAGAAGAATGACCAGATGGCCTAATTTTTGTCTGAGTAATCCTGATACTTGGGTCTTTGTCTTATTTAGGCTCCTATTATCCCCACCTAAGTCCCAATTTTCCATACTTGTTACCTGGTCACCCTAATCCAAAGTCCGCAGAAGTCAGTATGAGTGTTTCCAAGTTTCAGATGAGTTCAGTTGGATTTGAATCAATTCAGTGGCCCTGCTGAAATACTTCAGAAAACCAGAGACACAGTTGCAGAGCGCAGACTAGGTCTGTGCAGGGTTGATTCAAATCAGCTCCTTATCTCAGGCGCAACAGATGGATTTCTTGAACTTTCTGTTCTTCTTGCCCAGGAAGAAGTAAGGAGATTTCCGTGGAGACACAAGTTGGGTTGAATCAGGAGTTCAGATAATCACAAGCAATGTACTGTGTTATGGGCATGTTAGCTCATGCTCTCAGTCACTGAACTGGTGGAATGTGGGAACCATTTGCTTTTTGCTCCCACACCCATGTGAACTAAACTTCACAAGGTTCAGACATCTTTTGAAGCATAGTGTTACCAACTTTCCAGTATTGTTCTGGAGTGTTCAGAAATTGAAGATTAGTCTTTAATTAAAGATTATGGGATGTAATAAACCTATAGCAATATGCCCAATCAAAATTGGCAAATCCGTGCACCATATATACAATCTTATCTCAACTATGTAGAGGTATCTTACCAAGATTTTAAAGCTTGCGTGAGGAAGTTGAGGGGTTGTTTAGGAGATGGAAGGGAACGACTGCTAGTGGCTGCTGTAGATTTAGGATTGGAATTAGAAAGAAGCAACTTTTTCAGAGGGTTGAATGGGGAGGTTTTGGGGGAGGTCAGAGTTTCTGTATTCTGTTCATGATTCTGCTACTGATGCTGTGATGATGACTCAGTTTCCCTCTCTGAAAACTAGGGGTAATAATTCTCATCTATTTCAGATGGCTGTTCTATTGAGCAATTAGTGTGTTTTTTAAATGATCTGAGAATCATGAATGAAAGGTTCTCTGGTGTGCAAAATATCGCAGCATTATTTTTAGTCATGATTTGAGTTTGGTTGTAGTTACTTGTATGTCTTTGCATATTATGTATGAGGTTTCTTAGCAGTGTCTGTTGTCTGAGCACCTAGGCAGAGATTTTCATTTTAACAGTACATAATTTAAATGCTGGATCAAATTCACCTCCTCCACACTTCTAACTGCATTATTAATAATAATGTGGTTGATTGCTGATGTTATAGATTTGTTTTCTAAAGAGCTAGTTCAGAAGCAGGGTGTGATATTAGGGTATGGTATGTTTCTCTTTTGTTCACTGCAAGGCTCCAGCCTGTACCACACAACTTGGCACTGCCCATATTCTCTCTTCACAGCTAGTAGGCAGAGAGTGCAGGCATTTTCAATTTAACAGATCATTCACAAGTTACCTCCAACCCAACCTTGTCATTGCAATTCGTCACACTTACCGTGTATGCTTTTATATGCTGCATCTCACCGAAGTCTCATCATGCCAGGCCAGTGCTGCAGGGTACTAGTTGACAACAAAGATCTCAAGCATAGTTTAAAAAGTAATACTATAAAAGAGAAAAATAATGGTCACAATCACTGCTAGATACCCTGTGCTCATAAACCCTTCTGCTTTTCTGATTTCAACCAAAGCTGAGTTAGATAAACTGCTGCTGCTTCCATATCGCCTGCCCTTATGCTGCCGGACCTTAGTAGGTCAGTTTCTGGCTGGGAAAGAGGGAGGAGGGAAGGAAGTGTGTTATTCTCTGGTCAGAGAGGCCTCATTGGCTGCACTAATTGGACCTGTAAGCTATAATCCTAATGGAATGTGTGAAGATAAAGAAACCAGAAAGAGCCAGATCCAAGGAAAGCACCAGCTACTCTTTGGAGTTGGGGCCCAGTGGCTGCTGTTTGTAGGGCTCCTGGGCTGGAACCTGGAGTAGTAGTCAGGTTCCCTATAGGACATTGATGAAGTGGCCTGACCCTTGAGGCCTGAGTGAATGTCTGGATTTAAGTGGTCCAGACGTGGGACTGAAGACACTGAGGAAGGGGGCAGACAACTTGATGAACGCCATGCTAACCTGGAAATAGTTCATAAAGATGGGGTGATTTGACTGGAGGGCTGAACCCAAGGGAGGTGGGTGAATGCCCACCTAAGGAAGGCAAGCCCCAGCCCTACCACATTCACCCAAGGCCCTGCCCTTTCTGCCACCACCCCCCTATTGAGCCAAACGCAGCCCATAACCCAGGTTCTTGCCTCCAGGCTCCTTAATCTCACCCATCCTAGTGAGTGGTACAGTCCCACACTTCTCAGCTGCCTGGAGCACTTAGCAGCTGGAGATTCAGGCAGCCATACCATGGCCCAAGCTCTCCCTGGCAGCTGGAAACCTGGGCAGCTGCTCCACAGGCTGATCCTACCCAGCCAGCTGCACCACAGCCCCAGCGATTCCTGGCAGCGAGTGAGTGGGACAGCCATGCTATATCCCCAGCCCTCCCCGGCAGCAGGAACATGGGCAGTTTTGGGCTTATGTTACCCACCACCAATGGCTGAGCTACTAAAGACTTACCTAGCATGGCTGGAAGCCTGGTGGGGGTGAGGGGTGGAGGAGCTGATGGGGTTCCAGATACCAGGCAATGAGTGTAATACCACACCTAGTCTCTAGGAGGCAGTTGGGAAATGAATGTTTCCCACCACAAGGAGAGACAATGGATTGTATTGTTAGTATGAAAAATCTTGGAGGAAACTTCCCCTTGTCCCAGAGGCACATTCTGGATAACTCTGCAGAGCAGGCAGGATGATCTCAGGGGCAGAGGGGAGGGGAGGCAGCACAGGGTTAGGGCTTTAGTGTATTAGGGTTCAATTTTCAGCTTCGTCATAGACTTCCATTTTGACCTTGGTCTACTCACTGTAGGCCTCATTATCCTTTCTCTTCCACTAGAGAAAGCTCAGAGCATTTCCACTGGAATCGAGGGATACACACTGGTTTTACATTGGTGTAAGCAGTTCCTCCACTGTACAATAGGGTTGATAATATCTCTTTTTCCCCTACCCAGTCTCTAGGTCTTCAGATTATAAATTCTTTGGGAAAAGAATTTTCTTAGTATATGCGTTTATGATGCCAAATGTAATAGTATGGGCCTTTACACTCCAACACTGTGACTCCTAAGTGCCAGATGTCTATTTACCATAGTATCACCACAATATCTGAATGCCTGCTAAGGGTATGTCTATTCTACAGCAATCTGTCAACAGAAGTTACTGTCAGGTGATATCTTCCAACAAAACTTCTGTTGACGGAGTGTGGCCACATGTGAAAGCGGATTGCTCTGTCAATCTACTCTGTTGACAGAGAGTGGCCAGACTACCCAGACGCTCTCTCAACAAAATGGCCAACTGTAAGTACAGTAGACACGGCTGCCTGGTGTCCTGGAAGCCCTGTTTGTTGATAGAGCGCCCCCGCTCCTGGAGTGCCCACACTGGCTTTATGTCAACAGATTCTGTTGGGAAAGGCATTGTGCCTCCTGGGGGAATGGTGGAATGCTGCCAACAGAAGTGCCGTGTTCTGTCAATTCACTGTTAACAGAATGCATTTGTAATGTGCATGCTCCGAGAGTTTTGTTGACGAAACTCTGTAGTGTAGAAATAGCCAAATACTAAGGATAGATCATTCACTTCTTTCTATTATGTTATGTTTCTTTAGGCAGCCTAGGCCAAGTTACAATTCCAAGATATAGTCACAACTCCCCTTCTTTTCCTTTTAATTTCCCCTCTCTTTTCTTCTGCCTTCCCTCTCTGCAGGTCAGCAAAGATGTTCTCCTTAGGTTGTGTTATTGTTGATGCTGAGTGTGAAAGTTATACTAAGAGGGAGAAGCTAATAAAACAAATACTGAACATAAGCATTACAAATTCTGGGGACAAGAACTTTCCTAAATTGTGGGGAGAGAAAGTTTAGCAGGGATGACCTTCATTAACTTCCCTGAGCAGAACTCAGAAAAAAGGAAGGACAGGATTCTCGCTTTTTTTCCTTCTCTGCAGAATCATTATGCACGTATTCTATTTTTCCCTTTTTCTTATGTCTCCCTTTTCTTAGCTAATAACAGATGCCCAAGAATGATAGTACACGGATTCACATACTGTATGGCTGTTGGAAAAGAATAGTGATTATACAAATCAGGTACAGATTGAACCTCTCTAATCCAGAACTCTGCCATCCGGCAACATCCATAATCCAGCATGATTTTATCTAGCCGGATGAACATTTATCATTGGTGTGGCCAAGTCTGCTGTGGTGCCATAAAGTTTGGTTACAGCCACCAGTCCTGGCTCTAAGTTTTCTGTGCTGCTATTTAGCTGTAATTTACCTATAAATGTCTTCTAAGATCCCAGTAAGTAGTGAAAGTGTTGGTTATGTTAGACCATATTGATCTTCCATGGTCTGGCAAATTTTCTCATCCAACATCAATCACGTCCTGGGGGTGCCTGATGAGAGAGGTTCAACCTGTACCAAAATCAATCAAAACGCAGCGTTATGCATAACTTTAAAAAAGTTTACTCTTGCAAGTCAGTTACTGCCTTCAAACATTCTGATTGGCAGAGAACATTCCCTTTCAGTAAAAATTAAGGAAAAGCTTCTTTAAAAATTAAATCTGATAGAATAATAGTTGTATACCCTCCCCTCTCCTCCCGAGCTGTTTAACATTAACAATGCAGAAGTGGTATTGAATTTACAACAGAAACCAACCAACATTTTATCGGCAGAGAGATAGCGTGTTAGCCAATAGTCCACCGTTCTATGACAGTTACAGTGAGTGGATAACTCTCCCTCAGTGCAGTATCTGTTTGTGTCATTTTCATTAATCTGGCAATAGTAAGTCTAAAATGTGACATCTGTATGTCAGACCCAAGCAGGTGCATGTGTGTGAGAGCTGAGCCACATGCAGAATATGCCACTTGCCAGGTGCTTCATTTAGTGTACGGAGGGCAATTCACCATATAATCAAGAAATACATTTCTTGTCTTCTTGCTAGTCTCCTTTCATCTCCCTTTCCTTTTTATGCACAAGATTAAACAGAGACTGGCAATCACATAGCTTTTGATACAGGCTCACCTACTATCAGAAGGGAAATGAATCCAGATGCGTGAGCGCAGAGGAACAGGTCCAACACTATTTTGTTGGCAGAGCTCCAGCAGACCTGTAACAGTCTGTGTATCAGCTTGGGCGCTGCTGGTTACATAGCTACATACTGCTATATAATACCTAGCCTTAGCTATACTTGGGCTATGTCTTGGATACAATTGCATGATGGCATTAAATCGGTATATGTTTACCACATCTCACTTACTGCAATGCCAGGGAGGGCAAATACTCAGGAGTGAGCTAATTCCCGCAGAAATGATAGCAGTCTTTCCACTGACTTCATTGGGCTTTGAGTCAGCCCCTTGTAACACTTTATAACAAGCAAGGAAATATGAATTTTGCTAGTTAACTTTGCCTTAAAATATCAAGTAGAATTTGTTCTGATCATGGAGATTATGTATCTTGTTAGAAGAGGATGGTTTGTATCTGATTAGACCTTCCTTGCTCCTTATATTAATTTTTGAGTAATGGATCGGAGATGAAGGTGCATGGGGGGGAGTTCTACAGATACATTCTGTCTTTGGTTATGTCTAGACTAGAGGATTTTGTTGACAAAATGGCCATTTTGTGGACAAAACCCGTGGCCCAGGCAGATTCCTAAGGGCATTTTGTTGACAGTATGTCAACAGAATGCAGCACTTTTGTTGACAGCTGTACCCCACTCACCACAAGGAAGAACACCTCTGTCAAGAGAGATCTGTTGATAAAAAATGGTCTGGATGTTCTGGGGTCCCTTCTGTCAACAAAAAGAACTTCTGGGACACCAGGCAACCCTGTCTTCTGTATTTCTGTTTGGCCATTTTGCTGATAGAGCAGCCCGGTAGTCTGGCTGTTCTCTGTAGACAGAGAGGATCGCTCTTTTGATCCACTTGAGTGGTCTGGCCATCATCTGTCCACAGAAACTTCTGCCGACAAATCTCTCTAGTCTAGACATAGCCTTAAAGTATGGCTGGGCCTCTATTGCTTCAATTCCATGCCCACCTGATGTTCCTTGTTTATTTCACGTGTTACAGATGAAGAATGTTACAATAATGAGATTAAGTCTGAACTTTTCATTGGGGCTTCTCAAGTTTCTGTTACATGATTCTCAAACTCCAGGCATGTCTGTATATTTTGTTGTTAAAACACATTTTCTGCAAATAGACTCTGCCCTCTCCTTTCCGGAAAAAAAATGAAGAATTGGATAATGATGCCACTGAAATAAATTGGTCCTTTTAAGTGAGTATGAAAAGCAGGATGTAGTTCCAGATACTATTCTGAAGATGTAATTTTTGTATGACATGGTCAAAAACTGGCAGCAAGAAAAGTTTAAAATAGCAAGAAACTATTGTAATTTCACTTTTGAGGACTTTTGCTGTAAGTGATTACATGCATGGTTGAAAACTGTATGCTGGCTCCATAAATACAGATTGGCCTACCTGTATATTTTCAAGAAGTAATGTCTATTATTTCCAGGAAGAAAGCAAAGTATGCAGTTTTAGGTTATACACAAATGAGAAAAGCAAAGACATCAAAGTTTGCAGCCTTTCAACTCAATTAGACCATAAGTTTGGTTGCTGTTTTAAACATTTATGCCTAACTAACTGTGACACCATCTCTGCTCTGAACATTAAATGATTTTCAATTGACTTTTGATGTGACTGACAGTTTCTTATACACTTCAGTGTTGGTTTGTAAGTTACAACTCCACGTTGGAATACATGTGTAACTAATTAGAAATTATAGACTGTATGTATACATTTAACATACAAGAGTACAAACATGACCATAACAAGAAAAGGTTTTAATAAAAGAGCACTAACTAAAAAGCATGCTTGACCTGATTTTTAATAAATATTATATATATTATTCACACACAGTGTTTATATATAATATAAATATGAATAAAAATCCCAAAGAGGAACCATACACAAAAATTATCTTAATGTTCACAATAAAAAAGTGAAGAGTGGAGCTGCAGAGAGTGATTTAATGAGTTCTCTTGCACAAGAAAGAAGAAGATATAAGTCATACAATATTTCTTAGAATAGGTTTATGGTTTACACGTCTCGTACTGAGGGATTTTACTCTTCTTGTATTTGCATCTATAAGCTACAAGTGAAACTTTATCATAAGGAGTCTCAACAATACAGGTGATACTACAACTTTTGTGCCACCAAACGTGGTATTTGCAAAGATTCTGCAAAGAGAAGTACTGATATGAAAAAGAGCGTAATAACATTTTCTTGATAAAATAATGCTTCTGTGTCACAGAAAATGAAACTGTCAGCATTCCTTTGTAGGCCCCTCTTAGGCTTAAGAAAAGATGCTTGACAGTTTCAGAGCTGCCTTTAAATATCTTATTGAAATGTATATTAAGACTGAACATCACTTAATAGTTGGAGAGCCTTTTTCATTTTAAGTCTTGTAGAAAAGTAAGTATAAAGTAAGTATTAACTTAAGTAGTTATATTTTAGCATTTTTACTCAGGTCGATCCTTCCTAGATCTAATATTCAGATTTCTTTAAAGACACAGTTGGTTACATGACAGTACACTAGTACAGTATTATGCATTACTAAGATTCACTATAAAGTAAGATTGGTTCTATCTTTTATGGTACTATTTTCCTACAGTTTTCAAAGACACTAACCACACACTGGAATTGCTTGAATTAAGGATGACACATTATTTCTGTTTCATGTCATTACAGTCAAAGGCTAGATTAATATTAATTGTATTAGCTATAACACTTCACTCTGATGAAATTAGGTATATAAGGTCTGAGTTAAGGCCCAGTATTTTTCCAACCACCAACATTCAAAAATTTGTATAGTTATTTTGAATTATTGGACTGAAGAATTATACTGATTATACTGAAGAATTATACTGCACAAATTAGACAGTTCTTTTAATAGGCTGATATGGAATATTGTTTAGTGCAGTGGTTCCCATCCTATTCACTAGTGCAGACCCCCAATTATCCCCCCAAAATAATTCATGGACCCCCATCAAAGCCAATTCTATCTACTATGTACGCTTCATTAAAGGAAAAACGAAACCACAACATAGATTTTTCAGACAGCAGTTAATACTATTATTGGAAGATACTTAATTTAAAATAATAATTGATTCTAACTTTGCAATTTATTTAAAACTTATTTTCTATGAATCTTTTCATTTATCTTTTATTTTATCATGTTGCCCCTGCAATACCGTTGCAGACACCTGGGGGTCTGCAGCCCCCAAGTTGGGAACCACGGATTTAATGTAAGTAGCTGTGCTAAGTCCAGATCTCTCCTCTGCCTCCTTTCAGTATGATAACCCTTTGCCAACTTTATCTGAGACATAAAGCTAAGATTTTCAGAGTGACTGGTGACTTTTTCAGTCTTCTTCTGCACAGCCCAACATGGAACATCTTTTAAAGGAGGGAGAAGGATCTCATTATGGAAATCTGCTGAGCTCACCTCAGGCGCTTTAAGGAGTCCTGCAAATGAGAGACATACACACTGAGGCACTCACAGTCACTAAGCACTTTTGAAGATTATGGCTGTAGATATGGGTCTCAGATAAAATGGGCAAATATGTAATGTAGTGAATAAACCACCCAGAACTCTTGAATTCAAACATCAACCTCTACTAAAGAAGATATATTGCACAGGTCAGAAGAAACATAGTATGACTTTCAGATAACGGTTTCGATTTGCATGGCTTGTAGTGAGAAAAGAAACAACTTTTTACTTGTAAACTGAACAAACATGATATGGAGCTCATTGAGAGCCAATAAAAATACTATTTGTACACTGTCACTTTTCAGAATGTGTCCTGCTTTAAACAAGAAATAAGCACCAGAACCATGGTGGCTTTAATGACAGCAAGGAAGATTCATACTGACTGAATATATATAAATAAATATTTGAATGCAGATAAGAAAACATTGGCTCCATCTCACAAGAGATGGGGACAAGATAGCAAAAGAAAATGATTCATGAATGGAATAGATACAGGATGATGTATGTAATTACTTCATTCAAAAGAATATTAAAATACTACATGGGTTTTTTTCAAACTCCTTTGATAGCAGTTAAGAGCATACATAGCCAACATATAAATGTAGACATCATAAGGAAGATAGTCATTTGCTGGGCTTGAAAATGTTTTTCTTTTCTTTTTCTTTTAAATATTAGACTTCATGTGAACATAAGACCTTGATTTATGCATATGTGAGCTCAGATTCAGTGGTGGTCTGAGAGTGAAAAGAAGAAATGTTTTATTGGCATATTCAGTGGCCAAGTTAATAATCCTTAAAAGATGGAAAGACTTGAAGGAATCGCTCTCAAATTATAGGTTTCTTTCCAGAACACTTGGGGGTATAAATTGGTATATTAAGAAACAATCAAGTAGTTAGCTTAAAAATTCCAATACACTTTTGCAAAGGTGAAATTGATACTAGACATACAATATGGATTCTAATCTGGATTCTATTCTGATTTAAGTTGTGTTTTCTTGTTTCTCCATTCCTTCTTTTGATGACTGGATTACTCTCCAAAAATGTTCTGTTTATGTGATAGTTAAAAGACTAATGTATTTGGTAATCTTATTAGAAAAAGTTTCATTTTGGACAGCAGGAACAATAAGGCATAGTGTTTTCCTCTCTCTCTCTCTCTCTGGTGCTTTCTGCAACTTAATTCTGGATTTTATTTTTAAATGCCTTTACAGGTTGTTCAGAGTAAAGGCACAATTTTTAGGCTTTCTTTTTAAAAAAAATGTTAAATGACTGAAACGTGTGAAAATGTAATTAGCATCAAAGAACATTCAAGAGTGTGATCTTACAAACACCTAGTCATGGAAATAAGCCACATTTGGTAGTAGGTGCTTGGAGGCTTTCATGTGGGTAAAAGTTTTCATTTTAAAGGGAGTAAAACTGCAAGGACTCCAATGAAATCTGTGGAACTGGTCCAGATTTACATTCAGATAAATAGGATAGGAATTTGATTCCCTAAATCATGCCTTACTTTTTAAACTCAAATAAAACTGAAAACTCAAAGTGAAACAGTTAGAAATGCAGTGTTTCATTTGGTTGCCTGCCAAAACCATGAAAATAATTGAATTTCCCATGGTTTTGATGCAAAACCATAGATCAGCCCAGAGGTTACTAACAGCTGGATCCAAGGAGTGCTCAACAGACACAAGAACTTTAGAATTTTTTGACACAACGTGAGCTGAGATTTGCATTTGTTATAAATAAGAAAACCATGCGAGATTTGTATGGCTTTGGATTCTGTAACAAAAGTTTCACCCGCTCCCACTGTAACTAATAACTCCTTTTCGATCCTGGTGATTTATGCTGTGAACGTGTATTTAAAAAAAAAAGGAGTACACTAAAGTTGGCTGGAAATATTACATACCAGCATCTAGAGCAAGAAGATGTTAAAGCATTATGAATAATATGTACTTTTTAAGGGACAGATGATGTCCTAATTGGTAAAAGAAATCCTTGGACTTACTCATCTGTGACTTCCAAATTCATTTTGAGGTCTTTTTTCTGTAAAATGACACTGTCAAGAATTTAATTTTACCTAATTTTTAATATCTGTTCTCTGGTGAAGATGATTTTCCTGGGAAATCACAACACTTTTCACCACATGTCCTGATCCCTGTGTGTATTCATTCCACTGGAAGGGTGCACCCACGGTCAGAGAATTTTTGCATGTAGTGTCTGTATGCCCATGTGTATGTCTTGGCCTTTCTCATGCGTTCCACTGAAGGCATAAAAGGTGGAGCCAAGTAACCACCTCTGCAGTTCTTCTTACTGCCACATGTTCTGGGTCAGAAATTCTGGTGTCTGGAGCTTTCTTTCCATTTCTTCCATCTGCAAATATTATTGAGTTTACTTTAATGTCTTCTGGATATAGCTCTTTATAGTTAAGTTTTTAAAATAATTGTATTACTTATCTGAATTTTCTAGTTAGCTTCCCTGTCACAGGGACAATTCCCTCACTGTGCCCCGTTATGGTTATTGGACTGTATCCAGAAGTTCAGACTTCTAAATTGTGTGTCCTGCTCCCATTCCCTCTTGGTTAGCAATGGTCACCTGTGCTGTTTGTTCAGTCTTGGAGATGTGGGGGCGGAGGGTTGGGGGCGGGGAGGAGACACAAGCTAGGGCAAGGGTTGGCAGCCAAAAGAGCAAGAGCCATTTTTTTTATAATTCAGTAGAACACTCAATAATTCAAGACCCTGAATTCATATGAATATGAGACAGTCCTTAATAAATAACATCAAACCATACTTTCTATGGTAAGAACAGCCCTCACACACATCTCTCAATGCGTTGCACATATTAAAGGAGGAGTTAGCCAAAGTTTCGAGATCACATATCGTTTACTATTTATATATGAGTTGCTCATTGTTGGGCTTTTAGATGTTCACTGAAATAACAAAAAACAATCAGGAGATTTTTTTGTAATTACAGCATTGGGAGCCACAACGGAGTCCTTAAAGAGACGCTTGTACCTCCATATAGTAGCCCCATCTTGAGATAAGTTATTTCACGGTAATTTATTTTGAACTCTGCTGGCCACACAGCACCAACGTTCAAAACAAGTGCCTATTTCAATCTTCCTGCTATCCCTTTCACAATGATGGGTAGCTGGAATGAAATATCATGCTCAGAATAGCTCTGCTCAGTATTTGGCCACTTGTTTCTATTTTGGGATACAAATAGAAACAAATAGAAAACCTAGTGTAACCATAGCCACATTGTGGCTAGGTATATCATCTGCTTATCTTTCTTAAGCAGCATCCATGAGGTGAGGGAACGCTGCCTCAGAAAACACCTCATGAAGAAAGCCATCAGGCCACAGTCAAACCTAGTTTGAGTCACCCGCCCTATACACCAACCTGAAACAACACAGATCATGTCTTCCATCCCAGGGTCTGACTCTGTTTGGGAGGATCTGTGGGTACAGATTTCCCGTAATCAGAAACTTGTTGGGAATGCAGACAATAGTCACACAAGTTTAAGGGCAGGTTTCCTTCTGCATGTGCTTCAAAGACATCTCGCAAAACTCCACCTATAGGCCGTGTCTACACTAGCCAAAAACTTCGAAATGGCCATGCAAATGGCCATTTCAAAGTTTACTAATGAAGTGCTGAAGTACATATTCAGTGCCTCATTAGCATGCGGGAGGCTGCGGCACTTCGAAATCGACGCTGCTAACCTCCGCATGGCTCGTCCAGACGGGGCTCCTTTTCGAAAGGACCCCGGCTACTTCGAAGTCCCCTTATTCCTATCTGCTCATAGGAATAAGGGGACTTCGAAGTAGCTGGGGTCCTTTTGAAAAGAAGCCCTGTCTGGACGAGCGGCGCGGCGGCGATTTGAGTCAATTTCGAAGTGCCGCGGCTGCCTGCATGCTAACAAGGCACTGGATATGTATTTCAGCGCTTCATTAGTAAACTTCAAAATGGCCATTTGCATGGCCATTTTGAAGTTTTTCGCTAGTGTAGATGTAGCCATAATGAGCAAGACTGCTCATTGAATTAATAAATATTTAGGACATACTAAGTGCCAGGGCCATGACTCCAAAGTCAACAAACCCATGATTCTACTGGTAGTGGGCCATATACCAGCAAAACCTTCTCCTCTGGTACTATCCAGATCAAAAAATCAGTATCTGTCAATTCTGGCACAATCATCCAGTCACTGTCTCTCACTCTGGCCAGAAAATAACTCTCTTCTCTGACCTCTGTCAGTATGAACATATCAGACCCTTCACATTCCAGGGAAGTCAGAGACTTATAGTGCACCACCTTTTTTTTTTTCCCAAGCCTCCATTTTCCCCATCAGTGGCACCTTCTCTCACTAGGGAGGTAGCACATTCTCTCCCCAAGGGACTGTTACTTTTGCTAAAAGCTCTATACCCTCTTCCATCTGCCAGCTGGGCCTTTACTCCATTAGCACCACTGTTAGATCTGGACCCTTTCTTTTTTCATAGGGAGAATCCAATCTCTAAAAGAACTGTCATCTCCAAAGGAGATGTCATCTGGTCCTCTGTGAAGTTGGTCCGGACAGAAGATTCAGAGTAGTCTTGTACCAATCTCTACCTCAACATTTTCTCTAAGATCATTGGCACCCCATGTTGAGGATCCACTCAACTTCCTCTTAAAGCAACATAACAGATAATATGTGACCTGTATGTCACATATAGGCTACGTCTACACGTGAAGCCTACATCGAAGTAGCCTATTTCGATGTGCCGACATCGAAATAGGCTATTTCGATGAATAACGTCTACACGTCCTCCAGGGCTGGCAACGTCGATGTTCAACATTGACGTTGCGCAGCACCACATCGAAATCGGCGCAGCGAGGGAACGTCTACACGCCACAGTAGCACACATCGAAATAAGGGTGCCAGGCACAGCTGCAGACAGGGTCACAGGGCGGACTCAACAGCCAGCCGCTCCCTTAAAGGGCCCTTCCCAGACACACTTGCACTAAACAGCACAAGATACACAGAGCCGACAACGAGTTGCAGACCCTGTGCATGCAGCATGAATCCCCCACTGCAGCAGCAGCAGCCAGAAGCCCTGGGCTAAGGGCTGCTGCACACGGTGACCATAGAGCCCCGCACGGGCTGGAGAGACAGCATCTCTCAACCCCCCAGCTGATGGCTGCCATGGAGGACCCCACAATTTCGACGTTGCGGGACGCGGATCGTCTACACGGTCCCTACTTCGACGTTGAACGTCGAAGTAGGGCGCTATTCCGATCCCCTCATGAGGTTAGTGACTTCGACGTCTCGCTGCCTAACGTCGAAGTTAACTTTGAAATAGTGCCCGACGCGTGTAGCCGCGTGCTATTTTCGAAGTTAGTGCCGCTACTTCGAAGTAGCGTGCACGTGTAGACACAGCTATATAGAGCCCATGCATTCTACCCACTGGACCCCTCTGTTCTTCCTTCGTCCCTTCCATCTATTCTGAAAAAAGCCATAACTTGAAAAGCAGATTTTAAACTTGATCCTCTTCCCAAAGGGAAGATTTGCTGGGGTGCCTGTTTCCCAGACCTGGTCAAAGAAAATTAAGACCCTCCACAGCTGCAGAAGAATGAGACAGAGGGTAAAAATATGAAACCTTATGTACACGGTATGCTACCTTGATCTACCTTTTTTTTTTTTTTAATTTGGCGGATAATTTGCCAGAGCCATGCCATTCAGATTGTTCTCCAGTCTGAATATTTTTTTGTAACCTGTTACTGACACCAGACACATGAGACTGACAATTTCAAATTCAACAAGACTTTTGTCTTGCATAAGATGGGGAAATTATTTTCACTTTAAATATAAAATGTGATAAAATTCACATGGCGTTTGTGCTTAATCACCTCAAAATGCAGTCTGAAGAGTCAAATGTTTTGTGCCATCTCAGACAGTGTTTTGACCACCCCATGTCTGATTAATTGAAATAACACAGAATTCATGCTTTTTTTCACTTTTTGATGTGGAACTCCAGTCTCCAAGTCAAATACACAGGTGGTACAAATTTGCACAGCTCTGAACGGAAGGAAATAACTATCCAATACCCAAGAGGTGATATGTCAGTTTCAAACTTGTCAGAGGAAGCTTCTTTGGGTCATTGAAGTGGCAGCAAAAGTGTGGCTCATGAGAGTTTGGGACATTTGCTTTTTTAAAAAATGAGTTTGGCAGTTGGTGGTGTCATTTTGAACGTCTTACTATTGTTTTCAATGAGCTTTCTCATGGAGTAATGGACTGATCCAGAGAGGATTGACATCAAGAGAATAAATCTACTGACCGCTCTAAATTTTGGGTTAGGCCCAGACTCTATTTTTGAATAATCACAATAAATACAGTCTCCTTGCTTACATTTTTCACAAGCTTTGGTTTTAAACCAAAGGAACGCAAATGAAGTAGATCAAAAAGCAAATGAATTGCTGATTTGTGAATTTTGCACTTCATTTGTATAATCTCATGTGATCACATTTCTGAAGAGGCTTTTCCAAAAACTAAAACAGCCATGTAGACAGGGTCCTTCAGGAAAAAACCTCCATTTTCCAAAGAACGTTTCTTCCTGAAACAAAATAGGAAGAAGGGTTCTGTTGAAAAATTTTTTTTGTTCCCCCTAGGAACACCGTCTACACAGCTATTTTTGTTTTCAGAAAAGCATCTTCTGGAAATGTGATCATGTGAGATTATGCAAATGAGGCACAAGATTTGTAGATCAGCATTTCGTTTTCATTTTTGATCTCTCTCATTTGCATTCCTTTTCCGAAAGGGGGATGCAGTGTAGATGTAGCCAGTAAGTACCAAGTATTGGAAAATAGATCTAAATTCAACAACAGGTTTTACTGAGACTGAAACTTTGCAGGGCTGAGAGTTGCCTATTCTGAGTCTCTGGCAAGACAATTTTGGGAGAAGTTCCCCGGCTGAAAGGGAGAAGGAGGACACTTTTTTTTATTTCTTAAGAATCTAGGAAAAGAAGAAAACTGGCAACTGCTGGACACTCCTCCAATGTTTGAAATGTTAGACTAAATCCTGGGAGAGTCATATAAATAGGAAGAGAGGAGTTGAGATGATCAAAGGAGCATGATAGTCATTTGTCACATGACTCAGCAATTTATACCAACCACATATGGAGTGTATAAATGGATATAAAACATGGGTGAAATCACGTCCCTATTCATGTCAATGGCAAAACTCTCGTTCACTTCAGTGGGTTGAAGACTTCATCTTCTGTGTCTATATAAAATATACGAATTTGAATCTGTAAATAGGGATAAAGGTCTCATGACAATATCTCTTCTGTGAAATTTTCATTACCTCTGGCTCTAACTATGACCCAAAATGCTCCCCCAACTCTCTTTCTTGGTGTGTTTCAACTACCAGTCCCAACCAGCGGTAGGATATGCAGAGGCAGAGAACTGGAGCATAGAAGAAAAGTGATTGATTTTTTTTTTAACTTTCAAAATAAATTTGGGGTTGATTTCATTTTGGGACAAAGATTCAAAAGAATTTCTGTTTTGTTAGTCTCCCATCTTTAGGTACACATGGGGTCAAATTCTCCCCTTTCCCTTTCTCTGACACTCAGCTAGGATTATACCTATATAAATGAGGAGAGCATTTTGCCAGTTTTCCTTTGGAAGAAGATACTTTAGGATAATTTTCACACATGCAATATTTTGTGTTGTTTCCTCCCTGTTCAGTAACCAACCATTCGTACTGAATCTTGTATGTTTGATTTAGCAGCCTTTAGTGGCGTAGCAAAGTGCATCCTTCTGTTGTTTCAACCCCCTGATAATAACCCTTCTGTCTCTTAAATTTAAAAAAAAGTGAATCATCGATAAAACCTTTTAAGTTTGCAGCTTCCCTGCTATAAGGTGTCTGTAAGAAAAGTCAGCATATTGCCTCTAGGGAGTAGATTAAAGGGGAAATGAGTGTGGTTCTGCTTACTTTCTTGGCTCATTGCTTTATGGATATGAGGGATCTAAAAAATAAATGGTGGTCAAAAAAGAACAAACACATTTATTAGAGCAGTTAGAAAAAGACACTGTTTTGATATTTGCCAAGGTCCTTCTGAATAGCACGTTTGGCAGCTACCAAATGACATGGCCTGCACAGAGTTGATTTTGATGAAGCCTTGGGGATGTGTTAAAAAGTAAACCAGAGCAAATCACGTACTGGAAAGCATAACTCAATCAAGAAAAAATGTATGATTAAGGGCGACATGGGCAAGCAAAGCTTTGCCAGAGCTCAGGGTAAATATTTGTATCAGTATGAAGTGAAAGCTTCACATCACTGATGTCAAGCAGCTGGAATTTTCATTGTTTATAAACTTTTGTTGTTACAGTTGGATTTTTGGCAGAAAAGGTACCAAAGAAAGAACAGTTTCCCAGCAAGAAAGTTTTCAATTTTGATAAAACAGTTTGAGTAGATAGGAACATGAGGATGCAATATTTTTGTAGCTCATTTAAAAATAGCATTAAATGTGACCAACAGTCATTTAGTAATCTCAATTGATTGACATTGGCAGCATTGTGGGTAGGTGGGTGGGTGACTAGTCAATGACCAATGACCTAATTCCAAAAGTTGGTTTTAATACATTTTTGTGATTCTGAGTTCAGAGTTCATTTTTCTTTAGAGAATGTTGCCAGCATGAGTCAAATATTTTAATGAGAGAAAAATATATGACCTATTTGGGGATTGAGCACAATTCTTTGGATTCTGTCCAGAAGCCTTAAGAAGATAAGTTAATAGTCCTACAGACTTCCCTGCACCCCCGCACCCCCTTCCCCCAACTAATGCAGTTAAACTGTAGCTATGGACATGTGGTGTTTGTCTTTTTCACTCTCTTTTACTCCTTAGTTTAGCTTATTAGAGAATCTGAACAGTTTGAAGGCTACAAGTTTAATCTCTAGCTCTGTATTTCTCTGAAAAAAAATGGATTCTGACTTAAAACCTTTGAATAAAGTGATAATCTATACATCCTATGTAATATAGGAGAGAAGGTGTTCATGTAGCACTCAAATGATCAAAAGCCCAATGACAATAGTTCCATTGATCTCGGTAGGACAGAGGTTCTCAAACTATAGTCCAAGGCCTACCAATGGGCGGCAAGCCCCATTTGGATGATCTGTAGATATTTCCCCTGAAGGTGTATGACTGGGTTACCACACACAAGAGAACAAATGACTGCACACCTAATTAGTAGAGCCACACAAGCATCACTCCATTCATTAGGCACCTGGGCCCTGGAGAAGATGCACATGTAAGTTGAAATAGTGACTGAAGGGGATGAGAGGGCTAAGGGAATTTGGAAGAAGCAGGGCTGCAGTGGCTAGAGAAAGAGGTGACTTTCCCAAGCTCCAGGAGCCCCCCTCCTTCCCAGCCCAGGACATGGGCTGCCGCTGCAAGGGAAGAAGGTCACATCCATTACATTAGGAAGGTAAGACTCAGCATCAGCATCAGCATCAGCATCAGCAACCATGGACCCATTGGTGTCCAATGCCTCCCTCTCTATTTCCTTCCATCTTTCCCAGTCCAGTGCAGAGTGGCTTGGCGTTGTCACTGATATCCTTCAATAGCCTTATCAGTCTGCTATCCACTCTGTACAACTCCAACAGCAGCCAAGTCACTTTCAGAATTATACTGTCACATGCCTTCTGAAAATCATCCCTTCTCTGACTTTATCCAGGCTTGAGACTGACATGGAACCCCAAGAGACTTCACGGTGGAGTTAAGGTAAGACTACTGCTATTAAAATACTAGTTGCGTGCTTTTATTTGTAGAACAAAAATGTTAATTATTATTAATGTTATTTTATATAGCACTTTATCCAATGTGCTTTACAGTACTTAGGTAATATACAAACAATATTTGGGAAGATCAGTGATCCACTGTGATCCTCAGAATTTTTCAAGTGATCCTCAAAAAATATGTGCGGGTTTGAGAACCACCGCAGTGAGCTTTGGCTCTGGTGTTTAGTACAATGCAATGATTCAGAATCAAAAAGAACAGGTTTAGAAATGTAAAGGAGATGGTATATTTCCAGACTAGCCTTTTTGGCTTTCTCAGATGGTGGGGTGGGTGCTCAGTGAAGCTGTGCAGCTCCCCAAACGGGCTGTACGTACATTCACTGAGTGGAGAAGTAGAGGAAGGAGTGGTTTAACTTTGCAGTTTTTGTGACTCTAGCCAGAATATATTGCAGCAGCTTTGAGGACTCTGAATAGCGTTGTTTCTAACTCATCGGATGGGAGGGCGTAAGCTGCAAAGTTCAGCCTCTTAGGAAGAAGATGCATTAAACTGGTGCAAAATGACAGCATGGAAGAAATTAAACTGGAAGACTGAAATGCAAAGCATTAGGAAAATTAAATTAAATTTATGTTTGCAGAATGATAAGACTGTAATACCAAAACGTCACTGGATTCATTAAGGAACTGAGACATAGAACTTCATAGGGATGTGAGCCTTGCTAAAGATGATGATGTGTGTATACAGATGAAATGTGCATGCTTGGTTACACAAGTATGTGAGGAAGCTCCAAGTTAAAGAGCTCTTTATATTTGTCAAAGTAAACTGGAGGCTAGCCCCACCAATGAGAAAACAGTGTGCTGCAAGAACCTAACAACATTACCCAGCTGCACTAAGAATAGAAATCAAGCCCCTGCTGGTATAATTAAGAAATCTTCACTTCCAGTCCCTGGGCTTCAGAGACCTGGATCACTAACTAATTCCAGTTTAGAGAGCTTTTTTGATAAGAGCTTTTGTAAACTAGGAAATACGCTGAGAATGAAAACTTTTCATTGCAAGTCTTTCACCTTAGCAAGCCCAGTTCAGTGTTAATGAATCTTTGGCCTGTACAGGAGGGGAACTGCACACCAGAAGTTTGTAATCTGCAGTGATGGGCTGCACTAGCACCATGCACCCATTCTCTCAAGTTTTCATGAAATGACAGCTGTCTTCCCTTTGCTACCACCTGACACTTGGAGGAAATATTAGTTTCACTGAAATATATGGTAATCAGGCTGGCCCAGGAGTTGGGTAGCAATGCAGTATTCTGCTTTTTATATTGGGAGCTCTGAGGGTTGCCGGTGCAGCACGTGGGCTGATGGTTGTCATGCCACATCTGTAAAGAGCAACTCTCTTCTGTTAGCTTGCAAAGCTGCCCTCTCCCCCATAACATAAGTTCACATGGTTTGCTTCTGAGCTTCTTTACACTCCTTTAATATCAGTGTAACTTAAGTGAAATTATACCTCATTTACATTCATGGGGCATTAGAATCATACCCTTCCACATTTGAGGTAGATGGAAACAAGCGCGTTAGGGATAGAAACGGAGCCTTAAAACATGACTGGTACAGGTCGGTGTTCTTTATGTGTGTATATACTTAACGTATATTTCATTAGTTTTTCTCTTTCTTTTCTTTGGAGTAAAGTACAAAATCCAGACTATTGGGCCAGACTATGACTTTTAAGCTACGGGCGGTGCTGAAAGGGGATGTAGCCAGGGCTGCACTCCTGCGGGAGCCACAGCATGGATTTGCTCAGCCAGAACTCCTGCTGGGGCCTTTGAAGGAGCACATCCTGCAGCAGCAGCTGTGCCACCCTCTCAAGGGATGCAGTGTGTGATCCCTCCTGTTTGCTTTTCACTTTGCACACTGATCTTCTGCACCAATCAGATATTTTCTGATGCTTTTTCTTCCACAGTCTTTTCAAAGCGGAGTGCAAATTCGGTATGGTGGGGTTCCTGTGTGATTCAAATCTTGTGACCCAGAGCATTTTTAATTACAGCAGTGAAATTAAAACCACCCATCTAATCATTGTTTACTATTATTTAATGTATCATAGTATCACAGGCCAGAAAATTGGTGCAGCACGAAATGGTTTAGCTGTGTTTCATAGTGGTTAGGGTAAAGGGCTAGGCATTAGGAGAATTGCTATAGATTCTTTTTGCTGGCACTTGTGTTGCCTTCCAAGCTGGCCAGCCTGTCTGCATCACCTGTGCAGCAATAATGATAACTTACCGACCTCTCTGAAATGCTTTGTGATTCCCATTTAAAGGTCCTTTATCAGTGCAAAGCACTATTATTAATGATAGAGATCATGCCTGCTCTTACATTATCCTCATTCTGTGTCTCATAGGACTAGTATATGTGGTTTTTCTATTGTTTCGAGTTGCCTAAATAACTATTTGAAACATTTATTACTCGGGGTGGAAGGGTTGATAGTTGTATCATTCTGAGTCTTACACTAGTGCTCTGTAAGTCAGGTAAATACTATCCATTGTTGAAAGATTCTTCTCATGCAAGCAGACCTTTTATAGGCTTGTCTGATATTGCTCACAAATTGAGAGTGTTTGGGGTACCTGATCTCCAGTTTTACTTGAACCAGGTCTCCTCAATGAGTAAAGCCCTCTCCTGACCCGCCGAGCAGGCAGAGCACAGACAGCGGCTGTACCCACATCCCCAAACTTCCCTGACAAAATCTCTTGCCCACCTGCTTGTGGATGAGGGAAAAATCCAAACCCATTTCACCCTGGGCCTTTTTACTGAGACTAGTGGGTCAAGGGGGTGGATGGAGGTGTTTGGGCTATGGGTGCATATTCAGTAGAATTTGGAGTGAGAGTACAAACTCATGTCATTCACTGAGATCTGCCACACAGATCTTGCATGATAATTTTCAGTCATTACCAACATGAGGCCCTATTCGCTCCTCCAGAATACAAGTAGCTCACACTGAATTTCAGTACAACCTCAGCTCCCACAGGGCAGGTCCAAGCTGGTGACCTTGAGCTAAAGTCTCCAGATCTCCTTACCAGTGCCTTGGGCCATCCAGTCTCCCTCGTGATGAAATGTATGCCTTCTTTCGGCATAGTGTGCCATCAGTATCAGACACTGCATCAACTTCCCAGATTTTCTAAATAAAACAGAAAACAGAGATGTCTTTACTATTAAAAAGGTTGTCTACGTTCTTAAAAGCCAAAGCCACAAACCCCATTGGAAGCTGAAAGTTTGTCACGAAGGACAAGAATACAATTTAACCAAACATTTTGACTAGAATGATGAATTCTACCAGCTTGAACTTGCAATCAAACTGCACTGCAATAAAAATGTGAAATGCTGTCAGCCGATATGAAGCTGGTGAAAATGAAAGCCAGAGATAAAGAAAATGAATCTGAAAATTAATTCCAGGGGAAAAAAAAGATTTACTATCAAAATATAGAAAGCAAATTGGCCTTTAAAAGTACTTTGGCAACATTATCTTTATCTGTAATCATTTCTAGCCAAAATAAAAATCACAGTTGTTTTTAGAAGAAAACTATGTGAGTTAATTGAAACAAAGAGAGAATTCTAAAATAACCCTGAGAAAAAGTGTTCTGTTTTGAGTTCTTGCTGTGTAAATGGTTGTAAAAAACTGCTTTACAAATGGTCCTGTAGGTGGAGCTACACTCTGCAATTCGTACACTGCCTGCTCCACAATGAAGCAATTGTTTCCTGTCTCCACTTAGCAATTCCTCCTTCCCTTTCTGTTCTTTCTGGTTGTGTGTTCTATTTATTTTAATGTGTACCTTTGTGCAAGGCTTGCCTCTGAGTGGTTAGATATCCCGCTGATGTGTGGCCTTCCAGGGGGAACAAGAAGTGCAGCCTATTCCCATGACATCCTTGGGCTTTGTAGAGCCAAAAAACCTTCCCAGGAACACCTAATCCTTGGGCTGGTTCCAAGTACCACAATCTTTCTGCACAACTGACATGGGCCACTTGGGACACTTGAGAGCTTTAGGTGTGTCTCTCTGAAGTCAGCCACAGCCAAGCATGAGGCAAATATGCCCAGACCAAAGAAAATAAATTATGTGGACTCCAAACTTCAGCAGTTATGAAGTATTAAATTACACATCTGAAGAATTCACTACAGGGTTAACCCTTTAGAATCTAAACAGTTTTGTCATGGCTCTTCCTTGAGGAATCATGCTGTGCACACTGCCTGCATTTCAAAGATCTTTGTGTTATTGATCACAGGAATAAAGCAGTAATTGAAATATATGCTGTAATTAACTGTTACTGTGAAGGAAAAAAGGTACCTGTGCAAAAGGGGAGATTTGGACAATGTTTCTGACATTGATTGTCTCTCTGAATGTATTCTGAGAGAGGTCTTGTGTGCTGGAATGGAGTTAAATAATACTGTAAAGTTTTTTAGAATTGCTTTTGGAACCATGAATGCAACTTCCAGCACTTAATTAGCATGCATTTTAGCACAATTAGCATGGCCCCTGTGGCTGCTTCTTCATTCAGGTTTAGAGAAGTGGTCAAGAGCCAATGAAACACTACTAAAATCACCACTAAAGAGCTCCTGAAAAGACATTAGCCCTTGGTAAGAGATATAAAAAGTACATCCTGCCCTGCCTCTTTCAAGTATTTTTGGTTCCCCACAACCATCTGTAGCATCAAATATCCAGTACATTATGTTGCTGAAATGTAAAGTGCAAACCCCACACTGGAAAAACAAACCACTACAATTTATTTTTAAAGTATATTTTTAACCAAATGATCATACAGTATAAAACCATAATGATTAAAAAAAAAGGGTACTGGGATAATTGGGGGTGTTCGATTATTTCTCACAACAGAGAGTGAATTGGAGTTTTGAGTCTTGTTACAACAGATGACCTGAAGCTATACATATTGTAATTATACTCAGATATGTAGGTATACTCCTAAGGTGAGCTATCTTGAGCATTGGTGAGGTGAGGTGGTCCCAGACTGCTGATACACACATACTGCTGTGTTCTGGTATATGCAGCGGGGCCTGAGGTGAAAGGTACAATACTAACATATTAGGGGGGTGGGGAAAGGGAAAGAGATTGTTTTTGTTTTGCTGACTCACTTTGGAGCCTGATCCCCAACCTTTGTGCAAGATTCACTATAAAAAGGGTATCTTGTATATATCAAGGTTGAATCTAAGCGGGGGAGTCATCACCTCAAAAAGCAGCAGCAAGTTCTGTGCTGATGGTTCATGTCCATCTTCACACTTACTTTCACAACAGGATTGGGGCATATCGCTGAGGGGGTACTGTGGCTCTTCCTTCCTGACAGGACTTTCATGATATTATGGAACCATTCTGTGCAGAACCCTATTGGATTTACCTGTGGCACACACACACACACACACACACGTTCTCTTCTGTGGGTGCTACACAAGCCTGTCCCGATTACTATAACCTGTTTGCTGTGCAGAGGTCCACAGATCCCTCTGAGGAGGGTCAGATTCCACATTCTCCTGGGTAGCATTTCAAAACTGCTTTTTGTGCTGCTGTAAAATGTTGGGTTTGAACCCACAGAAATGAGGGATGATTAACACTTCAACTACCTAAAGCACTCTATGAATGAGAGTTCTTCTCCGTCTACTCCGTTCCATGCTTGCTTTTCGGAGCTGTAACATAGCAGGGAAATCAACTGCTTTTTTGTATGTAATCCTTCTGCAAGTTGGATCCAAGAGGAGCGAGGATCAGGTTCAATATCTAGGGGTTCCTCTCCATCTATCCAGCACAAACCCAGCTCAAGTCCCCCCCAGTAGCCAGGAAAATTCATACATTGCTCTGGGTGCCACTGAGGGGCAATATTTCCCCACACACCAGCACAGAGTCTGAGGCTGTGTCTGCGCTATGAGATAAGATCGATTTTAAGTCAGTTAGCCTGATTTTTCCAAGTGCCTGTCCACACTGTAAACTCCATATGACAACTTCCATCTCCATTGTTCTCAGGTGCAGAGGAATTAGACAACAAGAAGACTATTACAACTGGGCACCTGGAAGCCCATGGCGCCAGCTGCTGCCCCCCCATACCAGGTGTCAGCTAGGCTGTGGGTGGGGGTCGTGCTTGTATGGTAGGCTGAGAAATTTCTTTTCAGCTATTTACATGTTGTCCTGCCACCATTATCCACTCCCTTCCTTTCTCCCAGAGATGCCACACAGTCTGGAACATTCCTGCGCTCAGCCCGCATCACATGGCTTGAGCCCGAACCAATAAAAGGATGTGCTGCTCAAGATGCCAGGCAGCTTTCACACAGTGAGGGTCACGATTTTCTGGAGGCTGGCTGTAGCCAGGGTTCTTTTAAGCACCCAGGGCAATGTCTCCCTTGGCAGTCAGGATTTTCGGGGGCTGGCTATAGTCTGGGTTCTTTTAGGCAGCCATGGGAAGTCTCCCTCGGGGATCAGGATTTTCAGGGCTCGCAATAGCCGGGGATCTTATAGTGACTCGGGTGATGTCTCCCTTGGCGGTCATGATTTTCGAGCACTGGCTGTAGCTGGGGGTCTTTTAGCCATCTGGGGATATCCTCCTTCAGCACCCATGATTTTCTGGGCTGGCTCGAGCTGGGGGTCTTTTAGGTGGTCATTGGACATCTCCCTCAGTGGTCACAATTTTCAGGGTCTGGCTGTAGCTGGGGGTCTTCTAGCTGCCCTGAGCTGTAACTGTTTTAATGAAGGCAATATAGTAGCTACACAATTTTCGAAATAAGGCTTGCAGCAGGGAATATTCTTGTCTTGAGGGTCTTTTTTGGCAGGTCCAAACCTGGCTATAATCTGGGATCTTTTAGCCATCCTGAGCCAAAACTGTGAAAGATTCCTTCAAGTTTCAGTCTAGTGTCTACTTAATGTACTTAACACGGCAGGGGAAGAGGGGAATGAAATGTGGGAAGATGTTGACATATACCCACATCTACCTGGGGGGGCCAGAATGCTATGGGGCTCAGGGAACTGTGGGATAGGTTCCCACAATATACTGCTGCAGCACTCGATTTAAGCTACTTGTGTGGGGCAGCAGTACGTCAATTTTGTGGGGAGCATGTGGAAAGGTGAAGATGCTCAAAATTTAATGGATAAAACCCAGCCTTAAGAAATAGATTTTAATAAAATCGATTTTATCTCATAGTGTACATACAACCCGAGTATAGAAAAGAAACTTTTCGGTAAAAGGAAGGGAAGTAACTTAACATTAATTGGGAAAACCCTGTAAACAGGGTTCATAAATATAAACCATGAGTAAAACCATAAATCGTAAACCATGAGTAAAAGTACCACTCCAAAAAGGCTGGGCTCCTTTTCCTCCCAGGTTCTTAATTCCAGCAACTCAAAAGTCCCCTCCATGTGCCCAACCCTTTTCCACACCCCACTCATCGTTGTTGCCCTCAGTCAGAGCAGACCTAGAGTTCAGAGCTGCCTCTGCAGAGGTTACTTCCCATCATGGGTGAGGGGAGGAGAAGCTGCATCTTACTCTGCTGAGTCACTTGCCATCTGGCTGCTTACACCTCTCTGCTACTGCCCTGCTGGCTACTTATCATGACTCTCCATCACTGCCCGCTCATCACATCTCTCTGCTGCTGTCCTGATGTCTGTCAATCAACAGCTGCTTCCATCCACTTCTTGATTGTGACTTCTGCCTATCAGTTTCAAGTGATTCAGCACCCAGTGACTTCAGCTCTTACTAAGCAGTGTAAAAGAAACACAACTCCAACACAAGCAACGTAAGACAGATAACATAATGATGCCAATTTAGTTCTGTTCTTTGAACAGTGGGGGCAAGCAGGGAACAGATCAAACCAGTCTGGGTGTGGATGAACATATAGCCTTCTGACTATAATAACCTTCTCTCACCCTTCTTCCCTCATAGAACTCTGAAAGTTGAGCTCCCTGCTTCGTAAGGCACTCTTGGCTAACTGTGAACCTTCACTTTGGAACAGCCTTAGCACTGTCCTACTTTACTATATTCCCACAATAATTACAAACATGGGCAACTATTTCACTGTCCTTACCTTTAATTCAAACATAGTTGATGTTGGCTCACATATTGATTACAGTGAGCAAAATATTATTCCATCTGTGGAATATCTAACTAATTTAAGCAAAGCAGGAGCAAACTGTATTTACACAGATACACCCAGGGTCTTTCTCTCTGTCCCCCTTCCAACTAGCTGAAAGGTCACCATTCCTTTAGATCCTGCTTACGTATGCATAATTCCCACAATGGGAATTTTTCCTCTGTGAGCATGTCTACACTGCAAAGAAAATATTTGTTCTTAACTTTGGCTTGCTAGCTCAGGTTACGTAGCAGTGAAACACACCAGCTTGGCCTTTTAATTCAAGTTAGCGGTTTGAGTTTAACCCCCCGATACCCTGGTAGGCGTAACCCTGTGTTTTGAGGAAGGTTTTGAAGGAAGAAGGGGGAGGAATTGTGGTAAGCAAGAAGGAGGCAGTTGTAAAATATTAGTAATGGCAGAGAAGATAGCGCTAAAGAAAGCTAATGAGCTGTACTTAAAGTTTGATTTTATTTTGAAGGTGTGTACTTATAAACAAAGATGTGTGACTTCTGCAGCAGATTTTTCTTGCTGCTTTTAGTTTGTTCGAGAAGGAAACAAGAAGGGTTGTTTGAAAACCCCTTTTAAAGTTGCCTTCCAGTAACATCATATGGATTCATGAATTTCCAAAAGCCACTTCATGCATACAGCATCCCACCAAGTGCATCTTCTTTTCAACAAGCTGGTGTTAAAATTCTTGCTGAGTAAGATTTGGGGAAATTTTGAATTTTGACTGAATTAGAACTGTATTGCAATTATAATAAGAAAATCTTGGGAGTCTGTCTTATTCATACACCCAAACCAATAATCGGTGAGAGTGACCTGAAGAAAAGCACTGTGTAGCTTGAAAGCTTGTCTCATTCAAGAAGAGAATTTGGCCTAGAGAAAGATATTACTTTGTGCACCTTGTCACTCCAACAACAAACATACGTGCCTATTTTATGTCTCTCCTCGCCTCTCTTTTTCTCCATTGCTCCTTTAATGAGAATGTAAAGTGATCCCGTGGTGTCAGCCCAGATTTTTAGGCTTCACTCGTTATGTTTCCTTGTGTGGGTTTAAGTCAGACCCTTAATAGCCGCGTCTACACGTGCCGGTTACTTCGAAGTAGCCGCGCCAACTTCGAAATAGCGCCCGCCACGTCTACACATGGGGAGCGCTATTTCGAAGTTGAAATCGACGTAAGGCGGTGAGACGTCGAAGTCGCTATCCCCATCAGGATATGGGAATAATGCCCTACTTCGACGTTGAACATCGAAGTAGGGCACGTGTAGCCGATCCACGTCCCGCAACATCGAAAGAGCGGGGTCCGTCATGGTGGCCATCAGCTGAGGGGTTGAGAGATGCTGTCTCCAGCCCCGAGCTCCATGGTTGCTGCATGCAGCAGCCCCTTAAAGCTCCCCGTGCCCTGCCTTCCTGTGCAGGAAGCTAAGAGTGTGTGCAGGCGGCAACACTGACACGTGGCCTGCCTGCACGCCTCCCCACAGCCCCAAGCCAGCACCCCCTGCTGCGATGGCCACCTGCCATCCCCCCATGTGCCCCCAGGGCACCCTCCCAAGGGGAGCCAGGGCTCCCAGCCTGGCAGCCAGCCTGGGAAAAGGCAGCGGGGCCCCTCCTGGACAGAGGCCGAGATCCGGGACCTGCTGGGGCTCTGGAACAAGGAGGAGGTGCTCCAGGTAACAGGGAGCAAGAGGCGGAACGCAGATGCATTGGCTCAGCTGGCTGAGGGCCTGGCTGCCCGGGGTCACCCTGCCCGCACTCCTGACCACGTCAGGAGCAAGGTGAAGGAGCTGCAGCAAGGTTACGCCCGGGCCCGGGATGCAGTCAGCTGATCTGGGGCCGCCTCTGCCACTTGCCCCTTTTACAGGGAGCTCAGGTCCATCCTGGGCCCCTGGTACACTTCCTTCCTGCCGGCCACTCTTGACACATCGGCCGATGAGCCCCAGCAGGCCCCGGAGGCGGAGTCCGCCCCAGAGGCAAGCCCCGCACCCCAGGGGCACCTCCAGGAGCCCACCCCGGGTTGCTGAAGGAGGAGGAGTGGGAATCCTCCTCCAGCGATGGGGGGCTGCACATCACCCTGCCATCCCGGAGCTTCAGCAGGATGTCCGCCCAGAGGGTGTCCCCTGACCGTGGGAGCGGACCGTCAGGTATGTATCCCCCCGGTGCACACCCCCGGGGTTAAGGGGCAGGGACAATAGACATGACCAGGGACCTCCACATGCCCAGATGCCCATGGCCCCAAGGACAGCAGTGGCATGTCCCTCAGAAGAATGCATCAGCCCCTGCCCCCCCAGCACGACAGTCCCATGCCCCATCCCTGCGGATGGGGGGAGTGGAACCTAGGGTCCCCCGGGGGGGGAGAGGGTGGGACACCCATCAGCAGCAGCAGCATCTCCCGGGGATGGGGATGGAGAACCAGCAGCAGAGGGGTGGGGGGACAAGGGCCATGGCTTGGGGCCCACACTAATGGCTGTCTCCGCTCTTCTTCCCCCCTGTGTTCCGCAGCTGCACCATCGGAGGGCCCGGAGAGTGCCAGCAAGGTCTCCGTGGTCCCAGAGAGCACACCGGGCCCATCGCTGCAGGCCAGCCCCTCGGCGGAGAACCAACCAGCCCCAGGACGGGGCCGACAGCATTGGCACCACCAACAGAGGATGGCCACGGACCCCCAGCTGCTCACGACCCTCCGGCGTCAGCTGGAGGTGTTGGAGTGGTGCCTGAGGGTGGACGAGTGGCAGCTGGAGCTCCAGGAGTGAGCGCTGGCCTGGCGCCAGGAGGCATGGGGGGCCTTTATGCACACGTCCGAGCGCATAGCGGAATACCTGGCCCCCATGCCGTGCCGCCCGCCACTCTGCCCGCCCTGCCCACTGCTCCAACCGCTACTCCGACCACTGTCCCACCACCGTCCGCCACCCTGGGGCCTTCCGCCGAGGGGGACCTGGGGCCTGCTGACACCCGCCAGCCATACCTGCCAGTTTGCGCGGCCCCCAGCCATCCTCGGCCAGGGCTCAGGCCGAGGCGAGGGTCGCGCCCGCCAACCCCAGGCGCCGGACAGTAGAGGGGTGCGGGACCCAGGACGTGGCCCCCTCTCCCCCTTTGTACATATCCCCCCATATATATTTGTATATAGTTTGTGTTACACCCCTGTTCTGTTATATGGTATCTGCCTCCCCATGTAAAAAGTTCCCCCCTTTTGTTCTGCTCTATATATATATATGTATTTGTTGTATGAATAATAAGAGAAATCACCGGTTTTTGGTTTCAAAAACAACAGCTCCATTTTTATTTGCAAGAAAAGGGGGGGTCGGTGCTCTTGGGTGCTCTGTGGTGTGGGCGTGGGGGCAGGGAGTGTTGTGGAGGATGGCGGGGTGCGGTGGGGGGCCTGCCAGCATTCACCCCGCGGCCTTTTCAAAATGGGCCCACATGGCATCCCGGACCCGGATCCCCTCGGGGTCCACCTGGTGACTGGGGGCAGCGGGTGGCTGCACGTCAGCCCTGCCAGCCTCCACAGCCTAGCCGTGGAAGAATGCCTCCCCTTTGCTCTCGACCAGGTTGTGGAGTGCACTGCATGCACCCACAACCTGGGGGATGTTGGTGGGACCTGCATCAAGGCGGGTGAGGAGCCACCTCCAGCGCCCTTTGAGGCGGCCAAAAGTGCGCTCAACCACCTGGTGCACATGGTTCAAGCGCGTGTTGAAGTGCTCCTGGCTGGCTGAGAGATGGCCCGTGTAAGGGTGCATGAGCCAGGGCCGGAGGGGGTACGCTGCGTCTGCGACGACACAGAGGGGCATGGTTGTGTCCCCCACAGGGATCTCCCGCTGGGGGATGTAGGTCTCCGCCTCCAGCCGGCGGCACAGGCCTGAATTCCTGAACACCCGGGCGTCGTGGGTGCTGCCAGGCCACCCAACATAAATGTCCAGGAAGCGGCCCCGGCTGTCCACCAAGGCCTGGAGGACCACGGAATGGTAGCCCTTCCTGTTCAGGAAGCGTCCTCTGCTGTGCTCTGGGGCACAGATGGGGATATGGGTCCCATCCAGAGCCCCAAAGCAATTTGGGAAGCCCAGGCTGGCAAGCCCCACGATGGCGGCATCCAGGTCCCCAAGCCGCACAAGCCTGTGGAGGAGCAGGGCATTGATGGCGCGGACGGCCTGCAGGGGAAGGACATGGGAGAGCACCAGTGAGGGGTGTGCAGGGTGTGTCTGGCCCTCCCCCCCAGGGCTTCCCTCCACCCCAGGTCTGCCCTCTCCCCCAGGGCTCCCTCCCCCAGGTCCTCTTACCTCTTTGAGGACAGCCCCGATGGTGGCCTTGCCCACGCCAATCTGCTGGCCCACAGATCGGTAGCTGTCTGGAGTTGCCAGCTTCCAGACAGCGATGCCGACCCATTTCTCCACCGTGAGGGCACGCCGCATGGCGGTGTCCTGGTGCCTCAGTGCGGGGGTGAGCCACTGGCAGAGCTCCAGAAATGTCTGCCGGCTCATGCAAAAGTTCTGGAGCCAGTGCTCGTGTCCCACTCACCGAGCACCAGCTGCTCCCACCAATCAGTGCTCGTGGGGTAGCTCCACAGCCGGCGGCATGTGCGGCGGGGGGGGGCAGGTCGGAGGGCAGCAAGGTCTGGGGTTGCTTCCTCCTCCCCTGGGGGCAGCTCCTCTTCTGTGAATAAAAGGTGGTCAGCTGCCTCCTGCATAGCATTGAGCAGGGCAAGCACTGCTCCTGCAGGGGCAGCTGTGTGGACCTCTGGCTGCTGCTGCTGCTGCTTCTGCTGCTGGGGGTCCATACTGCTTCGATGGGTGTGCGTGCCTGTGGCTCTGCAGACCGCGTGCTGTGCAGGCTGCGTGTGTCTGGGAGGGGCCCTTTAAGGGAGCAGCTAGCTGTTGCCCCGGAAGTCCTAGTTTGCCCTGTGACCCTGTCTGCAGCTGTTCCTGGCACCCTTATTTCGATGTGTGCCGCTTTGGCATGTAGACGCTCCCCTGCAGCGCCTGCTTCGATGTGGTGCTGCCCAATGTTGATGTTGAACGTCGACGGCACCAGCTGTGAAGGACGTGTAGACGCTATTCATCGAAATAGCTTATTTTATTATGTAGCTAGTGTAACTTAAATGTCATTTTTGTGGCTGAACTATTTCTTTCTGTGCTTGTAAAGTTGAGAGATCTAACATGACATGTACACTGAAGTCAGACCTTCATCTAAGCACCCCAAACCCATCATACTAGAATCTGTCTTTGAAGACCCAGAAATTGCTTTCTAAACCCTTACTTTTATTGCAACAGTGCAGAAGGCTACAAGCTAAGTCAAGGCAGCTTTTAACAGAAGGTGTGCCCTGTTTGTATTCCAACTGTTGGGTTTTCTCTCATCTGACCTAGGGTTGGTAGAATATATGCCATTTGATATCCATCTGAGTGAGCTACTCACTATTTCTAAAATCAAACATAATTTGTTATTGGCACATCTGAAAACAAGGTGTTTGATGTTTGTTGTTACAGAGGCAAGAGGCCTTACATGGTATGGAAAAGCACAATTCCAATCCAGACATAGGTTTAGAACTCCCCAGAATTTTGAGATATTTGGATCAGCTGATATTTAAATGGGATCAGATACAAAATGGGGTTTTAGATTTAGATCACATTACCAGCATCCAAACTTCTCTGATGGTCAGAGCTAGGGTGTTGTTTTCATGCCATCTCTAAGAACAGATGGTGCTCCTGTGATCTGTGTGAGGAGAAGTCCTGGGCATGCGAACCTCTCCATTTCAATGGACTCATTAGCACTCCCCTCTTTTTGGAACCAACCAAGACATCTGTATGGGGTCAGGGTCCATGTTTGGGGAAGGTGAGGAGACTCAGTTCAATAGAGGAATACTGGCTGAGATAAGAGGCAGGGCTTGAAGGTAGGAAGGCATGTCCCCCACAGCCTGACCATGCACAGATTAGTCTGGACCAAAGCGGAGAAGTATGTACCTGAAAGCGTGTTATTTTATCAGAGTTGTCTAACTCCTTTTGCAGGAGGTCCTATTTTTAGGTCCTGGAGAAATCTCTGGTAACCTTGGAGTCATTATCAGAGAATTAAGGAGATCAAATATTTTTTTTAAATATGGAAGCATAGAACCACTTATAAAAGATCTGGGCTTCCTGCAGATCCCTCAGAGTCTGCTAGGTTTGGGGACGGGCCTAAGAGTCTTTTTCTCCTACTTCATAAAACCTGACCTCCTCATCTAGACAGTGAAGGAGAGATTTCTTCAATGGGATCCTTGTGGAAAGTTGCCTCCCCAGAATTCCCTGTGGCAAGAATAAGCTGGACTTTTTAGTGAAGAGTAAGTTGGAAACACCATATTTTTTGTCACGTAAAGGCCTAAGCTAAACTGAAAATGACAAATAGAAGGAATGCTGTGGGGGGTAGCGACTATAGCTAGAAAAAAGGTGTACCTGGAGAAAGTGTCCAAAGCCCAACAAAAATGAATACTTTTTCCAGATATGTGACAAATGTCTTCCGTTGGTGGTGTTACTTCTGCGATTTCCCACCAAACCCCCCCAAAACTGTTATTTCAGACAGTCCTAGTCATGAGCTCAACAAAAGGAAGTTGGTGTTAAAGTCAAAAACTAGTATTACCAAAGTCCAGAAGGTTGAACAGAGGTGTCTTTTAATCAAAAAGGTCCAAGACCTGGTCACAGGGCAGAAGAAATGAGAATCATAGCTACAGTGATAGCTACTTTATGTACAACAATCCAGATTCTGAGGGATGACAAATCTGCAGAACACTAGGCAGTGTGTCCATACTAAGGTGTCTAAAACCTGAACTTTGTACACGTATGATATACTTATGGACCTTGGGTGCTTTAATTTATATCTGGCTCCTGTGGCCACATCTGAGAATTGATGGTCTACTTAGTCACACCTGTTTTCTTTCAGACATACTCCTCTTCCCTTGACACTTAGCGAGAGAAAAGGGAACTGGTATACATCTCTTCTTTTTGATGATGCTATACCCAATGTCCTCTGCTCTGGCATGATTCTCCCTGGGTCTCCAAGGCCAATGTTAGGACCAGATTATACTGGTAGGGTATGCAAAATGGCCAAATTGCATTGAAGTACCTGGCTTTACGGTGGTTCTGAGAAGCTAGCAGCACCCAGACAAAAAAACTGAAGGAACTGAAACTGGTGGCCTCTCTGACAAACTCCAAAGGATCATCTTCTGACTGTAAATAAGAATGTTCATAGGAAGAAGAGAGAATGGTGCCATTTTTTATACCAGGACCTAAAAATAGCTACAGTGATTCATGGATGAGAAAGGAAATATTTTTTACATGAGTCCTGACAGTTCAAAGTTGCAGTGTGATACATGGGCCAGCTTACGTAGTATTAAACAAACACCTGAAGTTCCCAATGTTCCTGCCTTGAATCAGCATCTCATGCAGTTATTACTCTAGTGATCTATATTTAGCCCTTGCACACTAATAAATCTAAAATTATGCTAATGCCAATGAAACAGCATCAGAGTTTTTCTTGTCTATCCTTAACAGACACGGCCAAGAGAGAATCTTGGATGAGGTCTGGCTCCAGGGTAACTTCCTCTGAGGAAAAATAACACCTGAGGTAGCAACCAGGCCTAAGAAATCCAAACCTATGCCATGCATGCACACTCACATATGAAAAGACAATAGCAACCCTCTCGTAGTTATGACAACACATACCACTAAGGCTGTTGCAGGAGAGCCCAAATCTATTCCTGGAGCTTATTTGGAGTTGCTTGCTATGAGGGGTGATGGTGATGTGCTTTGCCTTCAAAAGCAAGCGGTGCTTCTATTAGTACCTCTTTAGTGACTGCTCCCATTATGCAATATGGAGTATAACCACCACCACTTGCAGTGCCAGCTGGTCTCCCTTAAAAATGGTTGCAGAGAGACAGAGGACATGGAGAGCCTGACATGCAGCAATGTTAAAATGATAGACTGACCAACTTCACTGCTTCTCTAACTGGCACTGATCATTTGTTACCTGCCCTAAGCCAGGGATAGTAACAAACTTTGCCTGGCCCTGGGCAATGGGTGTGTGTGTGTTGGGGGGTGAGGGGGTACTTGGCCCAGGGCCCCCAAGAGGGGGCAGAACCTTGGTGAAAGGGCGTGGTTAGTCTTCTCCAGCCAGCCATCAGTGCTGAGTGGAGCAAACTGTGTGGGACTATGGCAGCAATTTAAAGGGTCTGGGGTGCGGGCTACTGCTGCAGTAACAGCCTGGATTCCTGGGCTCTTTTAAATAGAAGGGCCCCAGGGCAACTGCCCCCTTTGTCCTCTTCTCTCAACTTGTTGGCAGCCCTGTCCTAAGCACAACTGAGAATTGTAACTCTTCTGTTGGTTAGTTAAGGTTGGCTAACCATCTCCAGGGTAGTTTTCATAATGGTTGTACTTGTATTTGGTCTAGAAATATGTTCAATCCATTTTACAGTTCCCTCGTGCAATCCCTGTGTTAGTTTCTTTCAATATCAAGTACAGTTAATTTTGGTAATGGAGAATGTGTCTTTTATCAAGGCCAGTTTAAGGCAATCTGGGGGGCTCCAGGTGTCAGGATATCTGTGGAAGAGGAACAGGAGCAGGAGTAAGGGCTGGATGAAGCTGAAGCAGCAGTAAGAATGGTGCTACATAAGAGAACTACCAGGCATCTAGGCATTCTCCCAAGCAGGTAAAGATGTTGAGCAGAGTGTATTGGCTGTTTCCATTGGGAACCTATATACCTGCCTTGGGGTTATCTGATTAAGTCTTTGCTTGTGGATTTACTGAGCCCTGCTTGATTGTCACAGGTTTATCATAGGACTTGTATGTTATTACTTCAGATGCATCATCTGCTTGGCTCAAGGATGATTCGTCCCATTGGGTATACCATGACTTTTAAAATATACATACCATCCCCTTCACTTTTACCCATGCTGTGGCCACTGCATCCACAACCAAAGTGCCATCCATCTCAGGGCCTAGTGGGTTCCTCATGTAAGCTAGGTGGAATTGCAACTCCTGTGCCCTTGCGACTGCAAAAATCTATTTGTCGTATCTTTTGAGATGGTTTAGTCATCTCATGAATGGGAGGACAATACCACATTTTTAGAGTGGTTAACATTAAAAAAGAAAGTTAAAATCAAGTGGTAGAGTGCAAAAAAAATTCAATATTCTCCCTTCTTGAGGCAGCAGAGGCAGAGTGAAGAAAGTTCTTTCTTACTTATTAATAGTCACACTCTCCTTTGACTAATATTAAATAAGACAAAGAAAGAGAGCAACAGATTCCCTTCCTTCAGTTCTGTTCTTCATCCTGGGTTTTGCTCTGCAAATTGTGGCCCACATTTTACTATATTGCAGGGATGCAGTCCAAACATTCGGAGCTGAAGTGAGTGGTGTTACTCTAAAATTGAGTATTTGGCTCACTAGATGCTGCCATCTTTTTTCTTCTCTGGGGAAATATTTGTGTCTATATGCTGCTAGCACAAGTGGGCTGAGATTCCTGCTTGTTCCTTCAATAGTAATATTAAACAAACAAGAAATAAAGATAGCAAAGTATGCAAGATACTTCCACAATGGGGATTAGGGAAACTAGAACAAAGATGATTCCAGTATTTATTGAAGCACTTGGTGTGGTCCCTAAGGATGTGAATGAGTAGCTCAAGAACACAATAAGAGTGTAACACATCACAATCAGTGACCTCCAAAAGAAGGCATTGTGAGATTCTTATGCAGCAATTCTGCAGAGGGTTTAATAAAACGCCTGATTACTTAAACCTGTGGCATCTCTTCATACTCAGGATTTATTGATGATTCATGGGGATAAATTTTAGGCAGTAGTTTTTTCCCTTTCTATGCTTAAGGCTATCTAGTTTTTAAAAATCCCTGTGATGTAATGCAGATAGATATCACTGTTACTGCTATTACCATAATATGCCAGGAAAGTAGGAGTCAATAATGTAATCTTTAAGAACATTAATATTAAACAAAAGGCTCTAGAGGAGATCCTGGCAATTATAGACCGATAAGTTTAACATCAGTACCAGGTAAATTAGTAGAAACACTAGTAAAGAGTAAAATTGCAAGGCACATAGAAGAGCACGAATTGTTGGGCAAAAGTCAGCATGGTTTCTGCAGAGGGAAGTCGTGTCTGTCTAATCTATTAGAATTCTTTGAAGGGGTTAATAAACATGCGGACAAGGGGCACCCAGTGGACATAATATACCTAGATTTCCAGAAAGCCTTTGACACGGTCCCACACCAAAGGCTTTTATGTAAATTAGGTGGTCATGGGATAGGAGGAAAGGTCCTTTCATGGATCGGAAATTGGTTAAAAGACAGAAAACAAAGGGTTGGAATAAATGGTAAATTTTCACAATGGAGGGGGGTAACTAGTGGTGTTCCCCAGGGCTCAGTCCTGGGACCGATCCTGTTCAACTTGTTCATCAATGATCTAGAAAATGAGGTAAGCAGTGAGGTGGCAAAGTTTGCAGATGACACCAAGTTGTTCAGGACAGTCAAAAGCAAAAGGGATTGTGAAGAACTACAAGGAGATCTCAGCAAACTGAGTGATTGGGCAGCAAAATGGCAAATGAAATTTAATGTGGGTAAGTGTAAGGTAATGCATGTTGGAAAAAATAACCCAAATTACACGTACTACATGATGGGGTCAAATTTAGCTACGACAGATCAGGAAAGGGATCTTGGAGTTATAGTGGATAGTTCTCTGAAGACATCCACGCAGTGTGCAGCGGCAGTTAGTAAGGCAAATAGGATGTTAGGAATTATTAAAAAAGGGATCGATAATAAGACAAAAGATATCATACTTCCCCTATATAAAACTATGGTACGCCCACATCTCGAGTACTGCGTGCAGATGTGGTCTCCTCACCTCAAAAAAGATATATTGGCATTAGAAAAGGTTCAGAAAAGGGCGACTAAGATGATTAGGGGCTTGGAAAGGGTCCCATATGGGGAGAGGCTAGAGAGACTGGGACTTTTCAGTTTGGAAAAGAGGCGATTGAGGGGCGATATGATAGAGGTATATAAAATCATGAATGGTGTGGAGAAAGTGAATATAGAAAAATTATTTACCTTTTCCCATAATACAAGAACTAGGGGACACCAAATGAAATTGATGGGTAGTAGGTTCAAAACTAATAAAAGGAAATTTTTCTTCACACAGCGCACAGTCAACCTGTGGAACTCCTTGCCCGAGGAGGCTGTGAAGGCCAGGACTCTATTAGGGTTTAAAAAAGAGCTTGATAAATTTTTGCAGGTCAGGTCCATAAATGGCTATTAGCCAGGGATAAAGTATGGTGCCCTAGCCTTCATAACAAGGGCAGGAGATGGATGGCAGGAGATAAATCACTTGTCTTCTGTTCTCCTTCTCTGGGGCACCTGGCATTGGCCACCGTCGGCAGATGGGATGCTGGGCTTGATGGACCTTTGGTCTGACCCAGTATGGCCATTCTTATGTTCTTATGTTCTTATGTAACATAAGAACATAAGAATGGCCATACTGGGTCAGACCAAAGGTCCATCAAGCCCAGCATCCCATCTGCCGACGGTGGCCAATGCCAGGTGCCCCAGAGAAGGAGAACAGAAGACAATGATCAAGTGATTTATCTCCTGCCATCCATCTCCTGCCCTTGTTATGAAGGCTAGGGCACCATCTTTCTGTTCAGTGAAGATCCACTAAAATTTATAGGCCAAATTCTGCAGTCATTACTTGAGTGTTTGCAATGATGTCACACTAGATTTACACCAGTGATAGAGAAAACAGGGTTTGGGCCAATGGAAGTACTGAGTGTGATATAAGTTCAGGATCAGAGATGATAATCCTTTATTCTAAATTTCAACCAATAAGCTCCTCTCCCCCAGCAGTAACAAAAGCTAATTGCATGGGGTTTTGGTACATTTTAAGGGCAAAAGGCTTCACACAGCAATTGTTTAAAATTAGTAATGTTTAAAAAAAAAAAAAAAAAAGAGCCGGTACTCAGCAGGCCCAGCCAATCCTATGGCTGGAGCTGCCAAGTTGCCAGTATTCAGTACCGGCAAGAAGTGGTACAAAAAAAGCACTGTGTGTGTTTGTATTTTTTGAATTAAAAAAGTAGCTCAAATTAGCAGGGGAAAGTGGTGTGTGGAGTAGCTCATTATTCAGACAAACACATCTCTTGGGAAGCATTTATTAAAAGTGCTAGTCTATAGCCTAGCATAGATGAGAGTATAGCAGCTGATAAAGTATGGATAGGCGCTAAAGAGAAACTGTCAAATGAAAGAGTCCCGTTCAGTCTCATCTCATGAAAGCAGACAACAAAATTTGAAAAAAATAAGTGCTTGTACACAAATGTAAGAAGTCTAAGTAGTAAGAGGGCGAACTTGGGTTCTTCATGTTAAATAAGGATATCAATTCCAGAAACTTGGTGGAAGTATGATAATCAATGCGACACAGCTATAACAGGGTAAAAATATAGTAACAGAGAGTCAGCCGTGCTAGTCTACACACTATCAAAACAAAAAGCAGTCAAGTAGCACTTTAAAGACTAGCAAAATAGTTTATTAGGTGAGCTTCGTGGGACAGACCCACTTTGGGTCTGTCCCATGAAAGCTCACCTAATAAACTATTTTGCTAGTCTTTAAAGTGCTACTTGACTGCTTTTTGTTTTGATAGGGTAAAAATATATATTGGAGTGACAGAGTAGGTTGTATTGGTGGGGAGAGGCACTGTATGTGAAGGAAAGCACAGAGTCATGTACAGTCTTGCAGCAGCCAGAGCCCCAGACTCTTTAAATCACTGCCAGTGGAGCATGCAGCTCACTATGGGTAGTTCTGAGACCTTCCTCATTGGGGGAGGCTTGTGGCACAATTTGCTGAGTGAGGCCTGGCTGCTCCATCCTCATCCTTTCTACCCAAGGCCCCTCCCCTTCCAGGAATGCAGAGCCAAACTCTCTCCACCGTGCCCAGGGGCCAGGCAAGTCTTTTGGGCCCCCTGACTGCATGAATTTCTAGTTGCCCCATCTCAACAAAGTCATATTAGAACTGGAAAAAGTACAAGGAATGACAACACAAATTATTAGTGGGATGGAATAGCTTCCGTATGAGGAGATAAGTATCAGAGAGGTAGCCGAGTCAGTCTGTATCTTCAAAAACACCAAGAAGTCTTGTGGCACTTTACAGACTAAGAGATATTTTGGAGCATAAGCTTTCATGGGCAAAGACCCGCTTCATCAGATGCATGAGTGGCTATGAGGGGAGATTAAAATGACTGAAACTCTTCATCTTGGGAAAAAGATGAATGAGAGATGTGCATGATATGCCTATAAAGTCATGAATGGTAAAGAGAAGGTGAATAAGGAAGTGTTATTTATCTTTCATGTAACATGCAAACTACAGGCTACACAATGAAATTAATAGGCAGCTGGCTTAAAACAAATATAATAAACTACTTCTTCACATAACACTTGGTTAATCTGTGGAACTCATTGTCAGGGGATGTGAAGTCCAAATGTATAACTGGGCTCAAAAAAGAATTAGCTAAATTTATGAAGGATAGGTTCATCAATGTCTGTGAGCCAAGATGGTCAAGGACACAACCCTATGCTGTCTGAGGATAAGATACTAGTCTGACCCAGTATGGACATTCTTACCTTCTCAGAAGAATGAGAGATGGCTGTTTGGAGTACTTTTCCTGCATGTATGCAATCTTCTGCTTGGCGAAGCTTCTTTATAAAGTGATAGAGGTTAACTACTACTCTAGCTCTAAACCTCCTGCCAATAGCTAGTGTCACTCTGATACATTTGAAACAAGTCTCATGGGATAAGTCAGACCCTCCAGTGCTCGTACAAGAAGTAGGATCACCACAAGAACGACACTTTTCTCCAAGTGTCGGGTGGTGAACCATATAAGTGTCAAGCTGTGTTTAAAAGCAAAACTCATACTGTATCTGTTTTGTAAAAACTGATTTTGAATTAAAAGACAGAGGGTTTTTTTCCAAGACTTCTTTAACCTCATTAACACAGCTGTTAAGAACATAACTTCCAGACTGTGTTTATTTTTGTCGGGAATTCTTGGCAAACATTCAGAGAATGCTATTTTTCCCCACTTATTAGCATCTCCCTCCACTAAAGGCAGACATTTTTCACTCTCTGTGTCCATAAAAATAGGTTCTATAACAATCTGAAAACTACCACCAGTACTTTCTATTCAAGTTAATCACAGGGGTAGCAACAAGAACTCTTACCAGTCTTTTCACGCTAACAGAGAGAGCCAAGTCCTGCAGTTCTTGCTTAATAGGCATTTTCCCCTTATAAGGACTAATGAATTTTGCTCATAGGCTACAAGGACAAATATGTATTACACATCCAATTTTAAATTCCACAATGTACTGTGACCATGTGGCTGCGTTCAACCTCCACCCTTTAATCTGCTCTGTCAAAGCAATCCATTGTGACGTTATCTTCTGATACAACCATAACACAACATCTTCTTCAATTTGTAAAGTTTCAGACAAGAATTAGTGAGGTCTTTCCCTGAATGTTCGATAGATCAGCACCTCTATTCAGACAGCAAACACAGAAATGTTCTTGTATTAGAATATTTCTCCTAGAATTGTGCAAAACAGTTTTGTAATAAAAGTGTAAACCACAGGAAGCTTGCCTGCCTTGGCATTTTTGTACAAATTTGATAATCTGTCCAGATTAATGAAAAGGTTAGTGATGTTTCATGAATTTTCTGTGATTGCAGACAGATCCCGTCAGAGCAAAACTGGTTTGATTGATGTTCTTACATCTAAATGAGGTGAAAATTAATATTTTTGCATGCTTTCAATGCAAAAGCAATTGACTCACAGCAGTTGTAAATGGTTGTGGAAATCTGCACATGGAAACAAATGGGACTTGGATCATAATGCACCTACCTACAGCTCCCATCAGACAACCAACATCTGGTCTGGTTGGCTACATCTGGTCTGCCAAGACTTTTAATCTGGCCCATGACTAGGGGAAAGCTTTGTGTGCTGCTCCTGCCCCCCCAGCAAAATCTCTCTGCTCCTATTGGCCTGAAACTGAGAGTTTACTGTGGGGCATGTGGGCAGTGCAGTACAGTTTCTCAGCTCCCACTGGCTGTGGGCAGGAGCAATGTACAAAGCCTCCCTCAGAGTGAAGAGAACCAGGTGATCTGGGACTGCTGTCAGGCAGGGCGGCCTTAGGCGCCCCATTCCCTCCTGCACTCATGCTATGTCCCTCCACACTGAGTCCAGAATCCTCACATGCACCCATACCACCTCCTGGACTCTGCACCCCTAGTCCCCTGCCTCAGCTCATAACCCCCTCCTTCACCCAAGTTCCCGCTCAGCCCCCACACCCTCTCCTGCACCCCAGACCTTTACCCTGAGCTGTCTTCTGCATCTAACCTCAGGCCCAAACCCCTATCATAGAAAAGTGAGGCCCTTGACAGCTTACCAAAATCTTGGAATTGCCCCCTCATCAAAAACTATTGCCCACCTCTGCCCTAGAAGCATTTCATGATGAATGTATTTTTTTAAAAAAAATCTTTATTAGGTTCCTTTAAATTTCCTTAAATTTGGCACTCAGAAACTATGGTACATAAAATAACCTGTCCCTTTTGAAAACTTGGCCCTAGGCTTTATTACTAGGCCTGGAATTAACTTAATCTTATGTAGTCACTTATCTTCTATATATCTATGTTCCTCATCTGGAATATGGGTTTGCTCACACTTGTAAAGTGTTGAAAGTGAAAAACATTTCATAAGAACTTATTATTATTCCATGAGTAAATAGAAAAAAGTCTGTGAGAGGTACGAGTCAGTCTAGTCTTTGTTTGATCTTAGAATTTCCAAATAAATTCCAAGTTTATTCCTGATATATTAAACATTGAGATTTAGTTTCAGAATTTTTTGTAGAAAAGTAACAATTGCCATTGAGAAACATGAGTTCTGTGCTAAAATGGCATATTTCAACATTCATAATCATGTTTTCAAAATGGCTCTGTCTACACTACTGTGATCTCTCAACAGAAGTCACTGTTAGAAGATACCTTCAACAAAACTTCTGTCAACAGATTGCAGCCACACATGAAAGCGGATCGATCTGTCAATCCTCTCTGTCAACAGAGAGTCAGCCAGACTGCCCAGCTGCTCTTTGGATAGAATGGCCAACCCAATCACCCCAATGTCCCATCTGTCAACAGAGGGCCCCGCGGAGCACCCACACAGCTATTTTGGTCACAGATTCTGTCAAGAAAGGAGTACTGCTTCATGGGGGAGAGGCAGAAGGCTGTGGACAAAAGTGCTGAGTTCTGTCAACAGTATGTCGACAGAACACATTTTTAACATGGACTCTCTGGGAGTTTTGTCGAAAAACTCTGTAGTGTAGACATAGCTGATATGTATCCGGGGTCCAATATCCTCTAGGTTCATTAGTAAGTATAGTTTTAGAATTTCTGTGAAAAGTTAGGCTAAATTGTCCATCACAGTTTAGTTGCTTCAGTAACCCTATTAAACATAATTCTTTTAACTTTAGTTTAGCGGTAATGTGAGTTAATTTTGCCGTTGTCACTTTATACAAACACAATTCCATGTGAAGTAAGTTGTCCATAGGCAATTGTTTCCATATGAGATTTTACAAGTCCATGCAGTTAATTTGTGCCATCACTGCAAGTAAGTGGAACGAAACCTATTGCTGTTTGTTGCTGGTGGTCTCACCTTAGAAATTATTATTTTAAACATTCGGAAGGTACCATTTCCAAGGAGTGTACAGGCATTGGGACATACAATTCCCATCTACATTAATGGGGATTGCATGTCTAAACTCCTGCAATGCTTCAAAATTTCCACCAGTGTCATTTCTTATTAGAGGAACATATCAGAGATACTGTGCTTACAGGAATAAAGGACCTCACACTTTTCTAATACTACATGCTTATTGATTTGTTCACACACTTAACAATTCCCATGCTGTTCTCCTCTCCTTCCTGTGTTTTTCTTGGCTATCTTACTATCTCATCACTGTTTTGTGCATTATTGGTGGAATTCTGAAGGTGCTTATTTTATAGCCAAACAGTTCTAGCTTCCCCTTGCCATATGGTCATCCTGATGTTACCATTTGCCTCAATCATCCATTTTGTAGCTGCTTGAACATCTTAATTGATCTCATGAGCTATGTTAGGGATTTATAACAGACATCAGCATTATTCATTTCATAGGCACATATCATCTGAGTCTTTCACCTGATTGGATGTCCTTATTCATCTCATGTAAACTTGTACCCCAGACTTGGTTTTCTGTCCCTTGGGGTAATATAATAATCTGCAAGAATGTTACAAACTGTGCAGCTCCACTAAGACCAGAACTGTAAGGTTCTCAGTAGTTGCTAATGTGATAGTATCCACTTATTTAAAATAATGCATTATATTCAAATTACATTTCTTAGTGTCACTTTGCCATCAGGAAAATTTGAAGGCAATCTTCAATAGCCACGTAATTCTCAATCTGTTTACACAGATCTTCAGATTCCAACATAGGGAAATTCTGCAGAATTGACAGAGATGATTTTGCAAATAGTCATGCTAGATGAACACTCACAACCCGGATTAATTTCCTTTTTACACAGTACAAATTCAGGAAGGTAGTATTTTATTGCTGCACATCAGGAAAAGGTTGGTGTATCCAGGCTAGCAGTCAGTTGCTTCATAACTTGTATTTGTCCACTGCTCTGCACAATTTCTTTTCAGACAGAGTGTTTGGTGTATGTAAGTACCAAGCTATGTCTGCACACTTGCACCATGTTATAACTGGAGTGGCAATTGTTTGCAAGTTGGCTATCTGCCAACATTCATGGCTGTGTTTCTGACTTAAATACTATGCACTGTTTGTATAGGAGGGAACTTGTTGCTCCTGTGATTGCCTTGCCCTCTCACATGTTACTTCTGTGTAAGTAACCTGGAGACCAACTCTGAAAGCAGATTCTTCTCTTAGTATGTGACATACATGGGCTGTGTCTACACTTGCATTCTTCTTTCAAAAAAGGCATGCGAATGAGGGAAATTGAAAATGCAAATGAGGTGCAGATTTACATATCTGACACCTCATTTGCATATTCTTATTTCAAAAGAGCTTCTTTTGAAAGAAGAAAACCAGTGTAGACCCTCCTCTCTCAAAAGTAAACCTCATCTTTGAAAAAAACCCTTCTTTCCTTTCTTAATGGGAAGAAGGATTCTTTTGAAGATGGGGCTCACTTTTGAAACAGGAGTGTCTACAATGGTTTTCTTCTTTCGAAAGAAGCACTTTTGAAATAAGAATATGCAAATGAGGTGCCAGATATGTAAATCTGCACTTTATTTGCATTTTCAATTTCCCTCACTTGCATGCTTCTTTCAACAGAGTAATGCAAGTGTAGATGCAGCCATAGAGTAGTACTAAAAGACTTTTGACAAGAGCACATTGTAACTATGTAGCTACTGCTTTAGGAGTACCCTGAGATCAGAGGTAGCAGGTATGCTTGAGTTTGAGGTCACAATCATAATATGCTCATTCCTGGTCAGGGCTGGCCTTACAGATAGGAAGTCAGGGCAGTCATCATGAATGCCAGCTTCAAGGGGTACTGTTTTTTTTGGCTCAGCAAAGAAGGGTGGAAGTTGATTGATTTATTGTTGACCTCTCTGAGGGGCATTAAAAACATTTTCCATTCTGGGTGACAGAACACCTACAGATAGCCCTGACTCTGGTCCTTTACCCCTGAACCACCAGTACCTGGTCCTGAATATTTAGAGCCACTTATGGTCAGGAAGGGAGAGTCCTCTGGAATCTGGACAGAACAAGAAACTAAGAATTCCTGGTTCAGGCCTTTGAATTACGATTCTGTGCCTTGATTTGCTAGGCACAAAGCTCTGCCTATCTGTAAAATGCATTTCATTCTATAATGATAGAAGTATGTTGCAGTCTAAATCAAGTCTGTAAGTTATTTTAATATTTTTGGGCAAAAATTAAAAATAACCTACCCTTTTAACAGGATTGAATTGAGATTTTTAGTTTCAGTCCTGAGTTACATGAGTTACATAGCCCAAAATTGTGTAACCTGTCAAATTTGTTTTGAATTCTAATCCTTCCCAGCAAAGTGCTTACAAACCATCTTAACTTGGTGTCATATTCACACTTTATAGGCGTATTCTACATTAATCCATTAAGTCATTAACCAACACATTGAATAGTTATGGATCCAGGACTGTCTACTGCAGGACTCCACTACATACACCCCACCCCCAACTTTGACAGGGAATCATTGATAATTAATCTCTGAGGTACAGAGGCGTAAAGGTACTTCAAAGTGGCCAAGGCACTTCGAAGTACCCATGGGTTAGCCATTGCTACATGCAAGTCGGCACTTTGAAGTTTGCTGCTTTGAAGTTGCTGCAGGGGAGATTTAACCTAATGAAATGCTGCATATGCACCACTGCACTTCATTAGTAATCTCCCAACATCCTACTTACAATGCTCTCTTTGAAATTGGGAACTAGTGTAGACACAGTCCCTGTTGATCAGAATCAAGTCTCAAGTGGCTGTTCCTATCAGCAGATAAGAATAAGGGGATTTCAAAGTTGTCGGGTTCTTTCGAAAAGGACCCCCGTCTGGACGAGCCACGTGGTGGTGAGCTGTGGCAATTTTGAAGTGCTGCAGCCATTCTAATGAGGTGCTGGCCATTTTGAAGTTTTGGGATAGTGTAGACGTAGCCCTGGTGGGTAATTCAGGTTTATGAATATTTGGTAGAGATCTTGTGGTTTTTGGTCTCTGTCAGTAGGATCAGAGCAAACGCAATTGTACCTAAGGTCTTGACTGTAAACAATGGATCTTGTTGTGTGTGTAGGATGGAAGCTAGAAGTGTGTAGGTAAGTATAGGAGTCAGTAGCTTTTTGGTAGAGTGTGGTGCTGATCAGGCCATCCTTGATTTGTACTGTAGTGTCTAGGAAATATATCTCTCATGTGGAGTGGTTGAGGCATAAGTTGATGGTGGGGTGTAATTGTAATCAAGGTGGGCAAATCAAAGGAGCAGAGGGGCGGTAGGACTGGGGGAAGTCAAGAGTCAGAGAAAACAAAGTATGCAAATGAGTCCATATAATGATCAAGGTAATTGGCATCCCGGTTCAAACTACCTGTTAATTTGAATTATAACTACCTGTTGAATTTGAGTATAAAAGAGAGCTCTGCACTCTCTCTCTCGACCCTCCCTACCAACACCCAAAGAAGAAGAACTCTATGGGGACTCCCCCTGATGGTCACAGTGAAAATCTGGATTTCTACATACAGTGATTCAAGTTGGAGTTAGTGCACAAAAATGCTCTTTCCCTCTTTGGGGAGGTAGTCTCCATCTCTTTCCAGCAGACTTTCTTCCTGGAACATCATCTCAGGGTTGGGCAATGTTTCAAGGTTCAAGCAAAAGTGATTCAACATTCAGTGTCTTATGTTACTTCCGTATCTGGAAGAAAGTAGAGAAAAACCTCTTGAACTTTTATGTTAAAATTTACAAGGTAAATATTTAAAAATACTTGAAGTGCATCCATAAAATTCCATCACAAAGATAGCAATACACTATTTTTTCACCTAAGTAATGTAACACAGCTATGACTATTGCTCATCATTTTATGTTCATCCACAAAAACTGCATGAGTAGTTTGAAACCAAACCCTTAGAAGCTCAGCAAAGCTTAGCCCTTGGGCCTGTGTTTTTACATAACACCAAAGCAGCTGCTTTGGATTTTTTTAAAAAAATCTGTTTTTATTAGAACACTGACTCTTGTTTATCATTATTGATTTTATTGGATTATTATTGACTGCACCCCAAAGGCCTATTAGTGAGATGCTAGTAAAGCATTAAGGGAAGATTTAAACTTTTCAGTGCTTTATAATTGCAACCTTTTTGTTTTATCAGTGAGTTTTAGGCTTATTACAAATGTGGACATTTTCACTCAAAAGGCCAAACCTTCAATTATACAGTGCAACCCCACTGAGATTTCAGAAGGTGCAAACCAGGCCAGATTTTAGCATAGATTTGTTTTTTTATTTATTAGAGCTGGAAAAATATCCTATTGTAGGGGTCACTTTAATCTCTTTCTGGAAAAGTTTTCATATCTTTTTTTTCCTCTCTCTCTCTCTCTTGAATTTTTTGTACCATACTGGTTTAACTATGACCACTGATTAGCAATAGAAAAATGTGTAAGGCCAGAATGAATTTCTGATTTTAGAACCAAGTTCCCCAAAAGTTCAGAATCATTTCGAACAGTTGACAATTTCTTCAGTGGATTGCTTTTTAAATGATTCAGGTGTTGTCCCTGATTGTGGGGTGTGTGTGTGTGTGTGTTCTTGTGGACGATAGGATGTATTTTCTTCTTAGAAGGATGATAGAAGTTAATCTAGCTCTTCTTTGAATCTTTGCTGTTACTTGTAATAATTTCCAGGATAATTTTTATGAATACATTTCATTCTACAGAAGGCAAACAATTCACTTCAATTATAGCTTTTGATGACCAAGGCATGTGATTGGCCACTAAAATTGCATGATATTATTCTGCTCATTGACTGCAGGACTAACTCCTTTTTTTAAGAAAAGGAAAAATCAAATGATGAAGAACCTATTTTTGATACGAATTATCAGCCTACCTTTCCTTTGTAAAACGTCAAGATTTGTAATCATATTCATAGTAAGTCATGTGAATGTAACCCTTTTCCCAGGTGAAGCCAGAGGCAACCAGGGCTGAGCTCAGTATCTAGAGCAGGGGTCAGCAACCAAAATGGCAGGAAGAGCCATTTTTTCCAATTTGGTTAAAAACTCAATAATTTAAGAGCCACAATGCATGTGAATCTGAGATAGTCCTTAATAAATAATGTTAAACTGTAGTTTTTTGTAACCTCTGTTTCAAGAACAGTGCACACACATTGATTTGGAATGTGTCTCTTTCCTCACATTTTACATGTGTTTTGTACCACTGTCTTCCTGAATTTCACTCCTGAACCTTCTCTCTCTCTGGAGGAATCTAGGGGAAATTATCCAATGTTTTGAGATCACATATAGTTTGCTCTTTATGAGTTGATAATTTTGGAGCTTTTAGACATTCACCATTTATCAAAAATAATCAGGAGGGTCTTTTCTTTTTTTTTTTTTCGTTTTACTTTGCAATTATAGCATCAGGAGCCACAAAGAAGTCCTTAAAAGAGCTGTGTGCATCTCCAGAGCCACAGGTTGCAGACCCCTATTATAGAGGTTCCTTTTCTTTGGTAGAGCACTGAACTGACTTTAGCATGCATCCAGTACCCATGGAAAATTACATACCATCCCTAGGCCTCTTAGAAGGGCAATATAGAATCTGAGTATAGAAAGAAACTTTTAATGAAAGGAGGGAAGTCGCCCAACAGTAGTTACAGAAAATGCCCCAAACAGGATTCATACTAACCTTTACTACCAGTACATAGTAACCTGTATCACTGTAAGCAGAACTCTAACCCATAGTTAGTTCTATGACCCAAAGTTCCTCTTCTGTGCCCCTGTTCCTTTGCCATACACCACTCACAGTGATTGTCCTTGGTTAGTGAAGACCCAGGGTTCAGAGCTGCATCTTTCTGAGTTCACCCACCACCTGGGAAAGACGGCACCGTGTTTGCTCTGCTGTCTGAGCATTTGGTCTGAATGGCCATTCCGCCAGCCATGATTCCTCTCCACTGCCTGCTCCCTCCAGTCACCTGCCTCTCTGCTGTGACTTCTTCAGATCAGGCTCTTAGTGATTATAAGCTGTTAGTAAGGTCAGCTGAAATGTTGTCACAAGTGATTTCAGCTTCAATTTAAGCACTTAAAATAATAAAGGCTCCTATTTAGATCTATCTCTGAATACTGAGGAGGAACAGATTAAACCGGACTGGGTACCCTGTTGGAGAGTCCACACCTCCTGGATCAGATGCCTGTCCCCACTCTCCTTTCTTTTACAGGGATCGCACATTCCTGGTCCTAGCTTGACAAGGTCCTTTCAACTAACGGTTATGCCCATATTTAGGATAGGTTAAGCACAGTGCTGCTCCCCTTTTATTCATGCAATTAAGGCAACAACAATGACAATGTTTCACTATCCACGTGTTAAGTACTCAAATGATTTGTAATCTACTACTATCCAAAGTCTAAGACCTTGAGCCAAACAGTTCTATCTGCTGGATATCTCGGCAGAGTAGGTGTGTTCATGTAACTACACTGTACTCCTGAAGTCTCCCTCCTTCCCAGATAGTTGCCGGGGAGAACTTATTCAGATCCTGCTTACGTTAAAAAAAAGAAAAATCAAATGCCTGCCTGTGTAACACTGGGCCAAATGTCATTTTTATTCACAAAAATGTCTACAGATCACTTTATGTGCTATTTACCCATAGCTGTTTAAAAGACATTTATATTTTATTCATATGTTCAAGATGATACATGAGATCTACTTAAAGCTCAAACATTCAAATTTGGTGAACTATGTAATTGACCACACCTGTGTCTATATGCCGTCTGCATCAGTTCTTCCACAGCTTTCAGTATGTTGATCACTTCTTCTGGACAGCCTGACCTCCCTTGGCTCTTACTGTTTTGGGCGGTCTTTTCTCTCTAATCAACTCTTCAATTTACTCATTGGTGGGATCTCCTTGTCCCAGTTTCTCTTTCTGATGGGGCCCTGTAGTAGTCGGGCCTTATTCCTTTGCTTTTCTCACTCTACACCTTATCCTAAGTGACCTCATTTGGGGTCATTGCCCTGGGTGTTACTCTAACTTAGAAAACTTCACAGCCTCAGCCCTGAAAACTTTATAAAACTATACATAGAAAAACACAGCAAAAGGGGGCACATGAACCAGCATACAGAGTGATGAGGGTCATAACTGCCATGTCAGACATTAATTCTTTTTTCCCCATTCCTGTTGAGGGAAAGGAGTGAGGGCAGGTTGAAGAGGGACATGGAGGTCAGAAGAAATGAGGCTGGAAGTGCAGGACTATAAGGATCAGGTAGGAGAGGGAGGAGAAAACAGCCAATTAGCAAAGAGGAATGAGAGCTCAGAGTTCAAATTGAAGAAAGCTTGATCCGGTGAAACTCCTTGGGTCTCATAAGTACACAAGTATAAATTATGAGAGAAGCAGGAAGTACCTGAATGGCCATCTCCTCTATGTCCTACTGGTGTGCTGCTGCCCTTATCTTTGATGGCATTCTGACTTGTGGCGGCTGGTTCCATCCTCACCAGAGGAATGAAGAACTTAGGCAACAGCAGTAAGAGCAGGAAAAAATAATCAACTTCCAGTCAACAAGAAAATGAATAAAATGTGTTACCAGTGATCACTACTGAACCTATAACACTGAACAAAGATGGCTCCATTAAAAGCGATGCTCACATAAAAACAAATGTCAAAATGATGACTTTATAATGTAAAACACATCTGTAAAGATCTACAGAGATGGAAACTAATGGGCAAATTTCACTCGGTCTATGGTCAATAAGCCTTCAGGGGAACTGCAGGAAAATGACATTGCCTGGCACTGGGAAGACAAACATCAACAGGCACTTGAGCAGTTAAAAGGGATGATCACATGTCCATCAGTTTTAAAGTAGTACAGTTTTAAATAATCCAGCTGCATTGACTCTGAAGCAGTAGATGTGCCCTTTATGCAGGAAGGACAAACAGTTTCATATATGAAGATACCTGCACAAGGTAGAGAGTACTGTATACTCAGTGTATACAAGGAGAAGCTGGTACTTGGTTAGTTGTCATACAGTCCATCAATTATCTATAAGGGAAAAATATATGTAGAAACTGATCATGAACCACTTGAAAGCTGATTTTTGAAAATTGATCCAAGTACTGGAAAAGTTAACAGTAAATGCTGCAATCGTCTGTCCGACTAATCTAACTCTTGAAAGACTCACTAAATCTTAAGTAGGAAGCATGTTGGTGAGTTTGTTCAGATGCTTGATTCATTTTATTATTAAAACGTTCTAATGTTGCCTTTGATCTACCAAGGGTCCAGTTCTTTGCAGCTATATATCTACCATTACTATTTAATCTTCTGGTATACTCTGCAGCTAGACTTGTAAATACACAGCTGAATGTGTCCAGAGTTGGAGCTTATCATTAACTACGGGTACAAAACTGTGGGTGTAAATTAAAGAATAGGCCAAAGATCATTTATAAATTTAGTCCACTGCAGCCTGAATGCCTTCAATGCCTATCTCTCAGGAAAAGATTTAATTCATTTGCTTTCACAGGATCTCATTGTTATTCAATTGAATCACTCTCTAGGATTGGCCAAAAATCTGCCTTTAGGATAGATGATATGCCAGTATGCCTAATATTAATTTATGTGACTTAAATGAGCTAGATCTACAGAGCTGGAAGGCTAGCAGATGGACTCTCTGTGCCCGTCCAAAGCCTGAGAGTTTTTTTGTTTTGTTTTGTTTTTTTCTTTTCAGGTTTTCAACATACTCTACATGTAGTTTTCAGGCTTCTTACCATGTATTATATATATGCTATGAAATTTCTTTATTAGGTTTTCCTGCTTTTGTATAAATGAACTCTCTTCCACCTAACAAAATAAATGCTCAACTCCCTTAATACATCTTTTGAAGACACTATTACCCATAGAATACAAACCTATCAATATACTTCATGCAATAGGTGTAGTATTACAGAAAAGTCACTGACCTGTATGTGGTATTAATCCTATTTCTCAGGAAGTCAATAACTTATTTGTATTCAGCAAAACACGAACTCCACTGCTTTGCCAAACAATACAACTCAGTGCCTGTTTCCTTCTAACAATAATCACTACAATCTTATTTTTGTTGAATATTAAATAATCTGACTGACCTCAAACCAAAAAGTCCAAAAGACGTTACAATTGCAACAGCTAATAAATGACGATTTCTAGATAATGGTGTTTAAAGGTACAAACTAACATTTTTAGCAGAAGAGAGGAGTAAAAAAGGATTATTTTTCTTTAAACTGTGTCATGTATAGGCCTTTGATAAATTTAAAAAATTCAATTTTTTTTTCTGAATACACGAGACTCTTCAACAGTAAATAAGAGTGGTGAAGAGAAAATCAGCATGTCCTTTGTTCTATTACCTAAGTGTGCTGTAAATTCAATTTGGGAGAAATGTTTCAGTCATTTGTTTCAGTCAAAAATGTTTCAGTCAAAACTTTTTTGGGGAAAAATTTCAGGCACAATAACACCAATCACTTCGCAAATGTATGTTGATTTGGGCAAATTTTTTATTCTCCGCTCCTCCCTCTCCCCCAAAATGAAAGGTCAAAATGTCTCCCTTTGACCTTTTAATATGACACATTTTGCCCTGTTTGTAATTTCATTACAAAATTATTAAAAATGCAAAATGTGTCAAAATCAAAACCTTTAGTTCAACCCGTAATGTTTGTTACTTTTGATTTTTATTTTCAAGCTCACCAAAACTATTAATTTTTTAAAAATTGTCAACAAACTGAAAAATGTGCTATTCACCCAGCTCTAACGTAAGTACAACAGATGAAGAGAAAAAATGGTCATTTGGTTTAAGCATTAGCCTAGAACCTGGGAGACCTGCTCTGCCACGTATTTCTGTGTGACCTTAGGCAAGTCATTTATCCCACTTTTACAGATAAGTTCAGGCTAATAGCAATTCCCTTCCTTAAAGATTTGTTCTGAGCATAAATGGATTAAACATTGTGAGATGTTCAAATCTAAGGTGATGGGCTCTGTACAAGTACCTAAAAGAGATGGTAACACTAAGTTATCAACTTGTTTTTGATTCCTGTAAAGTTCATAATTCCTTTTTCTGTTAATAAGTATCATGTTCATTCACTGCTAGAATAACAGACCACTGAAAATAGACATGCCTTATGTGCAATATGCATCATATTGTATATAAAGTAAAGAGTATGGCTTATCTTTCAAATAACTCTGCAATCTCTTCAAGTTGTTGTTCTCCCTCATGCTTTTCACACCTCATTCCCTCTTTCACTAATTTCCCATAATTCTCTTTAACTTACACTCCCCTTCTCCTTTTTCTCTCAGGGTTTTTTTTCCCTCTTTGTTTTCTCTCTTTTCCATTTTGTTCCTCACCCTGCACTTTATGATTTCCATTTATTTTTCTGTTATGTCCTCTCTAATCCTTACCCATTTTAACAGACTATGCTTTCAAATAGACTCTGCTACCAGAACCTCTCTACCACTAACATTAATGACTGGTTCAGTAAGCCTGCCCTGTCCTCCATCGTCTAATTTCATATGCTGAGGGGGCAGATAAAACAGATGGTTGGCACAAAGGAGGATGATTCACTGGTTGAAATCATGGTGCAACATTTCTGAAATTGGTGAGAGAGACCTGACATTTGACAGCATCTATAAAAATTGCATAATCCACACAAAAGTTCAGTTAAGTCAGCTTTGCTGTTATTTTTCTGGTGCAGAGATCAGTTGATTATAACTTTATAATTAGGTAAATCACAAAAAAAATCCTCTTCTTATACCTTTCCTGGTGTATTTTTGGCAATTCTGATCAAATAAAGAACCAGGTAATATGGTAGGGTATGCGAATGAAAAACAGTTTTTATGCAGTAAATGTAAGACTGTGAAGATTCTTGTGACAATGTTCAATATTATCCAAAGTGCCTTAACATTATCTTCAGAAGTGACTTAGAAACATGGCAGCCCAAGTCTCCCAGGCAATAGAATTTTATGCTACTGAGCCAGTCCAAGCACTTTTGAAAATGATATCTGTTGTTTTCAGGTGTACATTAACTTGAACCTAAGCTTATTGTAGGTGTATATATCTGGTTTTTTCCCAAAAATATTACCGGCAATCTCATTCACAATTAAAATGCTTTTTTTCTTGAGAGAATTCGCTGGATTGTTTTGGGTAGATAGTTCAGATTATCTTTAGATAGGAATCTATATTAATAAGATTTTTGGTATTTCATTGGAACTCAACTTCCAGATATATCCCATAACTACTTAAGATTCATATATATTCACATTTAATTATTGGTTTAATCAATGAGATTACTACTTAGTATCTCTAGATATGGGTTTTTTTTTATTATCCCAGCTCTAAATTTATTTGACCTTTGGGTGACTCTGGTTTAACCAACATCTTTGATTCAAACAGCCCAGATTCATGGGACTTTAAACATCAAAAACTGTATCCAGATTTTTCTCATTGTTGGAGACCATTTCTAGCATTCCATATAGGGTTAATACTTTGAGAGATACAAATATTCAGTCCAGTCTTGTGATAGTTGAACTCCAGAGGCTGTAGAAGTTTAGAATTCAGATATTCTGAAAGCTAATGGAATATTGGGGTGCATTAGGAGGAACACTTCCAGCAGATTTGGATATGTGCACTGATGAGGTCACATCTGGAGTATTGTGTCCATTTTTGCACCTCCCTGTATAGAAAGGATGTTGGTGTACTGGAAAGGATCCAGTGGAGGGCGACAAAAATGATTATGGGGTTGGAACACATAACCTGTGAGGAGAGGCTGAGGGATCTGGGCTTATTTAGTTTGCAGACGAGAAGGGCGAGGGGCAATGTGATAGCAGCTTTCAGTTCCCTGAAGGGGGCTCTACAGAGAAAGTAGAGAGTCTGCTCTTAGTAGTGACAGATGGCACAGCAAGGAACAATGGTCTCAAGTTACAGAGTGGGAGGTGTAGGTTAGACATTAGGAAAAACTCTTTCACTAGGAGAGTGGTGAAGCACTGGAATGTGTTACCTCGAGAGGTGGTAGAATCTCCATCCCTAGAGGTTTTTAAGTCCTGGCTTGACAAAGTCCTGTCTGGGATGATTTAGTTAGGGTTAGTCCGCTTTGAGCAGGAGGCTGGACTCCGTGACCTCCTTCCAGAACTATGATTCTATGATTCTATATTCTTCCAAGCTTTCTCACTTCCTTGTTGTGCAGAACAGGTGAGAAAACCTTATATGGCAGGACGTACAGTGTCCTGTGAAAATTAAAAGCATTTTGTAAGGAGACAAATGAGGTTGCCTCCACATGGGGGACATCAACAGTACTGTGAGGAGCCTATAAGGAGCTAATTCCTTTCACAAAGAAGCCAGCACCAGCCCTTGATGGGAGCCAGAGGCCTCCCCACCACCTCTCCTTAAAAATAAAATAGCAGCAGCCAGAATAGTTTGACTGGAGCAATCTGTGAAAATACCTTGTTCCAGTTTTCCCTCTAATCTTTTCCATCCATGTTCAGAATAATTTTTCCATGTGCACTGAGGCATGTGTAAAAGACCTAGTTATGGGTACTCTGCTATTCAGCTGGGCAACACTGAATCTTTCCTGAGCTGGTACACAGCTCACAAAGAGCACTGCTAGACTCTCTGCTTCTTCTCCTCAGCCAGCTACCTGAAATCAGCGAGAGCTGCAGATTTCCCAGACCCTCTGAAAATCAGCAGAATTTTACTTAGATGCCCAAATATGGATTTAGGGGCCCTTAGTGCAGCCAGGTTAGAGACAACTGGCCTTAAGGTCCTCCTGAAAGACTTTTCAAAATACATGTGTCTTTCACTATCATCAGGCAAATGAGGAGATTATCAATACATTCAGTCACCCTCCATTAATTTCTACACTTAAAGTGATTGAATTTTAAAATGGCATTTTAAACATAAGTTTAAAAAAAATTCTCAACCCTATTTTGCTGCCTCAATCCTTGACCCTGCATGAGGCTAACTGCATCCTTCTAGTTGCTGTTGCTGTGAAGTTGAAAGGAGCTTAAGGCAGTTAGGTGCACAAATCTCACTGACTATGGCTCTTGGGCTGTGTCTACACTATAGTCCCCTTTCAAAAGGGGAATGTTAGTGAGGCAAATCAGAAATTCAAATTAAGTGCTGATTTACATATCTCATACTTCATTTGCATAATTGCATATTCACAAGAGAGTCTTTTGAAAGAAAAACAGCACTGGAGACAGGGTTCTTTCAAAATAAAACCCCATTTTTGAAAGTACCCTTCTTCCTAATATTTTCAGGAAGATGGGTGCTTTCAAAAAAATTTTTTTTCTTGAAAACCCCATCTACACTGCTTTTTTTGAAAAAAAAATCTCTTCTGAAAATGCAATTGAAGAGATGACAGAAATGAGGCACAAGATCTGTAAATCAGCCCTTCATTTGCATTTTTGATTTCCTTCATTTGAAATAGCAATGAAGGGTCCTGTGGCACTTATAGACTAACAGAAAAGTCATGACCAGCATCTGATGAAGTGAGTCTGTGCTCACGAAAGCTCATGCTCAAAACTTTTCTGTTAGTCTATAAGGTGCCACAGGACCCTTCGTTGCTGTTACAGATCCAGACTAACATGGCTACCCCTCCGATACTTCATTTGAAATGTAGTGTAGACACAGCCTAAATGTCTTAACTTTCATTGGATGAAATTCTGGCTCGTTTTAAAGCTGTGGAAGTTGTGCCATTGACTACCGTGGGATCAGAATTACACCCAACAACCTCAAGTCTGTCCGCCCATTGCAGGGGGTTGTTTCTATCTGGCGTAACTCCTTTTTGCTTTTCAATATATTTAGAACCAACACAGCTTAAACTGCAGTGTTGCAATAACAAAACTGAGAATACTTTAGTATTATAATTTAATTGACAGGAAGGACTGAGATGTTAAAAAGGAAAATATTCACCAGAAGTTCTACTCTTTAAAGAAGTGTGTGTATAATTTTAATTATGTCCTTATTTTAACATGTAGACTCCTAAAACCAAGTAACTTCACAGTTTCTAGAAAAGCCACAGTACTGCCTCTGTTTGTCCTTCCCACTGAACTGGAACTTCAAAGGCTAGATAGTGTTTTACATGAAACACAACTTAATGATTTTATCTCACAATGGAGTCTGGGAATATTTCCTATCTGATGCTGCTGAATATGACAAATGATTGTTTTGTATTCCCACCCATAACCATTTAGAGTGTGCTTCTGAATAGACACTCCCATTCCACTGTCACTGAAAAATATAGTAGGGAAGGGGGCCACATGCCTGTGAGAACAAGGGGTTTTCTTCATTAATATAAGCATGCTTGGCAACATTTAGTTCAGAAGTGTATGTATTGCTCTCTGCAAACTGCTACAGTGGCATACTATTGGAGGGGTAGCCGTGTTAGTCTGGATCTGTAGCAGCAACGAAGGGTCCTGTGGCACCGTATAGACTAACAGAAAAGTTTTGAGCATGAGCTTTCGTGAGCACAGACTCACTTCATCAGATGGTGGTCTTGGAAATCTGCAGGGCCAGGTATGAATAAGCCAGAGCAAGGGTGGGGATAACAGGGTTAGCTCAGTCAGCAAGGGTGAGGCTAACTACCCGCAGTTGATCTGGAGGTGTGAACACCAAGGGAGGGGAAGCTGCTTTTGTATTTAGCCAGCCATTCACAGTCTTTGTTTAAGCCTGAGCTGAGGGCGTCAAATTTGCAGATGAATTGTAGCTCAGAAATTTCTCTTTGGAGTCTGGTCCTGAAATTTCTTTGCTGTAGGATAGCTACTTTTAAGTCTGCTACTGTGTGGCCCAGGAGATTGAAGTGCTCTCCTACGGGTTTTTGTATATTGCCATTTCTGATATGTGATTTGTGTGCGTTTATTCTTTTACGTAGAGACTGTCCAGTTTGTCCAAGGTATATCGCAGAGGGGCATTGGTGGCACATGATGGCATAAATTATATTGGTAGATGTGCAGCTGAATGAACCCACGATGGTGTGGCTGATCTGGTTAGGTCCTGTAACAGTGTTGGTGGTGTAGATATGTGGGCAGAGCTGGCAACGAGGTTTGTTGCATGGATGGGTCCCTGAGTTAGAGTGACTGTGGTGTGGTGTATAGTTGCTGGTTAGGATTTGCTTCAGGTTGGCAGGTTGTCTGTGGGCAAGGACTGGTCTGCCTCCCAAGGCCTGTGAAAGTGGGGGATCATTGTCCAGGATGGGTTGTAAATCCCTGATGATGCGCTGTAGAGGTTTTAGCTGAGGACTGTAGGTGACGGCTAGTGGTGTTCTGTTGGTTTCTCTTTTGGGCTTGTCCTGCAGTAAGAGGCTTCGTGGCACACGTCTGGCTCTGTTAATCTGTTTCTTTATTATTATTATTGTTGTTATTATTATTATTATTTATACTTGGCCCTGCACATTTCCATGACCAGCATCTGGGAGTACAGGTATCTTGGCTGCCAGTCCCTTTCACTAGCTGATGCATGACACTCATTAGTAATATAGCAAACTGATGCTGAATCTATGATCCTTCAGCAATGAAACCAATGATATTATTAATAAGCCTTAGCAACCATACACTATGCCTGGGGCTACACTAGCCCCCACCTTTTGGAAGGGGTATGCTAATGAGACACTTTGGCAGATGCCAATTAGGAGCTTCCATGAATATGCTGCAGCTCATTACATAATGGCAGCTGCACACATTTTGAAAGTGACACTTTCGAAATGTACGCTGCCTGTGTAGACCGGGGCTTTCAAAAGGACCTTCCCGACTTTGAAAGCCCCTTTTTCTCATTTGGTTTTGGGAAGAAGGGGCTTTTGAAGTTGGGAATGTCCTTTCGAAAGGCCCCTGTCTACAAGGGCAGTGTGCATTTTGAAAGCGGCACTTTCAAAGCACGTGTGGCTACCATTATGTTAATGCGGTGCTGCATATTCATGGTAGCACCTCATTGACATACGCTGAAGTGGCTCATTGACATACCCCTTCCAAAAGGCAGGGGTTAGTGTAGCCTTGGCCTGTGTGTAAAGCTGCAAATATGAGTGCAGGTTGCATGAGACTAATGATCCTTATAAATGAATGCTAAGCTACAGTTTTAGAAATAGGTAAGGGGATAAATAGCTACAAGGGGCTTTCAAGAAGTGGTAGAAGAGTTTGTGGATTTTTTTCATTACAAAACATGTAGGCAGCCAATGTAATCCCAAATCAGTTTTAGTAATTTCATGGACATGTCTTTTAGCCAAAAATAAATCTGGAAAAGATATGCAATCTTTCAGTAGATATAATTATTCTCTTCCTATCTCTTCAATTTATCTGTATGTCTTGATTCTCTTATTCTAAGTATGCTGAACATATAAAGAAAACAAATAAAGCTTAATTCTTTCACTCACAGTGGTGTAACTCAAAGAGTAATATTTACATAAGCATCATAGTTACTTTGCTGTAAAATTACTGTAAGTGAGAAAAAGTTATTGGTTTATTGTCTCAAACTCCCCTCTGTTGTCACCCCTTATCCCTCAGTAAAACTGTTGAATGTCTAAGGAGATATTATGTTTTGGGTTGGGACATTTTCACATTAATAGCAATAATTTATATTTACATCCTGGTTTCACCCCCAAAGAGTTTCAGACCGTAAGGATCACTTGCCACCAAAATGCAGCCACCTCTGGAACATACTATATCCAGTGTTTAACAATTAACTTTAACACTAACAATTTTAATTTGGGAAAGGCTACAAAGTAATCTTAAAAACAACAAGAAATCGTGTGGCACATTATAGAGTAATAGATGTTTTGGAGCATAAATTTTCATGGGAAAAGGCTAAGTAATTTTAGTAATCTGACTAAGAATGTCCTACCTAGTTCAAGGGTTTGCACTTCAGAGCAAATGAATTGTGTGGTTCCTATATGAATTTTGGATTTAGACAGAAATTGAATTTGGATAAGCAAGGTTTAGCTGCATCTAGTTGAAAATGAAACAGGAATTTAAGCTGGCAGAATGAGGGAGATGAGCAATGATGCCCATCTAGGGAAAAAAGTGCTCCACACTTGTTCAAGGATACTTCCAAAAGATGGCAACACATGCCTAACATTGTACTGGGGTATATGTTTAGTACTGACTCAGAGAATAAATAATCAAAGCACATCTTTAAGCACAAGCTAGGTTTTCCATAAAGATCTCCCATATGAACACTGATCTGGCCTCACAGCAGTTAACTTGTGAGAGCAGGACAGCAGCCTTCTCTTATGTAGCAGCAGGTTAGTTTCTCTTTATCCTGAACTTACAGATGTAAGGTTTTCAGTTCAGAAGTTTTCAAACCAATAGCCTACAGGAAAGTTTTCATGAAAGTTCAGGTTTATGCCAGCTGTTGGGTCAGCTAAGTTAGCCACAAAAATCTGAATGGAAAACAGATCAAAGCTGTAGTAGTACAGTACAACCAGCCCAGTACGCAATTTTAAGTAAGGGTATTTTAAAAATCCTGCCTCCCCCTCCCCCCCGCCCCGAATTCAGTTCCCTTTGGATTTGTTTGCTTTCCTCATTTTGGAAAAATGAGCCAATAATTTGCTCTTTAATAAGGTAAGGATTCAAGGCTGTGCATGGTGAGTTCAGAAATCTATCCTCTACCTCCCTTTGTCCAGGAAGCATAGAGTAGTTAGCTCTAAATGTACTTTCCCTGCAATGTGGTCAATGAATCAGCAAGTGTTACAGGAGTTCAGGGTGAAATGTCAGGTGCTATTTCAACAGTCATTCTTTCACAACCGTTAGGGTGGATCATGACCAAGGGACCTGATAGGGTTACTGGAACTTAGAAGTTCTGAGACAGGCAGCATGGTTAACGCCCAATGCTTTCATGCTATCTGAACGTGGAAGGTAGTCAGAGACGTGCTTCCTATTTCTGGAAATATGCTGCCCAACCACAAACTGCTTAATAAATAAGCTCTGTCTGGAAAATATTATTCACTGAAATCATGTCTGAATTGCACAAAGTTAAATTTTGCAATTAGGAAAAGCATCTGTCTTGGGAAGAGTTGCTTGTTTCAGGGGAGGGGGTGATTTTTGTCAGGACACTCATCATGGTGTATGCCTGAGCAGAGATTTAGTTGCCAAACTTTGTAATGTGAATATTGAAAAGAGTGAGCATTACAAAAAAATGGTATGCCTTTCAGATGAAGGGTACAAAGAGGTTTTTAACTTTCTTCTGTCTTTGGTTAATTATCCAAGTCAGGCCAGATCACATTCCTAAAGACATGGGATCTTTCAATGAAGATTTTACCCTGTATATTAAATGTTTAGCTTATTATTTTGTGAACTAAAGGTCATCTGAACATAGATGTTGCAATAAATGAGTGCCAAAAAGTGCTTCCACTGAGCAGGAATAGGTCAACTTTTGCCTTGAAAACTCTATGCTAATTGATTAAATCCCCAAAAAACTAATTTTAACTAGCAGTCCTGGATTAACTTTCTTTGTTCTTTGCTTAATTCCAAAGGTTTATTTACAATGCCTATAGGGTCCTGGATATTTATTAGTGAAAATAGTAAAGGTACTCGATAGAAGGAGAGAGATTTTAAAACTTTTTTTTTTATTTTATCGAGGATGCGAGTGACGTATGAATAAATTTGAATATTTGATTAGGTTAAGTCAATCACACCAGAGCAATGGACTGGACTAAAACTGAGTCCTTACCAATGCTCCCAGGATTTTACCCCGCGACCCTGCTCGCCGTCTACGGTGGGTCTAATCACAACGGGGTTTCAGGGTGTGTGAACTGCACTGCTGCGGTGTGTTTACCCAAGGAAGAAAATACAAACAAGATGTCAGGTTCAAACAGGGAGACAGGGTTTATTTTATAACTCAAAAGTATGAATTTTGGTAAGCTAAATTGCACAAAATATGTAAGCCCTTATTTTTGTGGAATAGGCACAGGATTTGAATACTATGGCTTGTAGCCTTAAACAATAGGTAACTGCTGTAACAGCACTACTATCTAATCCCTCAGCTACTTACTGTGCTTCCGGGACGGACCGTGCAGCCTTCGATGCGTGCTGTAAAATGGAAAGATTAACTTCAGAGCTGAGTTATATTTATTTATTTATTCCTGGATCTTCCTGAGGTTCACCAGGTCGCTCAACCCTTGGCCAACTACCGCGGGGAGCAGATCTTATAAGAATAAGAATTTGCCTGCACTAAGCTAGGTCAATTCTCTAGTTAAATGGGTTGCCCTGCTGGCCAAGCAGGGGAGAGCCCAGTATATGCGGGGTTTCCTACTGAGAGGTTTTCCCCTTAGTTAAGTGGAGGGGTTTTCCTAGTTAAAGGTTATCCCCTCAAAAAATGGTACTGCCTATTTCGACCACCTTGTTATGGTAGCCCTTTATTGCAGACCTTCATTACCCTTAAAGGGTTACTGAGAATACCAGGGTTTTCCCTTTATTGGGTTATCCCTGACCGCTCTACCCTCCTAAATAGGGGGGAGCTTATAGCTCTGGATTATAGTAACAACGCAGTTTACCTAACTACCCTCCTGTGTGCATGCAATAGTTTTAAGCTAAACCAATAGCATTGGCCTCCTGTGCCTTTACAGAAGGACAAGGAATACAAAATATAAGGCGCAGATCATGGACTTGGGGAAGTCCCAATCCACCCTCTATTACAAAGCTATATGAAAACATTAACTGCTTACCCAATTATTTAACCTTAAACCCAGACCATGAATACCTCCTTATTCCTGCTCTGTGATCCAGGCACTGGGCCTGTAGTTCTCTTCGAGCTAGGAAGTTATGACCCTCACGGCGCGCTTGTACGGCAGCCGCGTCAGGTCAGATAGTAAAGGAGGAAGGAAAAGAGAACCAGGAGGAAAAACCGGCTTGGTTAACAAAAACCTCCTGTGTTTTTTAGGAACGACCGTGATATTTCAGACACCGGCCTGAGCTAGGGTCGGTGACTGGAAGGGCAGGGTCGCTGCTGCGGTTTCCCTGTGCAGGGCACCGTTGTTTGGGCGGTGCGGTCTGCCAGGCAAACCCTCCGGATAAAAGAACCGGAGCCTTACTAGTGATTTAGCTCTATGGAGACTGGAGCTCTTCTGGTCTTCAGGCTGGAGCTCTTCTGTTCTTCGACGGCCCACGGCGGCTAGAGAGCGATGACTGACACGCAGGTCAGCTTCGGCTCTTCTGCCAGCGATGTTCAGCTACAGGCTCAGTCCAGCTCTTAGCTCAGTCCTTCTCCGTAGTCTTCTTTCTTCTTCTGCTCTCCTCCGAGGTCTGGTCCGGAATGCCCCAAGCAGGGCTGCTCTCCTGAATATATGCAGCCTGGGTGGACCTGTTTGACAACCTCTGCCTGCTAGGTCCTCCTTAGTGCCACAATGTATCAAAGGGGCATTTGACTATTACATATGTATGAGGATCCTAAAGTAACCAATCAGTTTGAAACCTTTCAAACCATAACTTCATACATATTCATAGCTCACTGAATATTAATTACAACTGTCATTTTCTAACTGTCATTCTCCGGCGGCCATTTTGGATTTCTAAAACTTCATTTTAACAGTGAATATGGTTTTTTAATTTATCTAATTTTGATGTGGTTTGTGAGGGAAATATGTCACCACTGCTGGTAAAGCAGATTATAAGTTTGAATGCTTAGCTTAAGAGCTGTTTGGTCAGGATGCAGGGCAACCATACAGACACCACAGCTCATGGACAGGGACATATAAATCACCTCAGAAGAGGATTTTTCTACATATTTTACATTCTAGATTTCTGCTCATAGAATAAGGACAATCTATTACTTTTATTGCTGCTGGACCTTCACTTTTACACATTTGTCCTCAGACCTCTCCCATATTTGACACCAGTCTCATGGCTTTTTAGCTTAAAGGCACTTCTCTTTTTGCATTTCTTAGGTTAGGAAAACTTGCAAGAAATTTCTGGAGAGTTACAAATACCTCAATTATTTATACAGCATAGATATTTTGAATAGGATCAAGCAATATTGTACAGGTTGAACCTCTCTAATCTGGAACACTCTTATCCAGCAACATTAATAATTTGGCCATGTAGACATGCCTCTGCTGGTAAAAACCCCCTCTGTCATCAGTTCCTTATCCCTGATTTTTTTCATAAATTTAGACTATTTAGTATTCTGGGGAAATGGAGTCTTATTTTAGAAGGGACTGCTAACTGTTAACCCACATTTTTTTCAGGGATAAAGAGCTGGTAACAGAGGGGGATTTGCTGGCAGAGACACGTGTACACAGCCTGTTTACTGCCAGCAGCAGCCTCTGCCGGCAGGATGATCTCATGAGGCTGTGCTAATTAGCTGTGCAATTATGCAAATGCAAAGCCATTTTGGTCTCTGTAAATAAAAATTCCCAATTTTATTTTGGGAGCAGAGTCTCCAGACAGAGACTCTGTTGGTCATGTGTCATATTATCAGCATGGGCTGTGTGAGGAAATGTAGGTAGTGTTTCTTTAGAACAACTGTTGGAGGTGAGGCTGGAGAGGTCTGGGAAAGGCAGAGGTAGAAGCTGTGTTGGGAAGCAGAGTGAAAGACAGACAGTCACAAACAGAATAACTCCAAGAATTACATTATTTTCCTTTGTCTAAAAAAACAGTTGCTTAAGTTTTTGAAAAAGGCAACTCTATTGTTCCTTAATTTGTCACATGATAAACTGGCATCCTGCTGTTGTCATTACACCATCAAGAAGTTCCTAATTGATATTATACTATAGCCAGAATTCTGGATCTATTTACTTGCATGTTGTAGATTGTCTAAACTCTTTAGGGAATCTGTGTTACTGAAAGCAAAAGGAAAAAAACCTACTCTAGGACTGTCAGTATTCTGAGATATTTGAAAGCCGGGAAAGAAAGAAGGGAAAAAAAACACCTTCAAACACCTTGTTAATTCCCCTTCTCTCTGACATATGCAGTGGGAGTTTCACTACCTACTCTAAAGACATTTGGAAGTGGTTTCAAGACAGGAAGAAAAGGCCAAATATTTTCCACCACATCCCTGAATACATCTGAGTGCCATTCCTGTGATGGAGTAGTGGCTAGTTCATTATATGTCCTAGACAGAGAAAATATTCTGATTAACCGGAAAGGTCCAATTTATTTAGGGTGTTGAATATTTTGGACAAGGCCCAGTGTGTTTAAATTAGACCTAGTAATAGCTGATGATTATGCAATTTGGACTTGGAGCTTAGTTTGAAAACATTAAATTTATTACAGTATCCTCTGAGCTGCATCTAGTTTGCCAAATAGGCTAATCTAATAATCCACTTTGCCACTAGCTGCTCTCAAAACAAGCCCAACTTTTGGATCTTCCCATTTCACAATTATAATCAAATGACAAGCCACGATACAAGAAAGGAAGCAGTGTAAGAGAAATAGAACAAAGCCACTTATTAAGCCCCTGGAGGAACTATTTAAAACATTTTTATATAAAAAATATCCTCTGAATGCCATTCATGTGAAAAGTGCAGAAGGTGGGGGCCTGCAAAAGACTTTAAAATATCCTACCACTAAAGGCTTCTTCTTCAACACTTGGTAAGGCCATAGAGTCCCCTGACTTTGGATAGTACACTATCACCCACCTGCAAAAACAAAACAAAACAAAACAAAACAAAAAAACTTTGAATCCAGGGAAACATGCTCGGGAATTTCTTCCTGTGGGTGACTGTGCAGCTCTTTAACCCTACCTCTGGAGAAAGCTTGAAAACAACTGTAATTTTCCTGATAACTGACTTTACAGCTTTAGGCACATAGAAACAGAACCTCCTGCCTTCTAGGACACAGGAATGAGATCATAGTCTTAAAAAGGTGATTTTTACTAACAACACAAAGAAAATGTGCTTGGTTAATGGGTGTTACATAGTCACTGAAAAAGACTCCCTAGGACTTGCTGTCTGTGGGTTTAACTCTTACAGGCAATTGCATTAACTGAGGTTAGTATCCCTCCCATTCATTGCTGGGGTATTTGACTCGAATCCTTGCTATGGAGTTATGTGGGCATTGAGAGATTATGTAGTTTAAGTGGATATGGCAGAGGTCTGGGACTCAAGAGACCAGGCTTCTCTTTGTACCTCAGTTAATGATCTGCTGTGTGTCCTTGGTTAAGTCACTTCACCTATTGGTCACTGTTTTCCTTCCCATCTTTATTTGTCATGTCTATTTGAGCAACAAGCTCTTTGGGGAAGAACTACTTGTACGGTATCTAGCTCAATCAATCCTGATATGGTATGTGGCCTGTAGGAACCAATGAAATAAACAAAAATCAGATCCCTCCTTACCCCTCGCCTTGAAACAGCCAAACCACTTGTAGCAGGGCATGATCACTGCTTAGGTTTCCCTTCTGAGGCCTGTTCTCTTACCATAGAAATAAAATTCATAATCTTCTAGTCTTCTTCATCAGGTGCATTTCGGGTTATAACAGGCTTCACCATTGATATAACCACTCTGTTAGACTGAAAAACTCTCCTATTCCTGTCTCCTCAAGCTTCAAGGAGCTAACTTATCAGCTTGATGTATACATATGGTGACTAGCCATGTAACTGCCCCCTTACTCTCACAGTATAATAGTTCCCCATATCCTTCAGGAAGCTACATGGCTCAGCATGCTTGGTTTTAGAGGGGCTGGGACATGGAACAAATTAGACTGGTGCTGTTTCCCCACTACCCTCAATATGAACAGGCCCTTGCATTACACGTCTATTAAATTATAGATCCAAAATATCATGTAAAGGAAATATCCTCTAAGATAACAATAAAACTGTATCATAGAATGCCCCCTTTCCCTTTATTGTCTTATCTTTCCTATTCTCCATTTTTCCTCCTACATCTTCCTGAGTCTTTTCTTCAGTCTTTCTCAGTGTCTGTTTTCCCCAATGAATATTTTCATAACTTTACTTCATTATTATGCTTGTGTATTATTAAAACTAATTTTCTTCCAGATGTTTTTCTCTTCTGATTTGGCTCTGATCCCATTAGTTAGCTGAGGACCAGTTCTATGAGCTGCTGCATTGAATCTTATCCACTGAGGTCCATGCAGCCTCCTGATGTCAGCCTGTGAAAATTCATATCTCCCACTCAGGTTCCCATCCTGCCCCCTCAAACTTCTGGTATACCCTTCCATCTTAGCTTCCTCCAGACAAGGGACACCAAGTGGCAAGCACTAAGCTAAGTCATACAAAGTATAAAATATGAGCCCTCAAATGTTGAGTTCCTCTGTGTATAAATATCCATTTTCACACACTTGCATTACTAGGAGTCATGAGATGGATCTAATACACGTGGTGGTGGTGGTGGTGATGGTAATGAGAGGCAGTACTTCCTAGTGACTATTCCAGGCTCTGCTACTTACCCAGAGTGCCTGTGAAATGATGGTAACCATTCTTATCTCTTATGTAAAGTGTTTTGAGTACTACTGTTGTTAAAGAGTATGGGTGGCTGGAGTTACCTACTCAGAGAAGCAGTTGAATTTTGGGGGAAATACTCCTTGTCTGCTGTAATACAGTTCTTTTTCATGGCTGGGCATATTGCTAGTAGTGTTTGCTCTGCTTTAGAATCTTTGTTGGTTGATTTATTTTCTAAATTGGGGAAAAGTTTCCTACAGGTTATAAAGCAAAACACCAAAACAATATAGGGTACAAAAAAACATTACACCATGAGGGTCCAAATTTCACTGATTTCAGGTGAGTTGGTGGGTGCTTAGCACCTCTGAATATTTAGGCCTCTGGTATAGGCCCAGAGATATTTGGGCACCAAGAACTGGAAATCACTTTTTAAAGAATTACAATTTGGTGCTTTGTACTGATATACCTTCTGCATGGCTGCCTAGTCTCATCTGTTCAGGCTCCTACAATATGGCCATCTCCATGGTATCTGAGTGCACAGGTTTCTATCAACATCTGATTAGGAGCTGATTGTCTTGTCTGTGCCTTCAGTCAGTAAGTAAAGCTGCAAACAGGACCCCATATCAAAGGATCTGATTATGCATTATTCTGCCATCTCCTTATATTGTTTGGATTGTAAGGGGTGTATGGTGTATGTGCTGAGGGGGTTGGGGATGAGTGAGTTCCAGATGGTGTGTGTGTGTGTGCTGGTGAAGGGGACGGGTGAGAAAGTTCCAGCTGATTTAAGAATCCTTGAAGTGGACTGTTTACTTCCTTATGGGCTCCTGACACAGGGGCATGTCAGGGCAGTCTGGAAGACAGGAGGTAATATAGCTGAAGCACAGCATATGTTCTGTATTGCAGGCTAGCATAAAGGCTCATGGTAAGTCATTACAAATTAGTGCAATGTAGAACTGCCTGAAGAATGCACTGAGTTGTGCTGGTGACCATGTCTTGGTAAGGAGGTTCAAAAACATCATAAGGTTGCCTTTATGCTTTTCCTTATCTAACATTTTGAAGGCATAAACATCCTTTAACCACCCTTTAATGACCAGTTTGATTTGGTGACGCTGAGCTGTCCTTTTAAGACATCACTACCTCCCAGATTGTCATTAATCCTCACCAGATGACCAACAGTTTGCTCATTACTACACAAATAAAGATGTAATACTCTGCCTTTTTTAACAATTTGTACCAAATCTGCAATGTTATTTAACCACTTATGAATTCAGGTTACTTAATAAAAGCATACAGTATGACTAAAATTTGGTCTGTTATACCCAAGCAGTATCATTGACTAATGGACTGGAATGGCCAGACAGTTAAAAAAACAAACATGCATATATATTTATACTGACTATCATATTCATAATTGTTTTGGAACCATTCCCATCTAGCTGTTGCATAACTACCTATTTAATACAATCAGTAATAATCACAAATGCTTTGGAGAATTTAAAAAAAATTAACTATTCATGTTTTTAGATAATTTTAGACTCAATGTCTTGGCTATTAGCTTTTTTAAAAAAAAATCAATTTGGGCTTCCACATTGCCAACCACCTTATTGTTGCTGTGTGACCTACTCACCAAACAAATTTCATTTTTGAAATTGAAAGCATCAAAATTCTCTCCACTCCCAAATGTGCAGTTATCAGTAAACAGCAGAATTAGGTGCATGCTATTTTTGTAGTACAAAAGTAGACTTATGTCAACCGATATCTAGCTTCTTTGCAGATGTGTAACATAATTAGCAAAACCAAATTTTCCTGTGAACTCATTTCCAAATGGAAGGAAAGAAAGGTGCTCCCAACTAGACTTTGTAATCTGAGTTTCAACTACATTTGTAATTTTGTAGATGAATTACAACTCCACCCAGTTTAAAGGCTTTTTAAAATGTAGTTATTTGCAAGATTTTCTGGAGCGCTTGTCACTGTGGCAGTCTATTAATCTCTCAGGATGTTGTAAATAAAAATTTAGTGCAGAGGTACACTATGAATACTTTTTCATTGGTTTTGATTGTGGAAAACTGCTATCAACCCTATACATCTGGATATCTCAGGCATCCCTCTGCGGCATAAAGCCAGCCAGCTATTGCCTCCCCAGGCTTCAGCATATATTCTGTGGCTGAGGAAAAGGACATATAACTACAGTACTGCAAAAACTGCCATGAGCATGGGTGGGGAGGTATGGACTTGCCCTGAGGCCAGAATTGTCCAAGAACAGGTTCTACCTTGTGCATCCCTTCCAAGCTGTGCCAGCTGCAAATGTGACCTATCCCAAGATCAAGCCTGTTGGAGAAAAATACTGTAGTAGATATGCATGGTGCTTTACAGACAAATAAATGAGATTTCTACCCCAAGGACTATACAATCCAGGGGCCCAATTCTGCAAAAATTTCCTGAAGGAGTAGTCCCAGCATAGTCATCAAGACTAAATATTTGAGAACAAGATTAGACTCCTAGTCATACTCCTTGAATTCTTTTTGTAGTCGTGATTCTTTGTTTGATTGGGTCATATGTATACAAAGAGGAGAGGCTGAATTTCTTACTGCCTTCAGGTAAGCCACTATGAATTTTGGTATATAAAAAAGTAAGGATGAGGAGGAGGGAGGAGGAGAAACAGATAATGTGAAAGCGAAGACTGCTACCAATTTAACCGTTCTTCTGCTGGCAGGAGATATTTGAGGGAAATGGCATGAACTAATTAGCATTTCTGATATGTCAATATGCATTCCTGAAAGGGCCCTCTTCTGGAGAGTATTCTGGGAATCACCTCAGATTATATGGGTTTGCTCCAGTTCCCTGGTAGATACATATGTTACCTGTCTTACTGTGATGGTATATACTATTCCTGGAGGTTCTGGCTTCTGATGACATAAAAGGAAAACTAGCCTGCCAAGTACTTTTAGCTTCGCTGCCACAACTCAACTTATAACTTGAAACTTTTCCTTAATCTGGAGTCAGTTTTCAGGTGTCATGTTTCATCTTCATTAAGTGTTTTCAGCAGCAATAATATGGCTGTGATTAAACGTATTCCTCGTGCACTCTTGTTTTTATTTGCATGTGTCTTTGCAAACAGCTATGCTAATTCAAAATGAACAGCGGTCATTTAAAATTATTTGTGACCTAGTGGTGTAAGATGATGTAGCCTATCACTTGAAAAGCTACAGTATGTTTTGTGACATCATCATGACATGATGTAAAACATCATGTGACAGGTCCTATTGCATACATGTCATTACACCTTGCATGAAGACATTAAAAATATATTTTGTCAGTTTGCTAATTGCCGTGCATCTCTGATAATTCTCAGCCCCATTATCTTGGTTAAAAAAAACAGGACGCATAAAGCTGGGCTCACACCCATATGTCTAATATTATTAGATGTTACTTTGAAGCACACAGTAATACATGGGTAAAGTTTCAGCCTACACACAGCATAGGAGCCTTACAGTATTATATGGATTGATTACATTGATCAGAGAATCGCAGGACTGGAAGAGACCTTGGCAGGTCATCAAGTCCAGTCCTCTACACTTACGGCACAACTCATTATCTAGACTATCCTTGACAAGTGTTTGTCTAACCTGCTCTAAGAAATTTCCATTGATGGAGATTCCATAACTTCCTAGGAAATGTATTACAATACTTAACTACCTTGACATATGGGAAGCTTTTTCTGCTGTCCAACCTAAACCACCTTTGCTGCAGTTTGAGCCTATTAGCTCTTGTCCTATTCACAGAGGTTGAGAACAATTTTCTCCTTCCTCCTTGTAACATCTTTCAAGTAACATCTTTCATGTCCTTGAAAATTTTTATCATGCCCCCTCTCAGGCTTCTCTTCTCCAGACTAAACAAACCTTTTTTTTTTTTTTAATTTTCCCTCAAATTTCATGTTTTCTAGACCTTTAGTCATTTTGTTTTTGTCTGGACTTCCTTCAATTTGTCCATATCTCTCCTGAAATATGGTGCCCAGACCTGGAAACAATACTCCAGATGAGGCATAATCAGAGAGACATAGAATGGAAGAATTATTCTTGTGTCTTGAATAAAACACTCCCACTAATACATGCCGGAATGAGATTTACATTTTTTTTTGCAACAGTGTTACACTCTTGACTCATATTTAGCTTGTCAGTCATTTTGATCACCAGATCTCTTTCTGCTGTACACCTTCCTAGTCAATCATTTCAGATTTTGTATGTGTGCAACAGACTGCTCCCTCCTAAGTGGAGTATTTTGCATTTCTCCTTGTTGAATTTTTTCCTATTTACTTCAGATCATTTCTCCAGCTTGTCCAGATCATTTGGAAAATTAATCCTATCATTTCAAAGCAATTGCAAACCCAACCAGTTTGGTATAATCCACAAACTTCTCTCCCTATGCAATTATTTAAATCAATTCTGGCAATACTGAACACAACCATATGGGGACTGATCTCCTGTCTCCTCCACACCCCAGACACCTCACACAAGAAGAATCCTCTTAATATCCAGTTTGACAGTGAAATACTAATAACTACTTTCTGGGAACACTTTTTCCAACCGTTTATGGACTGGCCATCTAGTTTGTACTGCCCCAGTTTGTTAATAAGAAGGTTAAGAAGGAGAGTATCTAAAGCCTTATTCAAGGTACACCACATCTACCACTTCCCTACATCCCAAAAACTTGTTATCCTTTCAAATAAAACTGTTAGGTTGGTTTGATATGATTTTGTTCTTGACAAATTCATGATGGCTGTTACTTATAATCTTATTATTGATTCACTCCATTATCTTTCACAGTACTAAAGTTAGGCTGATAGGTTTGTACTTTCCATGTTGTCCTTATTTTCCTCCTAATAGAAGAGCAGCATATTTGCTCTTTTCCAGTCCTCTGGACTCACATTTCCCATGAGTTTTGGAAGACAACTGCTAATGGCTCAGATATCTCCTCTGTTGGCTCCTTGGATATTCTAGGTTGTATTTCATCGGACCATTCTGGAGCTCCAGCTTTTGTAGGTAATTTTATTTTTTCCCCTTTATTTTAGCTTCAGATCCTAACACATTATTATTGGCATTCACTCTATTAGACATCCAATTACCTTTTTGTTGGGGGGCGCGGGAGGGGAATGAAAGACAAAAATCATTTAACACTTTCACCATATTTGCTGTATTGATCACGTAGTGATATATGTTTTGAGTATATGTTGGAGTATATATTGAGTGTTTGTGTCTCCTGTAACTCCTGTGATAAACCACAGTGCACAGCAGACTGTGGTAGCCTTGTGGAGGGCAAGTATTTGGGCAGTTGAGTCTGTGCCTTAACATTTCCTAGGGACTGAGGCTCACTGGGGATCAGCCTGCAGCACCAGGCAAATCCGGCATGTGGGGCTAATCAAGCACCTGGCAGCCAATTAAGGCCTGTGGAACACTTTAAAAGGCTGCCCCTGCGATAGCAAGGGGAGAGAAGAAAGGGGATGGATCAGGAAGGAGGAAAGTTCTGCAGATGAGAGCCTACAAGAGAAAAGGCTTGCTGCAGCAACAAGGAGAAGGTACTGGGGAAACATCTAAGGAAGTGACCCAGGGAGGAAGATGTTGCACTTTGAGCTGACACAGACCCTCCCACAGCAGCTACCTTATGTCCCTGGGCTGTGGCCTGGATCAAGTGGGAGGGCACCGGGTCTCCTCCCCCCGACCACCTCACTCTCTCTGGGACAGCTCAGAACAAGCAGGAGACCCAACACCCACGTGGGGTCTTCCTCCATTTATGCCTGTGCTGATGATGAGAAGGGCTCAATGGGTTATATGCCCTGCCCCTGGCAAAACTAGGAGGCAGAGCAAAAGGGATGCAGTGAACCTCTGAGGCATTTCTTTAACCACCATGAACTGCACTACTCATGAGGAGTTGCTTGGGCATTTGTCACACTCCACTGACTTCAGCTTAGTGATGTAATCAAAAACTGAAAAACCGAATCAGGCCTGGAAATTCAGGCAAAAGTTACTATTTTGATACAACTTTGTTTACATTTCAAAGGTTCATCAACTTTCTCAATGTAAACATGTGCAGCACAGCATATCGGCAAACTACTTTAACACATGGTGGAAAGGATTGGATAAATAGTTTTGGAAAACATAATAACTCAACAGCCTTGGCTGAGCCTGTGCAAGCCAAATGGGCAAGTGGGGGAGGTGGCAGTAGGAGCAGCTAGGAGTCCCAGGCCCCTTTGCATCACTGGACCCCAGGGCAACTTCACTCTTTGACCCCTTGCATTGGCAGGCCTGGGCTCAGCTAGGACTAAAATAGTTAAATTCAAGCCTCTTTGAAGTATGAAAAATGAATACAGGTTGAACCTCCCTGGTCTGGCAGCCTCGGGACCTGACTGGTGCTGAACAAGAGAATTTGCTGGATGACAGGCGGTCAATATTTTCTAGAACATTATGAACACTTGCACTGCTTACTGGGCTCTTAGAAGACATTAAGGGGTAAATTACAGCTAAAAACAGCACAGAACACCAAGGCCAGGACCAGTGGCTTGAAACAAACTTTATGAGACCAAAGGAAACTTGGCCACACCCATGATAACTGGTCATATGACTAACTAAAATCACGCCAGTTTACGGATGTGGTCAGATGAGAGAGTTCCAGATTAGAGAGGTTCAAACTGTATTGAATACCTCCTCTCCTATCCAAAATCTAAACTTGCTCTTTGAGGTTTCTTCCCTGAAGAATCTGATGGATCTGTAGCCACCTTTCAGTCTGCTGTCTGCTGTAGAATTTAAAAGAGGGATGTGAAGCAAGGCATTGGGAGCTTCCCCATATAGGAGGCAGTACAGTGTGCACAAGATTGGAAAAGACCAGTGGCCAGAGTCCCACAGGGCATAATGCCCAGTCTTTACTCAGATCCTATACTGGTAAAACTGCAAGCGAATGGACCTCATAACATTACCCCATCAACCTATGTTGACAAAGTTTTTCGGAAGAGGAAGGTAAAGTCAAGGAGGCAGTGCAGCAGGGTATCAGAGTGACGTAAGGACAGAACCGAAAAGAACACAGGGTATACGTGTGTTGAAGAATGAGTAGCGGTTATGAGACTGTTAAAATCGTGATTAATTAGAATAAATGTTACATATGCAGATGTGAGGTGAAATCCTGGCTCCATTTTAGTCAATGAAAGTTTTGCCATTAACTTCAGTGGGTCTGTGATTTCACCCGTGTACTCCGGTGAGTTATCTGAACTTTCAAAATCATTTGATCTTTGCTGATCATTAATGATGCACTATATATAAAAGCTTAATTATAAACTGATATACTGCTGCTTGGTAATTTAACTGAATTCCCTGCTGTAGGTTTGCAACACAAATTTGTTCCATAATGTACCAAGTTCTTGAACTTATTTCCTGAACCATTAAGGACCATATCCTCCTCTTATCAGTTGTTTGACACTGCTTCTCTGAGAACAGGAGCAGGAATCATATGACTGCTACAAATATGCTGTTTTGAGTCCTTCACTGTCTTAGAAATTTTGAATCACTGTACTAGGAGTTTTCATTTCTCTAAAAAACGCATTGTGTCAACGAATGAAAGTGTTTGTATAATGTGCAAAGCAATAAAACATTCTGCTTATTCCCAGATTTCTCATTCTGTGTACAATAAAGTGTAGAAATTTCCCCCACTGAACTTTTAAAAGAATAAAACTGCAACATCCTTCAGTATGATATATAGTTGTAATGAAAATTGTTCACATTTAAAGTTAGTCCAGACTATTATTGAATTATATAAATTAAAACAACTAGAGTGTTCAGTATGAATAAAATATAGCCCATAATTAACTAATGCTGGCATTAAGCTATTACTCACAATTTAAAATTATAATCTAATTTATATTGTGCTCTGTTGTATGATTATTCCAAGGTAGTCCATGATAAAGTCAATGCAATCAGTGAAGTGTATATTGAAAATTTTGTAAAAGAAGCAGAAACATAAATGCTGAACTATTGAACATTGCAGGAGTTAGAAAAAACAGGTATGAGTGTGGGGGACCATAAAGAGTTTAGATGAAGAATAAGAAAAGTTTGATAAAACATGCTCACGTCTATTAATTTATAACAGAACTTTAAGACAGTTTACAAATAATTAGCAATCAGCTCTCACCAGGGCTAGTTCATCCATAATAAAACTTGAAATCATTGAAAACTGAGTTTGGAGTCTGAGTTTTATTAACAGTTTTTTTTTTGACTTGCAAATATTTCTTTCAGACTGGAAGCAAGAACAAAGTTTTCCTAGATACTTTTTTTTTAATGACTGTCTTTGTGGTTTTGCTTTGTTTTCTGAATCTAATACTATGACACTTCAAGGAACTCATCAACTATTTTGACTTTTCCATAAAGGTTTGGCTAAACCAGAAACTTAAGGAGAAACTCTAGGGGCGTGGATTTCAACAACCAGAAAACAAAAATAATGAAAAGTGAAGTGAGGTGCAAACTAGGTCAATTTTATAGTATTTATAGACTATATACATATGTTCATGTAGTATGATTCATATAGTTTTAATGAATACATAGTTGCATGCAGTTGTCTATACATTCCAAATGCTCAAATGCTACAGGAAAAGGTGATTTAGAAATAGCTAAGAGAGTAGATGGATACAAATATTTAAATCAAGCAATGAATGCTAGTGTCAGTCACGTACAAAGGGATTTTATACTGGTCAGGCACTAGATTATATACTTTCTTTTAGAAAGATATTTATTACAGGAAGGTCCGCCTGGTGATTTTTAATGGAATGCAGTGATGATTAATTTAAATAAATACTGAATAACTGGACAACAAAAAGTTCGTTTGGGCCACTTACAATATTTTCCAGTTTGCTTACAAACTTGTCAGTAAGATGCACAGAATAGCTCTCTATACAGCCAGAGACTCCATGCTTGAGAGGGAAACACCACAAGAATGGCAAACACATCTTCACCTAGGTGCCTACCCTCAAATATATGCAGAAGCTGAAAGAATAGCCTCCCTTAAGGGGAAATGAAATGATCCTACATCAAGTGACAGTCACTTAATGTTCGCTATGCCAACATGTTAGAATTGCCAGGGGAAGAAAAAGGCAGACAAAAAGAATAAAGCCAGAGCACGTTATAACAAAAAGGCTAAAAAGTAAGACACAGCCAATTATTTAACCAGAGCGTTCAAGACAATTTAACCACAACATTCAGAGATTACAACTGGCAATATTAATTTAAAGGGGAACTACCCACACCATTTAGGCTCTAACACAGAATTCCAATATATTCACACTGGTGGCTGCCTTTTATATACAGAAAGCTAAAATGAGAGAGAAGGGCATACTGATTTGCTGTAGCTCATGAAAGGCACTTTATTGTGTAGCCTTAGAAAAGGGACAAGGCCCAAAGCACTAAATGATACCCTCTGATTAGCTGGATTTCCATCTGAGGGAAGGGAGCAGAAGTAGAGTGGAGTGACCATGAGTTAGCATTAGGTGCTGACAGGGTAGGCTGAGCTTCAACATAGAGCAATAATTTCACCAGTTCAATACTGAACAAAGTTTTGAATTCAGCATGACCATTTGTAAGTTTTATTTTCTTATTCTAGTTAGCCCATTCCAAAGTATATAAGTGGTGTAAGTTATTGTTTGATACATATAATCATGACTGACTTGTTAGACTTTCACAAACAGGATTTCATACTAAATACTATTGTGTCAGAAGGAAAATTTTACTTATGTTGCTTAGGGTTGCTTCAACTTGTTTAATCTCATTGTTCAAAAGACAAAAAGAAAGCATTTCCTCCCCCACCCCATCCACATCTCAAGACAGAGAAACCAAAGAAGCTGTATAGTAACAAAAGAGGAAGCCGTGCTAGTCTATACACTATCAAAACAAAAAGCAGTCAAGTAGCACTTTAAAGACTAGCAAAATGGTTTATTAGGTGAGCTTTCGTGGGACAGACCCACTTCTTCAGACCATAGCCACACCAGAACAGACTCAATATTTAAGGCACAGAGAATCAAAAACAGGAAGCAAGGAGGACAAATCAGGAAAAGATAATCAAGGTGAGCAAATCAGAGAGTGGAGGGGTGGGGGGAAGGTCAAGAATTAGATTGAGCCAAGTATGCAGACAAGCCCCTATAGTGACTCAGAAAGTTCCCATCACGATTTAAACCATGTGTTAATGTGCCAAATTTGAATATAAAAGCCAGCTCGGCTGTTTCTCTTTCCAAAACGGTGCGATAATTCCTTTTCAGTAACACACATACCTTTAGGTCATTGACAGAATGCCCCATTCCATTAAAATGTTGACTAACTGGTTTGTGGATCTGGAGTGTTTTGATGTCTATTTTGTGCCCATTGACCCTTTGTCTAAGGGAGTTAGAAGTCTGTCCAATATACAAAGCAGCTGGGCATTGTTGGCACATGATGGCATACATGATGTTAGTAGAGGAGCATGAGAAAGTGCCCGTGATTCTGTGAGTAACCTGGTTAGGTCGAGTGATGGTACTTCCAGAGAACATATGTGGACAAAGCTGGCAGCAGGCTTTGTTGCAGGGAAAGGTTCCAAGACTGGTATTCCTGGGGTATGGACGATGGCTGTTAGTGAGGATCCTCATGAGGTTGGGAGGTTGTCTGTAGCAGAGAACAGGCATGTCACCCAGGGCATTCTGGAGTGTGGTATCCTGATTAAGGATAGGTTGTAGGTCTTTAATAATTCGTTGCAGTGGTGTGAGTTGGGGGTTGTAGGTGATGACCAGTGGTGTTCTGTTCTTGGCTTTTTTGGGCCGATCTTGGAGTAGCTGGTCTCTGGGTATTCGTCTGGCCCTGTTGATTTGTTTTTTTACTTCTCCTGGTGGGTAATTCAGGTTTATGAATACTTGGTAAAGTTCTTGTAGTTTTTGGTCTCTGTCAGTTGGATCAGAGCAAATGCGATTCTACCTAAGAGCTTGACTGTAAACAATGGATCTAGTCACGTGTGCAGGATGGAAACTAGAAGGGTGTAGATAAGTATAGCGATCAGTAGGTTTTTGGTATAGTGTGGTACTGATCAGGCCATCCTTGATTAGTACTGTAGTGTCCAGGAAATGTATCTCTTGCATGTTGTAATCAAGGCATAAGTTGATGGTGGGGTGTAGATTGTTAAAGTCTCTGTGGAATTCCTCTAGAGCCTCTGTACCATGGGTCCAAATCATAAAGATGTCATCAATGTATCTTAAGTAGAGGAGTGGTAATAGGGGACGAGAGCTGAGGAATCGTTGTTCCAGGTCAGCCATAAATATATTAGTATATTGTGGGGCCATGCGGGTGCCCATAGCAGTTCCACTAATCTGGAGATATAAATTGTCCCCAAAACGGAAATAATTGTGTGTGAGAACAAAGTTACAGAGGTCAGACCCCAGATTGGCTGTGGTGGCATCAGGGATGGTATTCCTGATTGCTTGTAATCCGTCTTTATGTGGAATATTAGTGTACAGAGCCTCTACATCCATTGTGGCAAGGATGGCGTTATCAGGAGCTTTTGCGATGTTTTGTCATTTCCTCAGGAAGTCGGTGGTATCTCGGATATAGCTGGGAGCGTTGGTGGCATAGGGTTTGAGGAGTGAGTCCACGTAACTGGATAGTCCGGTGGTAAGGGTGCCAATAACTGAAATGATAGGGCGTCCAGGGTTTCCAGGTTTGCGGATTTTGGGAAGTAAATAGAATAATCCAGACTGCAGCTAATTCTTGACCTTCCCCCCACCCCTCCACTCTCTGATTTGCTCACCTTGATTATCTTTTTCTGATTTGTCCTCCTTGCTTATTGTTTTTGGTTTTCTGTGCCTTAAATATTGAGTCTGTTCTGGTGTGGCTATGGTCTGAAGAAGTGGGTCTGTCCCACAAAAGCTCACCTAATAAACCTTTTTGCTAGTCTTTAAAATGCTACTTGATTGCTTTTTTTTTTCAAAGAAGCTGTAATATAATTTGAAATATAAGAAGATCTAGAATGAATGGACAGACACCATAATCCAAGAAAAAACATCCATAATACAAGACACTCAGATAAATAGTGTATGTACTGCCAAAGAAGAGTTTCATACTTAACACTGTCCTATTTTGAAGAGTGTGTTGCCTAACAAGGAACAAATAAGAATAATAATTTAAAAAAATGATTTGTATTTTTGGCAATTTTAAGCCATGGCAGAATCTTGCTGCCATGACCTGAACTCATTGAGGGGAACTAATATCAACAAGAGGAAAATAAGCAAAAAAAGCATTGCAGGAATTAAATCTGATGGTAACAAATGCATAACTATGAATGTTTGTGTATAGTATAGAAAGAGAAAAACATACTTTATGGAAGAATATTTTTAATGGGCCAGGGAAGAATCCAGAGTGGGAAAAATATTTATGTATTGCAAGACTAGTGTCCAGTGATCCCAAAATTGTTAAGATTCCTGGTTGCCAATGTAGTTCAACAGAGCTGGCTGAATATGGGAATTTTTGGTTGCTGGTAATTTTTAAAAGTTTTTATGGATTGGACTGAAAATTATTTTTTTAATTTATGGAGAATTGAAATATTTAATTTTGTTTTTAGTTTTGACCATTTGTAATGATTTTGCATTTAAAAATATAATTGCTGTGTTTTAAACAAAATAGTTTGACTGAAAAAATCAAAATGTTTTCTTTCAAAAACAATTAAACAAGATAGGTTTGTTTTCTTTCCCAAAATAAACAGTTTGGCAAAACAGACTAATTTCTGAACAGATCTGGTATTGCCAAATCTGTATTTTACTTTTTCCAAGGGAAAATAGTGTGGATGGCATATTTTATCCAGGTTCATATCTGATCTGTAATTAGCGAAACTAAGTAAGTTTGTGTCCTCACAAAGTTATTTTGTTCCCATCAGTGGCAATCCATCCTTGCTCAGCTTCAGTCAAGTCCTGTAAAAATGCATCCAAACCCAGATTTTAAAATTAGACTGTGATGGAAAAAAATATGAATATCTATACAGGAGTGAAACTGTAATTCACATTGCCTACTAACGATACATGAAGGGCTTGTCTACACTTGCCCCCAACTTCGCAGGGGGCATGTTAATCAGGGAGAAGGGAGATTACTAATGAAGTGCTGTAGTGGATATGCAGCACTTCATTAGGCTAATTCTCCCCCAAGGCAACTTCAAAGTGTCAAACTTTGAATGGCCAGAATGCGTGTAGCAGTGGGCACTTCAAAGTGCTTGTGCTATTTCAAAGAGCCTTTGCTCCTCACAATTCTGGATCACTTCAAAGCACTTCAAAGTAGCACGGGTACATGCATGCTGGCACTTCAAAGTCTGACACTTCAAAGTTGCCTCAGGAGAGACTTAGCCTAATGAAGTGCTGCATGTTCACCATGACACTTCATTAGTAATCTCCTGTCTCCCTGATTAACATGCCCCCTTTGAAGTTGGGGGCAAGTGTAGACCTAGCCTAACAGATGTAATATAGAAACATACAATGAAATGGTGCTACACTGAATCCCTGCAGATTAATACAATTTCAGCATGGGCAAATGTGCTATTAAAGAAACAAACTGAAATCTGCAAGGCAAATAGGACTGAAACCAAACTGTTAGTCCAGGACAGGACATTAGACAGTCCAATAAAACTGCATGGTTCACAGAGCTGAAGGCTGCTGCAATCTTTAATCGCATGAGAACAGATACAAAGACCATGCAACAGAGTTAATAAGCAGATCATTACAGTCTCTGACCAAAGCACTTTCCTTACTGACCTAATCGAAATCCAGAATGAAAATTATGGTAAAATGTATGATGAACCAGTTAGCCTGGAGCTCAGTTTCTTCCACCTGTGCTGGAATCTCAGCTTAATGTGGTATATTAAAAACCAAAAGGAAATTAGATTACATAGCAGAAGAACTCCTGTTTCTGTAACACAAGCATACAGACTTTTAAATGTGAGTGGTCGGACTCACCTTTCAATTGCTCATTGTGGCCCTGAAATAAAGCTATCTGTGTATTTGTATACCCAATATTAATCTAAACATTTCATGACCCTTAATGCATTAGTTCTCACAAAATCCCTCTGAAGTAGGTGGTACTCTTACATTCATTTTACTCCTGGGGAACTGAGATGGGGCACTATGGGCCAGAATATTAATTGTATGCAGGCACTTCAAGAGAAGCACATGGTGGAATTTTCAAAAGCAAAATCAGTGGGAGTTACTGGTTTAGATTTTTATGAAAATTCCATTAGTGCTTAAATTACTTAAGTACTTAGGACTTAAATGATTTTAAAAATCTGGCCCCAAATTCCTTTTGTATGGCACATGGAAATCCTGTAACTGACCAAAGAATTAACAAAAAAGTTTCCCAGGTCCGAAACCTGAACCACCTGACCATTCTTACTTTCCAGTAATAGAAGAGTCAAATTGTGAAAAAGTTATTCTGCCAGAGAATTCAGCTACAAATGATGATAGCTATAGGGTGATTGCACTTAAATTCACAGACTAGGAGGAATTTAGGTTAGTTAGTCTAGGGCAGCTGCTCCAACTCTCCTAGTTATGTTGAGCAGTATCTAATTCCTCAAGTTTTTCAGCTGAAAGCAGTGTGACTCATTTATTATGCTGGTTTTCAGTGTGGTAAGGGGGGGCATAATCTGGCCATTTATGTGTGGCAGTATGTGAACCTTTGTAAAGCAATCCGTTGAACACATTGGCTATCTAGTATCTTGACAGATAAAAGGAGGGACAACAAAGTCAATTGTTCAATGGTGCTTAACAACAGTATGGGAAAAGAGCCTCATACCAACCTTCCCACCGCAGCTGCAGCCCCAGTCACCAAATGGAGGATGAGGAATACTCTTTCTGGCTCATCCATGAACATTCACTTGTGTTCTCTAATGGCCCTCCATATTTACTACACCCCACTTGACCATGCTTTTGCAAACTGAGCAATTGTGTGAAGGGTTTTCCCACTTGCTGAATTCCTTAAGACCATACATGTCCTTTCGCTATTTCACAGCTTTGGTCTTCCTCACTATTGCAGGTGGTTCTTAAATTGGACATAAAGTACAGCCTGTGGCAAACAGTCTTGAGTCATGCACTCCACACGTCTCAACAGTGGAGGCTGTGAAATCCAGCATAGTCTGCATAGACAGTAGTCTGGCTCTCCTAAAGTTTTGTAATTGGTGATCCATTGTTTTAAGTCACTCCAAGGATTTTTCTGAGACACTGAGTTGTAAACTGTACAATCTTTGCTCCTGCTTCACATTTATAATCCAGCTTTTAGGACTATAAAGGAGGGTTCTTTGGAGACAAGCCTGATAAACAGACACGGTTGTGTTCAGGGTTAACAACTTGTTGCTCCAAACACATGAAGTAAGTTTGCCAAAGGTGACAAAAGAATTGTAGCTTCTAAAATCAAATTGACTATGGAGGGTAATTTAGCTGTTAAGAGTTGAGCCAAAACAGTAGAAGTGATTCATGTCATCCAGATCTTTGTTATGTACACATAAAAAGTCTTCAACATGGTTAGCATGATGGTACCTTATGATATGACAACTATTTTCTTGACACTGTTTGCTGTGCAAAAACTTGGTGTATGCATCAGACTTTGCTCATGATCTGCAATTCATCTGTGAAAAGCAGACCCTGAATAGTAAGCTGGGATGGCATACCTTCTCTCTATAATTGTCTCACGTTAAACTGCCATCCACCTTCAATTCAATTAGTATGCAAGATCGATCATTTCCAAAGACTTAAGAATGGGAAGAATTTGCCAATGTCATTGAGTATTAAGATGCAGCCTTGCTTCATACCAATATCGATTCTAAATGCAGGTGATATTTCATTTTGGATGGTTTGTATAATTCTCAAACACATGTTCAAGTGCACTTTGTAACTTTGCACAAGTATCAAAATCCTTCATGTTTGTGATGCTGAGGCAAAGTTTGCCTTTGCATAACAGATACTTTTAAAGAGGTCTTAAAGATAAAAGAAGTTGGCCCTAACCAAGAACATGATCAGTGCTGAAATCAGCACTATGCATTGATCAAGCAGGCAATACATCATAAATGTTTCTGTGATGGATCAGGATGAAGCCAAGTTGATGCCTATGTCTGGAATGAGAGTGGCTCCATGTGACCTTACTGCTGCGTTGAGGAAAACCACTTTTAAAAACAATCAGATAACAAGAGGCACAAAGCTCAAGGATACACCGGCTTTTTTTGTTGGGACTACCTGTGCTGTTTTGAGCAATGACATGCCCCCAGTACTCCCACTCCTAACCCATATGAACAATGAAATATTTTACTAATTAAAGTATTTCATCATCACTCATAGAGATTTAGCTAGAGAGGCCCAGCTAGGATCAGGTCTGTAAGCATCAAACCTTCACTTCTGGCCCTATAGTGTTACTCAGGGGTAGCCCCCAAATGGTTGAGAGGGTGAACACTAAGGCTACAAAATTTGCCACTTTTTTTTAGATTAGCTCAGACTAGTGAACATAACAAGAAATTTCAGAGGGACTTGATAAAGCTAAATGAATGGATGGAATAACGATTGATACAATTTGCTCTCTGTAAATACTAGCTAATACACATGGGAAGGAATAATGTAATCTAGTCATAAATGTTGCTCGGTTCTAAGTCAACTGTAATCATTCATTAAAGTGATTTTGGTATCACAGAACAGATAAAATTATCTGCTCAGTGTTCAATGGCCATCAAATGTTAGAGGCCCTGAAAAATGGGAAAGACGATATAAGGAATGTTAGTGTGTAATTCAAGAGCACAACCACATCTGCTGGTCATCTTATCTCAAAAAGTTACATGTAAAGGATTCAGGCTTGTGTATAGGCAGTGAATAGTGGAATGGAAAGCCTTCTGTAGAAGAAGGATTTCAAAAGATTGTATTGTTTAGTGCGGAGAGGAATAAGAGGGATCTTGTTGGAATTAGATGGAAGATGCTTTGCTTACTCTCACTCACCCATTCTCATAATGCAAGAACATTTAAGAATGCTGGAAAGTAATGCATGTAAAATCAGCTAAAGGAGAAATGATATCGAAGCATAATTATCCTGTGGAATTCTTTGCCACAAGGTGGCATTGAGGTGAGTACTTTAGCTGGATCCAGAAAAGGTTTAGATACTTATTGTGAAAAAAAAAGAGAATAGCAATTATATGAAGTAGAATAAAAAATAGAAGGAATCTATATCTGCATATTTTAGGGTATGAACCAATTCTAAATGGAGAATTGGGGAGATCTTTCCCTCATGGACAGATTATTCCACAATTTTCTGCTGCTGGAGTCTCTTGTAACTCCTTTCAAATTGTCTGGCACCAGCCTCTTGTACAGAATGGGTTGCTGGATAAGAGGTACCATTAATCTGATCTGTTTTTGATATTCCTATTGCTAGTATTTCATCTTTATTTAATCTTTGTTTTACCGTTATTAGGTGAATTTTCTGTTGAAGGACTGTAAGTAAAATCTTTCACCTTTTCAACATCAGTTTACATATCATGTAACTATTGTTGCATGACTCCCATTAAATAGAATGTATGCTAATACTTTCCCAGTCACCAGCATTTACTGTACTGGTAAAGCATATTATAAGGATAAATGAGTGAAGAGCTATCCAAAGATGGTCATGCCATTTAAATGTCTGTAATCTCTTTGGAATACTGTGTGCTTTATTGATGTGTTGATACTTTATTGATATTGGTGGCTTTTACTCAGACTATGTCTACACTACCAATTAAATTTGATTTTATTAAATTTGATTTTATAACTCTGGGTTTTTAAAATTCAATTTTGAGTATCCTCATTTCACACAAAGTGGAGTTTGTGCTGGCACACAAAAGTGCATTGTGAGAACCTATCCTACAGTTCCTTCTGCGCCCTCTTCCCGGGCACCGCTATACCCCACCACTGGCAGCACTCACCCTGCTGCCAGGTTCCTGGGTCCCTGCAGCTTGAGGGAGTCAGGAAACTGACTAGCAATGCTACACCTGGCTCATAGGAGCTGGGAGCCAGTGCTCTGGTCATTTTCCTGGCTCCCGCAAGTGGTGGGGAGCCGGAAGCCACTTGCAGCAGTTTTGTGAGTTTTCCAGCTCCTCATCACTTGCAGAAGCTGGGAAACTGACCAGGGATGCTGTGCTAGTCAGTGTCCCAGCTCCTGCAAGTGGCAGGGAGCTGGGACCCAGGTACAGCAGTGCCAGTTAGCCTCAAGAGGCTAATGAATTCAATTCAAAGATATAGTGCTTGCACACTGCCTTCTTTCAAACTGTTAAATTTAAACTTGATGCTGCACCCACCTGGTTTTGATGATATTATGCTGTCGATATTAGTGCTCTCTAAATCGAGCTAACAGTATTTACAGTGAAGATAGTCACTTGGTACAAACAAGCTGACTGCCTTAAGTTCAAATTTATCTTGAAGAGTAGACGTAGCATCAGTTCTAAATCTCTACTTTGATCCTGGTCTTTGTATATTTTTATTTGGGAATGGAAAATTAAGAGGAAAAGTACTGAAAACAAAAATATTGTTGCATATATGTTAATCTTGGTCTCCCATGTTTTTTAAAGTTCTGTCCATATTTGCATAGCAAGAATGCTCAAACAAGTAGCATCTTGCATTGTGTAATCTTGTTTTGTGATTGCATTAGAATGTCAACTCCCATCGCAAATAAAGTTAAGTTGTAGCCCTTGTGGTTGCAGAGAGAGGCTTGAAAACGTGATCCTAAAGGTTCAAACAGAAGATGGCAAATATGGAGAATGCAAAATGGTAAAAATCATCTTATTTAAGAAACCTTGTACTTGTGAGGTAGGAACGGCTGACAAGCATTTGGAGCGGGCAGTACTACATGCTGGAGAATCTAGGCTGTTTCATGGTGCTGTCATTGAATCCACTGTGTAGAATCCCAGAAGCAAGCTGATGACACAGGGCTGGTGATGTCAAACAACCTCCTTCCACTGATAATGAGGGAGGAGCACAAAAGAGAGGGGCCAGGCCCCTGAGTACATGGAGGTGTCCCAGAGCCTTCCCTTTAGCAAGGAAATGGGAAAGGTTTTAATTTAGAATTTGATTTAAGTGAGAGAGACTTTTTCATTAGTGTAGCCGTTACTCAGTTGGGAGCTGTTGGAAGAAATTAAAGTACATTGGCAATCTGTATGCTCTGGGTGGGAGTGGGACCTATCAATTTCTCTACCTATCAGTTTAATCACTTAAATACCAGGGCATCAGAGTTATGTTTTCTCTTCCCCAAATCCATGCACAGTATCTCCATGCAAAATCCAGTTTAAAAAACCCATAAAGGCACAAGTCATGTTTTAATGGAAGCAATTTCAAGCACCCCTCCCCCCTTTATATTTTCACAATGCGAATTTCTGTGCTGCTAACATAGCTTTTTTTCCCCTCATTGGTGCAGTTTAAAAATCATACAGAAAAGCTTTTTAAAAATTAGGCAAGTGAAAACATACAATGTCAAATGGACCTTGGCCTTTGATAAAAATGAAGAGAAAACAGTTTGAAGAGAAGAATGTGTTGTCTAAGTAGCACCTTATAGACCAACATATAGTAGACAATAAGCTTTCGTGGGCAACAACCCACTTTGTCAGATACATTGACCCAGTGCATCTGATAAAGCGGGTCTTTGCCCATGGAAGCTTATGCTCCATTACATCTGTTAGTCTATAAGGTGCCGCAGGACTTCTCATTGTGTTTGTGGGTACAGCCTAACCTGGCTACACTCTGATACTTGTCTCAGTATTTCACTTATTGGCATGCAGGGTCCTCCTTTCTCATAGCCTACCATAAAGTTTTGAAGTCTGTCTTTCTTTTTCTTTCTTTCCCGTCAGAAAAAATTATGAAAGTGTCACTTTCTCTTTGCAGTTAATTCAGGAGAGATCCTCAATTCGAGCAGGGCACATTTTCATGCAAATACAGCAGCAGTTTCCAGCCCCCTAATAGCTTCTTACAAATGATGTGCCATTACAACGAGGTTTATTTAAACAAATTTAATACATCTTTAATCAAGCTGGAGAGCATTTTCAAAGGTCACGCTCCAAATCAGGATCACTGTACAGAGCTTATCAAAGTATTAGCTTAAGGGGGAGGGAGAATTATTTCTTGGACAAGTAATTTTAGGCAAATCTTTATTTACATTTTTATTCAGTTATTAAATTTTATTCCTTTCCCTCCTCCTCCTAGTCTCCATTTATGAACCTCTAAGAAAGTCTGTAAATGGAGCCATAAGCATATCACAGCAGTGAGTGTTTCCAGGGGCAATTCCTTTGAATGTAGAGGTCCTATAAAAAGCAAGGATGAAGTCAGGTTTTTTTTATTTTTTTTTAAACACAAGCTATATGTATCCATTTAATACAACAAGCCTTTGCCTAAGGTTCTAATATTAGGGGAAATATATGATTATCTATATTTTAAATTAACAAAACAAATTCTGAACTTAATGGGTATTTAAGGATGTGTGTGTATTCCTGCTGAGCAAGGACAATTGTTCATGTCACTCCCATTAAATCTAATGGGAATTACGCTAATGTGTCAAGAGACTCTACCCCAAATCTGAACTCTGAATTTTTTTTTGTAAAAGTTTCTCTCTAAATAGGTCTCAAACATGTCATACTGGCATAACAAGTGGTTTTCTGTACTGTATACCTTCCTAAGTCTACAGTGAGAACCCCAGCCCTGATATTCTAATATGCTCTAAGTAAATATAATGATTTTCAAGAGCAACCTTGTAGTCATAAAATTCAGTCTTTTGGCCTTCTGCTTTATAAAAGTAACTAATGAGACATCAGGATTAAAGGGGAAGTGAACTCTGTAGGCGCACAGACAGAAATGCTCCTGAGATTTTAATATTCATTAAATTTCAAACTTATTAATACAGAGAAATAAAACTGAACATCTGAAAAGCTAATGAAGTTCTGGCACAGGGTTCTGTTAATCCTTTTTGCTTTTTCCACAGCTCACCTTTTTGCTAGCATTTGATGATAGGGTTAAAAGGAACAGCGTAAAATAATAATGAAAAGGCTTAACAGAAAATCAAGCAGTCCTGTATCACCTTAAAGTCTAACACTTTTATTAGGCAATAAGGTAAGTATTAACAAATAAATAAAAGTGTTAGTCTTTAAGATGCGACAGGATTTTTGTGTTTTTGGTGAAGCTACAGACTGACACAGCTACCCCTCTAAAGAAAATAATGATGGCAGGACAATGAGTTGGACGGTTGATGTCAAGCAATGTCCTCCACCCCAGCCCTCTCTCCATGCAGATAAATACCTTTCACTAGCACCTATCAGAGTTAACACAGCTTCTAGCTCATGTGCAACGAACTATTCACAATAAATACAACTCATTCATGTCTGTGAGTTCTTATGACTTTAATGCAGGAATTTCTAATATGGGTGCTTCTTTTGTAAATATGGACCACCACCATCACCCCCAGTGGGCCCTGCCCTTCTACCTGCCCCACAATTGTCTCTCCAGATGATTCTGCCCTCCCAACTCTCACTCCAGCCAGCCCAGGTTTAGCCCCTGCTTGGCCCAAGGATCCCCCACCTCTGCTCAGTCTGGAAATCACACACATGCACATGCACACACATGACCCAAAGCACCCCACTCCCCACTCAGCCCAAACACCCTGACACTCCGCAATTGCCCCAAACACCCCCCAGATCATCCAAAAGATCTCCCCCTCACACACCACTTGACCTGGGAGGGGGAGGATTACCTAAGGTAGGGGCCGGGTGGTGGATTACAGCAGCAGCCACAGAGGATCACCTCCTCTGACCACCCACCTCACTCACTGTGCAGAGCTCTATCTTAGCCTCCTGGCCTGCTGACCCCCCACTTCACCTCGGACATCTCGGAGGCCTTCAGCAGGACAGGAGGCAGTGGAAGAGTGCCCCGTCATGAGTGTAGATGGGCATGGGAAGCTGGCAGAGGCCATCCCCCACAGTTGCCACTGCCACTACCTAACCACTCCCTGCCCTGGTAATACCTGGCCAGGCTGGTTGGGGATGGGGTCAGGGGTCTGGGTGGGCATGGAGCAGGGAAGGAGTGGCTCATTGGGAGATGCACTCACACTGTCTGTGCACACACCCCTATGTACAGACCTGTAACATTTATCAGCAGCAGGATGAGGTTTTACAGAGAAAGTTTCATGTATGAGTCTAATAATTTGTGTTTGTTTTTCACTCTTTAGCTGTGACTCTTTTGTGATTCCCAAAGCAAATGAGGGGAACAATTTGCCTTCCAGCTTTCCATCAAAACTCAGTGTAGAAATTTGTGAAAAAATAATAGGACAGCTCTTCAGCCCAGTTTAACATATGTTGCATAATTTCAGAAGGAGGGATGCAAGGGTGGTTTTACTCCTGGGCTGGACTGGTTTCAGAAGTAATTTCATCTGACCACAGAACTAAAACCATGTGATATTTGTATAAAAACCTAATCACAACTAATTCAGCTCAAAAAGTGATTAAGAAAAGTAAAATGCTTCTTCGAAGTCAATGACAAAATTCCCATTGAATTCAACGATCCACGATTCCACCCAAAGTGCTTAACATTTAGCACAAATCATTCCTGATAATCCATTGAGGGGGAAAATAAAACAGAATTTACAACGTTGTGAATTAAACTAAGAAACTAATTCTGGAAGCCAAAGATAACAGGGCCACAGTCAGTCAGTCCGTCCGTCCGTCACCCCCGGCCATTCAAACTCTCACCAGAGATTCTCTAAATAACAAGGGATCCTCCTGTAGCCAGCTGCCTTGACTGCTCACAGCTGGCAGAAAGGGCCAAATGCAGAGGATAAGCTATGCTGATATACTTGCATGTGCAGGTAATTTGATTGTTAGAGAAGTATACATTTCAACTGATTGCCCTGCATGTTTAAGCATGGTGGGGGAGAGTATCTGGCCAGCTGGCTGGCTGTATGACAGGAACTTTGCTTTATAGTTTTGGAGGAGATGAAAAGTGCTACAAAAGGGTCAAAATGGTTGCTGACTTATCTCCTGAGAATGAAGGTTTTAAAAGGGTCAGCCGTGTGCCTTAATCCTCCCCCACTTTAGCTGGCAAAATAGTTAGGTGGAGATGTGGGTTTTTTGCCTTCTCACAGAGGGCTCAGATGGGCTGTATTCATGCACAGCATATATTGGCCACATGTTGCAAGTCATTATTAAATGTAAGGCAGATGTCCAGCACAGGTACTCCATAGAGATATATATAGTGACCAGAAAATAGCTTGGAAAAGGGCTTATAAAGAGGTATTCAGTAAAGGACTGGATAGGAGCAGTTGGGGACTGCAATGATTGGTTTGACAGTGAGCCAACTCCTCAATACTATAGCCCACCTTAACCCCCCTTTGTGGGGCAGGGGTATATCCTACCTATGGATTTGCTGGAGGGACCTGGATGGAAAAAGAGGGGGAACTGGAAGATGCCTCCCAGGTAAATATGGAAGAAATGTGGGGTTACCTGTATACTTGTATCTGTTGGGTAATCCCAGAGATCTAATAGTACAGTTGTGGCCTGATAAAACCCATAACAAATGTCTCCTGTCCTTCTTTTGATGTAGACAGATAATCTGTAACTGATACTGAAATAAACTGATATGCTGGTTCTGTGCTGTGTTCTGCCAGCTTTGCATGGTAAAGTGTTGTTATAATAAAGCCAAAGAACAGAGCCAGCCAACAACTATTCCTCTACATTTAAAGACTATTAATGTATTTTACTAGAGCAGAGTGAAGAATTCAGAATCTGATTTACTGAATAAATTATATTTTTTACTGTTTGCAGATGACAGTTCCCCAGAATGTATTAGTTATTTAAATTTACATGGGGATTGTGGCTTTTCTTATTTTTCTACTCAATTTATTAATCATGATCAGTTTTCCTGTGGATGTTAAATACTTGATTATCACTCTTTTAACTGTGTACATTAGTTGTGATTGATGACACATGGCACATGGTATGATGTCTTTTCCTTGATTGAATAAGCATGTCTTATATTCTGGAGCATGTGAAGAAGCCACTGGTGTTTTAGATTTCTGGTGGAGTTTTTAGAGATTCCAGATCAAAAGATTTTAGAAAACATTAAGGCTGGAATTTTCAAATAATTTAGGAAATTTGGACACCCATTTTCCAAATCTTAATGGAAAAAATTTCTATATTCAAATCCTGCATATTTTTCCAAAAAATCTCACCCTAAGATAATTTCCTTTTTGGCCAATTCAGGGCACCCTTCTTCCCCTCTACTTATTTTTAAGGCTGTTTTATATAATGTATTGACTGTGTGCAGAGTTTACCTTAAATTTTCTCCTCCCATTTATCCAAAATTTTTGCTTATTTGTGTGCAATTTTAGTTAGGGCAAGTGTGGCTTCCCCAATTGTTTTGTTCACTTTACATCTCTTCCTGCACTCTTGGGAGAAGTTTCATTCCCCTAAGCCATGGCTACACTAGCCCGCTTCTTTCGGAAGGGGTATGGTAATGAGCCACTTCAGCAGATGCTAGTGAGGCACTTCCATGGATATACAGTGCCTCATTAGCATAATAGCAGCTGTGTGCATTTTGAAACTGCCATTTTTGAAGCACATGCCGCTTGTGTAGACGAGGACCTTTCAAAATGACCCCGATTTCAAAATCCCCTTCTTCCCATTTGGTTTTGGGAAGCAGGGACTTTCAAAGTCCGTGAGGTCCTTTCAAAAGCCCCTGTCTACAAGATTGGCGTGCATTTTGAAAGTGGCAGTTTCAAAACACATGCAGCTGCCATTATGCTAATGAGGCACTGTATATTCATGGAAATGCCTCATTTGCATCTGCCAAAGTGGCTCATTACCATGCCCCTTCCAAAAGAAGGGCACTATTGTAGCCATGGCCCCACTATATCAAGAGGTGTCTTGTTCCAGAACAAATATTAAAGTTATTGCAAAAGTCTGTGAGCGTGAAGCTTGCTTAGGCCGTGGCTACGCTACCCCTCCTTTTCAAAAGGGGCATGTGAATTACATCTGTGGAAATGCAAATAAGGCACTGATATGAGTATTCAGTGTTTCATTTGCATAATGGCAGCCACCATCTTGTTGAAAGTGCTGATTTCAAAATAAAAATAGCTATGTAGCCGGGGTTCCTTCAAAAGGGTACCCTGATTTCAAAAGCGCCTTCTTCCCAAATTTTTTTTAGGAGGAAGGGTGCTTTTGAAATCAGGGCACCCTTTCGAAGAAACCCCAGCTACACGGCTATTTTTATTTTGAAATCAGCACTTCTGACAAGCTGGGTGGCTTCTATTATTCAAATGAAGAACCGAATATTTATGTCAGCATCTCGTTTGTATTTACATGCTCCTTCCAAAAGGGAGGGTTACTGAAGCCATGGCTGTAGTCAAATGATTCCAAATAGTGAACCCAAGAAAGGGTATTTGTGTGGCTGAAGTGAATTAATTTCTAATTATAAATGCATACCCTGCAAAAAAATAAAATAAAATAAAATACAGAATCTATGTCTACACTAGCCCAAATCTTCAAAATGGTCATGCAAATAGCCATTTCGAAGATGACTAATGAGGCGCTGAAATATATATTCAGTGCCTTGTTAGCATGCTGCCGGCTGCGGTACTTCAAAATTGCCACAGCTCGTTCAGATCGGGCTCCTTTTCAAAAGGATTCCACCAACTTTGAAATCCCCTTATTTCTATGTGCTGATAGGAATAAGAGGATTTCGAAGTTGGTGGCATCCTTTTGAAAAGGAGCCCCCTCTGGACGAGCTGCGCAGCAGCGAAATGCAGCAATTTCGAAAAGCTGCTGTCAGCGGCATGCTAATGAGGTACTCAGTATGTATTTCAGTGCCTCATTAGTAATCTTCAAAATGTCCATTTTCATGGCCATTTTGAAGATTGGGCCTAGTGTAGACACGGTCAGAGAGAGAGAGAGAGAGAGAGAGAGAGAGAGAGAGAGAGAGAGAGAGAGAGAAAGAAATTTACCAACTTCTGGTTTTCACATATTCCTGTAAAATAATTTTTAAAAGTATTTAATTTCCATCATCATCTTTCACCAGTATGCTTTTGGTGTTGCTCAGCTAAAACCATTATGTAATTGTTAGTATCAACTCAGTGAAAGCACTTAAAAATAACAGATAAGCAACAAACGGGGGTTTATAAAGCCGCAGGTAAAGGTTAATTCTCAGCTTTCCTCCTACTCTTCAAATACGCTGTCAGAGCATCCACCAGCCTCACCAGTCCCTTAGCAAGGTGGGGGTGGGGGCTGTGCAGTCCTGAAAGGGGTGGGTCTTCGGCAGAAGGGGCAGGGCAGGGCTGGGCTGAGCCGGCCCTCAGCATTGGCCAGAGTGCAATGCACCCTGCCTCATCCTCCCTCTCTGAGCTTTCCAGAGTGTGCTGCATGGTTCTCCATGGGCAATTTAAAGAGTCCCAGGGCTCTGGCTACTGTCACTCCTGCAGTAGCAGTGACAGCGGAGGCCAGGAGCTCCAAGCCCTTTTATAGTGCTGGGCTCTGGGGCACCTGCCCCATCACCTCCTCCCCCACACCCTTCATTGGTGGGCCTGGGTAGCATTTACGCTCATTTTTCTGTACCTGCATAATGAATTCTGATTGCAAATCAGAAGACAGTTGCAAATTAACTATATAATTTGTTACTGGAGTCAGGTAATTCAGTGGTGCAACTTCTTAGCTTTGCACTTGCAATTGAATTGTACACACGTTTTGTGGGTATAAATTGTACCTGAACAAGGGAGGATGTTCACTGGAAAATATTTTCTGAATTATCCTTTTGTCGTGGAACATGATGACTATAATGTGAATTAACTATGTATCCATTTTGGACTCTAATTTTCCCTTTTTATTTAGCAGTTGTGTTAAAAAAATAGATGAAGTATGAGCATTGACACTGAAAATCTTACGGGCCCTTTTGAGGAAACTCAGTTGAGGTAGGGCAAATAGGTCAGTCTGCTATGTAGACAGCATCCACAGCCTTCCAAGATATATGACCCACCAGGGAATGGATAATTTTGTCCAGATAGCACCCTTACATACCCCAATGGTCTCAAAAAGACATTTCTCATGACAGAACATACATGGGATTAAAAATCCAGTCTTGTCTTCCCAGCAAAACGTTCTGTTGCATTTCATTATGCAATGATAATATCCACAATTTTTGTGAATATTCTATTTCTATTACTCATTTACTGTAAATATAACCTCTCAAATTGGTGATCATCATTGACCTGCAGATTGCTTATGGCATTACATTAATGCAGTTTCCCTCTGTTAGGGTAAAAAAGGCAAAAGGCATTTAACATTATTGCAATGTTAAGTTTGTATAGCTGAAATACAAATAAGTCAGAAATGCAAAAATTATTTTTGCACTGCTAATTTAGTTGCATTGCACAATATATTTAACCAGAAAAAAAAAACAAGAACTGGAAATATTATCTCTAGATTTTATACAATACTTCTTTCAGTTTAAATTAAAAAAAAACCCAGCCACCTTCTTTACCCTTATGGTGCGCAGAGGCATATTCTGAGTCTATTGCTTAGCGGCAAAGCATGGTAAATGAAAGCTGGAAATGTAACAGTTAGGATACTTCCAGTGATAACGACAGACTCACTGGGACCCTGGCCAATGCAAGGGGAGCTCAGCTTCATGCCCCTGAAGGAGTAGGGACTCAGGTGGAAGGGGCAGATGCTGGGGGTAACTCCCCCAAGCAACATTCAGTGCTGCCTGGAGTGCACCATGCAGAGATCTTCTCTTCCTTTAAAGGAGAGAAAATTATGAAGCTGACACCCAAAAGCACCTAAATAGCATTGCTCTCTTAGAGAAAGTGCCCTTTCTCTTGCTCTTCAAATCTTCATATTCCTGGATACGTGATGCAAATAGCTGCTGAGTGCAAGTATAGCAGTATAGACAGTAAGAATGACTAGTTGTTACAATAAGGAAATTACATATTAATTCCTACACCTAAAAAATATTGCTGATGAGAGTTACCTATGATTTTTGCTTTTGAAACAAGCAGCAGTGCAAAGCCTATTTTTCCTAGGCCCAGATGCAATTTGAGGCTTTATCTGTCCATTTGCTCATGTTGTTTCTGTGAATTTTTGTATCCCAGTCCTCAACTATACACTTTCACTGAATTTTGACTGCACTTTTCTATTTGAAATCCTATCACTGTACTGCATTTGTTCTACGTTACATTTCTGTGTACACTCGTTTCTCCAGTTAAGCCTTCGGAAGAGTTATAGTGTTTAAAAAATGCATCTGCTATTGTGGTGTACATTATGACAACTCAGGGACAAGCTGTTCTTATGATCTCAGTTATGGACATTCCCTCCAAGTGCCAGGCCTTGGTATTCTTCCCAGTGTACAACACTCCCCCTTCCCTCCATTTGGCTGTGTTAGAGGCCAAGCGATACCTTTATACATCCTTGTGGTCCCTCAGGAGTAGACCTTCAGATGACAAGTTTTAATGTCTTCACCTCTGCCTGGGTGGAACCATATGGTTCTTATGTGGGACCCTGGGTGGCAGCCCATCTGCTTCCAGTCATGTTAAAATGACCATCTCACCAGTTATTGCCTGGAAGACACTTCTCTTTAGGCACCTGCTTGTGGCTGATTAAAGAGACTTAAAACACCACCTCCCAAACAGATTTTTTTTTAATCATTCACAGTAAAGTATGCAGTAAGCAATGAGACTGGGTTAAACCCACAATAGACCCACACACCTGGAGCCTGCATGCAGATCATCACATCTCACAAAGCTTAGGTGAGCCCACTTGTTTCAGGTATATCCTGAAGAGCCCCCATCTTAGTTCAAAGGACCTGCTGCATGCATTGCCCAAATCAATATTTCTCCCAAGGAACTGCTCTGATTATCCCTATCCATTTACACTGTGCTAGGGGTCTTGGTAACATAGATAAGTCACTATTCTGGTGAAAGACAAGTAAGCACTTTTTAGTGAGTAGCGCATCCATTTTTCCCTTAAGCATCCTTGTTATGCTCTCTGTATGTATTTTCTGTATGCCAGTTTTGTCTCCTCCTTCCTTCCCTAGCAACTTCCTTGGTTTAACTCCATGAAATCAACTAGATTAATACCACCCAGATGTTAAACTGAAATCCATATCCCTTGTCCTGCTTACCCAGTAAGGGCCAGAAACTGGGCTTGGTACTTAGCCCAGTTCCTTGGCTGTGTGTTAATCTGTGGAAATGTGACAGCGACTGAAGCTCCCTACCTTCCTTAGCCCTGGAGCCTCACTGGAGCTTCTGCGTGATGGACGTATAGGCTAAGGCTTTGACATTTTGCTTCAGAAAGAAAGGGCAGAACTTGCCAGTAACACCACACAGCCTGACACAGCCTGAAACTGATCTTGAAAACTGATCCACAATTCAGGAAATTTTTGGCACAGTTATGCGCCTTACAAACATGAAAGGGTGTTAGCATCGGTGGAGATATCAGGCATTGTAGGACAAGGGTAATTGCTTGAATGCACTCTTTCACTCCTGCACACTGTAATAATTCTGAGATTGAAAAAGCTACCCAGTAAAAGAGTAGTAAAAGACCTGTAGTTATCCACTTTTGGCATTGTCATTGGAATGGGTCTGACAAATTTCTTAGTGCTCCTCGGAAATACTCCTTGTTCTTATTGTATATGGAGGAGCATTCTCAGTTTCCCACATTTTAAATCAATCTCAGGTTTAAGTGAAGGTGCAGGCTTAAAAGTTATTACAGTTCCACTGTTTCCCCTGATAAATTACATGAATAACATTTGAGACAATGCATTGTTAAATATTTATGTCTAGTACTATAGAACCAGAAAAGGCATAAGAACCCCTAGAAGGATAAATATATTTACCTAAATAAATTACTAAGACAAATATACTCCTATGTGCTCTGTACCAATAAACAGTAGGTATTCACTAAATTGTGGAATATAAATGGCTCATTTCCTCTAAATGTACACTGAAAGATCTATAACATGTTACACATTTCCTGCACTTTGCATATATATTTCAATATTCATCATGAAAAGGCTTGCTGATGTGTCAATATACATTACTTTGCATACATTAAGAAAATATTTTTTTAATTTTACCATTACAGATGTGCTTTGCTATTTGGGGGGGTGGAGAAAGTGGAGATCTTATTTCATGATTAACCCTTTCACAGCTCGTCTTTTTTTATCAACTTGACATTTGCACAAAATGAATTGCTTGCTTAGACACAGCTAACTAAATAAAAGCAGGCCAGAGCTGATAGTATGAAAAATGGATTTTCATTACTGTTTCATTGATTCTTGTAAATAAGGGCCTGAGGCCTGCTCCGAAAAGGCTGCAAACAGCAATAATTTAATCTGAGGTGACATAGACCAAAATGTATGTGGACAAAAATCATCCTTGAATATTAAACAACAGCCTCAAGACAGAGAAAAGTGTTGCAGGCGAATTTAAATGTATGCAGATCGGTGGGTAACATATTTAAAAACAGAAATTAAAGATTCCTGTCATAAATCACATTTGCTGCCATGGATATGCCTTGTTATGCTGGCGTTTAAGAAAACCTGAAAGGTTAAGGCAGTTGGTGCATTAAATCGTACAAGGATAATTAATACTTTTCTTGTGGCTATTTATAAGAAATGGAAAATATAGTCAGATCAGCTGTGGCACTGTAGTAATTTGAGGGGGAAGAAATGAAAGCATGAGTCAATAGTTTTAACTGGACAAATGTCAAATGCTTAATGATGCAGTATCCAAATTCATAGGCCTGTTGAAAGCTATATGTGAAAAACAGATAAAAGAGTTCATTTTTCTATTAAAAATATAATTTGTTTCATTTCCCTCTTCTACACTGCTGAAGAAATAAATTCATTTAGTCAACTGGGATTTTTTTTTAAATTCCCTGAAACTTTAACCAGAGATGTAAAGAGTAATCCATCCTCAACTCTAGAATCCTAATCTTTGTCCTTTATGTTATCTCCTTATTAAAAATACTGCAGTATTTTCAGTGACGGTTCAAAGCTTCAGAGGAATGTTTTGTAAGTAGTAGTATTTTTGGCCATTATGGCAGAACGCAGCAGTAACTTACACAAAGGGTGTCTCATAACAACAATAATGTGGAATGTAATTCCCCTCCCACCCATCTGCTAAAACATTAATCTATTTTTTACCATGGAGTTTACATTCTAACAGCCCCTTCCAAATACTGTAATTCCCCAGGGGAATTACTCCTTCAACACATACCGAACTCCAGTTTATGATCGACCTAGTACTTAAAATTTCTATTTTTTTGTTTTACTTTCATGAATAAAAACAATAAACTTTACTGTTATCAAACATTATTAAAGGGGCTCAGAACAATGAGACAGAAGGTTTATATGACCAATTCTCTTAATATAAAGAGGTCATATATTTTCAGTTGCCACTGCCATTCATCTCTCTTTCACTCTTCCCCCTGAAGCTTGAGAATAAAGATCCTATTAAAAAAACTCTCACAGCCAAATCATCACTTTTCACCTGTTTCATGAAAAGTAAAAGATGTATAAAGTTATTTTTCTTACTTTTTTTCAATATTTTGTTCTCTTTCAAATGAAAACAGGAAGCATTTTCCAGCCCCCCGCCCGGGGGGGAACCTCTCAAATTAGACATGAAAGATATTTTCACTCTGAAGAAAGCTACTGTTACATTTACAGGGTAAATGAATCTTTCAAGACTCTGCATATTTCTGATTTTGCTTAGGGGAAGGATTTCATCACAGTTTTAGTGAAATGAAAAACTGGGTTCAAAGTTTTATCCTGGTTTGGATTTGCAAATGCTCACAAATAGTCACAAAATATTAATCTTTACAGGTATATCAAAGCAAAGCAATAACTGGCAGTTTTCCACAACTCTAATGAAAATTGACTATCTTTGGCAAGTTTTATTTTGCAAAAATCTATTTAAAAAAGCCACATACAAAATGTGATACTGTATAGATTATGATATTCTTAATTGATAATGATGTGTCATTTATATGTGGTTTATTCTGCCAGCACTTCATATTAGATTATTGAATATTGATTATTTTTACTGCAGTTTTGGACTACCCTGTAGCATATATATTAACTTGAAAATTAATAAATGCTCCTGAGATTTACTACTGCCCCAACAATATTCTATAGCTAAAACATGGGGCAAATACATTACGATGCACACGTTACTTCATATCTATTCTTGAAACTAACTTGAGTTTCACAGAGAGTGTAGAAAGTCAGAGATATTTTTTCCCCTGCTAGATGGAAAGTTACTTGAAACAGCTAAAAGTTTGACAAAGAATGTTTAAATAATAGCTTTTAAAAGCTTGCATTAAAATGGTTGGGTCAATTGAGGAAAATACTTCCTAAAGAGTATCATGCCTGCAACAGCTTGCACTTAGTAAGTATGGGAAAGTTATGGAAGGGCCATGTATTCTAACAGTAAGCATACTGGCATTCATCACCTTTCACCAGAATGAAAATCTGCCTGCTTTTTATATTATGCTCAAGTGTTTGAACATCAGTGACTGATACAGTTATGATAGAGACACTTCTGGCGGGCATATTGGAAGGAGGAATATTTAATGCTCCAATACCATAGGTAAGTGGTTACATTTGCATTCAGTCACACTGTAACATTTCAGTACTTGTAGCTTGATAGCTGGTTATATATCATAAGCCATCATCAACAGGTGTTAAATTCAGAGCTTTGTTGCAGTCAATCTTTTGCAAACCAATTGTTCAGCACCTGTTGAGCAGAACAGCATCCTCCACCCCTCTCTACCAAAAAAGCAACTTATCTCTGTATTTTCAAATGTGGTATAAAGAATGCTTTGCTTTGCATACAAGGAAGGATGCTGTTAGCTGTATACATGCTCATGCTGTTAATAGTATGTACAATGAAAGAAAAATGATTCTGCACAGCATGTTTAATCTGAATAAGTGTCAGAAGTAAAAGTAGACATGTAAGGTCACCACCCACAAAAGTATGATTCTATTGTTTTCCTTAATTCTTTAAAAATCTTTTTAGTTAGCAAACAGACAGTGAGAACTAGCAGCATGACCCAGCCACCTGTAAATCTCATTCCACACATTTACAAAGTGGTCTAAACACAATTATGTGTATCCTTATTAGACCTAATGACTGCCAGTTAGTCATAGATATCCAGTCAAGTTGAACAAATAAGTTTATACTTAATCATGCTTTCATAATCACGTTTCTTATTTCTGTTCATGACATATATATTGGAAGATCATAAGTCTGTTTTCTTTATTACTAATATTATTTTATGGTATATTTTTCTAATGGATGATATTCATCCTGGACAAGGATTAAAATTAACCTTCTGCAAAGGAGTAAGTTTCATACAAGAGGGTGGCAAACATGGTCAGACTGATACTCATTTTTGTATTTAAATAGACATTAAAAGAAAATTAATTCCCACTATCACTACCATGAAAAGAATTAATGTAACAGCAATTTTAGAGAGGACCATATGCATTTAAAAATTGAGAGCAATGAAGTAGATGCGCATTCTCAATATCTTCACTTTCATCAGTTGCAAATTGCTTCCATTTTTTTCCCTCCTGAAAGCCACACACCATTGTTTTTTTCTTAGCTACAACCTACCAGCGTTCTTTTTATGCAGTGTTTTTGGTGAATGTATTGAAAAGTGTAAATCTGAAAAGGACAACTAACTGCAAGGGACCCAATGAAGGGAACTTTCTCTTTTGAAATATGGTGATTCACCATTGTTTCCCTATTGTCTCTCTCAATTGTGTTCTATTGCTTGCTCTTTTAAGCTACAGTTACACTACAGTGATCTGTCAACAGAAGTCATTTTCAGAAGATATTTTCTGACCAAACTTCTGCCGACAGAATGTGGCCACACACAAAAGCCAATTGGGGGAGCTCTCTGCTCTGTAGCCAGAGTGGCTGGACTGCCCAGTTTCTCTCTTGACCAAACAGATACCTGGAAGCACAGCATACAGGGCTGTCTATTGTACTTGATGCCCTGTCTGTTGAAAGAAAGCCCCCCAGAGCATCCACACAGTTTTTTGATCAACAGAACCTGTCAACATGAGGCACTCTTCCTCATCTGGGAGAGGCAGAAGGTTGTGGGTGAATGTGCTGGGTTTTGTCAAAATACCGTAGTGTAATCGTAAGAAAGGAAACCTAAGAAAGGATAAAGTCCATCCTGTAAAATGTTATTATTATTGGCCCCTCCTTCACAAGAATAACCAAAAAGCTTGCAAATTATTTCATTTATTTAATGATAGAATGCCATTTCCAATAAAAGAGTGTTAGAGATCCACATTGCATTCATGTATGCTATATGAAAATTGTGGATAACTGATGAAAGAATGCTGCAACCTAAAATTTGTGTTTGTGTGGACAGTAGTAAATAGAAAATGGTTAGACCTGGTAGCTGTGACTCCCACACCAAAAAGCCTGGAGGTAACTGCTCTTGGGGTGTGTCTACACTAGCCAGCTACTTTGAAGTAGCTGGCGCAATGTTGAAAGAGCATGCATCGCATCTACATGCACCGTGCGCTGTTTCGATGTTAGGCGGTGAGATGTCAAAATCGCTATTCTTATCCGAAGATGGGAATAGCACCCTACTTTGAGGTTGACCGTTGAAGTAGGGTGTGTGTAGATGATCCGCATCCCACTACATCAAAATAGCAGGGTCCTCCATGGCGGCCATCAGCTGAGGGGTTGAGAGATGCTCTGTCCAGCCCCTGCAGAGCTCTGTGGTCACTGTCTGCAGCAGCCCTTAGCCCAGGGCTTCTGGCTGCTGCTGCTGCTGCTGCAGCTGGGGTCCATGCTGTGTGCGGGAGGTCTGCAACAGGTTGTCGGCTCTGTGGACCTCATGCTGTGCAGGCTGGGTGTGTCTAGGAGGGGTCCTTTAAGGGAGCTGCTTGCTCTTGCCCCAGAAGGGCTAGTCCAGCCTGTGACCCCATCCACAGGCTTTGCTGGCCCCTTATTTCGATGGAGAGTGCTTATGTGTGTGGACGCTCCTCACTTCCTTCTGGGGCAGCTCCTTTCGACGTTCTCCATCGCTACTTCAACGTTAAACGTCAACAGCACTAGCCCTGGAGGACATGTAGACGGTACGTGTCAAAGTAGCTTATTTCGATGTTCTTACTTTGAAATAGGCTACTTCGATGTAGTGTGCTAGTGTAGACATAGCCTTGGTGTTGCAATTATTAGAGCCACTTGAGCATATAAGATAGTGTGAAGTCATTCAGAACTGACACTTTGTACAGAGCAGTCATGAAACAAGTAATTTTACTCCCAGTCTTGAAGAGAGTAGGTTAGATGTGAGGCATCCACTTTTCCTGGACTCTTTCCTCCTTTCTCTTAATATAGGCCTATGACAGAGTGTACTGGTCCCTGAAGCCACCTGCTGGAAGGTTGTGGTCTTACCACAATCTGTCCTAGATGAGTAAGCCCCAGAGAGATCCTCCAGGCAGTCTAGAGAATCTGCAGAAGAAAGCTGCTAGTCAAGAGTGTGGAAGGACTACAAGAGGAGCCATAGGACCAGAGTCAGCTCAGTGCTGTGGGAGTTATCCAGGAGTGAAGGATGGTGAGAGACGGAAGATTGTGATAAAGCCCTGAAGTAAGGGGAAGGATATGGCAGGTCCATGAGGAAGTGGCTCAGGGAACTTGCAGCTATAAAACAGATTTAGTAGGTAGCTGCAATCTACAGGGTCCCTGGGGTGGGGCCTGCAAATGAAGGCAAGACTGCGTGCCTCGCTCAATTCTCCCCAGCCCCCAATAGCAACTGGGAAGATATTGCCTGCATCTTGGCATCCTGGGGGGGAGGAATTGGAGGCTGTTGACACAGCCAAAGGGCTGTAACTAGAAGGGCCTTTGAGATGATCCAGGAACTGTCTCCAAGGGGGAACCCACTTGAGCAGAGAGGGAAACAGACTATGGTGAACTAATGAATGGAGTAAAGGCCTGAGCTGGGGCAAGGCACTTTCTCTAAGAGGGAAAGCCCTAGAGACACCTCTGTCTCTGTGTGGGTAAGTAAGAGATGGAAACAGGGATGCTACAGAGGATGCAGAGATGTGCCTCTGTTAAGTGTGTTCCCCAGAAGGGGTCTGACTGACACATGGAATGTGTCAGAATGTTGAATAGCTGAAAAGGCTGAAACAGTTGTGTGAGTGAAGGCACAAGTACTCAGCCAAATGGAGGCACTTGTAGAAGGTGACTGCCACCCTGTTAGAAGGTCTAGTTCAGATATTGCTCTGCCTAGGCTGGATCCATACAGCCTGTCTCTCTACCTTCAGTTCTATAGATTTGTCTCTTTCTGACATGTAAAGGATATTTCATCAGGGCTCCTTTAAATCAAGCCAGATTATGGGAACTTCCCAAGCTTCAATATTTAGTTCCCCCTAATATGGCACTCATTACCAGTTCCACCTTGTGTGATTCAGAGAGTTCAAGGTCAGAAGGGAGCATAAGATTAGTCTGACCTGCTGAATATCATAGGTAATTGCATTTCATCCAGTTTCCCCTGCCTTGAACATAATAACTTGAAGTATATCTTCAAGAAGAACATGCAGTCTGACATCAAAATATACAGGATCAGTTTCTTTTAATTTATACCAACAGTTCATCACCCTTGGTTGAGAAGAAAAGACTCATGTATTAAAACATCAGTCTCTGCTACTTTCCAGATTAGTGGCACCTTAGCCCATCTTTGGAGCAACAGTAGTGGCTGTTTCAGTATTGTATTCTTCCAGAAGAGTCTCTTTTGATTAATGACATCCATATAATGTCAACTGATACTGGTTTGCATTTCTCAGTAAACTCAATCTTTTCATTCATTACATAAGGCAAATTCAGGAAACCGAGAAACAAGAATTAGTGGCATATACATTATAGAGAGCGTGGTGTTTGTCCCTTCTGTCACATGCTGTATCAGTCCTCTCACAAAATGGCTACTGACCTGCAGACAGACAGACGCCCCTTAAGCATTTGAAATTGCTGTATGCAGAAAATACAATAATTAGTGTACAGTTGACATATGTCATATCAGTCACATGTCTCCTATGGAATTACTTATTAGGGAACAATTGGACCCTATATTTGTTCAAAGGTCTGTTTGTTTATTATTTTAGTTAACCCAATATCATCATTAAGCAGGATTACAACCAAACAGGAGGGCTGCAGTAGAGGATGTAAATGAGACTATCAACTTTTTCTCATAGTTGTACAGTATCATGTCTGTTTCTCTGGAGTAAAATATTTAAAGTGCTCAAGCATAGAAACTAGTGAGAAAAAAATTCAGACCATTATTTTAACAGACTTCTATAAATAAATCAGATAATGCTGAGTGGTGCTACATTTGTTTCTAGTCATAAAGAACTGGTTCACTGGACTTGGTTGTCACCACACCTTCTAGAACATTGCAGTCTTCATGAAAATATATGTATTAAATGAGTGTTTTCAGCTGCAGTATACCCTATCTTTATTTGATATAAAATTCATACTGGGCCATGGTGTTTTGAATGGTTCACAGAAGCCCAAGAAGTCATTAACCTAATCCACACTATACCATGTAGTATAGTAGGTGTCCTAGTCATTTTTAGTCATGTCATTTTTAAAGGGAGTGAATATAGATAGGGCTGTTTTGTAATGGGGTTGTGATGACCCAGGAAATATACTGTGTTTATTCATGTGACTTAGAATGTCATGAAACGGAAAAACAAAAGTGGAGATCCAAACCAACACATTTAATAAATAAACGAATAAATAAAAAGCTAGTCTCAATTCCCAGGAATTAGATTTGGCTGTGTTGAAATGGATATTCAAAGCCTTGACTATTGACATCTATTCAGGGAAGAACTTCAAAGAGGACATACAGAAAACAGTAATTTTCTGTCAGAAAGGAAAACTGTAGTTAATGATGGCACTCCTGGAATGATTGGGAGTTGTTGAGTGAATAATGAGACAGGGAAAACATGTCAAGTGGTTACACAAGTTGAACCTCTCTTGTCCAGCACCCTTGAGACCTGACCAGTGCCAGATGAGAGATTTTGCCAGCCCAAGGAAGGGATATTTTCCAGCACATTACCAATGCTTTCACTGCTTGGTGGACTCTTAGAAGACATTTAGAAGTAAATTACAGCTAAATAACAGCACAGAACATTGAGAGCCAGGACTGGGGGCTGTAAACAAATTTTATGGGACCACAGGAAGCTTGGCCAAACCCATGATAAGTGGTCATCTGGCTAACTAAAATCATGCCGGAATATAGATGTTCCTGGATGAGAGAATTCCAGATTAGAGAGGTTCAACCTGTACAAGGGAGAGTTCACTTGCATCATTCCTTATAATCCCATTTATTCACATCATATCTTGGAAACAAACTTAGTCACAGATATCATAGAATAGTAGGTCTGGAAGAGATCTCAAGAGGTCTTCAAGGCACACCATTTGACCTATGAAAGGGCCAAGTAAAGCTGGACCATCCCTGACAGATATTTGTCTCAACTGTTTAAAAAAAACACTTCAGTGACAGGCATGCCATTGGAAACCTATTCTAGAGCTTATCTACCACTATACTTAAAGGCTGCATCTCTATGGCTGTGTCTACACGTGCACGCTACTTTGAAGTAGCGGCACTAACTTCGAAATAGCACCCGTCGCGGCTACACGCGTCAGGCGCTATTTCGAAGTTAACTTCGATGTTAGGCGGCGAGACGTCGAAGTCGCTAACCTCATGAGGGGATCGGAATAGCGCCCTACTTCGACGTTCAACGTCGAAGTAGGGACCGTGTAGACAATCCGCGTCCCGCAACGTCGAAATTGTGGGGTCCTCCATGGCAGCCGTCAGCTGGGGGGTTGAGAGATGCTCTCTCTCCAGCCCGTGCGGGGCTCTATGGTCACCGTGGGCAGCAGCCTTTAGCCCAGGGCTTCTGGCTGCTGCTGCTGCAGCGGGGGATTCATGCTGCATGCACAGGGTCTGCAACTCGTTGTCGGCTCTGTGTATCTTGTGCTGTTTAGTGCAAGTGTGTCTGGGAGGGGCCCTTTAAGGGAGCGGCTGGCTGTTGAGTCCGCCCTGTGATCCTGTCTGCAGCTGTGCCTGGCACCCTTATTTCGATGTGTGCTACTGTGGCGTGTAGACGTTCCCTCGCAGCGCCTATTTCGATGTGGTGCTGCGCAACATCGATGTTTAACATCGACGTTGCCAGCCCTGGAGGATGTGTAGACGTTATTCATCGAAATAGCCTATTTCGATGTCGCCACATCGAAATAGGCTACTTCGATGTAGGCTTCACGTGTAGACGTAGCCTATGTGCCCCTTCTTCCAGAAGCGGCACGCTAATGAGCTAACCGGAAGATGCTAATGAGGCACAGATGTAAATTTTCTGCACCTCATTAGCATAGCAGCATGTGGTTTGGAGTCCGGAAGAAGGTCTTCCAGACTCTGAAGTATATGTGGAGATATGCAGCCTGTGAGAATCTTCTGGACAGAAACCCTCCTTTTGGAAGCCCCTTCCACGTCTGGAAATTTTGGGGAAGAAGGGGCTTCCGGAAGGAGGGTTTCCTTCTGCAAGATCCTCACAGGCCACACGTCTCCACATGTATTTCGGAGTCTGAAAGAGCTTCTCCTGGACTCTGAACCACATGATGGTATGTAATGAGGTGTGGAAAACTTGCATACGTGCCTCATTAGCATCTTCTGGTTAGCTCATTAGCATGCTGCTTCCAAAAGAAGTGGCACATGGAGACACAGCCAAAAAGTGTTTCCTAATAACTTACCTAAATTTCCATTGCTCTAGGCTAGGCCAATTAATTCTTGTCCTACCTTTAATGGATTCGCAGAACAATTGATTACTGTCCTTTTTCACCAACTGTAACATATTCAAAGACTGCTGTTGGATTCTTTCCCCCCTTCTCAAAAGTAAACATGCCCATTTTTAAACCCTTTCCTGGTAAGTCAGGTTGTCTAAACCATTTATAATTTTTGTTGCTCTCTGTGGGAATATCTTCCATTTGTCCACAAGTTTTCTAAAGTGTGGAACTCATAATCGAAAACAGTACTCCAGGTGGTGAGAGCAGAACCCTCTGTGTCTTAAACACACACTCCTGTTAATGCACCTCAGAATTATAGTCTTTTTTGCAACTGCATTACATTTTGGTTCATTCAGTTTATGATCCTCTGTAACACCCAGATCCTTTTCAGAAGCTGAAGTGCCTAGGCAGTTATTCCCCAGTTTGTAGCTGTGCATTTGATTTTTGTTCCCTAAGTGAAGTGTTTTGCAGTTATCTTAATTTAATTTCACCCCATAGAATTTGGACTGGTCATACAATTTGTCAAGGTCATTTTGAATTCCAATTGTATCCTGATTCCAACTCCTCCTAGCTTGGTGTAATTTGTAGACTTTATGAGAACACTCTCCAATCCATTATCCAAGTCATTAATGAAAAGGTTGAGTTGTATTGGAACAGGACTCTCCCTGGCAGAAACCCACTAGGTACTCCCTTCCAAGTTAACACTGATCCATTGATAGCTACTCTTTGAGTGTGTTGTTTCAAACAGCTGTGCACCCACCTCTGAGTTATTTCACTTTTAGGACATACATTCCTCATTCACAAATGAGAATGCCAAGTGGAAGTGTGTCAAAAGACTTACTAAACATCAAGCTATGTCACAGTTATTTCCTCTGCCTTATCCACTAGACCAGTAACTCTGTCAAAGCAGGAAAAAAGGCTGGTTTGGCATGATTTGTGGTTGAGAAATCCATACTGGCTATTTCTTAGAACCTTATTATTCAGGTGCTTACAAATAGACTGTTAAATAATTTGTTCCAGTATCTTCCCAGATATTGAATTTGGGCTAACTGGTCTATAACATGACTGAATGGTTAAAGCTTTGTGATACAGTCCATATAAATTATGATCCAAAGCGCATTGAAATTAATAGGATTCTTTCAAACTATTTCAGTGTACTCAGACTGGATGTATATAAGCTCTAGATCTACAGACATTTTATCCAAGTACTTAACCTTTTACATGAGTAAAGTTAAGCATGTTCATGCAGGATTGGAGCCACAGTAAATATAAAAGTGTGGCTCCTAAACAGCTGAGGCTCTGTGAGTCAACATGTGTGTACCACCAACAAAAGTGTTACAGAAATGTTCTCCAGTCTCCCCTTGATTTTTTGAATTCAAAATTTTGTGGCAGAAGTGGCCAAAAACTGGACCTAATCTGGGAAAGCTTGAAATCTCTATGAAGTTGCGTTAAAAAACTCAAGCTAAAAAAGTTTGTAAACATCTTGTCTTTCATATTATCACATTCATTCTGGAACTTTCAAACAACCAGAATTTTAATCATAAGTAAATTTTAGTTACATGTTCTATAAGTACGGTATAGTGAAAGTATATGCAAATAAATACAGCAAATACAATATATATTTATAGTGTACAGTGCTACTATTGTTGGTAAATATAACAGTCTGCATACATTTTTGTTTGTTCTTTTGTATCTAATTTTGTTTTTCTTTAGTGTTATACATTGCTAGGTACAGCAATACCTCAAAATGTGCTATTTTGAGTTGTGCTTAACTTGCATTAACATGAGTTAAGCGCAACTCAAAATCCCACATTCCCCCCGGCCCTGGTTCAAACCACCCCTTGTGGTCCCAGTTCAATCTCCACAGCCCCAGTTCAACTTCCACAGCCTTGGTTCTTCCCCACCTCACAGAGCTGCAGCTCAACTCCAAACCCCATGCACACAGCTCTGGCTCAACCCCCTGCAGGGCCATGCAGCCCCAAATCCACCCCCCTGCATCTCTAACCCACCCCAAGCTTAGCACCCCTGCCCCACTCCCAAGGCCCCAACCCACTGCCAGGCTTAATCCTCCCCAGTGGCCCCCACTCCAGTCTTATCTTTCCAAAGGAGCTCCAGGTGCTCCTGCTACTTCCCCAGTTGTAGAACGTGTGTTCTTCTGGGAAAAAAAGGCCCCCACTCCCGACTTACACAAAATTTGAGTTACGTGAGGGTGTGTGGGACTGCAACCTTCACATAACTCGAGGAACTACTGTATACCTCTGTATTATCCAGAATATTTGAATATCCAGCAACCTACTGGTCCTGGGGCTGCCAGATATGAGAGTTTGCTGTATTTGCAGTCCCAGGAAATGCTACATTTGTGGAAAGATATCCTGAAGAATGTCTTTGTTCTATACCATATGCACTATTCACAAGTACAGTATACCCTTGATTTTATGGACCCAAATTTTGTCTACTTTGGGATCAATGGATGTCTGCCAGCCCCTCACCCCCTTGTTCCTAATGCCCACTGGAGTCCATAAAATCCTAAATTCCACCCTCCATCACCTGCAAAAAGGTAAGGCAACTTACCAGAAGTGGCTGGAGGGAGGGGTCCTCATTTCCAGCCACCTTGGTCTGTCCTGGTTAAACCCTCCACCTCAGCCTGAACTGCCACTGTCGCTGCACCAGGGGTGGGGCACATCAGCACTTGTTTATGCGCCACCCTCCCTTGGTGGGAGGAACGCGTGGTGGCTCCAGCAGCAGTGCCACTCCTTGAAGCCGCTATAGAGCCACCAGTTGCTGCAACAGCATCTCCAACCACGGTGGGCTGCCTCCTGCTGAGACACCATCTCCAAGCCATGGTGGTGCTCCAGGTGGTGGTGGCTCAGGCTCCAGTAGTGGTGGCTCTGGTGAGTCACTGGTATTTTTTTGGTGGGAGGGCACTGGGGCTGGAGGGAGCCTGGTGCAGATGGTTGGGCACTAGGGCAAAAGCAAATCCTTGGATTTAATGGACTTTTGGGTTTAATGGAAACCCCTCACCCTATTAGGCTGTTAAATTGAGCGTTTACTGTACTACACTGCAAACCCTTGCTCAGCTCAGTAAGCTGTGAAAGGTTTGTCAGTCAATTCTATACAGCAATAGTGTGAGAAGAATGGATTGTAGTTCAGGGGACAATGGGGAACATAAAAAATCTGGATAGAAAGATAAACAGTCCCTTCAATAATAGGTCTACTTTGCCCAGAACAGTACAATTTATATTATCTGTATACATAATCATTCTGTTCATCTGTGGCTTTTAGAGTTAGACTAATCTATTCAGATAATATAGTAATGGATCTAATCTTCCACCCAGACTGACTTTTGTTTTTCCTTTTTTTTATTTGGATGGCCCGTCACATTTTGCCTCTGGCTGATCTTGATGAAATACCAAGAGAAAAGTTGCTTTCAGATTCTTCTAGTCCTAACTAAGTAAGAAGCACCTGTGATCTTTCTTTTCAGATCTCCAAGCCATTTTTGCACGTCCAAGAGCAGCGTGTCTTAAACTATGTTCCATGGAACACAAGTGTTCCATGAACAACTCACAGGTGTGCCATGAGTGCCTGACACTTCGGATTTTGTACACTAATGATACATATTTTCTGTTATTAAAACCAAATACAACATCACTACTTTATTGGTATGATGCCTGATTAAATTACTTCTTTTGTTTTTTGTTGTTGTTTGGGTTTTGTTTTTTCGTTTTTGTTTGTTAATGAAATACAAGCAATCCTTAGCAGATGTGTACACTTCGGTTCACGCAATTCAGTCAGTGAAGATAGTGTAAATCATATGTTTTAGGCACCAAAAAGAGAGGTAATCAGCTCCAGCACATTATTGTATGCCCCAAAATGTTGTTCTAAGTTAGTGACTTTTTTTACAACACTTGTTTCACAGGTCTCTGTGTGTGTTGTGTGTGTGTGTGATACAGCATTAAAATGGGGGCCTAATTTTTCTCAAGTGCTACCCTTTTCGTGAAAATATACCTATGAGAAGTTAAGCAGTGTGTGGGGAGGTACGTGGTAGAGCTGGGCGGGGGTAGTTACATAATTATTGGTGAGGGAGAAAAAGTCATCAGTTTGTGAATCCATTATAAATTTGATTCCAAACTAGTCCTGTAATTTGTGGGGGAGGGGGCAGGGAAGAGAGGTAATTTACAAAGAGGAAGTCAGTCAAAAAATTTTAATTGGTCACCTTTCTGAATTTCAGCTGATGACCATGAACCCCAGACTAAAGATAGTACATGCCACACAGAACAACTGTTTACAGTAGCTTTCTTTTAACTACAGCTCGAGATGTTTTTCTTGTAAGGAGCACATGTCTACTTGGTTAATTTTTGTGATCCTTTCATTTAGGCAGTAGGTCTTCCTCCCAGCCAAGCTTTCCACTGGCCTGGTGCCCTAAAGGGATATTTCATTGTTTGCTTGGACCCTGTACTCTACCTTTCTTCCTTACTAGCCCAATTAGCTTTATGCTACATACTTGTCACCAGGCTAACTACCTTGGAGCCATCAGATAAAAGCTTTCCTTTCCAAGCTATTCTATTCATCAGGAATCCTGCAAAACCAAGGTTTGTATAACCTCCTATGATGAACCCTCCCATTCAATTGATTTTTGGTCCCTAATGAACCATAGGCTGATGGACAGTTATTCATCTTGCTGAGCTATATGGTGCTTTTAAAGATAGGGTACTATGGACCTTGTAAAACTATATGCCTTCCAATTTAATATCAGCTATAATTTTGACATAAGAAGGGTTATAACAACATTAGCATCAAGCATACTAGCCCTGTAATAGGAAAGGTCACTTTTTAAAGCTCTTAAACTCTCTGTTGTTTGTCTGAAGATAAATACGCAACTGTAAGTTTTAACAACTTGGTACATTTACAAAAAAATTCAGAAACCTGAAAAATGCTAAAGTAGTATTCTTCATTGATAACACAAAATAGTGCAATAATGCTAGTGGAAGCTGTGGCATTTGGGTCTACAATTTAAACGGATATACTTGAAAAGAAACAACTATGATTTTATTGCATTACAACTACAATGAGGCACTTCTGAAATCTCAATTAGTGCTTTTCAGCTGAGGTTTCCTACACTATACTTGAAATCTGAGCACTGATAAAGATAGCTACAGCAAATTGGAATTTTTAGAAAAATGTTATTGTGTTTAACCATACCAGTAATTAGACAGACTAGAATTTAAATCTTGAGTTCAGCAGACTATCTCAGAGGACATAAATTACATAATTTTGTTTGCAAAGATGGTGTGCATTGGTACCTGAAGATATTGCTTCAATAGCTGCCTGTGATGAAGTTTTAAGTATTATATCATTGGTCATTCACAATCATAACTAGATATGAGAAAACAGAGAGGCACAAAACAGGGAAAAAATTGACATGACATCTAGCAATTTGTTACTGAGAACATCCATCCTACAGTCTCAGCTGATGGGTCTAAATATTATCAAGCCTTACCTTTAGATATGGATCAATCTGTGTTGCCAAAACATAATTTTCTATTGAAATATTCCAATTATTTTGAAATGAAAAGAATTTAGAAACCAATTTTTCATCGGTGAGCCTGGTTTTCATTGGTTTCAGAAATACTTTAAAATTTTCCAACAAAGAGGTATTGGAAAGTAAGAATATAAGGTCTTTCATGTTATCAGTGCTGATATACTGCGTTAACTCATTTTGATGGGTAGAAATAATGGTTAGCATGGCACAGAATATGTGGCATTCCAAGGGATAGATTTTTAAAGATATTTTGGTGCTTAAATACTCAGATAAATGCTTCTGTAAACCCTGCTAAGAACCTATGTATCTAATTCACACTGATCTCAATGAGAGTTATGTGGGCACATCTATCTTTATCATTAGATTCCTATGTAACTTTAAAAATCTGGCCACCAAATATGTACTCACTTCTGTATAATAAATAGTCTGCATTTGCTTGGTCTTAAAGACCAATATTCCTTTCAAGTTATGATATCTCACAAACCATCAGCATAGAAACTAATACTGTACACCACTGGTTTTTCAACTTTTTTTTTAATAAAGTACTCTTTTTTTCAGAAAAAAGTTTGTAAGTACCCCCAGACTTCTCTCATATACCGCTAAGTGTATGTGTCCCATTGGTTGGGAAACATGGTCCTAAGGTAATCTGAGGTCTTGAAACGAGTGCCATTCAACTGGTCCACATTATCATACCCTTTAGAAGAGTCAGATTTGTTTTTCATACCACCAAGTTACATTTCACTTAAAAACTGCTTACTTACAAAATCATGCACAAATATCATGGAGGATTATTACTGAAAACTTGCTGAATTTCTATCATCTTATTATCAAGTAAATGTATTGGAACAGAATACTGTCCTTACATTTCAACATAAGCCATGTGAAGCAGTAGAAACAAGTCATTTTCTGAATGAACTTTTAGATCGTACTGACTTTACTAGATTTTTTTAAGAAGCCTGTTGTAAAACTAGGCAGATATCTAAATATCTGAATGAGTTGTTGTACCCTCTGGAAGACCTCAATGTATCCCCAATGGTACAGGTACCCCTGATTGAGAAACACTGCTATACACTACTAAAAAGCTAGTTTTTAATACAGGTTGAATCTCTGAAATCTGGCAGGACCACAGATGTTGCAGACGAGAGAGCCCTGGCATTCAGGTGGGGTCCAGCTGGGACTCCAGTGGCCAGAAGCCCCTGCCAGGGCCAGACAGCTGCAGCCTGGCTGGCAGCAAGGGGTTTGGTTGGTCCTGGGAAGCCATTGACCTCCCCTAGTCTGGTAAAATGCCTGCTTCAAGACTGTATATCAGCTCCAAGCTATATATTAAAAAGTGGTTTCTATCAGTGGTATTCTGTAAGATTTCAGTCCCTAAAGTCATATTATTCAAATTATTATTTTGTATGTTACTATATTCTGTGCTTTCAGTCTAGTAGTCTGACTTTTGACTGAGCCAATCCACCTTTTGCAGCCAGAGTCCAGTGACTGGAAATGAGTATAGCTTGTGCCTTTTGAAACTGTACTTATGGTTTTTTGATAGCTGAAAAGACTTTAGCATCTGTTGGAATATGCCAAGCAGCTGCTAAAATTTGAAGTAGTGAATGAAATATATACCTAATGCATGTTTCAAAATAACATCTGTTGTTGTCAGACTAATACTTGGACCCCATAAGTTATCTTTGCACCAGTCCAAGGTTCTTAATGCTTCACTAAAAAGGGAGTTGGGGATTCCATTGGCATTGGAAAAATATGAAAGCTGGTTTTATTTCACTCAAAGTGAGGAAAGGGAAGGAAAAGACAAAGTTAGAATACACAGTGCTTCGGAAGAACATGTTCCTGCTGATAGAAAGTAAAGAGCCTTAAGGCTTTTCTAATATCCACAAGGGCTGTGTCTACACGTACCACTTCTTCCAGAAGCGGCATGGTAATGAGATGTCCGGAAGATGCTAATGAGGTGCAGATGTAAATTTCCCACACCTCATTAGCATATGAGCACATGATTTGGAGTCTGGAAGACGCTGTTCTGAACTCCAAAATACATGTGCAGATGCATGGCCTGTGGGGATCTTCTAGAAGGAAACCCTCCTTGCAGAAGCCCCTTCTTCCTCAAAATTTTGGGAAGAAGGGGCTTCTGGAAGGAGAGTTTCCTTCTGGAAGATCCCTGCAGGTTGCACATCTGCACGTGTATTTTGGAGTCTGCAAGAACATCTTCTGGGCTCCGAATCACAAGCCCATATGCTAATGAGGCACAGGAAATTTATATCCGGTCCTCATTAACATCTTCTGGACGGCATATTACCATGCTGCTTCTGGAAGAAGTGGTCCATGTAGACACAGCCAAGGAGTCACATTGGTTGCTGGTTGCCACCATGATTACAGGGGACAAAAAGGTGACATGACTTCTCTTCTCTCCACTATTCTGCTCTAGCTTACGTGAAAATTGAGCTTTCTCCAATTATAATACATAGTTGTTTAGGATTTTTGAATTTCTGTTTGGAAGTGTGACAGGCTGGACTAGACCCTGAGACCCCTTCTGGAGGCTTTGTTGACCTGCCATACCCCACCCCAGAAAAACGGCAGTAGAGAGTTCCTCCAAGCAGGCTAGAGTGGTTGCAGGGGAAGCAGCCAATCAGGGGCCAGGAAGGGCATGTTAAAGGAGCTGCAGAATAGAGGAGCCATTAGTTGCTTTGAGGAGTCCAAGGAGTGAAGACTGGATGGCTGAAGAAAAGCAGTTCTGTGGAAAACTCAGAATGGAGAGCTCCTGGTAAACAAGGCAGAGCCCTGAAGTACGGGTGAAGATGGTGCAGGGCCAAGGGGAAGAGGCCCATGAAATTAAAGAAGCAATGGAATGAACATGGCAGGCAGCTACTACCTTCAGGGTTTCTGGGCTGTGGGAAGTGGCCTGGCTTTGAGGCATCCCATGCATGGGAGGGAGAATTGAAGCATAGTGGCTCAGGTAAATGGCTGAAACCAGAAGGGCCCTGAGAGGGTGAAAATATTGCCTACAGCAAGGAAGCCAGGGGGCACTGCTCTATTCCAGAGTGAGAACTAACCAAGAAACATCAAAAGGGGCACTGAGAGAGGCCTTGTTGGACTGGTACCCTGGAAGGAGTTTGTTTTTTTTGCACAGAGACCATGTGTGATGCTGAGTCACCAAAGAGCCTCCATAAACAGAAGGAAAGAATGCAGGCACCTGCACTTGGCCAGGGAGTGCTTGTGAGAGGGAAGTGCAATGCCATTACATGGATATATTGAACTATATTTTCAGTGAAAGTTGGGATAGAGTTTTGAAATAGAATCCCTGTCCAGTGTAGAAGCAGACATAAACTTTCAAACTACAACGCCCAAATCTATTTTTCCTTCTTTTTATTGTTTAGATTCCCTTTATGTTAGAGGCATTCAGCTTTGCTATCAGCACCGTCTATGATGTTGCAGTGTACTGGAAATGAAATAGATGTCCAATGTGCCTAGCTTTCAGAACAACAAATCTATTTTCTTCCTTCTGGTATGTGAGAAGCATAAGGAATTATTTTATGGGATAGCTATCTCAAGACGTGAATGAATTGAATATTCCCTGCCCAGTGAACAGAGATTTGTAACAACAAAAATATGCACAGACTGTGGTCCTTCACATATAAATATCTGGCCTGTGGTGTCAAGTTGGAAAAGCCTATTATCATATCACGTCTCAAGCTACCCACTTCCCAGTTCTCCCTTTATTTAATTTTTCTCATTTTAATTCCAGACTTGCTGACCTTATGCATTCAAAAATTGTAACTCAGGCCTGGCCTTCTGAGGTTTGCCTAGAAATCAGGAGATTAAGTTGATTATTGAAAGTAAGTTCTAAATTATTTTCCGTAAACTTGATTTTTTTAAAACTGTTTTAGCTTACGTTCCATTCATGTCGTTTTTCTCCAGAAGAATGAAGGCTAGAAACCTGCCTTCTTTTCAAATGAAAGTCAGAAGTCTCTCATATTTATATAACCGCAATCTAGTATGATTTGTGGAAGAGGAAAAAAGTTCAGGTTATAGGCAAGGTCAAAGTTGGTGTAAAATCAGAATATCAGATATGTAAACTGTTGACCCAGGTTGCTGCTGAACAAATCTACGTGTCTCAGTATGTAACACTGGCTCATATGTTTGTCCAGTAAAAATCTTTTTCCTGCAAGGAATTAGATCCTTAAGAACATCAAATACAGTGAAACCCTGGTAATCTGACCCCTGGTTATCTAACATTCCATTTTATCTGACAAGACCTGGGGTAGTGTGGGATAAAACAGAATGTTGGATAATGGGGATCAGAATCTCCTTCCAGCCCCACAACTGGGAAAAGGCTCCCAGCAGCTGGCAGCCTGCCCCAGGGCAACCACAGCTTGGCCCAGGGCTGAGAACCCTGGCAGCCAGTCTGGGGAGCCAGATGTGGCATCAGCAGCCCAACCTGGGTTGCCATTCATCCACCCCAAAGAGGCCTGGCAGCCTGCAGTCCTTTCCATCCCCAGTGACCCCAGCCACTGATTATCCAACATACTCAGGTACCTGACCATCGGTCACTCCTGACTGTTGGATAACCAGGTTTTTACTGTATCATGAGACTTGGAAACAATTACGTTGCAACTGTAGAACTGAGTCACGGTTGTGGATTTTCTCAAGCAGCAAATTTATTGATTGAAATAAGTGATAACTAAGTTTCACAGAAAGTAATATTGCTCTTTGTTATTGTTCAGTGTTTTCCAACAAAAGTTTAACTTTCTGCAGTCCCAGCTGACTGACCGTTGGGAGGAGCATTGTTAGATTTTCTTTTACTTGCTCCCTTTGTCAGTTTGCTTTTTAGGCATTCATGCTCAGGATGAGTTTAAATAAACCCATCTGTTCTACTTCTGGACAACTTTTGTACTTTCCACTTATTTTTCATTCCCGTGCGCCATTTTACCCTGTACATTAGGAAGCTAGAGCCTGGTTAGTAGTTTCTAGGTTCATTTAGGTTTGCAATTATTCTTTCCAAATAGAAGCCGTGTCTACACGTGCACGCTACTTCGAAGTAGCGGCACTAACTTCGAAATAGCGCCCGTCACGGCTACACGCGCCGGGCACTATTTCGAAGTTAACTTTGACGTTAGGCAGTGAGACGTCGAAGTCGCTAACCCCATGAGGGGATAGGAATAGCGCCCTACTTCGACGTTCAACGTCGAAGCAGGGACCGTGTAGTCGTTGCGCGTCCCGCAACTTCGAAATAGCGGGGTCCGCCATGGCGACCATCAGCTGAGGGGTTGAGAGACGCTCCCTGTCGAGCCCCTGCGGGGCTCTATGGTCACCGTGGGCAGCAGCCCTTAGCCCAGGGCTTCTGGCTGCTGCTGAGGCAGCTGGGGATGCATGCTGCAGGCACAGGGTCTGCAACCAGTTGTCAGCTCTGTGTATTTTGTGTTGTTTAGTGCAACTGTGTCTGGGAGGGGCCCTTTAAGGGAGCGGCTTGCTGTTGAGTCCGCCCTGTGACCCTGTCTGCAGCTGTGCCTGGCACCCTTATTTCGGTGTGTGCTACTTTGGCGTATAGACGTTCCCTCGCAGCGCCTATTTCGATGTGGTGCCGCGAAACGTCGAAGTTGAACATCGACGTTGCCAGCCCTGGAGGATGTGTAGACATTATTCATCGAAATAGCCTATTTCGATGTCGCTACATCGAAATAAGCTATTTCGATGTAGGCTTCACGTGTAGACGTAGCCAGAATCAGCTTGTGACGCGTTCACGGTCTTGCCAACATGGTGTACACCATTTACTGGGTCTCTGTAAGGCAGTCTGTAAAGTGGGTTACCCAGGCTAATTTCCCACAATAGCTCACTAAACTCCAGCCACTCACACCTCAATATGTTGGAGTATGCCAGGCTGGGTGGCAGGGTGGGCATGCCAACTGCCATATCTTCAGTCTCCCCATTGACTGTAAGGAGCACCTGGACCTGGGGTTATGTCTGGTGTCCCTATGTATACAGTGCAGTCTATTTTCCCCTGCTAACAGTCCTAGCTTGAGGAACATGCTCTGTTGGACTAGGGTCTATCTGCACCCCAGATTCAGGTGAACTAGCCATTGTTGTGGTCTGGCTCCTTACAGTGTGGTCAGCTTCTGGGGAGTACAAAGGACAACCACAGGAGTCCTCAGTCCACATTCTCAGCAGCCCCATTGCATGTGCCCACACTGCAGCAGGAAAAACAGGGCCTTACTTTATACTGCTGGGTTAAACAGCTCCCTCACATGGGGGACTTTGGCGACTGCCTCAGCTTCTTCTGAGGGCCATATCTGGAGGCACTGAGTGGGGGGCCTTTGGCAGTTTGGCTGAGCATGAGGTCCTGCCCCTCAGATTCTGCTCGCTGGAGTAGCCTTCAGTTTTGTGTCTGCTCTTCCAACCTGCCCCAGGAGGATCTAGTTTGGGAGCAGGGTTTATACTCTGTGGCCCAGGGCCCACACATTTCTGATGCCAGGAAGTTCTCCATGCAGGACACCGTGTCATTCAGGTTCACAGGGTGATTTTGGAGTATCTATACCCTGCTGCAGGGTAGGAGGATGTGAATGAACTCGTCAAGAGCTATCTTTCTGGCACATTCATGTGCCGTCTGGCATTCTAGGTGCCACCTCCAGTCAGTTAGGTCTTTGTCCTCTTATGCAGCGATCCATAGGCAAGCTCGGGGTGGATAATTGGTCTTACAGAGGTGATGTCAGAAGATTTTAGGTGTTATGTCCTGTGCATCTAGAATGGTGGACTTCACTTGCCCATAGTCCTGGCTTGCCTTAATGGGGAGGCCTCAGTAGGCAGTGTGGGTGAGGCCACTTAGATACAGTGCGAGGATGGTAGATCACAGACACCACCGGGCAATAATGGCAATACACTCACAGGTCTCTACAAAGTGCCATCAGCTGGAGGGTTTGTGGGCTGGGGAAGTAGGGCCTCTAGCTGCTGCTGCTTCCGATGCTGTGCTGCCAGCTCTTTGAGCAGCTACTGCTTCTGTGTTGTCAGCTGTTGTGGTTGGTTCTCCACGAGATATTTAATAAGAGCTCCATGTCTAGCCTTTTACTGGGTTGAAAGTGCCCTCAGGTGCTCACTTGCAAAAAAAAACAAACCCCTTATTTCAGGGGTGGATGCTGCCCACATGCTCCACCCCATGTACACTGGATTGGGCCAAAGCCCTAAGACCATCAGGGGTCAAAGTGAGGCCACACTCCCTCACCATCAACAGCAGAGCAGGTAAGTAGCCTAGCTCAGGCCCTGATTCTCTGTGGGACAACAAACAGCTCTGGTCCCATGTGTCAATATGCTGTGGCCCTGTTTAATGGTGGGGTGTGATGGGGCAACTCACTGCCACAGTGTCTCCTGCTAGTTGGTCCAGGAATTAGCTTGTTTCCTCAGCAGGGCACTTCCTTCTGGCTGGTACATTGGCCGATGCTGCCCCCTTCTCATAATCAGTTCTGGACCCACATTACTATCTAGACCACAGCATCCTCTTCAGCACACTGCCCTCCTGCAGTGCCCACTCTACTAATCATTTGTCCCCTCCAGAGGAGGAATTCAGCAGTCCTGGTTCAGTCCAGGGCACCCACCAGTGTGGCCCACTGCAGCCTTGGTCTAGCCCCTCACCTCAGGGACAGTTTATTGGAGACCCCTGTTGTGTGTCTAGGCATGGTACAAGGGGAAGGGGAAAGGGAAGGGGAGGGACTTAGGCCTGCCCACTACCTTGAGCCTAGGGACAGGCAGCAGCCTTGTCCTGCTCTCCTCTTCTCTCCCCTCAACTGCCTTGCTCAGTAGGCCACTTCTCCTGTGGCCACCTTATACCATCAAGGCTTCTGCTACAGGGCCAGCAGTCTTTCTAACTCCCCTTAGCCATCCCAGCCCTGCTCTACTGCAGTGCTTGTTCTGTCTGGGAGCTGGTCTTGTAACTTCCCGGGCTAGGAAGTAACTGATCCAGCTTCACTGGAGCAACTTTTGATATCCTAAGCTGCTCCTGAAAGCTGACCTGTGATTGGCTCCCCTCAGGAGCCCTTCACTCATTGTCTGGGGGAGCTGTGCATGCTTCCTCCTGCCTGCCTTAGCCGTTTCTTTGCAGTAGTGTGCACTTGCCCCACTACAAGGGGCAACAAGTAGTTCAGACACTCAGCCTAGATTCAGACCATGCAACAGCCAATATGGTAGGCCTCAGGGTGGGGCAACAAATAGTGCAGGTAGAACTCCTTGCCAGAGGATGTTGTGAAGACCAGGACTTTCACAGGGTTCAAAAAGAGCTGCATAAATTAATGGAGGATAAGTCCATCAATGGCTGTTAGCCAGGATGGGTAGAAATTGTGTCCCAAGATTCTGTGAGAAGCTGGGATTGCATATTGCGTTCATGCCATTGGGACACCTGGCACTAGTCACTATCAGAAGACAGGATGGGGGGCTAGATGAACATTTGGCCTGACCCAGTATGGCTGTGCTAATGTTCACGCCTATGGTCATACTGAAAAATGGTCAGTATATCCAGGCCCTTGTTCAGGGTAGGACAGAAAGCAGTTCCTGGGGCTCAGGCCTTTGCTCAGGCTGAACAGCAGTCGGATCTCCTACCTAATGCTGACTTCTCAAATCAGTCACTGAAGGAATATTTTTTAGTCCAAATTTTTCAGACTTTTACTAGTTTTCTTCCTTGAAGCACAGAAATATTAACAGGTCACCATATACTTGTAAGTTACTTTATCTGATCATCTAAAGTGCTTATATGGCCCTCGTTACTAGAAGATCTGAGCAACTTATAAATGTTTACGAATTTCTCCTTATAACACCCTGTTAGGCAGGGAAGTACTTTTATCCACATTTCATAGCTGGGGAACTGAGGCACTAAAAGGCTGAAGGTCAACTCATTAAAAGTGCTTAATGATACAGATAGACACCTACTGGGGTTTTCCAAAGAATGCAGGCACATAATTCTCGTTGAAATCAATCCCACCTGGTACTTATTTGAGGTTTTAGGTGACTAAATATGTTTAAAGATTTGGCCTTATGTGGCTTTTCAATGATCTCATGACTTCTGTGACTTTCCCATGATCACATCTGGGTTCTATAATTGAACAGAGATTTGAGCACAAGGCTCCTAGGTCCCAGGCTTGTGCCCTAATCTCTAGATCCTTTCTCTCTGTCTTTATTATGTAATATGTTAGTCTCTAAAGTGCCACAGGAATGCTTGTTGTTTTTGAAGTTACAGACTAACACATCTAGCCCTCTGAGACTTTAGACATGATTTTCCAAACCTTTTAATCTCTATATTCCATCCATCACCCACCATGTCTTCTTTTATACTGGATCTATACATATGGGTGTGGGGGAGGAAGAAAGGGATATCAAATTGATACACATAAAATCCAAATAATCCAACTCTAATTTTTTAATGATCCAAGTACTGTTCAGCGTAAAGGTGGTAAAATCTGCAGATGATGCAAAATTATTCAAAATAGTTATTCAAAGCTGAATGTAAAGAATTCTACTAATCTCCAGCTGCTAGAAGGTGGGATTTGATGATAAGAAGTGGATCACTCAAAATTTCCCTTTTCTGTGCATTCTCTCTGAGGCATTCGACACTGTACTCATCAGAAGACAAGATACTATGTCTACTTGGCACTCTGGTCTGACCTAGAATGACTGTTCTTATGTTCTTACCTAGAAACCCCCTAGACCCAGTGGATCTACTACTGGTAAATTTAATATAACCCATCCTGCATTCTATAAAGCAAAGTTTAGAAAATGTATTTTAAACCAATACTGAGCCAAGTGCATGAACTGAGTATCAGTATCTGGCCTGACATATTCTCATTGGGACTTTTTTCACTCCCCATGGAGGTAGAATGGGATGAGCTATCTCCCAACTGCTGGTCCTCCTTCCTCCTGCCCATGTCCTGTCTCTAACACTATAGAACAACGTTTCTTAAACTGTTCCACAGAACACTATTCTGTTAACAACTCACCGGTGTGCCATGAGCGTCTGACACTTGTTTGACATCTGACACTGATAATATACATTCTCGGCTGTTAAAACCAAATAGAATGTTACTTTTCATTGCTATGATACCTGATTAAATTACATCATTTTGGTTTTGTTGTATATGTTGTTCTTTGTTTGTTTTGGTCTAACAACAATTGTATGAAGAAAATTTTCATAGGTGTCCCACATAAAAATATGACAGTTTTGGTTTTCCATGGTCTCAAAAAGTTTAAGAAACACTGCTGTAGTGTGCATCTGTGATTGGAGCTGTACATTATACACTAATCACCAAGATACCTACATTCTTAGACCTGAAGACTTTTTTGAGTCCTAAGCCTAAAACAAATGTGTAACCATAAGAGTGTTTTCCTTTGTATAGCTGTGTAACCTAAATAAATCTGAAAAGGGTGTGTGAGCATTTTTTCTTTTCTTTTTAGTGCAGAATTGTGAGAAACTCTTGAGATGAATAGGCATATCTGCCATGCGTCAACACAGAACAAATAGCCTTGGTTCCAAAGAAGGCTGAACCACTTTACTCTGAGATTTTTTTCGAATTTGCAGATTCAGTCTAAACCTTTCTGAGGCTTGTGAACATTTTTGTTGTTGTTGGTTTTTTTAAACTTTTTGTTTGATTTTCAAATGTGCACATCTCTGCAATTTCTGGTTTTGCTCTTGGTTTGGACACAGGCATATATTTGTCAGGAACTCTTGTGGGAATTCCTCCTTTCCAAAGATTTTCAACCCAGCTATTAAAACTAACAGGTTGAGATAAGAATAAGCTCTAACTATGCACCTAGACTTTTACCTGCTCAGCCCATTAGCAAGCTTAATTGAGCTAACATTTAATTATTGCTCAATTTTAATGAATATAATATATAATTATGTACATTTACTATTTACATAATATTGGCATATAAGTTAAAAATCAAATATGATCAAAATTATACTAACTGTATCATCAATCCTTAGCTAATATTTCCTACCAGAAATTCCTGAACCTGATGAATCTTATGTAGATTTCAGGAACTTCTTGTTGTTTTTTGTTTTTTGGTTTTTGGTTTTTTTTTTTGTAAACAAACTAAATCTTTGGACAAAGCTGGTGAACTTGGTCAAGGTTTTCAACAAACTGGTGAGCAAATCTCATTTGAATTGTGGGTATTTTTAAGTTAACACCATATAACATTAATAGTTATAATTACATTTTTAGATTAGTTTTTAGTTTCATTGGTATGCCAATTCATGCAAACCAAAACAAACAAAGTGACAGGGAGGATGTGTTCATTGTCCATTACTGCTGGCTTAATTAATGGCTAATGTAAATCTACCATTACTTGTAAAGGTGATTTTACTGTATGTATTGTCTGTAGCTGACCCGCAGAGCAAACAGCCTTGCCAGTCCCCAGGATGAGGTGGGAAAGCTGCTTTGCACTAGTTGGCACAGGGCCCCAAGCAAAAGGGGTGGGGCTGGGGTTAGGTAGCCCTCTCCATCACCCAGAGAATGCCTTACACCCCCCAGTGCTGCCTGGAGCATGCTGTGCATTACTCCAGCAGCAGAGATTTAGATGGCCTGGGGCTCCAGCCATTGCTGCAATAGCAGCGGCAATGGCTGGGAGCCCCAGGCCCTTTTGCATCACAGGACTCCAAGGCAATTGTCTCTCTTTTCCTCCCCTTCCCCCAACATCAGCAGGCTGTAGCTGACCAACCCAACAGACAGTAACAAACTCTGAGTCACTAACAGCCTGAGTCAATTCTAAGTAATTGATTTAGGGCTGAAAAGTGTTGTATCCTATTACTGATCCCTCAAGCGATAGAGTCCCCAGAGAGGAAAATTATATTTTTCAGTGTCCCGCCTGCTGCCATAAATGGAGAAAGCAAGGCAAAGGGACGATGGATGTCTGTTCTCATGTCTCTCTCTTTCAGAACAAAACTGCTCGGTCTAATTTTAGTGTCTGTAAGTAAAAACACGTTATAAGTGCTTAAAAAAACTAATGAAACTATATTTTTGTTTAGTGTGGTAAAAGGAGATGAGAAAATCTGTGAAAATGTCTTCACTATTAAACTCTCTTTACATGCTTCCTTCTTGCTGTTTGGTTTCTTTTCCAGCTATGGAGGCCCAAGCTGTAAAATTCCAGTTGGGATCTGAATTTCTATCAACTATCAAACATGCGTGTTCAGATCAAGAGTTTGTAGTAAGCCCACAATGAGTTAACATGTGAATCTAGACTTCCTCAAATATTTCAGGAAGGGTCAGGCCTGTCTTTAATATACAATGCTACTAAAAAGAACACAATAGATTAATTCCTAATTTATTAGTAAACAAAACAAAAGAAAACACGCTAAGATAAATGTCAGGTCTGCTTGCAAGTGTCTATCATAGTTTAACCACTACTTCAGTTTTTCTGGTCTCATGGGTTATAATTTCCTCTTATCAGGATAAGATCATTTCAAACAGGTTCTTTTGTAGATGATTAGGTATTTGCTGATCGTTCAGGACAATTTACAAAGCTAAATATAGTTAAATGGTTTTCTTGTTAAAACTGATGTAGAAGTAACCCCTTGAGGGCAAACAGTAATTACTCCTAATAACAAATTAAAGCATTACCTACTTCTTTTCCATTTTTCATTTCGAAGGGGAACTTACCTTACAGAACTGAATGCACTTACTCCTGCGGATTCATATTTTTTGGTAAAATCACTTAAAAATATCTGGAGGGTTAAAAATGCTCATGGAAAAGGATTAGATACAATCCCTTTACTTTTACAGTAGTTCTGTTTTAACATTCATTTATACTGTCATGGTTACAGGAGTTAACTGAAGCTTTGTGATTTCTAAGGTTTTTTCCAGGTACACTCTCTCAGGTGTCAGACCTTGTGCCTTTACCAATCCCAGGGTGAATTCTGCAATTCTCCCATTTCTTAGACTGGGCTGAGGGATACAATAAATATATGCATTGTTGTTACTCAGGAAGTCCAGCTGATCTCAGACACCTGCAGTTCTTCCATTTGGGAGCTTGTGACCAGAGGTATACAATGATGATGTAGCCTTCTTAAAACAAAACATTCTTTATTTTGCAGGGACAAAGCACTGTAGGGAGGCAAAGAGGAATTTGAAACTGCAGTCCATATGCAAGTCTATCTTACCTAAAGAGTAATCTAGGTGGATCTAACATTGGGTGTCTGTGTCTCAGGCTGCTTCCTAGGGTTAGTCTTGCTTTGGGCAGCGGAGTAGACTCAATGACCTCCTGAGGTCTCTTTAAGCCCAAAGATTCTGTGATTCTATGAACCTGCTTCCTCCCTGCCCCCATTTCTTGAAAGACATGTATTTCAGAAACCTTCTCTATTTCTTCTATTCTTCTGTGAATCCTGGGCTTTGGTCCTTCTTGTCAAAACCAGTGTTGCAGACTTTGCAGGAAATGAAACAATTATTCCCAGAGCCAGTGGCTCTGCAGTTGTCCCTGAAAAACCTTTACATGTTTGCTGAGGGCTGGCTAATTGAGCTATTCTTTCACTTTCTGCTTGTTTTGCCTTACAGCCTCCTAGAAGACTACATCAATAAATTCATACAGTAAACATCTCAGCTTATAGGTCAACATGCAGTATTCCTAAATTATTTCCTCATAGACATATAAATGGACACATTTTTGTATGACCAGTGCTCCAGTGCGGGGGAGGGTGGTTAAAGGAGGCTATTTTGTAATTTTCTGCCTTGATATGTGCATGAGCCACCCAACACAATTGAAATAACAATTTGTAGGGCTTTTACAAGGGTGTTGCTTAACTTACTTGTTCACAATGTTCCAAGTCCAGCTCACTGCCAATGGGAGTAGAATTCATTTACAGCAGGGCTGATTTTAACCCATATTCATGAATGAAAAAAACCCCATTCCCTCCCCCGTGTTTGGGCTGCTGTGCTGTGCACCATCAGGCTGGCTCTAAAAATCAAAGCCAGTCGAAGGAGGGTCACTTTAGTGTAAGATTTTTCATTGGTGATATAGTGCCAGCATAACAGCTTCTCTGACCACATCCAACAGGCAGAGAACATAGAGATGCGGCCAATGAAAAAGTTAGTGTGATTCCCTAAGCCCATCTCATCCTTGGCTGCTGTAGCAGCTGTTTGGGACCATGCAGCTGGACTCAGTTATAGTAGCTTTCAGAGTACTCTAATTTATGCCTCGGTCAGTGCACATCTAGCCCCAGATCAGGTCAATGCACAAAAAGAGACCCATTCTTTCCCACACAAAGGCGATTTCAGCCTCTCTCATGTATATTTACCATGGGAACAAGATATATCTTCAATTTCTGGTCTTCCATTTATAAAGCATTCTTTGGGTATTACCCTCAATCTATCCATCTGTTTCTTCAGCCATTAATAATCATACATATAGCACTTATATCTGAGCCTGTTCTATCTATTTAGATATCCCTTTCAGACATTCATAATGTGATTGAGATGGGAAAGTTCACCATGCCCAGAGATCTGTAGCGCCAGATCTTAAATTGATGAAGATCAGGGTGTCTCCATGGAAGGGAATTTACATCTGCTGAAGATTTAGCCCACAGTACATAAAAGTTAAACTTATGTTCAAAACTATGTAACAGAGAGGCGATGTCCACACTGGGATGCTACATCGAAATAGCTTATTTCAACATAGCGAAAGAGAAATAAGCTATTTCGAGGCGTAGCGTCCACACATCTTCCAGGGTTAGTGCTGTCGACGTTCATCGTTGACGTAGGAAAGAACGAAATTGAAATGGGCCCCTCAGGGGGGGCGTCTACACACAAAAGCAGCCCCAGTCGGAATAAGGGTCTAGGAAAGCCTGCAGACAGGGTCACAGGGCGGACTAGGCCTTCCGGGGCAGCAGCAAGCTGCTCCCTTAAAGGGACCCTCCCAGGCACACTTGGCCTGCACAGCACAGATCCACAGAGCCGACAACTGCTTGCTGACCCCATGCATGCAGCATGGATCCCCAGCAGCAGCAGCAGCAGCAGCAGCAGCAGCAGCAGCAGCAGCAGGAGCAACCAGAAGCCCACACAGCCGCCTCCAAGGCAGTGGCCACCCAGCACCTCCTGGAAGATGAGCTGTCCTCCCTGGGGGATGAAGGAGCTGCCCTGGACCACCATGTGGCACTCCCACCTCCCCTGCTGGCACACTGCTGTCTGTGGAGGTACCCCACCAGCACAGAGTGGTGGGAACAGCTCATGCTCAAGGAGTGGGATAACGACCGCTGCGTCTGGAATTTCCAGATGGGCTGGCAGACTTTCCTTGAGCTCTGCCAGTGGCTCAACACTGCCTTGCAGCACCAAGACACCCCCCATGCAGCGTGCCCTCACTGTCAAGAAATGGGTTGGCATTGCTGTCTGGAAGGTGGACACTTCAGACACCCACCAATCCATAGGACAGCAGTTTGGTGTGGGTAAGGCCACCATCAAGGCTGTCATCATGGAGGTAAGGAGACCCCAGGGGGAAGGGGGGGACTGAGGGAGGGGGTTCCCAGGGGGAGGGGAAGAGCCCGGGGGCAGCTCAGCGAAGGGACAGGCACACCCTGCACACCCCTCATGGGTGCTCATGATCTTCCCCCACAGATGGTCCATGCAGTGAATGCTCTGCTGCTCCACAGGCTTGTGCGACTCAGGGACCTGTATGCAGCCATCATGGGGTTAGCTGGCATGGGGTTCCCTAACTGCTTTGGGATTCTGGATGGGACCCACATCCCCATCTGCACCCCAGAGCACAGTGGAGGATGGTTCCTGAGCAGGAAGGGCTACCACTCGGTGCTCCTCCAGGCAATGGTGGACAGCCGAGGCCACTTCCTGGACATAAATAGCTGGCCTGGCAGCACCCACAATGCCTGGGTTTTTAGGAACTTGTGCCTGTGCTGCTAGCTGGAGGCGGAGACCTATATCCCCAGAGGGAGATCCCTCTGGGGGACACCACTGTGCCCCTCTGTCTCATGGCGGATGCAGCCTACCCCCTCCAGACCTGGCTCATGTGCCCCTCCACGGGACACCTCAGTGCCAGCCAGAAGCGGTTCAACACTCGCCTGAACCATGCACGCCAAGTGGTCGAGCAGACTTTCAGCCACCTCAAAGGCCGCTGGGGGTGCTTCCTCATCCACCTGGATGTGGGGCTCCCCAACATCCCCCAGGTTGTGGGCATGTGCTGCGCAATCCATAACCTTGTGGAGAGCAAGGTGGAAGCATTCATGCAGGGCTGGTCTGTGGATGCTGGTGTGGGGGGCATTGCCCACATCTGGGCCAGAGGCCCTGTTGAGGCTGGGTGGGGGCTGGGAGGACTGGCAGGTATGGCCGGGCTGGCTCCTGAGCCACACAGTCCTCCTCCTCAACAGGCTCCAGGGCAGGTGGAGGGCAGCTGGGAAGGACAGCAGCAGGGGGGCACCATCTGCTCAGCGATCTGCTCGATGTCCCTTATGAAGGACCCCCAAGCCTCCTGGTGCCAAGCCAGTGCTCTCTCCTGCAAGTGGAGCCAGATCTCCTCTACTTGCAGACAGTGCTGTGACACCTCCACCTGGCGCTGGAGGGTGGCAAGGAGCTGGGTGTCAGCAGCTGCCTGCAGCTGACTCCAGTGGTGGCGGGCTAGTCCCAGGGCCGGTCCCTGCTCCTCCGCCTGGCTGTGATGGTGCTACATCCCTGGTGGGCTGACTGGCACGAAGGATGTGGTGCCCATGCTGTCGTGGCTCTCAGATGGCGTGGCTGCAGAATAGAGTGGGGGACAGCGAAGACAGCCATTAGTCTGGGCCCTGACACATGGCCTATGCCCCCCACCCCTCCACTGCCGGGTCCCCATCACCTGTCCCCCAGGGATGATGAAGTGTGTGGGGTCCCCCCCGTGGATGACCCCCTTCAGGGGTTCTGCTCCACCCCTACCCCCAGGGATAGGGTATGGTGCCATCCTGGCCGGGGGCAGGTGTTGACGGGCTCTGAGGGACATGCCACTGCTGTCCCAGGGCCATGGTCTGGCTGGGCCATGGTCGGCTGGGGTCAGCTGGGTGTGTGAGTGCCCTGGTCATGTCCCTTGCCCCTGCCCCTTAACCCGGGGTGTGCACCTTGGGTACATACCTGACGGTGCGCTCCCACAGCTGGGGGACACCCAGTGGGTGGAAGCCCTGCTGGAGCTGTGGGAGGGGAGGTCAATCAGGAGCCCCCTGTCACTGAAGCCCTCCTCCTCCACTGTTCCAGGGGTGGGCTCCTCTGGGGGCATTTTAGGGTGCAGGGCTCAGGCTCCGGCTCAGGCTCCGGCTCCGGCTCCGGCTCCGGCTCCGGCTCCGGCTCCGGCTCCGGCTCCGGGGTCTGCTGGGGCTCCTCGGCCAAGGTGTCAAGGGTGGCTGGGGTGGGAGGAGGTGTACAAGTGGCCCAGAATCTCCCTGAGCTCCCTGTAAAAGGGGCAGGCAGTGGGGGTGGCCCCAGACTGCCTGGCCGTGTCCCGGACCTGAGCATAACCCTGCCACAGCTCCTTGACTTTACTCCTGATGTGGCCAGGAGTGAAGACAGGGTGACCCCAGGTAGCCAGGCCCTTGGCCAGCTGGGCAAATGCATCTGCGTTCCGCTGCTTGCTCCCCATTACCTGGAGCACCTCCTAATCACTGGCTTGCTAAACCCAGGGTTGTGAGATCAATACTTGTGGATGCCATTTGGGGACTGGGGCAAATAGATGTCAGGGATGGTGCTTGGTCCTGCTAAGAGGGCAGGGAACTGGACTAGATGACCTCCTGAGGTCCCTTCCAGCTCTGGAAGATGTACATCTCCTTGCCACAAAGCCCCAGCAAGTCCCAGATCTCGGTGTCCGACCAGGAGGGGCCCTGCTGCCTCTTCCTCCCCTGGCTGGATGGCTGGGAGCCCTGGGTCCCCCTGGGTGTGTGCCCTGGGGCGCTCAGGGGGCTGGCTGGCTGCTGTGGGCCCTGGGTGGGGTATCAGGGCGTCTGGAGGGCGTGCAGGCTATGCACGTCTTCCTGCCACAGGAAGTCAGGGAGCTTGGAGCTTTAAGGGGCTGCTGCACATGGTGACCATAGAGCCCAGCGGCTAGCCAGAGTGTCTCTCAACCCCCTCAGCTGATGGCCGTCCTGGAGGACCCCGCAATTTCAATGTAGCGGGATGTGGATCGTCTTCACATGCCCTACTTTGACGCTGGATGTTGAAGTAGTGTGCTATTCTCATCTTCTGATGGAGACAGCAATTTCAACATCTGACTGCCTTACGTCAATTTCGACTTCAAAATAGCACACAGCGTGTGTAGATGCGCCGAGTGCTATTTCGAAGTTAGCCTGGCTATTTCGAAATAGCTAGCTAGTGTAGACATGGCTAGAGAAACAAATGATTAATGAGACAAAAATCCCATCTATTTAAGAACTTTCATTTGTATTGTTGCCGTAGGCAGGATGTGTTTCCAAATGCCTAGTTTCGTTTCACAGCTGTCTCACCCAGTAACTGCACAAGGAGACGCTCATGGTTCATAGATAAGTACAGAAGTTCATCCACTAAAATACAAAACAAATGTTGGACACATTGGTGATTTCTCGCAAGTGTTGCTCAGTGCTATTTCATTCAGATTTTTTTTAATTAGTATTCTGGCTATTTTGAATTGTGTGGTATCATTTGTTTGCTAAATTTATCCAGGTGGTAATCTGTAGACAAAAGACAATGTGGCAGAAATTTGAGCAGCAGTAGAAACGGAGGTCATTCTTGGGATTAAACTAACCTGCCTCAGATGGATAGATTCAAATCTTGTGCTTGAATTTCTGTAAATGAATCAGATATCCCGGGAAATCATAAATTACTGAAGTACAGTGTCTGGAATAGTCGCCTAAAGCATCATGAGTAGTGATGAACAAATCTCAAAAGTTTGACAGATTTCCTCATATATTAGTAAGCATTATTCATTGAAGGATTTGTGAGACGTCTTTGATTAGCAAATTGTACGTGCAAGTTGCATTTCTGGTCTGTTGTTAAGCCTGAGGTAGCTTGCGGTCACCTTCTCAGCTAGCTCCCTAGAATATTTCCTCTGTCCGCTACTTCCATTTTCCATAAAGTAAATTTACCCAGCTACCTCACACCCATCTCTTCTTCATTCATGAATTACATTATTTATAGCTATTGTGAAGAGGGACATAAAATCGGATGTCATTTGCATACTAATGACTCTCCTGCTCCATCTTTCTTGTGGTCCTCCCTGAGTGGTAGAGAAAAAGTAAGAAAAGCAAAAGATTGATCCCTGTGGAACTGCACATGTCCAGTCCTTCAAGGAAGATAAGAAGTTGCCCATCACAACTCTGTTTTGTATTTCTCTGTAAGCATTATCCCTATTTTCAGATGGGGAAACTGAAGCATGGAGTAGTCAAGCCCAGTGCAATTGAGAAGTATGTGTTGAAGCCAGTATACATGTTTTCCTGACTTTCAGGTGTATAATTCAATAAGGAAATTCAGCTGAAGGGAAATACAGAATAGACCACTTCTTTTTCAGAAACACCAGCGTTTTGAAGTTTGCAGAAGATGAAGTAATCGTATTTGGTCAGTTCCTCATGAGTAGTCAGAGGGTAATCAAAAATAGTCTAAAGAATGAAAAGTCCAGATGAATATCTATCATGCTTAACACAACGAGGGATTTTCTCAGTTTGTCTTCAAATACACCATTTTGTTTGGGAATATCACAGATATATGTCACTTATTATTGATAGATTTGTCTGACTTCCTGTCAAATCTATGTACATTGAAAAATCTATTTTGTTGTTTTTGTCACAGAAGTCTATACTGGCATTTTCCCCATGGAGATTTGGCTAGTCATTGTCAGCATGCGGTGCCAGCTAGAGCTTTTACAGTTTTTATTGTGCCAGCTGCTTTCTTGGCTTAGGATCTTTTGGTTCAGATTGTAAATGGGGGCGAGACATCCGCATCCACCCAGCCTGCTCAATGAAATATGACAGGGATTTGATTTTTGATTTCTTGCTGCCGTGCTTAGTACTAGGAAAAGCTGACATGCTTTTTTTTCCTTTTCTTTTTTTTTTTTCAGTTTTGTCTGACCATGAGAGATCAGTGGGACAGACATATTGAGGGACATGAAAAAGACTAGAATGTGAAATTAAAAATGCTCATGCCTGAGCTCCTCTAAGGTGACCAGTTTTAGAGCTTAAAAAAAAAGTTGGCAAACATTATGATGAATTTGTAACCAGATTTTCACTCTCGTCATTCATATGCCAGGGATATTCATTATTCATTCACTGAAATTCTTGCCCGAGTCATTTTGCCCCAAGTGACTGTGGCTGAATACCTTCCCTCTTTAAACTGGTGCCTTTTTTGAAACGACCATAGCTGGGACCTCAAAAATAGAGGCATCCAAAAATCACTAGCTCATCTGACAATGTAGGTCTTTATTCCTTAATTTTAGATTTGCAGCCAAGTTCCCATGTTGCCAACTTGGCCTGTTTTATCATGAATCCTGGGATATTTGGTGTTTTCCCTAAAGCCCCAACTTCAGGAATCTGGTTATTAAGCTCGCCTTGTTGTTTTTCCTTTTTCTTATTTGTCTGTTATAAATTATGTTTACAGCCCTCCTGATGGCAGAACATGCTTGAAAATGTGAACTCCAAAGGCTGCAGTAAAACAGGGTCTTCCTTGTTTGATATTGCAGACTGTTCTATGTGATCACTCCTCATTTGTATACACCCCATGATACCCAAGAAAAATGGAGTGATTAAGGATTGATCTGAAGCCTGTACCTCTGAATTGCGTAGGGTTTTTTGGAGTGGGGTAGTGGTATTCAGAACATATAAATGTTGAACTTTCACATGGTCCTGAAGGCCAGGTTTATTTCAGAGAAACACAGGAAAACACAGAGTATTTTTGTTGTTGTTTTTGTTTTTGCTGTGTAGACATAGCTTTAGTTACAGGTGAGCTCAAAATTACTTAAAGATGCCTTGTTGAGCTTTTAAATCTTTGGCTTTTGAGTAAGCTATTTTTATATCTAGTGCAGACTAGTATGCTAGCTCTCATGCTAGTTCATGTAAATCACAGGCATCCTCCATTTTTTCTGCTCAGTTCCAGAAAATTGCCTTTGCACTAAAAATAAGTCTGTGAAAAATGCACAGTGTACTCTTCTACTTAAAATGATTGCATAATTAACCTGGCCTGGAATCAACCATACAAGAGTTGACTGTATCCCAAGTTCAGCTAGGGAGGTTTTTACCATAAGAATGTGCATGTCCTGAGACTAAAACACAGGTTAGATTTCCAAGTTTCAGAATATTGCTCAATGAAAAAAATATGTTGCCCATGAGGGGGAAAACTGGTGATGTAATCTATAATCAACAGCCCTAATGGGCACAAAACATTTTAGAACAAAGGTTTGCTGAGTTTGCAAGGATGTGAAAAGTGGTAAAGAGAGTCTTAGTAAAAAATCATCCCACTTAAAAAGTTTAAGCTGCTAAAGCTATCACAGACAACCCTTCAATTCTTTGATATGAACATTTGATAAATATGATATTTATCAGGAACTGGAAATAACTATTAACTACAAAGGGATTTAAACTGTGCAAATCTTGGTTTGCTGTTTTAGTCACAGGGGTTTAATTCAAATCTTCTTCTGTGTGTTTCTTTGTATGCCGCTTTCTTTTGAAAACTCCCTCAGGTTTTCCTTAGATCTTGTTTGAACCCAGATATCCAGTTGAGATCTCAAGTGCAAACTACCCTGAGAATCTCAGTTGAGACTGTTAAGGTTAGCTGTGTTTACATACAAAATCCTACACTTCCCAAAGGTAACCCAGGTTCCCTTGAAACTTTGCTCAAGTTAGGCTGAAATGTTCCTATACGTCAATGAGTTTAGCTCTAGCTTTAGATTTGTCATAATATCTGAAAACACTGAAACAATGATAGCTTCAATTTCCTTTAGTTTCAACTTGGTTGCATTCTTCCCACAAAGTTATATAGCAGGAAACTGGACTGTCTTCAGAAAAAAAAATAAAGAAGGGCTATTTTATTCTTCCCGCTATCCACAGGTAGTAAGAGATGGATGATACTTATGTGAAAGCAGATATCTTTGTTTTCATTCCATGGTACAAAACCTACTCATTAGACAGTCTTAACTCCTCAAAAAAAATGCACATGTGGCAGGCATACCAGCATTTGAGTGGGTGGCTCAAACTAAATATGTGGTGTAAGCAGACAGAAGAAAATGGCTAACATGAGGATTTAAACAGCCATCATATACAGTACAAAGAGCAATACATGACTAGTTTTTGACCATGAAACTACTATATACTCTATGGCTATGTCTACAAAATTTTGAGGAATAAGGGCACTTCAAAGTCGCATAGGTACTTTGAAGTGCCCACAGCTACACGCCATGACGGTGCTTCCAAGTTGCCGCAGGGAGAATTAGCCTAATGAAGTGCTTCATATTCATCGCAGCATTTCATTAGTATTCGCCAATCAGGCTGATAAGGGGGCAAGTGTAGACATAGCTTATGTGTTTTTAAATTTGTGCAGTCCCATTCATTTAAAAAAAAAAAGAAACAGAATTCGTTAAAGGGAGCCTGAAAGGGCTACTTCCACACAAATGGCTTTTCCTGGCAAACCTGGGCTTTTGTTGGGAAAAAGCCATGGAGCATCTACATGCAAAATATGCTTTGTCCACAGTTTGTTGACAAAACCTGTCGAATCCATCAGCAGCGTTATACCTCTACCTGTTCAGGTATAATACCTCTCTCAACAGTATTCTGTGAAAAAAGCAGCCCTGTAGACACTCTGAGACCCTTCTGGCAACAGACAGGACTTCTGGTTCACCGAGCAGAGCCCTATTTGCAGAGCTTCTGGTCAGCCGTTCTATCAAAAGAGGACCAGGCATCAGGACTGCTCTCTGTCAACAGAGCAGCTTACTCTTTCAATCTGCTTTAATGTGTGAACACCATCTGTTGCCAGAAGTTTTTCCGGGAGATCCCTTACAACAGTGTCTTCTGTTGACAGGCTTCTTGTGTAGATGTAGCCAAGGTGTGGTGTTTTTTTTTCTCTTCTGGGCTGTATTCCATTAATTTTCTTCTTTCTCTTCTTCAGAAAGAAATATATTATTATGTTTGAAATTTGCTTTAGAAGTTAGAAAAGCGTCTAGAAATTGGGAAGACCTGAAGGCCATAGTCTGGCTGTAATTCAGATTCAGTATGTGAGCTTTAACAAGTCCTTTAACTGTTGTGTGCCTCAATTTGCCCAAGTGCAAAATATGCCAACAGTACTTCTACAGTCTCCTGCCTCTGACTGGAAAGATGCAGCACATGAGAGAAAGAAAAGATTCACTTTCCTACTGGAACAATGAATCTTTTTCTAGCTGAGCCAGGTTACATTTAGTTCTGAAATCTGACACAAACTGAGTTTTTCTCAGAATAAAGTTGAATATTATTTTTTCTCTATACATGTATTAACTTACTGCTTTATTTTCCACATAGGTTTCTGCTCTCAAAAATTTTAAAAATATTGGAAGGCTAATAGGGAGAGTTCTAACGTGCACAGTATTATGTTATCTGTTTGTTGTGTCACAGCTAGGAAGTGTCCACAACTGAAATTTTGACTCCAACCATTTATTAATTTTGTGGTCAAGCTGGAGTGATCCATTTTGAATCCCTGGTCCTGCCCCTGGCATTTATGTGTTGAGTTTCCTTTCATACCAAGAAGGTGTGGTTCCTGGATTCTGTTCAGATGTAGCTGAAATCTCACAAAGACCTGGAGGTCAAATCCACTGAGTGTTTTAAAAAGAGTTACAACATTTTTGGCTTGTGTAGGACGTGGAACATGCTTAACTTAATGCTCATGGTGATAATTCTGTGTACGCTAGGAATAAGATAAAGCTGAGACTCGTGATGGACGAAAAAGAAAGAGGGGACCCTCAAGAAAAAGGGAAATGACAGCATGGAGGAAGGTTTAAGCAGAGATGGAATTGAGTGAAAGGCACACACAGGAAACATTGCAGAGGAGGAAACAGGCAGATTTGCAGAGTGAGGAAAAGTGAGAGGAGAAGTATGTATACTACATAATGTAACTCAAATTGGCTGAGTTTATGGGGTGGGGGGGGAGAGAATTTTTATTCAAAGTCTTAAAGTAAGAAAAGGGTCATCTGATTCATACTGACCTGACTACAACCAAACTAGGAGAGCTGGACTATTTCCATGTGAGTCATTTTCCTGAATCCCAAGCCATTATTATTTTTATTAAACAAAACAAAAGAAAACAAAACCAAAAACAAACAAAAAACCCTATGCTGTGTTCACATGATAAGATTTTGAGGAAAAAGAAACAGAAGCAATGAAATTCAAAGTTAAGGTTTGGTTTGTTTACTCTGCCTCGCTTTGATACCGCACTCTGTGCCAGATGATCACCCATCATCTGTAGCCACCCCTATGTTATCCAGGAAAATGAAGTGAGTCGAGCTGATCAGATGCTGTGACTCTGAATGGCTTTGCTTTCTTTTGGAGGAGGGTAGTGGAATTCAGATGATATAAGTTCAGTGGAACTTTTCTGTAGTCCTGAAGTCCAGGTTTTTGGTTCCCTGAAACACCCACATGAATTCTTTTATGACTTTTATTTAAACACTTTGAACTTCATGAAGACACAGAACTGGGTTGGAACATTGAAAAACATACATTTTCTTCTCCCTGTCTCAGTACTTCACTCAAACAAAGTATGGAGGTGTACACGGTCTGAGAAACAATGAAAAAAAATGAACCTCATGGCTTTTGGATGTCAGGAAAAACAGACTTCAGGTTTCAGTTGAAAGCTTGAGTTGGTTTCTATCATAGTCAAACTGATCCACAATCTGTACAGAAACGTCTATTTTTAGGATATTCATTTGTAGCTTTCAAAATATGATGAATTTTGATGGATAATGAACACTCTAATTCAAGGGTGGGCAAATACTCACCTGTAGGCTGGATCCAGTCTGCTTGTGTTAGTCGTTGGAAGGCCCCCACCTGTATATTTACCTGAATGTCCTCAGGTATCAGGCGATCACAGCTCCCAATGCCTGTGGATCACCATTTTTGGCCAATGGGAGCAGCAGGAAGCAGTGTCCTGATTCCTGCTGCTTCCTGCTGCTGCTATTGGCTGCAGACAGCGATCCGCAGTCAACAAACAGGAGGTGCAATTGCCTGAATCTGTGGAGACACAGGTGTATTTGTCAGTGGCATCCCACCGGAGACTAACCCTGGTGGGCCACCCCTTTTTCTCTTGCCTACCCCTAGTCTAATTCAATATGGAGGCATGTTGTCCCTGTGTATTGTGTGTTTTCATGCTTTGAGTGAAAAAACAGGTGGTGATGCAGTGACAGGCCATTTTGAGAGACCATTATTGCACACTCAGTACCAGTGAAAGAAATGTTTAGAGGGAGCAGTGGAGGACAGCAGTTATTGCAGTCTCCAGAGCTGGAGTGTATATAGATCTAGTGCCTACCCAATAATCGGAAGACATCAGTGAGATCACACCGGGCAGCACACTCGTTATGTGAGGTGAGAAGAGTAAACAGCTCAACTGTAGCCAGCAGAGCCAACAGCCAATGCCGGGGGCCGGGGGGGTGGGGGGGGCTCCACACTCCCAAAAGGGGCAGGGCTTCAGGTGTGGAGGGGCAGGGCTGGAATAGCCAGTCTTAAGTGCTGTCCAGAGTACACTGCGCCATGCCACACTCCACTCCAGGCAGCTCTGAGAACAGCCCAGAACATGAAGCACTGGAATCTGATTGTGATTTAAAGGGCCTGTGGCTCCAGCCACAGCTGCTACAGTAGCAGCAGTTGGGAACAATGGGCCCTTGGACAACTGCCCTGTTTGCCCCCTTCATATCAGCAGGCCTGACTGTAGTAATTCTGCTGAAATGTGCGATACTCTGGATATTCTGGGATCATGACACAGTCAATATGTCATGTCAACACTGGATGGAGGGGCAGCTCTTTCCACGGTTGCCAGGTCTGTTTCCAAGGATTTGGTGTAGGGAACAAACCTACAGCACAACATCCTGAAAACCTCTTCTGTAACTTTTCTCCATCCTGCTGTTGGCTGCGCAAAACATCCAACCCTACTGCCTTTGCCAATGGCAATTTTTCTCCATGCAATCGAGTACTGGGGGCCTCAGGTCCAGAAAGATTTAGAATTTTTGTCCTATAGGGACAATTTTACACATCTTTGCCAAAAGAAGGACAGATAGGTTGGTTCTTCCCTACCCAAATATTGGCTGTAATGGTTTTATTGATTTCAGGCACTTTTGTATTTACAGAGGACTGTAAAAAAAAAGGTGAAAAGTAATTGCATGTGATGATAGCTGTGCTGTTCCAGCTACCTAGTGTACTGCATAAAATTATCATGCACAACTCTTACATTCCCGGCAAGTAACAGAAGAACATGTGAATTCCAGAATGTAGAGGAAGGCCTGTTAGAACAGGACAACTTGGACTGACGGGACTGTAAGCTTTCCCTCGTCCTCTACTTGTGATTAGAATCTCTTCAGCTGCATGTTCTTCTGCCTGTGCTGGCAGTCTGTTACCACAAGCCTTCATGCTAACAACAACCAGCTGGGCCACTGGTGAAGGAACTTGGTGATTCCAGATGGGAAGAGTGGGTTATGTGATGTGAATGATTATGGGGGAGGAGAGTTAGAATACTAATGAGGGTGGGGATTGTGAATGGAATAAGCAGCTGGAGGAGCAACAGGGAGCAGGGGAAGGAAGAAGTTAAATATTCTGTCCTTTATCTGATCCCTCCTCCCACAACATTACAGAAGCCACTGAGTTTTCTCAGTTTTGCAATGATTCAGGTCATTCCTACCACTCCCCCACCATTCTGTACCTGGTATTTGTGACTGAGTTTGAGACTACCTGCTGTGAGATAAGAAAGTTTTTTATAAAGGGTAGTGACCTAGTCTGAGGCTTGAAGTGTCCAGATTCTTTGGAGCCACAGGTCCAAATACTTGCAAGAGTGATTCAGCACTTTCAGCATTCCAAGGTGAAAAAAATGAATTCCATACAATCCACTGTGTGGGAGTTTTATCCATCAAACCTTTGTAACCAAGATCCTGTGTACACTACATAGACATTAAATATCTCAATCCATGCTCATGAAAAGGGAAGTTTGTATCAGTATCTTTGATCAAATTTCCCCCTCCTTTGACTCATGCTGTACAATGTTGTCCTCTGCCTCGCAGTTGCTGTCCACCAAAGGAATATCTGCATTCTAGTGAAGCATTAATTCCTATATGCAAATGGGAAACAATCCTATAGTCTTTACTCTTACAAAACTCTCATTGACTTTAACTGCAGGGTAGCTGAAGTAAGCATTAAAGAGTGCATCCATTGTTTGCACAGTCCTTTAGGATTGTATGGGGGAAATGATGTTATATAGTGCAAAAGTGAGAAATTTACATCAACTCTAAATGCAAGAAAGTTGTTCTTGCACATGTGCTATGACATGTAATTTTGTGACCATATATTTTCTTCTTTCTTTGTCATTAGGAACCTGACTTTCTAGGCTGTGGGCAAAATGAGGGTACAGTCTGGATACTTTTATTCATTTGTACCAGTGCTTTACCTTATCAGTTGTTCTACTGAAATCAGACTGTTTGTACAGTGACTTAAGATGAGGCATGAATACGGGGCCAGCATCAAACTGTGTATATACGTGCAGTCTTTAAAGGGTTAATAATACAACTTTACTAATGTCAATAGTCGTTCATTTTTATAATAAGACCACCTCATTTGTATGTAGTCACTAAATTAGAGTTAGTTAATTGCTCTATATAATTCTTATGATCTGCAGTGTAAGAAAGGTGTTACGCATTGTGATTTCTAAAACAAGTGAGCTTTGCAGGGTGCAGTCTTACCTTGATGCACAGTCATTTATATGTATATCTTCCATTACACACAGGTTTTCAAACTATGGAGTATGCCTCTTGGGGGGTCTGTGACAAGGGTATCAACAGACATGAGATGAGGCATAAGGGTGTGGCCAGCTTGGTGTCCAGGGTAGAGCAGGAAAGCAAAAGAGAGGGCATACATAGAGTCCCCAAAGGATGGAGGGGTGAAGAACAGAGGACTGGAGAACACAACCCCACCCAGGCCAGTGTCAGTAGCAGCTTGATGGTATTCCTCCACATTTCTCCCTGATCCCTAGGGATTTTCTGAACACTGTCCCTGATGCTGTCCTGCCCTGGAAACCTGGCTGGCTTCTACCTGCATATTTCAAACGCTCCACAGTCTGCGGGACAGAGAAGTTCTGGGGAAGGGGGAAAGAAGGCAAAGAACCACACTGTTGTGCTTCCAGTGATGGAAGAATATAGCCATTTATGTTTGTTGTAAGTTTTTATCTATCCAGAATGCTTTCGATATTTCACATGTTGAGAGTGGGGATGCAGTATGGTATATATCTCTGTAATTTCTTCTTATGTTTTTCTCCAGTAAAACTTAACTTTGTTGAAAAAATATTTTCAGAATGCACTGATGCCCTTCAGCTCACCTTAGTTATAGTTCCTCTTTCATTCCACTTGGGAAGTGATAGGCCAAAGCTGAAGCCAAGGTCATTATTGCTTACAATTCTGTACAAACATATTTTTAGGTTTTTATTTAGGGATCAGACTGAAGGGAATACTTGGAGGAAAACAAGTAGAGATCCATAATTTTATATTACACAGCTCACGGTAGAGTTTAAGGTTAAAGCATCTGAGGGAAGTGAAACCCACAATGAGTCAACAGAGGCAACTATTTGGAGGATTTACTTCCTAAAATGTTTATAATACATTTGCAAAACAATTAAAAGCTTGTAATTCCAGAACAATGAGGTATATATAATATAGGCTACGTCTACACGTGCACCCAACTTCGAAATAGCTTATTTCGATGTTGCGACATCGAAATAGGCTATTTCGATGAATAACGTCTACACGTCCTCCAGGGCTGGCAACGTCGATGTTCAACTTCGACGTTGCTCAGCCCAACATCGAAATAGGCACAGCGAGGGAACGTCTACACGCCAAAGTAGCACACATCGAAATAAGGGAGCCAGGCACAGCTGCAGACAGGGTCACGGGGCGGACTCAACAGCAAGTCGCTCCCTTAAAGGGCCCCTCCCAGACACACTTTCATTAAACAGTGCAAGATACACAGAGCCAACAACTAGTTGCAGACCCTGTATATGCAGCACGGACCCCCAGCTGCAGCAGCAGCAGCCAGAAGCCCTGGGCTAAGGGCTGCTGCCCACGGTGACCACAGAGCCCCGCAAGGGCTGGAGAGAGAGTATCTCTCAACCCCCCAGCTGATGGCCGCCATGGAGGACCCCGCTATTTCGATGTTGCGGGACGCGGATCGTCTACACATCCCTACTTCGATGTTGAACGTCGAAGTAGGGCGCTATTCCCATCCCCTCATGGGGTTAGCGACTTCGACGTCTCGCCGCCTAACGTCGATTTCAACTTCGAAATAGCGCCCAACACGTGTAGACGTGACGGGCGCTATTTCGAAGTTACTGCCGCTACTTCGAAGTAGCGTGCACGTGTAGACGCAGCCATAGATAGATAGATAGATACAGGAGATTTCTGCAAATAGGAGACTCCTACAGAGGTAGATGTGAGATATTTCATTGTTTCTGGTGTCATAAGCACATATGTTTTCAGTAGAGAATATAAACTTGCAAATTATAAATGTTTTTAAAAATATCGAGACCTGGTTCAGATCTCAGATATACTTTTTCACAACAGCTTTCTTTGTTCAGACTTCTCTGGCTATTCACTGGGGCTGCATCTACGCTACATTCCTCCTTCGAAAGAGGAATACAAATGAGCGAAATTGAAAAAGCAAATGAAGTGCTGATTTTCAAATCTCACACTGTATTTGCATAATCTCATTCGATCACTTTTGCAGAAGAGATTTTTTTTCCAAAAAAAAGCTGCATGAATGAGTTTTTTTTTTTTTGAAGGAAAAACGCTTTTTTGAAAGAACCCTGTGAATTTCATTTTTTTAAGGAATAAGGGTTTTTTTTGAAAGATATTTTATTTTTGTTTTTTGTTTTGAAAGAACCCCATCTATATTGCCTGTTTTGAAAAAAAAATCTTATCTGAAAAAGTGATTGGATGAGATTATGAAAATGAAGCACAAAAGTGATTTGGATGAGATTATGAAAATGAAGCACAATACACCTCATATGTATTTTTGATTTCCCTCACTTGCATTCCTCTTTCAAAATAGAAATGTAGTGTGGATGCAGCCTTAGGGGCTGTGTTTGCTACTCTTACACTGAGTAGTATATTTGTCCTGTTGAAATCAGGATGTCAAAATGAATCATAGAATGATAGGGTTGGAAGAGACCTTAGGAGGTCATGGAGTCCAACCCCCTCTAGAATCCAGACTGAGCCCAACTAATTCATCCCAGTGAGGGCTAAGTCAAGCTGGGGACTTAAAAATCTCTAGGGAAAGAGATTCTACCACGTCCCTAGATAAGCCATTCCAGAACTTCACCACTCTGCTAGTGAAATAGTTTTTCCTAATATCCAACCTAGACATTCCTTACAGCAACATGAGATCATTACTCCTCATTCTGTCATCTGTAACCAGAGAGCACCCTCTCTCCATCTTCTTTGGAATGCCCTTTCAGGTACTTGAAAGTCGCTATAAAATCCCTCCTCACTTTTCTCTTCCGTAGTCTAAATAAACCCAAATACTTCAGCTTCTCCTAGTAAGTCATGTGTTCCAGGCCCCTAATCATTTTTGTTGCCCTCTGCTGGACTATCTCCTGTGTGTCCACATTCTTGCTGTAACAAGGGGCCCAGAACTGGAAACGATATGCCAAATGCAACCACACCAATTCTGAATAAAGGAGACTAATCCTTGCTTAGATCTGCTGGCATTGCACCTACTAATTCACCCCAGTATGCCTTTAGCCTTCTTTACTACAACAGTACACTGTTGGCTCATATTCAGCTTCTCATCCACTGTAATCCTTAGATCATTTTATGCAGAACTGCTGCTTTGCCAGTCAGTCCCCAGCCTGTAGTGGTGCTTGGGATGCCTTCATCCTAATTGCAGGACTCAACACTTGTACTTATTGAAACTCATCAGCTTTATTTTGGCTCAATCCTTCAGTTTGTCTAGGTCTTCCTGGATCCTATCCCTACCCTCCAATGTATCAGCCTCTCTCCCTATTTTAGTGTTATCTACAAATTTGCTGGAGATGCAATCTGTCCCCTCAGCCAGGTCAATAAGAAATATGTTGAACAAAGCCTAACCCAAACTGACCCTTGGGGTACTCTGATTGACACCTGCTGCCAACCAGAATAGAGATTTTGATCACTATCTGTTAAGCCCGACAATCTAATCAGCTTTCTATCCATCTTAGTCCATTTATCCAATCCACACTACTTTAACTTGTGGCAAGGGTACTGGGGGAGACCATATCAAAAGCTTTGCTAATGTCAAGGTATTTACGTCCACTAACTTCTTCATGTCCATAGAGCTAGTTCACTCATCATAGAAGGCAATCAGATTGGTCAGGTATGACTTTCCCTATGTTGACTATTCCTGGTTATTTTCCTCTTCTCCAAGTGTTTCATAACGGGTTCCTTGATGATCCCCTCCACGATTTTTTCCAAGGACTGAGGTGAGGATCATTGGTCTGCAGCTCCTCAGATTCTCCAGCTTCCCCTTTTCAAAAAGAGGCATGAATTTTCAATGATAATGGCCAGTGGTTCTGCAGTCACACCAGTCAACTCTCTCAGCATCCGTGGATGTATTTGATCTGGTCCCATGGCTTTGTGTGTGTCCAGCTTTTCCAAATAGTTCTTAATCTGTTCTTTCGTCACTGAAAGTGGTCCCATTCTTTGCTGCCTAATGGAGCACTATGGGAGCTAAGCTTGTCAGCGAACACAGAGGCAAAAAAAGCATTCATTAAGCACTTCAGTTTTTTCCACATCATATCACCAAATTGCCTCCTTCTTTCGGTAAGGATCCCACACCTTCCCTGACCAGCCTTATACTTCTGTATTGTTAACATGAAAATGAAGCTCTAGGATACTTGCCAAAGAGCAACAAATACAACCCTGGCACAGCTGAGATACAAACTGAGGTCTTGTAGTGCTTAAGCCATGGCTTTACCTGTAGGGCTACCCTTTCTAGTTTTAAGACAGCTTTCACACATGTGCATTGACAATTGTGTCTGCTTGGAAGTGCACAAAGTGTTCTTTCATTCAAATACCTAGTTGAGGATGAGGGTGCTGAAGCAAATTGTACAGAGGAGTTGCTGAGGGCCAGTGAAGGAAACTCTAAACTATGTACGTAATAGAATCCACTGCAAGCCAACACCCATACTTCCAGCACATATCACTGCAGAACCAAATACTTAGACTGCATCCAAAAATGCATACACAGTTAATGAATTATAAACAACAGTGAAGATCCAGGACTTGGCTTTGATCTCAAATGTAGTAGATGATGCACAAACAATAAAGTTTCTTGTCAAACCAGCTACTGTACATGTCTGTGCAACTAAAACAGATTTGAACAGATGTGAGGGGCTGCGTGTCATACATTTGAAACCTGAATCACACTCAGGCTATTAAAATAATTATAAACAAACCTTTGCACATTAACTTATCAAATTTACAAATTAACGTTCCAGCTGAAGATTACTAAACCAGAAATTCAGAGAACATTTGATTGTTGGACTAGCACCTGGAGACAGTCCAGCTTCAAGGCTGGCTGAAGTATTCCAATTGCTATGATCTTTAACTTGCCTTCATTATAGCTTCTATGATCTATAGCTTTGTTTTATGTAGACCATATGCAGTTAAAAATAACTAGAATTGCGTTGTTTTATATATGCCTTTGTAAGCATTTCCAACTGTAAAGGGAACTTTTATAAATACCCCCCCAACAACAAGTTTTATGTTTTCATTTCACCTCTTCCCTTTTTATTTTTTATAGAAATGCTACAAAGAGGAACTTTTGATAACTATTCCCAGCAAAGCCTAGTGTTGCAACATAGTGCACTGCTGCAGATTTTCTATTTAAGGTTACCTGGCATAGTCAGCTCTGCCAGATGTAGGTCTGTTATTGCATAATTTGATTTGCTGACAGTCTGACAATGTGCACTGCCTTTAAAAAAAAAAAAAAAAAAGGAAATGCCTAGGTGACTTTTGTCCAAATCATACATATTCTTTTAGTTAAGATGAAATGTGAGACTGAATTTAGCCTTTAATTACATTTCCTACCCTACCTCCAACAAACAAATTTTTATACCCTTTCCAATGAAGAAAGTCATATTTTGTGAATTACTAGCTTGGAAATTTTCCAGAAGCAAAAATTGTTTAGGAAATTTACTATTATTTGTATTAATCAAAGATACAGCTTCTCCAGGTACTCCTCAAAGTCATTGTTATTTTAAGGGAGGTTAATGGGTAGGATTTTTATTTTGGAACTTGTGTCTAAACTGCTACCTGGCAAATGGAAGTATGCATTTCAATAAGAAAGCACGTCACAAAGCTGGATCTGTTACGTTAGGCCAGGAGAGATCCAACAGAGTCCTTACAATAACGTTAGAAACTTGAAATGGTTCAAAATCGTATTTTTATCTTATTTCAATTTTGTATAACAATTTCTGCTGTGCATGAAGCAATGTAAACTAGCAAAGGGAAGGGAAGAGTTCTGTATATCTTTGGAGAAAAAAATAGTATTGCATAAGTGAAACATTAAAAATAAGCATTACTTGCATTATCTTCTCTAATAAGATATGTCTGTCATTTTTTTCATTTAACTTTGGCTCTGTGAAGTCTGTATTGTTCTGCAAGCATTAAAATATGCAAAACCTGTCTAAATTTTACCATGTGCCTAAACAAGCAAGACTAAGTATTAAATCTGTGTCCTCTATACTTTGAGATGCACTTTTACAAGAGGAAAGTTATTCAGCTTAGATAGTTCATCCATTTTCCTGAATGTTTTAAACCTGCATAATATATTGAATGTCAAAAAGCTATAAAAATCTCTTTAACTATTGATATCTATTTGTAGATAGTAATATAAATCTTGCCATAAATTTGAATAAGTAAATGACTTTATCTAAACAACGATTTGGTGCATTGCTGTAGTGTAGGGTGACATTGTTGCCTTGTTACACTGAACAGGAGGAGTTACTATATTTTTTTATACAGTCATAGTTTCTAAATTATTGGCATTGAAAGTCAATTTGGGGTACTTAATAATAAAATTGTTGAAAAATTCGTCCCTGATACAAAGAGCTGAAAATACATGTTGTAGAGTTTCTACACACAGTGCATCTACATCACACATGCAGTATATGTGTTCTGATATATAAATATGAATTTGAATATTAACATAATAAACAATTTGATTTACCTTTAGTCTTGTCGGCAATCTCAAATTTCTAGAGCTGGTTGACACAACTGTGCTTATTTTTCTGTGAATGTTTGGGCTTTTTTGACAAAAATATTTTCAATAATGGTAACTTCAAAGTCCTCTGTACAGGACCAGCTGCAGATTCTAAATTTCATATTCACTAGGAAGCATCTGTGTCACCATTGTTTTCACATTCATTTAAACCAGTGTATGGATACAATGAGGTCGTCTCAACTGAATTTTCAATGGCCATGCTCCATTTAGAAAAGTAAATTATTAAAAAGCATATTACTCAGAACATTTTGACTAATTAATTAATTAAAGGAAATAATGATTAGCTCTTGGATTTTTTTCCCAAGCAGGACAGATGATACGGTTTGTGAATTAATTCTGAGCGGAGACTTATACGTTCTATGCAGTGAATGTCATAGATCAAACACCCTTCCAGTGTCACAACACTGTCTATGCTCTTTACCAAAGAAGCAAACTCTTTGGTAAAATTCTTTGGTTTTAAAATTACTTAGTGTGGTAAAAGTAGAGAGTAAAGCACAACAGTGGGAAGGAGGCTGACATGAATCTTTTTATCCTGTTACAGAAACTGTCTGTTTGGCTGGGCAGCTCTCTTACTGGAGAGTTTTAAATCATTTTGCATGTGAAGTTTGTTTGGCTCCATTTTGGGGCAGACGAAAATCCTTTCATTTCTAGTAGACTCTGCTCTGCAGCAGTGTTTTGTAATCACTGCACATAGGTCAAATGTCCCCTAGTCCTTGAGAACATGCTTTAAGGAGATCAGACTCTCTGATCCTATTGCCTTTAGAACACAGCTTTCTGCAATGAATAAAGCAAATGGGGAATGAGTGTAGAAATAAACCGTTTTTTTTTCGCCCCTGCTTTGCCCATTGGCACCCAATCTCCACATGCTCTTTTCCAGAAAACAAACAGGAAAACCACAAGTCTTCATCAGCAAACTACGCTTTCCTTTTCAGAGCCAAGACTTGGCGATTCAGCCTACCAGTCACATTCTCTTCTTCTGAATATTTAAAGCAATCCTTCAGTCCAGTTCTGAGAATTATTAAACTTATTCGCTTAAAAATGAATTTGACCAATCCATTCGCTGGCTTTAACGTCAACAGACAAAGCTGCTTGCTGCCTGTCAGCCTGGCCAGGAGAAGGAATGTCTGGGCATTGATTAAGAAAGGGAAGAGGGAATGGGGCGAAAGTGGGGAGGAATGTCAGAATCAGACGACAGGCAATATTTACGCTGCACACGTTAGCTGTGAATACACCTTCACAAAACTTCTAAATATGTGGCCCTCTTTCAAAAGAACGGAGGGGGGGGGAGTTTTTACACGTGTGCGATGGTCTTTCAAAAGAAAATTGAAGGAATGAGCCGCAGACATCGAAATCTGTACCCCAATCCCATATCAGTAAGAGTGTCCTCTTTCGAGAAACTATTTCAAAAGGGTACACATGTAGTTTCTCTACAGCCCACTCTTTGCAAAGAGGAGTCCGCCATGGTGCCGGTCGGCTGGAGTGTGGGGCCACTCCAGCCTGCAGCAGTGGGGCTCTATGATCCCTGCATTCAGCTGCCCTTAAAGCAGCTCAGGAGCCCCGTGGCAGGAAGCTGAGAGCCTGCTAGCAGCAGCCCTGGCATGAGCTCCAGCAGCACGCCCTCTGCACAGTCCTTCAGCAGCAGCAATGAGCCCTGGTCAGCAGCCAGCCCCCACAGGAACCCCATGGCCCCCCCTCAAAGCTGTTGCAGGGCTCCCAAGGTCCCAGGGCTGAGAAGAATAAAAGAGCTCACTCCTCAGCTTATGGAAAGAGGAGGAGGTCCTCCATGAAACCGAGGTGAAGTTGCAAAACACCACTGCATTCGCCTGCCTGGTCTGGGACCTCCTCACAAGGGGCCACCCTGAGCATACCGCAGAAAAAGTACACAGTAAAGTTAAAGAACTGTGGCAGGGCTATGCCCGGACCTGGAACAAGACCAGCCGCTCCAGGGTAGCTACAGAAACCTGCCCCTATTTCTGGGAGCTACAGAGTATCCTGGGGCCCCCAGAGAATTCCCTACCCCCGGCGACCCTTGATACATCTGTGGACAAGCTGCAACCAAAGGCAGAGGAGCAGTCCAGACTGGGAACCCAGGAGGCCTACATGACCACCAATTGGTTGAGCGAGAAGGGGACCTGACAATCTACATCCCCTCCTGCTTGTCCATCTGGGTGACTGGGAGCGGGGCATTCCCGGATGTTGCCGAGGGACCCTCTGGTACGTACACGGCAGGGTGCACACCCCAGCCTGTGGGGTGGGCAATGCACCAGCCAACCAGCAGCACACAGAACCAGTGGTCCCAGGCCACACACTTCCCTGCTGCTGTGGTACACAGCACCCCAGGACAGCCTGCTGGCAATAGCCAGCACCCACCCCTGGTGGACAGTACCATCAGCTGCACATGGGGTGGTACATGGGCAGGACTGGACAGAACCTGGTGACCACTCACCATGATCTGGGAATCCCCACCTGCCCAAGATGCCCTCTGGTTGCCACACCATTGGATGGGATGCCAGCCCTGGGAGGGGGTGGGCAACCTGAGGGGGAGGATGTGAGCTCCTGGAGAAGGGCAGGTGCTCTGTGGGGGGGCAGGGAATGCCATCCCACAGTCGTCCCCCACCTCTCCCCAGGCCATAATACAGTACTGACACACTGCCCCTCTCTCCATATAGCTGCAACATCTGAGGGCCAGGAGAGCCCCATGCAGTTACTAGTCCTGGGAAGCCCCCCGGCGGATGTGGAGGGTGCCCAGGCCCCACCCCACATGGCATGCCAGAGGACCTGGCCAGCCGAGGTGGCCAAGGCCAATCTGGAGTGGCGGTGGGCAGCATGGGATAGGCTGTGGACCACCCTGGAGGGCATTGGCACCATATTCCAGAAGCAAGTGGTCAAAGTGGCCCACCTCCTTACCCCCCCACCACCCTCCACTGAGCCTGCTACTGTCCCCCACCCCGCTGAGCCTCTCCCACAACCTTAGCTGCTGCTGCTCTGTGCCCCCTGCCCTCTCCACCAAGGACCCCACACCCAAGGAGGAGCCAGGGATCCTGGGGCTGACAGGGCTCATGGCCTACCACCCCCCCGGTACACTGTTGTTGCCCTCCCCCCATGCACAGTTTCAAATTTGTTTCCATAGTGTTCATAAATGTTCGTTTGGCTTACACCCCCACGTGTGGTACTCTTCAGGGAGAAATGGTTGATGGAAGACGTGCGGGTGAGGTACTAGTAGTGGTGGTGGTGGTGGCAGTGGCGGCAGCAGCAGCAGCAGCAGCAGCAGCAGGGATGGTGGGGGTGGACGTGCATGGGGGGGGTGGAGGGTGAGTCACAGGCGGCCGTCTGCAAAGGCCTGCCTGAGGGCCTCCCTAATTTGGGGGCTGTCCTGATGGTCCTGGTGGGTGGGAGTGGTGCCTGGCTGGTTGTAGCGGGTGCCAGCCCCACTCCCACCCCTGAAGTAAGCATCCCCCTCACCCTCCCCAATGTTGTGGAGGATACAGCAGGCACCCACCCGGGGCACATGGAGGACTCCGACCTCCCACCTCGCCTGCCTGCCCCTTCCCAGAGTCCCACGGACAAGAGTTCCCCTTGCCCTGGGCCCCCTCACACACCCGTGGGGGGTGAGTGACCCAGACCTGGCTTACCTCCATGAATATGGCCCTGATAATGGTCTTTCACACCCCAAACTGTTGTCCTAAGGAGTGGTAGGAGTCCGGGGTGACCAGCTCCCAGGTGGCAATTGTAACACACTTCTCCAGGGTGAGGGTGGGCCACATGCAGGTTTCCTCGTGCCAGAATGCAGGGGTGAGCCAGTTGCAGATCTCATCAAAGGTCTGTCAGGACATGCCAAAATTCCTGAGCCATCTTTTGTCATCACATTATCCCAGCACCAGCTGCTCCCACCAGTCGGTGTGGCTCCAGAGGCACTGGGACACCTGGGTCAGGGGTGGGACTGGTAGGCTGTGTCTACACGTGCATGCTACTTCGAAGTAGCGGCACTAACTTCAAAATAGCACCCGTCGCGGCTACACGCGTCGGGCGCTATTTCGAAGTTAACTTTGACGTTAGGCAGCGAGACGTCGAAGTCGCTAACCTCATGAGGGGATCGGAATAGCGCCCTACTTTGACATTGAACGTCGAAGTAGGGACCGTGTAGACGATCCGCGTCCCGCAACGTCGAAATTGTGGGGTCCTCCATGGCAGCCATCAGCTGGGGGGTTGAGAGACGCTGTCTCTCCAGCCCGTGCGGGGCTCTATGGTCACCGTGTGCAGCAGCCTTTAGCCCAGGGCTTCTGGCTGCTGCTGCTGCAGCGGGGGATTCATGCTGCATGCACAGGGTCTGCAACTCGTTGTCGGCTCTGTGGATCTTGTGGTGTTTAGTGCAAGTGTGTCTGGGAGGGGCCCTTTAAGGGAGCAGCTGGCTGTTGAGTCCACAGTGTGACCCTGTCTGCAGCTGTGCCTGGCACCCTTATTTCGATGTGTGCTACTGTGGTGTGTAGACGTTCCCTCGCAGCGCCTATTTCGATGTGGTGCTGCGCAACGTCGATGTTGAACATCGATGTTGCCAGCCCTGGAGGACGTGTAGACGTTATTCATTGAAATAGCCTATTTCGATGTCGCCACATCGAAATAGGCTACTTCGATGTAGGCTTCACGTGTAGACGTAGCCGTAATGTCCTGGGCAGGGGGAGCTCCAAGGCCTCAAGCAGGCTGCTCATCCATCTGAGTAGCTCGGGGGCAGCTGCAGTGACGGTGCAGAGCCCGATCAGGAGGGTCTCCATGATGGTGTCGTCATGCAGGAGCTGTTGCTGAGACTGCATCCTGGAGCACGAGTGGGCTCTGCTGGGCTGGGAACAGCTTGGAAGCACTCAGCTCATGCAGGTTGCAGGGTGGAGGGAGGGGCCTTTTAAGGGAGTGGCCAGCTGCAGCCCAGGAAGGGCTTGTTGGACATGGGACTCTATCTGCGGCATTTCCTGCCTCCACCTTCTTTCAAAATAGTGCTTGGAACCATGTGGGTGCTCCCTTTTGAAAGAACACAGTGGCCCTTTGAAAGGGTGGATCAACCCTTCTATCCACTTTTAACGTGCAGCCACTCCCTCTCGAAAGCCATGCTTTTGACTGCCCTAGTTCGATTTTTCACCCTTTTGAAGGGATGCTTATGCGTAGACCCAGCTATTGTGTAGTTGGCTGGGAGGAGTGCATCACAAAGCCAGAAAGCATGAGAGCAGAGAGGAATTGGATTTGTAAGAAAAAGGAATCAAATTTAGTCTTTGAAATACTTGTTGACTGTCAATTTAACCTCTACGGAATCTCAGATAGCTTAGTTGTGCAAAGACTGCAAGCCACCATTAGAGGCAATAAGCACTCTGCAGGCCAGGAATGCTTCAGCAAGCTCCCTGCTTCCCAGGACTAGTGAATGTAGAGCATGGCCTTTCCTCAGGGTATAACTTGCTCCCCTGCTCCCCAGTGTGACCATCCAATGCCACTTAGTCAAATCTGTTCTCCACTTCACCCTGCCTCCTTTGGCGCACAAATTGCATCTGTTTATTTTAGGTACTTACATCTTCCTATCACCGTTCTATCTCTCAATCTTTAATGTGTTTATCTCACAACAACCTCTCTGAGGCAGTTTAGTATTATTATATCCATTTTATAGACTGGGGACTGAGGTGCCGAAAGGTTAACTAATTTACCAAGGGTTACACAAGAAGTCTGTGATAGCGCAGAGAACTGAACCCAGCTCCCAGGTTAGCTCTGGCCTCTCTAGATTCATATCCCATTTTGCATAGAGACTAGAATTCTTCTTGATCTTTATAAAGACTGTGCAGGGGTGAGTGTGAGACTATTTACGCCTTCCATTCTCACTGTGAATTGCATGAGGACCTAGCAGAATGGGGCCTAATGTATTAAACCTCACAACACTTTCCTGAAGGAGATAAGTATTGTATACATGTTTTACAAATGAGGAAATTGAGCCATGGAAACATTAAGTAACTTGTCAAGGGCATACGGAAAGCCAGTGCCAAGGGCATGAATAAAACATAAATGTCCCAGTTCCCTGTCCTCTGGCCTAATCTTTAAACATACTTGCCTGCCTTTGCTTTAGTCAGAGGTATGAATCATTTCCGCTCTTGTTTTGCAATGGAAATAAAGGTTTGCAATCATACCTTAATATTTACAAAGAAAAATGCCTTTGTGCTTATTGGTATGCTTTAGAACATGAATATTGAGACAAAACACTGAACAGGAGGCGGCACGGGTTCACCACTGCAGGAAAAACTGACTTATGCTTCTGACACACAATACCTTCATCAGCATTCCAGGTTCCAATGCCATCCATCAGAATGTTACAACTCACTCCCCTCCCTACATTTGGCCTATTCTGCAGGCCATTACCAGGCAGGGTACAGCTCTGGTGTGTCTGCTCACCTTTCTCCCTATCCCCTTTGGGGTGAATGGAGGAAACATAATTGTGACTTTTCTTTTATCCCAAAGATTTGGGAATGGGGAGGTTTCTTGTCTATACAGACATGCAGGATCCAGGCTCAGGCTGGCCCCAATCAACAGTAATACATCCCATTTATTTCTGGTCACACTTAGAGTGTTAAGGCAAGGAATCTGTTTTATCTTTAAAGAATGGAAAAATTTACAAAGGGTTAAAATAAGCTAACCGCCTTTTTTGTTCTCAATGGCAAATGTTATTTATATTAAAGAAGAAAATCAGCATAACCTCGCCAGATCCAGCTTACTTCTCTTTGCCAGCTAAAACACAAAGCAGAGTTACTGCATTTTTTTGGTACCTGCAAAACAATCTGAACATAACATTCTGTCATCCTTTGAAATGGCAAATGGAAGTCATTTAAACCAGATGAGTGACTGACTAGGGAATTATGGCACCTACAGCAAAGGATATACAGTGCTATGCACCTATTTCAAGGGAAGTAGAGTGGGTGGCAGGAAGAAAGAAACTTTTTTTTCCCCTCATTTAACCTGTAATTTGACAACATCTGCAAAGAATTATCCTCAGCATTGGCATTGTAATTGTTGTATCTAACATCAATCACTGGAGAAAGGAGGTTACTTGAAATAGATATTAGCTGCATTACAGTTTTAAAACATGAAAGCAAAAAAAAAAAAAAAGGGGGTGTGATAAGTAAATTGGAACAGAAATTAATTACTGGAAATGTGGCTACTATTTTTTTGTTTAACTAAGGAGGTAAACTGGCTAGAGTGCTTAACTATTTCAGGTTAATCCGTAATGCTTTTCTAAATGTTAAAAAACTGAGTCTCATTCTATCCCAAATTATGAAACTTGTAACCTCCATTTTTAGCAGTTCATCTCTCTTCTAATTAACAAAACAAGGAAGAAATCAAACAGTTGACAGGTACCTTTGACTGGAAAAGGAAACCAACTGAGAAAAGTTTCCATCATGGGTATACCCTTGAAAACAAAGGCCACAATGCTGCTTCCATAGAAGTCATTGGGAGTTTTGCTTTTGACTTCAATGGAAATATGATTAGGAGGGCCAAACCATGCAAGCTTTTGGAAAGCAAACATTTTAATTCCAAGCATGCTTCACAATTATGATTGCAACTCAGTTACCACACAACTAAATGCTTATCCACAAGCAAAATTTGTGGCACATGTCCAGTTTTGTACTGGAATTTGTTTCATATTTGTAACTGCATATATCTACCAGATCCAATATTGATTTCTTAGCAGTTTTGTGGAAATGAAATATTTGGGTATGCTATATTACAACTAAATATAAAGCACAAAGCCATCCCTGACTCTGAGACCCAGGGCTATGGCAGCACTGAGGCTTTGTATCCCAAAATAGAAACCTTGTGGCTAAACCTCATAGCTGGGTCTAAATGTGAGTGCCCTTTCGAAAGGGCAAAAATCGAAGTTAGACAGTTGAAATATTGGCCATCAAAAGGGAACACCCGCTGCCATTATTGGATCGGCATTTCGATCTGCTCTTTCGAAGTGCCGCCGTAGGTCTTTCGAAAGAGAGCGTTCACATGGCTCCAAGCCCTCTTTCTAAAGAAGGGAGGCAGAACACACCGTGGACAGGGTCCCATGGCCAACAAGCCCTTCTGATGCCGCAGCCAGCCACCTCCTTTAAAGGGCCTCTCCCTCCACCCTCCCCTCTTCATGAGCCAACTGCTGCCCAGCCTGGCAGAGCCCACCCATGCCTACAATGGAGGCCCAGCGACAGCTCCTACAGGAGGACACCCTCATTATGGACTCCCTGCTGGCAGTGCTGTGCACCATCTCCACAACTGCACCGGATCTCATTGGGTAGCTGGGTGGTCCCCCTGGGGTCTCCCCACCAGGGACACTGCCAGGCACCCCCCGGGTGCCCTGATGCCTCTGGACCCATCCCAGCAGCAACAATTGGTGGGAGCATTTGGTGCTAGGGGAGGGGGGACAAGGAAAGGTGGCCGTGGAACTTCTGCATGTCTAGGCAGACCTTCGACGAGATCAGCCAATGGCTCACCCCAGCACTCCGGAACCAGGACACCTGCATGCGGCCAGCCCTCCATGCAGCTGGAGAAACAGGTCGCGATCTCCATCTGCAGGCTGGCCACCCCGGACTCCTACCGCTCTGTGGGACAGCAGTTTGCGGCGGGAAAAGGCCACTGTTGGGGCTGTACGTATGAAGGTAAGGTGGGGCCAGGGGGAGCGGCTGGCACAAGGTGAACCCACTGGTGCAAGGGGCTGGATGGGGCAGGGGCTGGATGGGTTGGGGGCAAGTGGCTGGACGGGGCAGGAGCTATCATTGCTTGGTAACACATACCCAACTGTCTTTAATGCTCATTAATCAAGGCACTTTATTATATGAACAAGATATATTTCCTGATTATTAAAAGAGGCTCTTTAGCAGGTTTTTTTAAAACATTCTTCATATATAAACTGGTTAAAACCTATGCCAAAATGATCCAGATAGAAAACTTGGAAAGGTTAAGAAGCATACAGCACTCTGAGAGGAAGCAGAAGTACTCACATTGCATAGGTGGTCTCTAGAACAAGATTTAATTAAATTGAGTAATAAAATACTGCTGTTTATGGTGAGAATGAACTCATAAAAACTCTTGTCTCAATGCCAGGTAATGTTTGCATTCGTGTTCATGCAAGGTTTAGAATTTTGCTGTTTCAGCTTTTTGAAAATCCTTAGCTTCCACCAAAAAAAAGTCCCATCTTGATCCTAGCCCTCTTTAAGCATATCCCAATCAAAGGGTCTCACCATTTACTGCAGCTAAGCTGAAACAAAGGAAGAGGTCATTTTGGATAAGCGAATAACACTGTCATCTTCTCCTGAGGGCTGAAGTACACCCACCATTCTGAAGTATTCAAGGCTTCTGCCATTTTAAAAACACCACCAAAATCTAATACATGCTCATTTTGGGTTAGATCACGACATTATAACCTGGACGGGGCACTACATTGTTATGTTCCTGGAGCAGTCTGTACTACTTGAACAAAAAATAATCCCACTCTGAACTGACATATTTATGCTGGGGAACTTGGAAAGTGCGTGTAAGACTTAATGCCTGAGCAAAAGAAAAGCTGGTGGATTTTGGTGCAACTTTGGACAGACACGATGCTTTGTAGTTTTGTAAAGCATCTAGTTGTAACCCACAGGCACAGAGACCACTGACAAGGGGGAGTAAGAGTGCTCTACAGCCTTAGATGAGTGTCATTTGGCTTATAGTTCATGTGGTAGCATCACATGGGATTAGCCCATAAATTTGCAGATTCTGTCCCCCTTGCAGATGACCAATGTCCATCATCTTTACGTACTTATTACACAGACTCATCATCTCCCACTACTCTGGGAAGGAAGTTGAGACCATGACCAATACATGCTACCTGAAGTGTCAGTGCAGATACCCCACTGTGGATACGTCTACACGTGCAGCCAACATCGAAATAGCTTATTTCGATGTTGCGACATCGAAATAGTCTATTTCGATGAATAACGTCTACACGTCCTCCAGGGCCGGCAACGTCGATGTTCAACTTCGATGTTGCTCAGCCCAACATCGAAATAGGCGCAGCAAGGGAACGTCTACACGTCAAAGTAGCACACATCGAAATAGGGATGCCAGGCACAGCTGCAGACAGGGTCACAGGGCGGACTCAACAGCCAGCCGCTCCCTTAAAGGGCCCCTCCCAGACACAGTTGCACTAAACAACACAAGATACACAGAGCTAACAACTGGTTGCAGACCCTGTGCCTGCAGCATAGATCCCCAGCTGCCACAGAAGCAGCCAGAAGCCCTGGGCTAAGGGCTGCTGCCCACGGTGACCATAGAGCCCCGCAGGGGCTGGAGAGAGAGCATCTCTCAACCCCCCAGCTGATGGCCGCCATGGAGGACCCAGCAATTTCGACGTTGCGGGACGCGGATCGTCTACACGGTCCCTACTTCGACGTTGAACGTCGAAGTAGGGCGCTATTCCTATCTCCTCATGAGGTTAGCGACTTCGACGTCTCGCCGCCTAACGTCGAAGTTAACTTCGAAATAGCGCCCAACGCGTGCAGCCGCGACGGGCGCTATTTCGAAGTTGGTGCCGCTACTTCGAAGTAGCATGCACGTGTAGACGCAGCTTGTGTGTGTTCAAGTGACAGAAAGAGGATTTGGCCTTGTTTCCACATCCTTTTTCAGGAGGGACAGGTAACAGCTGTAGAAAGTCTGCTTTCATCCTGCTATCTATAACTGGCAGGTGGCGAGGAACAAAAGAGGGGTAAAAGAGCTATGCTAATTTGGCTGAGATTTGATCTTTGAGAGCTGCACTGAACTCCTGGGAAACAGCCCACAGTGCCTGCCTTCTCAGTCCTACTGAAGTCCATGAAGCTCTGGTTGGCTCCAGGGGTTCAACCATCACAGACTCAGTACAGGATTGCTGTATGAATATTTTAAAAATCTTTTCCATGTACAAGTCCTGATGTGCTAACACATCCCTAAGATTTTCCAACAGGGCTGTTGGTGGGGTGCAGAAGATGCATATGCCTTGGAATGCATGTGTGCAAAACGGCCTGGTAGTAAGTGCCAGGTCTTGACATAGTGTGTCTAATTTAAAAGTAGGAGGGTGGTGCCAGATGTAGGATGATATGAGAGTTGTATTTTGCAGAGTCAAACCAGAAGGCAATGCCATTTTCTGTCTCTCAGAGATCTCTGTGGGTGATGGATATATGTGGTACTTGGTGTGTCATGGATGGATAAATTAGCATTATTATTCATTTAAAAGGTACATAGCCTAGAGATGATATCTGTTCACCCAAGCTGTGTCTACACGTGCATGCTACTTCGAAGTAGCGGCACTAACTTCGAAATAGCGCCCGTCATGGCTACACGCGTCGGGCGCTATTTCGAAGTTAACTTCGACGTTAGGCGGCGAGACGTCGAAGTCACTAACCTCATGAGGGGATCGGAATAGCGCCCTACTTCGACGTTCAACGTCAAAGTAGGGACCGTGTAGACGATCCGTGTCCCGCAACGTCGAAATTGTGGGGTCCTCCATGGCAGCCATCAGCTGGGGGGTTGAGAGACGCTGTATCTCCAGCCCGTGCGGGGCTCTATGGTCACCGCGTGCAGCAGCCCTTAGCCCAGGGCTTCTGGCTGCTGCTGCTGCAGCGGGGGATTCATGCTGCATGCACAGGGTCTGCAACTCGTTGTCGGCTCTGTGGATCTTGTGGTGTTTAGTGCAAGTGTGTCTGGGAGGGGCCCTTGAAGGGAGCAGCTGGCTGTTGAGTCCGCCGTGTGACCCTGTCTGCAGCTGTGCCTGGCACCCTTATTTCGATGTGTGCTACTGTGGCGTGTAGACGTTCCCTCGCTGCACCTATTTCGATGTGGTGCTGCGCAACGTCGATGTTGAACATCGACGTTGCCAGCCCTGGAGGACGTGTAGACGTTATTCATCGAAATAGCCTATTCGATGTCGCCACATCGAAATAGGCTACTTCGATGTAGGCTTCACGTGTAGACGTAGCCCCACAGTGTTAAAATTAACTAATTTTTTTCCTTTGTTTTTTCTGAAAGGCCCCGTTTCAGGAATATGCTACTGTGGCCATGCCTGCTGATTTTCCAATCCTAGAGTCCACCCTCATAAATCTTGTTTATTTCTTTAGTTGTCTAATATCTTCCCCCACCTTTGTTCCTTTTGATGGAATACAAACCAGACCAGCACGAGAAGACAGTTGCATACTTGTGAGTGTGTGTGTGCATACACACACACTAGCCTAATATGTAAGGATGTATGCATATGTGTTGGTTATTTTGCTCTCTTCAGTGTTTTTTTGTGAATGTTAATTAGCAACGTTTGGTTCAGTGAAAATGCCTTGTGAGCAGTTCTTGTGTTTAAACCATGTTCATGTTATGAAAAGATTATGCCAGTGTTACTGTGGATCTTGCCAAGTCTGTTTGGATCAGACTGAGTAGGAAAACAGGGCAAACCAAAGGCCAGCCTTGTGTTGTGTTAACTGCTTTTTGGCCTGTCAGAACCTAGTGGGTGGGGAAGATAAGTCATAAAGCTGAAATCACAGCAAGCTGTACATAATATAGCACACCAAAGTCTCTTTACAAAATACATATGCTCAAAATTTGTGTTCACTCAGCTCCACAACATCATAGATACTGCCGTTGAGAATAAATTGCCTAAAGTACTCAGTGGCTAGACCCTTGTAAACCCTTATTCTTGGTACCAGTATTTGAGGGGGCCTCTCAAGGTTTCTGGGGCAGGTTAGATTATAGGGATGGTGACAGGTCCTGTTATGAGTACAGGGGACTGGCTTAGATGACATCTTAAGGTCCCTTCCAGTTCTATGAGATAGCTATATGAACATGGAAAGGTAGCAGTATCTTACTGTGATCTTCCTGATGCCCTCTTCCTGATTCTTAGGGTGGCTGTAGAACCTCCATCACTGGAGATATTTAGGAACAGGTTAGCTAAATATTTAACAGGGATGATATGGATCGTGCTTGGTTCTACCATAAGGGCAGGTACTTGGATTTGATAACCTCTTGTGGTCACTTCCAATTCTAGCGTTCTGCTTCTACATGTAAGGCAGTACAGGCACTACAAGTGCAGTGAAAAGCAGCTGTGCCTACACTTGTCATTGAAATGTGCAGCAGCATACGGCTTTGAAAGTCTCCAACAGTGGAGAGGCAGTGGAACCCTACACTGAACCTAGTATATTTATCCTCACACCTCTGTGCAGTAAGGATGAGTTTTCATCCCCATTTTAATATGGAAATTAAAACAGAGTAAGTGACTCATCCACAGTTACATAGGGAGCCTTTGAGAAGAGCAAAAACCCGAACCTGTGTGCCAGGCTGCTGTTTTAATCACTGCACACCACAACTTCTTTCCTTGCAGAAAATTGCTTGCCTACCAGTACTGCCCAAAGTATATGTGTGCATGCACCTTCAAAAATATCACCCGAAACATTACAAGCATTATCACAGGAATGAAAAAGGGAGATCACTATTTCACACCCTTCACATTACTATATTTTTATACTGATAATACTTTATTATTTTGAATATGATAATATGCGATAGTTCACCAATTCCTTCCTTCTAAGGCTTGAGCATTGATAGTGTGAAAATGATTACAGTCAGATGAAAATATAGGGGCCAAATGTATGATGAATGAAAAATAATACAAAAATAATAAAGGTGAGTGAGGATAGTACCCTGGATCAATAATATGCATAAACTAAGCTATTTGTATTACAATGGAAATGTTCACAAGAGGTAGAGAAAAAGAGAGAGGAGGAGATAAAAAAAAAAGATGTGGAGCACAATGGAAGGGAGTTAACCAGAGAATCAGAGACATGCATATTGTTTTGTCTCAGACTTTGTGTCTCCCTTCCTTTTTCCTAACTCACCTTCTGTCAGTCTTGCCGAAGCTTTTGTTTAAAAGCATTTAAAATTTTGGAGTTCTGTTTGTTTATTTTCTATTTGAGGTGCATTTGAGACTTTTGGGGGGAAAGTTATCCACTGGGCCAAATACATCTCCTATAGAACACCACGGGATCATAGCCATCCACTGAAATACATACCTGGGATTCAATTTGATCCCCCACTGCTTGCATTGTCAATTACACTAATATCTTTTGACCAGACTCAGACATCCTTTCTCATGATGATTATCAACTTGTTCTTCAAGTAGTCCCATTTGCCATCAGCAGGGCTTCAGAGGAGGGAAGTATTACAGAATATGAGTAGAGGATAGCAGAAACTGATCCTTCATCCCTCATACTTATCCAACTAAGGCTCTGTTTACACTAGACATAAAAGTTGACTGCTGAGACACAATTTTAGCTACATCAATTGCAAAACTAAAATCGACCTATCAGTGGTCAACTTCAATGTCTCTCTACATGGAGGAAGGTTGATGGGAGCATTTTATCCATCGACTTTCCTTAATCTTCACTGCTCGTGAGGATTTCCAGGGCTGACTTTGACCCCAGAAAGCACTGTTTCATGTACGAGCGAAACGAAAACTGGAAGATCTACGCAGAACAGGTCCATCTTCCATGGTAGTGTATCTTTAGCCTAATACATCATTATTCTTTATGGTTCCAATTCTTCCGCCCCCGAATAAAATCCCATATTTCGATGCATGAGCTCACTCTGAATATAAAATTTCAGCCCAGCTGTATGATTGGGTTCAATGTTAGCAAAACTGTAAAATCCTTGACAGCTCAGAGGCTGGTTCTAGGTTATTTTTTGTTATTTTTTTTTCCTCCAGTCTCATCACATTCGTGGCTACAGTAATGGACACACTGGGCATGTCATGAAAACAGAGCTACCATGCCACCAGAAGAAATTAAATGACCTTTGTGAAGCCAGTTCTCCTAAACATAGAACAGAATCCAGTTCACTAATCATTGTGGGGCTACTTACAAGCTTTGGTAAATTACTAGGAGCTCACAAAGTTTATTTCAGCTATGTGTATTTCCAATTGAAATTGAATGTAGCTGCATCAGAGAAGAAAATGAGTATACTACATCTCACTTTTTGAATGCATGGGCACATCAAGAGTGTACAACTCTCAGATATATAGCCCACCTAGGTAAAGCACTTTCAAATGTACTTCATTTATTTATTTGAAATGTTTTTGGCTCAAAATCATCAAAAATTACTGTCTCTAGTTTCATTCTGCCCTTTTGAAACTGTCCAGATTTTGTGCTAAGAGTCTAAAGCCGCAGCAAAGAGCTAGGCCAAGAGGGAAAGCTTTTGAAGAGTTCCCACAGCTGTGAAAACACAGGCCTCAGGCTGTGTGTAGAGTTACTTCAAACAGCTGCTTCAGGTGACTAAACACCTTGAGTCTCATTCATCAAGTGTTGTTTATACTGGCTGACAGACCAGACTTGGAGAATTAACTCTGAGAAAAAAAGATGTACTACATACAAAGTATGGGAAAGAAACTGAGTCCTCTTTAAAAAAAATCAATTTAAAATGAAACAGACCAGGGCTAATTTTATTTCATATTAATAAGCCTTCTGACATCTTTTGCACTTTTTAAAATCTGATGAAAACCAATATTCATGCTTTGCTAGTTCACAATCATGCAAATAAAACTACATTGATGCAATCTGTATATTGACAGATATCTCATCTAATCTGTCACAAAAGCTTCATATTAATTAGTAGCCTTAATATCATATTAGAACAACTTTATTTCTTAACCAATATTTTTAAAAAAGTAAAGAAACATACTTCATATAGCCACCTTCTTGCTTTTACTTATCTGATTATAGACATTTTATCAGTAGTTTTGGTGCAGGGATTATCACTCAGTTTGAGATAATATTCTTTCATCTTCTATACATTTGAGAAGGTGACATGGTAAGATATTTTCAGTTGTGTAACTTCTTTGCATGGATGAAAAGAATGACAGAAAATGACACAAGTCAGTGTTAAGTAAAGTGCTACTAGTTCACTAAGCTTTAAATATTGAAAGGGATTCTTAATATTTCCTTTTAATCTAGAAACCTGTTACTTGGTGATTCTTTTTATAACCTTAGTGTTGTTGCTAACAATTTTTTCCATGGTTTCATTGAATCCAGCTCCAGAAACCCACCCAATCACAGTCATGGCAAATGTGGTAATTTCTACTGGCATATTTTCATCTACATTAGAGCAGATTTCAAGGAAAAGAGAATGTTTTTCAGCCATGGGGACACAGTTAGAACGATGATTTAACACTTAACACAGAGTGTAGGCTAGTACTGAGATTTTAATGTTTTTCTTTCATTTTTTTTCTTGACAACCATCCAGTTTGAAAGAGCAAATGTTCTTCAAGACAAAAATAAGAAACAGAATTTAGCAGTTGACTATATCAGTTTTTTATTTTAAAATGTACATTCATGTGAAATGTTTTGGTTTTACCTCTTCAGATTGGTCCATAAAAAAGAAATCCCTGACAAACTGATTAAATAGACTGGCAGACATATAAGATGTTTGATTTACATATGCAAATAGGCCTTGGGGAAAAATATCAGCTATTCATTTTAGCTCTTCTTAATAACAGGGAACTGGATAGAAATAATTTGCATCATAATATCTGAAAAAGTTTGTCTGGAGAAAAGAAAACAGGATGTAGGAAGCAATATATGTTGAAGTTTTAAGTAAGGCATATGGATGACGCAACTTATGTCAGTTTGTGTAGGAAATAAGCTCCGTATAATAGAGCCTAGATAGTTCTATCTATAATAGATAGAAACTTCTGCTTTAGTTTGTTCTATTTAACTGAAACGGGCAAATCTAAATGGATTCTTAAGCGTGACTAGCCCACTATGTATCCCAGGTAATCACATTTTATAACCAGAACGACCTTCCTGCTACCTTCTTCTTTTCCATGAGTTGATGTTATAACCTGAGGGGATCAGATTGCTTTTGTCTAGGGCCCACGATTCTAGGACACTTTCCCTAGACTTAGCAGGGCTGTCCCTAGGCATATGCCAAGTACACAGCTTCATAGGGCACCAGTCCACTGCCCCCTCAGCCCCTACTACACCTCTCATCCCCAGCAGTCCAAATTCCCCACCCCTCCACCTTGGCCAGTGACTTGAAGATCCAGCCTTTCTGCCTGTACCCAGTGCCCTGAATCCCTGACCCTCAACTCAGTCCTGGCACCCCAAATTCCCTACCCTCACATTGCATTGTCTGGCTGTGGTTGCCAAATGCCTTGTCTCTGGGTGCCTAGCCCAGATGCCCTAAATTTTCCTATGCCCACCCTGGCATCCAAAATCCCCTAGTCCCCCACTCCATTGCTCCCCAGCAGCCAAATAAGCCTGGTCACCCATTTTGCCTCCCAAACCTAGCTCCATGCTCCACCGTTTGACACTGGCAGCTGAATTCCCCAGCTCCCTCCCCTGCTGCCCAGCCCTGGTGACCCAAATCCCCCAGGCCACAGCACTGGTTGGCTACACCTGTCACACTTCCACCTGGTCCCACACCAGCCTCCCTGCTCTGTCCCTGTCCCCATAGCTCTGGGTGTGAACTCATGTGCACACACACCCGTGTGTCTGAACGGGATGAGGGGTGCAGGTGTTTAGACTGCATGGGGCATCCAGAATTATAACAGAGGCCCTAAAAACACTCCTTAGTCACCAAAGTATGTTTGTGACCTTCCTCCATACAAGGCTCAAGGATTTAGTATTTTGATTCTGTCAGAGGGTGCAATTGGGCCTTTATAGGTATGACTACATAGTATTTTACAGCAAATGAGGGTGAACCAGTCCCAACCCAGCTTGATAGACTCGGGCCAGGAGTGCTTATGCTAGCACTCCTAAAATAGCTGTGTAGATAGCACTTTGAAGTTCCTCTGTGGGCTCTGAAACCTAGGGTGGGGGTTTCAGAGCCTCCAACTTCAAGACACTCTGTGCATTGGTTTTTTAGAATGCTACCAGGTGACCTTCTGGCCCAAGTCTGTCAAGCTGGGATGGCAGGCTCACTGCTGTTCTCTCCAAAACACTGTCTTGTAAGCATACCCTAAAAGGCTTCAGATTTCAGCTGGCATCTGTGAAACAGTCTCTACCAAAACTAAAGGCTGCTGGGACAAGTAGCTCAACATGCATCTAAACTCAAAGCTGCTGCCAGGCATACTTTAACAAGACCTAGTCTTCTTCCATGTAAGGAAGATGATGACTTTGTCTGCAAAAGGAAACCAAGAAAGTGCAGGAGCTCTGATTTCACAGAGAGGAAACAACCTAATGAAGGAGTCTATTTACAAAGATAATAAAAATTAAAAATCATAAAAGTCTGTCAGGAAGTCTTGAGAGGAGCCAGGTTATTTGTGAGTTCTGTGTGATAAGAGCTGAATGACTGAGAAAAGGAAAGAACATCTACTCAGACCTTGTCTGTGAGTCTGCCCCCCAAACTTTATAGCTCCCCTCACCTTACTCACCCTTGAAGTAATGGGATTTCTGAAAGACAGGGCCACTTGCATAAAGGCCATCTGACTTCACATCAACTCCTGGACCCCTCCTTGCTATGTCCTAACTTCCTGTCAGCAAAGCATCACTGAAATCATTCTGCTTAGGCTTCCCCATCTGCTAGAATTTGAGCGGAGGGATTGTTTCTTATTACTTGTTTGCATAGTTCATGGCATAATAGAGGCTTGATGTCATTTGGGTCTCTTAAATGTGACTGTAATACAAATAGTGAAATTCAGACCTATAACTGTGGCTGTACATGTAATATATTTCTGCTTCTTTTGACAAGGCTCCAGAAAATAAAATTGATTCTTAATGTTTAAATCCCAATAATTTTGAGTTCAGATATTTTCTTTCTTCTTTTGCTAAAAATTTTGATTAAAAGAGGAAAGTTGTTGGGAGGCTAGAGACCAAATAACTGGAACACAAAAACTCTCCCTGAAAAGCACCTTGGGGATTATCTATGTTTTGGGGGTCATCCACTGCAGCTCTCCTTTGATGATTGGAAACAAAGAATTTGGTGATAGATTTTCAAAGGTATTCATGTAGGTAAAAATACAATTAGGTTATTTAGTTGTTTGCATTTTTGTCATTTAATTTGAAGCTTTGAGACTGATTCTACCTCCAAAGAGTCCCGCCTCTTGTGGTCTTCACTGGGGGAAATCCAAGGTCCTGTTGCTTCACAGATTGTTATTTTTTAGAAACCAATGTGACAATTGACCCTACCCTTCAGTAGGTAAAGTGGGAGAGTTAAAGGCTTACAATCCTGCAAATCTGTGGATATCCACTTTATATCTTCATCTGTGGATGTCAGTGTGGATACCTGCAGCTATTTTTTGCGGATACAGCTGCCAATACAGATACAAATTTTGTATCCATCAGGGCTCTACGAATGCTCCTTAAACATTTCAGATTTAAATCTGTGATATGGTGTCACTGCTTGTACAAAGCCATCTGTTTTTCTCACTTCTTGCCGTGTCAATCAAGCCTGAGATTTTGCTTATCCGGTACAAAGGGACTGACTGATTTTTCTGGAAGTCTTCTATACTGACTTCAGCTGGAAGTTGGAATTGGAAAATCTCCCAGATCTGAATTGGAAATGAGAAAAGACCAAAATTGTTGGGCAGTGTGGACTGGTATGTGTGTGGCACCAAACCCTTTTCATCACCCAAAGTTTGGGGGAAAAAATGGATTGGCTCCACCTAGAAACATCTCTAAACAGTTAAATCAAGCTGGCGCTACTTCTCTCTAATGATTCTACTTCTCTCTGAGTTACTCTCAAAAAACTTTAGAGGTTCAATTCATTTTCAAGATTGGATGTTTATCTGAGTTTATGTCAATGTGACCATTCATCCCTATGCAACGTTTAGGTCCTTTTGTGCCACTTACCTGCTGGCATGCTTTACGTGTGTGGCCCTTCCCTCATCTTCCTGCCATACTCAAAATTGAAAAAGATAGAAGTAACATCTCATGTAAAGTTTTCCTTTATCCTGGAGCAGTGCCATTCCCAGCTGCTGGCAAAATAGGCTGACAGGTCACTCTTTTTAGTGGATCAGGTATCACAATTTTTCCTGGATGAGAACCTCTCTCCTTTACATCAGTATTGTTCTCCCTGACAAACCCTGAGTGATGCCACCCCATCTCTTCATTTGACTGATTCCATTGCTGCTTGCTGAAATCTGAACATTATCCACAGTTCTTGATTTCTGCTATTTCTCCTCCTACCCACTCCACTCCACTCCACTCCACATCACCTGGCTGCTTTTCTCTTTTGGTTTCCTCCAGCCCTAACAGAGATCAGAGAGTCACCTCATCACTGATTGCCTTTGGCAATTAGGTAAGAGATCATTCTGACTGCAGCCTTCCTTTCAGACTGCTTTGCTTGAAGCCAGACATCCTCTCATTTTGGTACAAGCAATGAGGTGACGTGGCAGCTGAATCACTGGATCTCATATTTTCATTTTAATATGAATTGTGGCCTCTAAGTGACAATGTGCCTTCTCCATAATTTTTTACTTGAGTTTGTGGAATAACTGAAGAGCATTTTGGCAATTTAATTAGCATTTCAGGAGACCGAGACAATAGAACTAGTGAATATTAAGTTAGTTTTATTTTAAATTGAAATTTGGTTAGGGCAGTAAGAATGACGCTCCGTGACTTGCAAAAGTGCCATGTGCTTTTTAAGGTCTACTGCTGATCAGGGCCATAGTTTATTCAAAGCTAAAAGAGAAGTCACTAGAAAGAAATTATCATGGAGTGAAATGAAAGGAAACTGACATGATAAGAAAGATGAGAATTGCTTATAATGAGGAAATGTGTGAAAATTCATTATTGTATAAAATAGTGGATACATTTTGTAAGAGTGCTGATAAACATTAGTGAATCTCTCTGTATCTCTAGACATGCAATAATAATAATAATAATAATGAATACTCAACCAATGAGTGTAAAATGTTTCAGTTTTTGATTAACATCACGAGTCATAGCATAAGCCAGAGCAACTCTCGTTGACTTCAGTGGGAGATTTACCAGGTTACAACAGGCTGATGGTGGTCCACTTTGGTTATTTAAAGAAAGTTAAACACAGTAATAAATTATCTTGACTATACCTGGACTCATGAGAGCTAGAGTCAAGCTTTCACAGCTTTATATCTTTTCATGTAATTTCTCATTTATTTTGTACTTTAAAAGTTTGTTTTGGCTGGGATTGAAATTTAATTTGTTCTTCAAAGGAACGTAACAATGGAAATACAAAGAGGAAGCTTTTGTTCTCTCCCTAGGAGTTCTGAAAGGTAATAATTATGAAATGATAAGATTTTAAATGAAAATGTCATTTGCAAAGGTTGCGGTTGAAAACAGCATAGACCTATGTAAAGCGAGAAAAGTCACATTTGATTCATGAACATAAATACTACCCGAATGATTTAATTTTAAATCATCTGATGATTTATTGTATAAATATTTTGTAATTTTGAAAAGGAATTCTTCAAAGCATTCATGTCTGTGAGAACCATCAGAACACAATGCTGCTTTGAAAAACATTATACCTTGTTATTAATAATTACAGTAGCAGACAGATTAATAAAATTATATAAATGAAGGATAGTTATCCATATACATTCTAAAACCTTGAACAATAGCTTAAATCAAGTGTAGGATTAAAGTTTAAACCTATCTAAATAGTCTACATTATTATAGAAATCTATATAAATAGAGAAATCATTATTTTAAAATAATCTTTCTTCCAGTGAACTTGTCTGTCTAGTCTCTTTTTTCAGTACACAAGGACATTGTACATGGTGATTTAAAAACATATTCATAGTTTTAGGGGGGAAATAGCATTATGTATTATATTTCCTGATATATTTGAATGAATCTGACCCACCTGTCTCTTCTCTTCATCATCCTGGGATATATTCATAAACATACACATATTTCTGCAGAGCATGATTCCTTCTTAATTTGTACATGTCAGAGGTGTGTGTAAGCATGTGCATTCATGAGACTGCTAATATACATATCTTTCTAAGGAAAAACTCTTAGTGCCAGTTTTAGTGTGACATGCAGCATCAGGCACTGTATCTTGAATGAACTATGGGAAGTCCAGTGGCATCTCTGGCAAAGTGGGTCTTTGCCCATGAAAGCTTACGCTCCAAAAATTCCGTTAGCCTATAAGGTGCCAGATCAACACCACTCTCCACTGGAAATTCGCTGTCTACTACACTTACCTATATGCTTCCAGCATGCACCAAACAATCCATCATTTATAGTCAAGCCCTCATACAATTGCATCTGCTCTGATCCTACTGACAGAGACCAAAAACTCAAAAACTTCAAGATTTCTACCAAGCATTTGTAAAACTTAATTACCCACTGGGAAAAGTAATATATATATATATATATATATATATATATATATATGTGTGTGTGTGTGTGTGTGTGTGTGTGTGTGTGTGTATATGTGTGTGTGTGTGTGTGTATGTATATATATATATATATATATATATATAGACAGAGCCACATAAATACCCAGAAACCAACTACTTCAAGATCGGCCCAAGAAGACCAATAACAGAACACCACTTGTCATTACCTATAACCCTCAGCTCAAAAGGCCCTAGGTGAGATGATTATTCTCTCCTATACACAACCACCTAACCTCAAATTCTCATGAGCAACCACAGGCCATACCACAGTAATACTAATCCTGTGACTTTTCCTTGAAACAAGCCCTGGTGCCAACTTTGTCCACATATTTATTCTGGAGATATCATCACTGGACCTAACCACATTAATTGCAAGATCAGGAGTTCATTTTCCTGTACCTCTACCAATGTCATATCTGCTGTTATGTGCCAGCAGTGCCCCTCTGCTATGTATATCGGACAAACTGGAAAAACACTTTGCCAAAGAATGAATGGGCACAGAGCAGACATTAGGAACGTGAGCATACATAAACCTGTCAGTGAGCATTTCAATGGAATGGGCCATTCTGTTAAAGACCTGAGAATATGTATCCTACAACAAAGAGACTTTAACAGCAGGTTACAAAGGGGGACATATGAACTGGAGTTCAAGATCAAATTCAGTACATTGACTCTTTGTCTTAGTAGAGACAGCAATTACCTCATGCAGTACAAAGACCGTCTCTGGTTGATATTCGTAATGATCTCAGACAGTACACTTAGTATTTAGCACCCCTCATCTTCCTCCTTCAGTTCTGTGTATCTGATTTGTCATTTTTTTATTTCAATTTTTTCTGGATCTCTGTAATATAAAGCCATCAGTTCTGTACTGGCAATGTTAACTCTCCATATCTGAAGAAGTGAGTCTGCCCCATGAAAACTCATCACCTAAAAAAATTATTTTGTTAGTCTTTAAAGTGCTACGTGACTGCTGGTTTGTTTTATTAGAATACAAACTAACATGGCTACCTCTCTGTTACTGATTATTTTTGATAAATGGTGAATATCTTGAAAGCCCCAAAATGAACAACTCATATCCAAATAGCAAATGACATATGATCTCAAAATGTTGTATAACTCCCCCAGAAAGAGAAAAGATTCAGGAGTAAATGCAGGAAGACAATGGTACAAACACACACATAAAGTATGAAGAAATAGAATATGCAAAAAGTTTGTGAACAGCCTACAGTTAACATATATTGCATTGCAAATCATTGTGTGTGCTGTTCTTAAAATATGGATTACAAAACGTATGGTTAGATATTATTTATTAAGGACCATATTCACATGCATTGCAGCTCTTGAATAATTGATTTTTTTACTGAATCAGAAAAAAAATGGCTCCTCTTTCTATTTTGGTTGCTGACTTCTGGTCATGGTTTTCTATTTTTCATTCAAACTTATGTTATGTGTAGAGCTGGGTAAATCATTCATAATACACTCATTTTATTGTGAGCAGACTGTAGCCGTGTCTACACATGCACGCTACTTCGAAGTAGCGGCACTAACTTCGAAATAGCGCCCTTCACGGCTACACGCGTCGGGCGCTATTTCGAAGTTAACTTCGACGTTAGGCGGCGAGACGTCGAAGTCGCTAATCCCATGAGGGGATAGGAATAGCGCCCTACTTCGATGTTCAACGTCGAAGTAGGGACCGTGTAGTCGTTGCGCGTCCCGCAACGTCGAAATTGCGGGGTCCTCCATGGCGGCCATCAGCTGAGGGGTTGAGAGACGCTCTCTCCAGCCCCTCAGCTCAATGGTGGCCGCATGGAGCGGCCCCTTAAAGGTCCCCTCCCCCTCCCTTCCTGTGCAGGAAGCTGAGGGAACGTGCAGGCGGCAGCCCAGACACGCGGCCAGCCTGCACGTTCCTCAGCCAGCACAGCCACCCACCCAGCTGCAATGGCTGCCCGGCAGCCCCCCCCAGCGCCCCCAGGGGACCCCCCCAAGGGGAGCCAGGGCAGCCAGCCCAGCCAGGCGGGCAGCCAGGCTGGTAAGTGGCAGCGGGGCCCCTCCTGGACGGAGGCTGAGCTGCGGGACCTGCTGGGGCTCTGGAGCAAGGAGGAGGCACTCCAGGTAATGGGGAGCAAGAGGCGGAACGCGGATGCGTTCGCTCGGCTGGCCGACGGCCTGGCTGCCCGGGGTCACCCTGCCCGCACTCCTGATCACGTCAGGAGTAAGGTGAAGGAGTTGTGGCAGGGTTACTCCCGGGCCTGGGATGCGGCCAGCTGATCTGGGGCCGCCCCCGTCACTTACCCCTTTTACAGGGAGCTCAGGGACATCCTGGGCCCCCGGCACACCTCCTCCCCTCCGGCCACCCTTGATACTTCGGCCGACGAGCCCCAGCAGGCCCTGCAGCTGGAGTCCGCCCCGGAGGTAAGCCCTGCACCCCGGGGGCCCCCCCTGGAGCCCACCCCTGGGCCATTGCGGCAGGAGGAGGAGGAGGAGGAGGAGGGGGGCTCCTCCTCCGCAGAATCCGGGCTGCAGATCCTCTTCCTGCCATCCCGGAGCAGCAGCCGGGCCTCCGCCCCCCAGGGATCTCCAGACAGTGGGAGTGGACCGACAGGTATGTACCCCCCTCTGGTGTACACCCCTGGGCTTGAGGGGCGGGGGGTAATAGATATGTGTCCAGGGCCCCCCACATGCTCACACGGCCATGGCCCCAAGGACAGCAGGGCCATGTCCCTCACAGCAGTGCATCAGCCCCTGCCCCCCGCACCCCGCACGACAGTGCCATGCCCCATCCCCGGGCCAGGGGGGAGCGGAACCTCGAGGGGCCCCTGGGAGGAGGGGGGGGGACACCCCACAGCAGCAGCAGCAACAGCAGCAGCAGCAGCATGTGATGGAGTGGGGGGAGTGCAAAAGGGAGACTCAGGCTACATATGAGCAACAAGAGCCGAATAGCTCCGAGGGGCAAAGGATGATCCTGGGGCTACAGCTGGCAGGTGACACCTCTGCCCTGAACAAACAGGAGGGAGGAGCCGAGCTGGCTTTGAATTGAGGGGGGAGGGCGGGGGCCACAGGTAGAGGCTAGGGGAAGGGAGAGCTGGAAGGCAGCCAGCCTGAGGAGGGGGAAAGCTGCATCCCAGAGGGGCACCCCTTGGGGTCTTCTCCCCAGGATGGGTTGGAAGGACTGTCTCTTCCGACAGCTGGTGCTGTCACTCCTGGGAGAAACTGGGCATCTGTGGCCTAAGAAACCTCTCCTGCTGTCAGACCCTGCGGGGTGAAGTGAGAGTCGCTCCCACCAGGAGATGGGGTGCAGGGCAGGGGGACCCCTGAACCCCATCCATCACAGCAGCATCTCCCAGGGACGGGGATGGGGAACCTGCAGCACAGGGCTGGGGGGACAAAGGCCACGGCTCAGGGCCCACACTAACGCCTGTCTCCATTCTTCTTCCCCCCATCCTCTCCTGTGTCCCACACCTGCACCATGAGAAGGACCGGAAGAGAGTGCTGGCTCGGCATCAGTGGTCCTGGAGAGCCCTCCGGGACCATCGCTCCAGGGCAGCCCCTCGGCCGAGGACCAACCGGCCCCACGGCGGGCTAGACAGCGGACCCCGCACCACCACCAGCCAACGGCGACGGACCCCCAGCTGCTGGCCATGCACCGTCGGCAGCTGGAGGTCGCAGAGCAGCATCTGCAGCTGCAGGAGCAGGCGCTGGCCTGGCGCCAAGAGGCATGGGGGGCCTACATGGAGACTTTCAACCACCTGGTGGACTACCTGGCCCCCCATGCCGAGCCGGCCGCCGCAGCCCCCGACGTGCCTGCTCCACCAGCCGCACCACCAGCTGCTCCGCCCGTCGCCGTCCCGTCCGCCGTCGCCCCGCCACCCACCGCCGAGGGCCGGAGCACCGAGGGACCCCTGGAGCCAGCTGAGACTCGCCGGGCATATCTTCCGGTCCGGCCCACCCCCAGTGAGCCCCGGACAGGGCTGCGGCCGCGGCGGGGCTCCCGGCCACCCACGCCCAGTGCCGGACTGTAGGGGCGAGGGGCCCGGGATGTGGCCCCCCCCTTGTATATAGTTTCAACTTATTATTTTGTGCCCCCCATTTGCCCCATCCCCCCCATGTAAATAGTTCTCCCCTTTATCCGCCCTGGTTTTCTTTTTATTAATGAGGACACTTTTTTCTTACTATTGTTTTATTTGTACATATTACTTTGGTTCTACATGTTGTATATAGTTTGTTCTTGTTTTATATATTTATAGTTAAAAAAAAAAGTTCTCAAAGAAAATAGCAGTTTAAGTTCAGCCACAAGTGCGTGCTGTCATTTGTCCAGGAAAAGTGGGACGGGGGTGCAGTTGGGTGCTCCATGGCGTGGGCGTTGGGGCAGGAGTGTGGTGGAGGAAGGGGCGGGCAGTGGGGGGCCTGGCAGAGTTCACCCCGCGGCCTCATCATCGAAGTGGGCCCGCAGGGCCTCCCGGACCCGGGTCCCTTCGGGGTCCACCTGCCAACTGGGGGCAGCGGGTGGCTGCACGTCGGCCCTGCCGGCCTCCGCAGCCCAGCCCTGGAAAAAGGCCTCCCCCTTGCTCTCCACCAAATTGTGCAGGGCTCAGCAGGCACCCACAATCAGGGGGATGTTGTTGGGGCCCGCATCCAGGCGGGTCAGGAGACATCTCCAGCGTCCTTTCAGGGGGCCAAGTGAGCGCTCCACCACCTGGCGCGCGTGGTTCAGGTGCTCGTTGAAGCGCTCCTGGCTAGCGGAGAGATGGCCCGTGTACGGGTGCATGAGCCAGGGCCGGAGGGGGTATGCCACATCTGCGATGACGCAGAGGGGCATGGTGGTGTCCCCCAGAGGGATCTCCCGCTGGGGGGTGTAGGTCCCTGCCTCCAGCCGGCAGCACAGGCCCGAGTTCCGGAAAACCCGGGCGTCGTGGGTGCTGCCAGGCCAGCCCACATAAATGTCCTGGAAATGGCCCCGGCTCTCCACCAAGGCCTGGAGGACCACAGAATGGTAGCCCTTGCGATTCAGGTATCGTCCTCCACTGTGATGCGGGGCGCGGATGGGGATGTGAGTCCCATCCAGAGCCCCAAAGCAGTTGGGGAAGCCCAGGGTGGCAAAGGCCACGATGGTGGCATCCAGGTCCCCCAGCCTCACGAGCCTGTGGAGGAGCATGGCGTTGATGGCACGCACAACCTGCAGAGAAAGCACATGGGACAGCACCAATGAGGGGTGAGCAGGGTGTGCGTGACCCTGCCCTGCCCTCCCCCACCCTCCTCTGCCCTGCCCTGCCCTGCCCTCCTCTGCCCTGCCCTGGCCTCCCCCGACCTCCTCTGCCCTGCCCTGCCCTCCCCCGCCCTCCCCTCCCCTCCTCTGCCCTGCCCTGGCCTCCCGTCCCCTCCCCTGCCCTCCTCTGCCCGGGCCCCCCTCCCCTGCCCTGCCCTCCCCCCGTGGGTTCTCTTACCTCCCTGAGGACAGCCCCGACGGTGGCCTTGCTGACACCAAACTGCTGTCCCACGGATCGGTAGCTGTCGGGAGTGGCCAGCTTCCAGACAGCGATGCCGACCCGTTTCTCCACTGTGAGGGCACGCCGCATGGCGGTGTCCTGGTGCCTGAGTGCGGGGGTGAGCCACTGGCACAGCTCCATAAATGTCTGCCGGCTCATTCTGAAGTTCCTGAGCCAGCGGTCGTCGTCCCACTCCCCAAGCACCAGCCGCTCCCACCAGTCGGTGCTGGTGGGGTAGCTCCACAGCCGTAGGTGTATGAGGCGGGGGTGGGGGCGGGGTGCTGCAGGGTTGGGGGTTGAGCCCTGCTGCCCTGGGGGCAGCTTCTCCTCCGGTGTAGCAAGGAGGTGCTCAGCTGCCTCCCTCATGGCATGGAGCAGGGCAAGCCCTGCTCCTGCCGGGAGGGCTGGGTGGACCTCTGGCTGCTGCTGCTGCTGCTGCTGCTGCTGCTGCTGCTGGGGGTCCATGACTGCGGCGCCTGGGGTCTGTGTGCCTATGGCTCTTCAGACCACGTGCTGTGCAGGCTGAGTGTGTCTGGGAGGGGCCCTTTAACGGAGCGGCTAGCTGTTGCCCCGGAAGCGCTAGTCCGCCCTGTGACCCTGTCTGCAGCTGTGCCTGGTATCCCTATTTCGATGTGTGCTACTTTGGCGTGTAGACGTTCCCTCACTGCGCCTATTTCGATGTTGGGCTGCGCATCATCGAAGTTGAACATCGACGTTGCCAGCCCTGGAGGACGTGTAGATGTTATTCATCGAAATAGCCTATTTTGATGTCTCTACATCGAAATAAGCTATTTCGATGTAGGCTTCACATGTAGACGTAGCCTGTATGTGATATCTGAGCTATGTTTAACACCCATTGATGCGCTTGGTGCCTGGGCATACTTTCATATTAGAAGGGTTCCCATACTAATAATCATTCTACATGGAAAGGGAAATTGAAATGTTTCAACAATCAACTCACATTCTAATCTTGATACTGAAGGACAGCAGAGTTTCGTATAAAGAATTTAAAGAATTGAATGACTGTATTCATTCAAGTACATTGGCTGGGAAGGGGGAATTTTATATTACCTCTCACACTGGCAGATACTGCAAGACAGTGAATCTTGAGTAGACTTCGGTTTCAGCTGAAGAGTGCACAAGTGCATTGTTAACATGAATAGGAGCCATACTTGTTTATACCAAGACTGTATTTAGCCATGGTATTTTCAGTGAATCCTGGGAGGGGAACTTGAGCACTTGGTTTTTTGAATATTTGTTTGAATTTTTCAATGAATTTACTTGGACCATGTTTGTACTCCATTTATGTTCACAAATAGCATAGGAAACTGATTTAAAGTCCAGTGTATTCACAGAAACACTGTATTTTGAGCAAATGTTGGAGTATGGACACTGGAAAAGAAGTGTTAATTTATATACTCAAGACTTTATTAAATGCCTGATTTTTAAAGTTCTTCTATCCAAACCAAAATACAGAAATATTCCATGTTATCATGTTGATCAATCAAAATGAATGACTATTGCTCAAATTTAGAATACTTGCAGTAAAATGAACATGACTTACCTTTAGGTTAAAAAAATAAAAAAAACCCTGCAGAAATTAGTCTGTGAATTATTTTAAATAATGAATAAATTAAAGAAAAGCATACATTCACAAATAATTTTCAAACATAAGAGGAGCCAGAATTACTACTACACTTTATTCCCTCAGCTATTTTATTCAATTTTTTGGATTGCATTTATCAATTAAATTGCCTTAAACAAGTCCACATGACCAAATGTACTTCATAATATCAGCTATAAAGTGGTCCGTAAATCTTATGGTAAATAGTTTTAAATTGAGATAATTATATAATCTCTTCCCCACACCCTTGGAATAACAGCCCAGTACCACCACTTTTTTTCCTATGAAAAGGATGGAGTAATTGTTGGCATTATTTTCAGTTCTATTTAAAAACACAAACAAAAAGAAATTATATAGCTATTATTATTATAAATTCCTGGACATCACCATCTGCTCTGGATCTTTTTCAATACCAATTAAAAGCAGCAGGTTAATTGTCATTTGGTTCATTAAAATAAGTGATACGCAGACTTTTAAACAACTTTGGATGAAGGGTTATTTGCATGTAAAACAAAGATTGAAATAGATATGGATGTAGAGTGTGGGACTTTAGCCATGCAGCTCCCATTAAATTGCTGGGTGAATTTTTGGGAATACTGAACAGTAAATAACTCTCATTTTAATAAATCTGAAGTTTATGGTAGGTTTTCTTGAACTTCTCTACAGCAGACATCTACCCCACAACCTAGCCTGGCATCAGGGTTGGGCTGAATTTTCTAACACATGCTAGAAATCTGTTAAGAAATTGGTGGTAACTGTTTTCAGGGTATGTAATTTAAAACCATTTCCCTATAAATAGAATGAGAATAAATCTTGAGGTGCTATGAGAGCCCTGTCCACTTCTTCAGCTCATGGAGAAATAGTTTTCCCCTGAAAGCTGCAACATAACTGCATGTTTTCTAGTGCAGTGTATTTCTCTTGAAATTTGAAAGGACATTTATGCCAGTGAATTACTAATATGTATGAGCACTGGGACAAAGACAACTGTCTGCACCTGTTTCTTAAAAAAATAAAGTTTTTTTTTTTTAAATAATCTCCCTGCCAGGTCTACTGGAAAAATAACTTCTTTGTAGTCAGAGAACTGATCCAAAAGCCATTGTAAGTAAAATAGAGTCTTTCCATTGATGTAAGTGGACTGAGGATTGGGCCTTTAAAGGTGGAAGCTGTTATGTGGAAACTAAATGGCAGTGGGGAAAGGGGTGACCCCATTTTGAAAATAGTCAGGTTATCTCTACGTTTCTAAAATTGAATAAATCCACTTTTGAGCCTGAAGGGTAAATATATGTTGGAAAAGAAGTGCCTTGCAAGAAAAGATGATAAAACAACCATATAGATACTGCCTGGTTACATTAGTCTTAAAATGAGCCCAGGGCATTCTCCCACACTTTTCTCAATGTCGTCAATGCCTGTAATAAAAGAAGTATGTTTTCTGGTTACTGATCTTTCTGTTATCTCAGTTCTGAACCTAATTTATATTTGCCCAATCTTATTTTTCCGCTTTGAGAAGTTTTGTTTACTTTTATTTTTGTATTGCAATCCATGTTGCGATTTAATAAGGGAACATCTTTGTCAAAAAGTTGAGCATCCTGCACTGCAGGGAAAAATAAGTTTTAATTCACTCGAAAAGGGAATAGGTAAATAATGAGATAATTACACACATGTTAGTATCACATATTTTAACTGTGGGTACATTTTGGAGTAAATTAACACTCGTGGTATCAATTTACACTGTCCCAAGAGCCAAAAATAAGTTTTTAAAGAGAACGTCAAAAATATTTTAAAAGATTTTTTTAAAAATATACTATATATGCAGCACACAGTTTCTCCTAATTTTATTATTTTGAAGAATTTGGAGCTCAGATTGTAAGTTTGAGGGCATCAGTTCTATTTGGTGGACTTTGTGCTGGGCCCCCAACACAGGACCCCCTCCACCCCTCATGAACAGGGACACAGGGGTGCCAAAAAGAACTGTAGTATGTAAACAACTAACTATAATATGTATATATAAACAATAAAAATGGGCTTCAACATAATGCAAGGGAGTGGGGTCAATTATTTACAAGCCGGAGGGATGTCTGAGGAGTGGGGGTGTAATAACTGGGTGTAGAAGGGGAGGGGTGGAGAAGGGAGGGGCCGTGGGCCCCAGTGACCATGACTGCCTCTCACATCCCAGGTGCATGGCCCCCAGCAGGGCCCCAATGGGGCGGGGAGCATGGGGAGGCAGTGGTGTGCAGCCAGTGGCATGTCCTCAGTAGAAAAGGCAAGGGGGATGGTTCCAGGGGCGGGGGGGCTGCCACAGGGCCTGCTGTAGCCAGGAGCCAGGCCCCCAGGTCTTGAAGGGCTGCTGCAGGAAGACCCCCATGGAAAGAGGGCAGCTGGGCCTCAGGGGTGAGGAAATCTCAGACCTCAGGGCGGAAGGAGGGGTGGAAGCGGGGATGGGGAGGGGGAGCAGAGGGTGGTGGGGGGAAGTGGGAAGTGCCACGAAGGCCCAGCGCACCCGGTGGAGCATCCCCACCACCTCCCCCACATGTGTCCTGCATCACCAGAGGTTGTCCACCTCCAAGGCCAGGCGCTTCTCTGCCACATCATTTTGGTGGTGGGGGACAGCTACACATGCCGCTGCCTCCTCTGCCAGGGTCCAGCAGCAGATCTGCCATGCCTCTTGTGCTGTGGTTGTACGTGAGGGCCATGCCCCACCCAAGAGACTGCCAACACCTCTGGCCTGCACGTTGCCAGCTTGCCCTGGCCTCCTCCTGTGCCTCTCCCATCCATGGGATGGAGCTAATGTAAGACAAGCGGGGATTAGGGCCCCAGCCATGCCCCATGTGGCAGTACCTTGTCCCCCTGGTCTCCTCCCCCTGGGACCAACCCAGGAGGCCCTTGTACTGCAGGCCATGGCCCTAGCATGGTGGCCTGGGCAGCCCCTCACCTTAGGATGCTGCCACCTGTGAAGGGCCCCACCCTTGGTTGCTTCCTATGTGAACCTGAGTATGCAGAGGCTCCCGGGGGGGCAGTTTGGGGTGCCCTGCAGGTTGTTTGCAGCCCCGGGGTGCACTCTAGTGTGGGGCATTGGGGTGGCATGGTGGGGAGGGCATGCATGTTCCCCCACCGGGAGATGCCCCATGCCTCATGCTTACCTGGCATGACCTCATTTTAGTCTGGGGATGCCTGGCTGGATGCATCCCAGCTGTTCAGCCCCAAAGCTACAGCAATCACCACAGGGAATCCTCGGGGGACGAATAATATGAAGGACTCTGGTGCTGTGGTGGCGAGGAGTCATCACCCACCAGACTGTCCCGCAACTCCCTATAATAGGGATACCTGTCTGGGCTGGCTCCAGAGCAACGGCTGCTGTCCCTGGCCCGTGCATATCCCTGCTGGAGCTCCTTGATCTTGCAGCATTCCGGGAAGGGTAACCATGGGCGGCCAGGGATGTGGCACGTTGGGTGCAGGTAGAGGCGTTTCGCCCATGCCCTGATGTGTCCCTCAGGACATCTATCTCTCACCAGAAGAAGGCACTATTCCCCTTAAGAAAGTGGCATTAAGGATCCAGAAGAAGTGGTGTTTTCTTCCGTATTCCTTCCAGAAGAGTGGCTTACACATGTGGACGTGCCCCCACTCTTCTGGAAGAAGCCTGTGTTCTTCTGGAAGAACTGACACGTGTAGACACAGCCATTGATACACAACCATCTTAGTACAAATATGAAATTTAAAAGTGTAGGCTTTTATATTTAATAATCAGCAGGAGTTCATAGACAACATTTTGTTGTTTAAAAAAAAGAGCTCACTGCAGATCCTGTTTTAAGTCTTTTGTGGTATTGGGGACTGATCCAATATTCATTGAAGTCTTTGTCAATTTCCATTGATTTCAGTGGGTACTGGAGCAGGCCCTAGTTTTTTCTGTAACCCACTGTCTCCATTGTTGTGATCCAAAAAATCTGATTGCCAGGATACAGAAGATACAGCATTTATGTTTTTTCTTGGGTATGTTGTCTTCAGAATATGAATTTGTTACAAGATGAACACTGATTTCAGGAAATTGCCCACATTGTCAGAGAATTTACTTTTTAAAAAAATATTTTCTTCATTGATTTTATAAATAGTCAATTGTTTAATGTTTTAAGAAGGTTTTAAATTGGAGCTTTGATGTATTATTGCCATATTGTCATATTGCAACAAACTTTCCAACACACACACACACACACACACACACAGAGCTATGTAGATTCTTTTAAAAATAATAGTATCAAAGCAGAATTACTGCTGGGCTCCTGCAGAGATCCACAGGAAAAGCTTTCCCTAGAGCTGGCTGAATGTAACTTTTCAGATAGACATGCAAGCTGCACAGGAGTCAAATGTTCCAGGCTCAAATTTACTCTGAAGAGAGAAGAATCTTACAGATAGACACCATACAGCAGGGGTGGTAGAAAACAAAAAGTTTCAAAGAGAACAAGCTCTGAAGTGAGGAAAAGTGAAAAGCCAAATAAAGTCATAGGAAATTAAAGACAATATAAATTCTTTCGTACATATGGAGCAGGTAACACATGAATAGTACCCTTTCAGGGGTAGACGGGTGACATTCCAGTTACAGCATGTCTGATTTGTCAAAGGCTGTAGTTGTCTTTATAGTTTGGAGTGCTTTTTCCTTGTCCTCAGAAATAAAGGGTTGAGTCACCCCAGTAATTACTCTAACAATCCCAGTTCCCAAGTTGATCACATGAGGGCTAAGCAATTTTTCTTTGGGATTATTGTACCCTGGGGAATTGTATTGCTCTGTAAAGCGAGTGTAACATATCCTTCACATAGTTTGAGGATAAATTTGTTAACCACCTGCCCTGTAGTGAAAGATAGGAACACACTATTTCCTCTTGGATTGGTCTAAATTTGCAGATCTAGTGAAAAGGCTGGTTAAGATGACTCAAGAAGACAATAATCAGTGGAGATCTGATTCTATAAGAGGAATGATGACCACTTACTGCCTTCATTGGTGGAGTTTGTTACACATAGCAGAACCTAAGAAAAGTATTCCAGGAAATCTCAGGAAAAGCTAACATGTTCAATTGACCTTTATAGTCCTCTCTCCAGCACTAGCTTTTTGGGGGTCAGGTTTTTTTTAATATATATTTATTTACTTATTTATTATTGGTGATACACAGCCCAGGGAGATTTAAGTGAATTTTGTGAGGAACTTCCTAAACTGTCACTCAGAATTGATGACTGGGGAGAGAGGCACATGGATTAGTTTTTTAAGGACTTTAGATGTTTTCTATCTATTGTATGTAAGTTTCTGATTTCCTTTTACTTACAGGAGCCAAATAAGAGATATGTTTAGCTATTGCTTGACTTTTAGCAACTTATTCCAGTAGAACAGCTGCTACCTTGTCATCTTGACCAGGCTCCATTCATTTTAACAGGCATTTTAAGCATAATAAATCAGGATGGATTTAGTAAAAAATAATATTGTGCATAGCATTAAGTTTGTGTATCCAACATCTCACATGACCAGCATGGAATCCATAGGCTTGAGAATGACCTTCACAAAGCAGGCTGACCAACAGCCTTCTTTTGCTCATCCTTGTTGTAGATTAGGTACTAATGGTAGATTTCACCTTTCCAAAGTGTCCAGCATTATTGGGGTTTATTGTAGAGATTCTGTTCCCATTGAAATCAACTACAAAACTCACATTGATGTTAGTGCTAAAAGATGAAGCTCAAGTTGGTGAAAGGAATTTCTAAAAGGGTAGGGACAAATTTGTGACTAGGCTGATATTATTGACTTGAAGCTACAAGGTGAAGTGAATAGCCTGAAGTTTCAGTGACAGACACAAAATACAGGACAGAAGTTTGCTTGCTTCCTTGTTTGGTAACACACATGTATTTCTTTGTGAACACACGAATGTCCCCTTATACTTTTATGTACATAGATGGAACCTTATTTCTTGACTTTTGTCCCATTCATTAGAAACCAGTTGTGCCTAAAATCTCTTTCTCTCCTCTGCACTTTTATTCTATGGTCCTTTCCAGGTTCTTGAGATTTTTAATGGAAAAGGATTGCCCTGTCCATTTTTGAATTTTTTTATTTCTTCCAAACTGTAAAATCTGAAATTCAAACCTCCACAATCAATTTTCTGATGGGAATAAATTTTTATTATTTTGTTTAGTCTTGTAGCTTTGATATTTTTAGACCTGATATTGTTCTGCATTCTCTGTGTTGTTTCCCTTATGTTTGGTAAAATATCACAAATTTATTTCATGATCATCCATAGATGTCTTAATCTTTACTGCATGACATGTATTACTGTTACTGCTAGTTATTGGGATTATATTCCTTTGGAAATAAACATGCAACGCCTCTACCTAAGCATCAAAGTATCCTAGTTAAAATGAAATAAATCCATATTATGGTAAGGTAGATAATATTTTGTATAGCTCTATATGCTAGTTTAAGCCAGGTTGTGGAACGAATAGGGTTCTGTTTGGAAAGTCTGCCCAGACTTCAAGTGCTCATCCAACTTAACCACACCTCTTGAGTCTGCAAAATTGGACAGGAAGTGTCAACAGAACAAGCTTCATTATGAAGTTCCTGTTATTTGTACTTCAGCTTGCAGACAGGAATCCACCTGTCATATATATTAGTACTTCTTGTTCTGCTTTGTGCAGAAAACTTGAAGTGAAAAAGCATACCGACATTTCAGAGAAAAATTAACAACAGTTTGCTTTGGGTTTGCTTCTAAAAGTGGGTGACAGTCCTGGGGCTGAAAGTGTGTTGTTTTTTTCTGAACTGATTGGGTTGAAGAACTCTGTTAAGCCATAACCTTGACATGATATCGTAGAATTGTTATAATTTCTTCTCATCATGCAAAATATTCTGCCTTCTCTAAAGAACTAAGCTGGGCTGAGCCTTTAGAATCCTATCTTAGTATCTTCTCCTTTGGCTCCCTATTGTAGGCTTGCTAGTCTACTTTCAGTTGCATTTGCCGTGTACTTGGTACTTAAACTATCTAAATCTTCCTGCATGATGCCAGGGTTGTTGATCCTGCCACATGGATTAGCCATTTAGAGGTGTGTTCTTGGTTGTGAAGGAACACACATCACATCAGTTTCTCCAAAATTAGAAACACCACCCATTGACAGCGGGCCTCATTGACAAGTGCAGGCAGAAAATGGGCAGGAAAGGCAAATATTTATCCCTTTTAAAAATTTTAATATGTTCTCTTGGGGCCTGATTACAGAATTTTTAATGCTTACAAATTTCTTTAGTGCAACAGTACTAGTTTGTTTCCAAGGAAACAAATGTACTTATACTGCACTGCACAGATTCTTAATCATTAAATTCCATAATCTCTCTCACTCATTTTCTTTCTTTTTCTCTCTTTTTGAATGGGTAACTTCTGAAAATTGTCCATTTTTAGTGACATCCCCAGCTACAATATAACTGCAGGTAAATTTCCAAATATGTTCTCAGTAAGGATTGTATCAAATTACTGAAAGAAATCTAATTGTCAAGAGCTTTTATGACATCATCTTAATCAAGATAAATATGTATTCTTCTACCCTTTGATATGGGAATGTTTAATTTTTCTGTGTACAAGGTCACCAAAGTGGTTTGAAGGAAAATATTTGTTGAAAAAAAAAAACTATATATATATATAATGCAAAATCAGTCTATGAAAATACGTTGAAATGCAGTTAGTATATTTGTTGGTGAAGTGTGTGCATATGGGGAGCTTGTGTAAAAAACATATATTTGTTTAGCTACACATGCACATGCATACAAGACTTTTTTTTTTAATTTTCATTCGAATGTACTAAATATTAACTGATGACTATTAGGAACCCACTGAAGGGACAATAGATTTTTAAAGTGATGTTTCAACATTCATACCATTCACATTCTTCAATGTGAATGCAATTTTTATCTAAATGATTGCAGAGGAAATGGATTCATTTGACTACAGTGCTTCTAAGACCAATGGGAAGCTCATCATCTTAATATTGAATCTGTAAATCCTTTCCACTAGGGATGATTAACAGCTTTGTTAAGTGTTTATTTTACTTTAAGAAGAATATGTAATTTCCTGGTGTAACTCAGAAAGATTTCAGGCTGTTTCTTCCTTTGCATGGTACATTCATGCTGTAGGTTATCATGATCTAGCTACCTCTATTAGACATCTCTTCTGGGCAGTAGAAGGATAGACAAATAAGTTTTCATAGTTTAATGATCATACATCAGTTTTCCCTATGATTCACTTATACCTGATAAATAAAAAGCCCTCAGCAATCCTGATAAGAAGTAATAACAGGGAATTACTTCCAGATGGCACTTTTGCTATACTACACGTGTGGTCTGAGCTACTCCTGGGACATAAACCTTATATCAGTGCACTGATGTGCTGTTCACACGAGGGCTGTCTTGAAAGTACCAGTGAACTCTTCCCACTGGCAGGACAACTACAGCCATTAGAGTTACTTGAAAGTATTTATCTGGGCAGTGACATTTACATGTTCTGCTTTGCACACAGATTCCAAAATCGGACAGTAAACAAAAGCTAATGTGAAAGACAGTGTCCGTACAGCCTTGTATTTGATATTTAGTTAAGATGTCTTATTTAGTCATCTGACAATCTGAAGGTAAATAATGAGTAAATAACAGATAAAAGCTGAAATATGCTTTGTCTCCCCCAAAGAAGTATAATAGTCTTGCCATTTTACTTATAAAATCTGAACAGTTAAGACAGCTTCCTTACAAATCTGTTCTGGGCTTTCACATAAATCTTGTTTTTTTTCTTGTTGCTCTTTTATAAAGAAAACCCTACCAATATTTTGACATTGTTAAAAAACTGTGCAATATATTGTGTAAGACAGAGGGTGGGGGAATGAGGAGGAAGGCTCTAACAAGAAACATGTAATAGTTTATCAAATCAGAATTATCCTGATTCAAACAAGAAGGGTGGAAGTTCTGTCCTTATACTGCTGACTCTCAAACTAACTTTGAGCTTCTGGAGAAAGAAAAAAAAAGTCTCAGCACATGGTTTGAATACACTATGGTTGCCAATAATGAGATACGTATGATTTGAACTTCCTTGTTCAGATCTGCAAAATAATGGACTTCCCTGTGATGGGGGGGTGGGGCTGGAAATGAATGTTTGCTGCAATCTACAGACTGTTCTTTTGAGATGAAGTTTAATTACAGTCAAAACTAATGGCAAATGCTTCTGCTTTATAAATAAATATTATGAGTGTGATTGTCTTCAAAACTTGAGTGACATATATCTATTCTGTTTCTGAAACAGTATAATCATTTTTTTATAAGAAAGTGCCATGTTCTATTTTCTCTCCAATTTCGTGGACAAAGCCTAAATAAAAATTGCAGATTAGAAAATCCTTTGAGAGTGAGGTTCAGCAAGTGAAACTGTTTGAAGGTAAGTTTCATACAAGTTTGACTGAATTTAATGAGCCATTGTTAGGAACCAAGCAAGCAAGTATTCTAGAGAGGCAGGAGGTATACACAAGCTGTCTTTTTTAAGAAGCCATTGTAAATCTGGTAACAAAGAGAGCCTGACTTTCTCCTTGAATCACCATGTTGACAAAACATATACTGCATGGACTGACAGCAAATGAGATACATTTTGCTAGTAAAGAAAATTAGGCTTTAAATTTAACTCCATAAATCCTAATGTTTAGGGCAGTGGGGAAAGCTAGAGTCCTGCTGAAAAGCAAGCTGTTACCTAAATGTGGAGTGAAGCACAGATTGTTCATGCCTCCCTGCTCTAAAACAGAACATTTTGTGCAACTTTTCTGTGGGTGAAATCAAGCCTAACAAATATATTTTAATACAAACCAAAAATCTCATAGGGAACCGGGCGGGGAGAGAAGGATTATAGCAAACTGTGTCTTTAAACTAGTAGGGATTAACCCACTCACTTGGTTACCTAGCAGGTTTCCAGGTAAAGATCCCCTGTTCTGAGGGACTGGGTTCACTCTGTGCTTGCTAACCTTGGGCTGAGTGCTTAAAACATGGATCTTTTCTTTAGGCTGAAAAAGGATTTTTAATATTTAAAATTATTAGTTTGTAGTATCCATGTAATTTCTTCAGCCATAGGGCTTTAGTCTCTTTGATGTGCATCTCTGTTCCAGCTGGTACTCCTACCACTCCTGCTGTCTGCTTGCCCTCAGTAAGGTTTCTTTCTTTGTTAAAACTGTTGCCACTGATTTGTCTTCTGTTCTGAGAAGGGCTTTTATCCATTTTAAAAGAGGTGTTACGGAGACAGATTTCCTTTGCCCTGAGGAGATTTCTTATTTGTAATTTTCTTTTCTTTTCTTTTCTTTTGAGATTTGTATTCCCTGAAATGTCTGAATGTGGATTCTCTTAATTTAACATCCATTTCGTGTAAATATGGTAAGCAGAATGTAACATGGTCACTCATCCTTTTTGGAGTTCAGGTAGATTATTCCCCATAAACTCCTTTGAGATTAGCCTAGGTGCATTTCTTTGAATTATCTCACAAAACCCACTCTATATTGAGTGGCTAATGAATGTGTCTAAACATTTTACATCAGATCCTCTATTGACTTCAATGCAGCTACATCACCCCAGAGTCATGTCCTCTGGCCCCAAAGAGAAGGCTGACCCTCACCAGCTGGAACAAGAAACATGACAGCTTTCCAGAATCAAGGTTTTCTGCAATGTGGATTACAGAAGGTCTTTTCCCTGCAATCCATTCTAAATGTGCCTCTATAATAAGTACATTAGATCCTTGGTCGGAGTAAACTGATGCAGCTTTGTCTTATTGGTTGCTATTTATAAATAATGGTGTTGAACTTAATAATTTGTAGCTTCCTGAAGTAATCTGTTTCTCTCTTTTTTAAAAATGCTTAATGTACATTCTACACTCATAACTTCACAGCATTAAAAGGAGCAAGTCTTTGATTATTTTCATCCAGATATCTGAAGAAGTCTTTTGAAGTCATCTGGTCTTGGTTGGTGGCTTAAATTGTAGGAGTACAACAGAAACATTTATTTTATATAGCACCTTTCATGTAGACACATCCCAAAGCACTTTACATTAATCTTACTAAAAAAGGGCATATATCAAATACCTGAAAACCAATAAAAAACAATAGATCTAGATTTAAAAGATTTTATAAAACAACTTCAGATAACACCTAAAAACAGAAACAGACAGTTTAGCAGATTCAGTCAATAAGTTCCAGAAGTTAGGACCTTAAAATGGAAATGGGCCTATTTCATATGATGATTTGATACTTTCCATATACTTAGAATAGTTTATGTGGTGATATAAGTAGCAGTCTGTTTCATCAGACACAAAAGTACAAGATCGTTGCAATTTTATATAACTGAAAGAAAGATCTTAGTTTTGTAGCCATCTACAAACCAAGAAGCACATGATATCCATTATCTCATTTTCTTGGTTGACTTTAGTTAGAGCTACAAAAGATCTGTAAAATTTTGTATCGTCTTGAGCTTAGACTAAATATTGTTAGATAGATACACAAAGCTTTTCATTAATCAAATTTTCAGGAAAATAAAGGGTAAACACATAATTTTGTGTATTAAATAGCACATCAAACTATTAATTGAGCAAGACTCTTCAAAATACATAAAACTCTCCAAAATTGGTTTTCACACAGACACACACACACACCAAAATTGGAACCACATAAAATCTGCACAGTTAGGTCTACAGCTGAAGTGTGTGATGGAGAGGCAGAAATGGGAACAGGGAAGGCTTTGAGATGAGCACAAGTGACTTTGCTTTTTCTTGCTGGTCTTTTACTCTTCAGATTGGTTATGAGTCAGTATGGTATCTGTTGCAACTTGGGAGGGGCAGGCAAAGTCCCTGAGATATTTTCACTGTCAATCCATTATCCCTAAGGCTATATCTACATTAGTGAGTTTTGTCAATAAAACTCTTGAAACGTCCACATGCCCAAAGTGTTCTATCAACAGTAAATCGACAGAATGGTGCACTTCTGTCGACAGTGTTATGCTGCTACCCCATGAGGCTAAATACCTCTAACTACAGATTCTGTTGACAGAAAAGTGGTCTGGATGTTCTGGGCAAGGCGGGGGGTTCTCTGTTGACAGACAGGGCTCCTGGGACACTGGTCATCCCTGTGCTTCCACTTGGATATTCTGTCAAGAGAGTGTCTGGGCAGTATGGCCACTCTCTGTTGAGAGGGCGGATGTCTCTTTCAATCTGCATGGCAGTCTGATATCTTACAACTAAACTTCTGCTGACAGATTGCTGTAGCGTAAACATAGCCTAACTTCTTTCTTCTCTTATGTTTTTGTTTCTGTAAACCTATGTCTTGTCATGTCTGTTTTGTGGTAGCCAAACTTTTTATGTTATGGGGAATATACCTAGGAAGTTAGATCCTCAACTGGTGTAAACTGATCTGCCTCCAGGGAATCTATTGAGCTATGCTGATTTATTCCAGCTAAGAATCAGGTCCACCATCTCTGTCTTACCAATTGGTCACTCAACAGAAATATTTCAATTCTGAATTGCAACTGCATTTTCGGTGTTGTAATTTGGGTATCTCCCACTCTTTTCCCTTCTATAGGACAAAGTCACCTGGTTAGACTGCATCTTCTGTGTTGTACCACTGTCTCCCTTCTTAGGCTCTGTTTACAAGACAGGCTTTTCCCAGCAAAACTGAGCTTGTGTTGAGAAGAACCACAGAGCATTGACACTCAAAATGTGCTTTATTGGTAGTTTGTCAACAAAACCTGGTGCATCTACCAGCAGTCTTTTACCTCTCCCCATTCAGGTACAACACCTCTCTCAAGTGTGTTCTGTCAACAAACCAGCTGTGTAAAATCTCCAAGGCCCTTTTGTTGACAGGCAGGGCTTCCAGTTCACCAAGCAACTCTGTGTGCAGAACTTCTGGTCAGCTGTTCTGTCGAGAAAGGTCAGGTCAGTCTGGCTGCTCTCTGTCAACAGAGCAGATTGCTCTTTCAATCTGCTTTTATGTGTAAACACAATCAGTTGACAGAAGTTTTGCCAGGAAATCCCTTCCAACAATGAATTCTGTCAACATAAGCTTTTCATGTAGATGCAGCCTTAGAGAGGAGGGGAGATTCAGCATCAGATACTTATGGCTATAGTGCAACACGGAAATACTATGGTTCTGAAGAGAAGCTACAGTGGTATATTCTACTTGAAATACCTTCTTGTTGACCAAACATATGTTGATTTTCAAGTATTTGCGTTGTCAATGAAAAAATTAAATTTTTCACTGAAAACAGTCTTTTTTGTAGAGTGTCACTTAGTCAGAACCCCTTTTTTCCATCAAAATGTTTAGATAATTTTTTTTGGCTCTTGCCCTTTCTTACAGATAATAATTCAAAAACTTCCCTGTTTGACATTTCAGATCATATCATGCTATCATCTTTAAGCAATCTAATCTCTTATTACAGTCAGAATTATATCAAAATTTGTATGAGATGAGAAGGCTCAAAGTTTCATGAGGTAGTAACATCTACTGGCAGCTGAAACTTGCATCTTAATAATGATTATTAAATAAAGTGGGTTTGGGGAAGTCACCTGTCACCACTGGCTACCACCACAATATTAACAAAATATGACAATGTAGGCAAGTTCTCATCCCCCTCATTTCCTCTTCTTCACTTCCTGCTAATGATTACTAGTGACTGGATAGTACCTTCTGGTTTGAGATGCTAATATTAGAGATCTAGTTTTTCTGCTGTCCTTGGCCTTTTGCTTCTGCTTATTTGCAAATTGCCTGGCTTCTTATGGAGATACTTTACTGTACAAAGAGCTATTAATAGTCACACCATAGCCAACTAATTGTCTATTTAGTCTGATATTCTGTCTCATGCACTAGCCAACAGAAACTAGTCCAGGAAGAACTAAACTCTATTAATGATCAATCTCCAGCAGCACTCGGAGATTGGTGAGCAGAGGGAGTGAAGGTTAGCCCTTTCCGTGTGGTAAATAATAATTTCAAAGGCCAAATATCCCTTCTGACTTTAAATTCTATGAGTCTAACTTCATAAAATGTGGCTGGTCTTTTCATAGATGCAAGGTGCTTTTCCTTCTTCTCCTTTCCTCAGAGTCCCAGTGAGAATTTATCCCACTTATGCAAATTAGGACTGACAGGCATGGTCTACACTATGCAGTTAGGTTGGTGCAAGGCCTACTACACCAACATAATAGCTCCATCACCATGAGAGGTGCATTGCATGAATCAACATACTTAGGACTACTTACACCAGCTGTTGGCTCTCTAGTCAGTTTCATGGGTCCATGGATCCTCCACTGGCTCCCCCTTTTCCATGACTTCAGGTTTAAACTTCTTCTCACAAGCTACACTAGCAACTATGCATGGTAATTCCTTCCTGAGTTCATCTTCATGACCATTACCGTCTCCACATTCATGTTCCTCTTGAAGGCCCACTTCATCCATGATTCCTATTTAATTAACTAACTGATAATGATATGCTTGCAAAGAAATTGTAAACATGGAATATATCCAACTAAACCCCCAAATAAACACACAATCCCTCCTCATCTTACAGGGTTAACATAACCTCCTGTTAGTGTGACACAGATAATAACTCTGTTGATCAATCTAGTGAGACGTTGTACTCTTCACCTGTAGACTCTGCCCATCTGACTCTACAGTGAGAGTTCCAGAAAGCAGAAATTCTGCTTTCTCTTCAGTTTAAAAAGTACCTAGATATGTTATGGCGGCTACTGGAAATAACTAGAGAAAACTGCAATAATGTCTGATTTCAGTGGATTTAATTTGCTATTTTATGTTGTTCACACCAAGTATATCTGCTGTGTAGCTTTGGCATCATTGTGGTTGTAAAGCATTGTATTTCTCTGCAGTTAGGTTTGCAAGGCACATATTGCATTGAATGCAAATTTCATAATTGTTTTCAAACATATCACTCAACCATTTTCAGACTGATTGTGCAGCAAACCCTCAATTTAATGGACTAATAGTGGGGGCCATCTGGAGAGCACTGCATGCCCTCCCCTCAGCTTTCCAGGCTGCCTGGAGTGCACCGCGTGGCACTCCAGCAGCAACTTGAAGGACTGCAGGCTCCCAGCCACCACCATTGCTGCTGCACAGCAACAGCAGCTGGGGGCCCTGGGCCCTTTTGCATCTCTGGGTCCGAGAGCTCCCGACAACTACTGCTTTTGCTTTGCCCCCAACACCAAAGTTCCCCCTCATCCTGCTGTCAGTGGGCCTGACTGTATTATCAAAATGTGCATAGCCTGAAAGAAAATGAAGAGTTCTGAGGGAGATGGTGGACTCTGCCTAGTGTTTTTCAATGGCAACTGACAATGTCAATTGACAATCTACCTACAGGGAACTTTTTCTGCTTTGTTCAATAGTTCTTTTTTTCAGGCATAATACTGTTTCTGATGGTACTATGGTGGACATGGTGGCCACATGTATGCTGGGAATAAATTTTTGTCTGTGTTTCAAGATGGAAATAAATCTCCACGGTTCATTTTGCTTTGTTCAGATTTCTTAACCCTTGGCAAGATAATTTTACCATTACCATTTGGGTATCATGTCATCTTTGATGCATCACCATTTTCATGAGTGACATTATTATTCAGTATTCCTTGATTGAAAATTCATCCCTTTTCCTATTGCCATTCATCCAGCTTTGGCTGCCTTGTATTAAATACAAGACATATTATACTTAATATTAAATTATTCCCCTTAAAGGAATCAGTCATAAGAGTTATTCACTGAGGCTTCTGAGCCCAAGCATTTTGTTATGAATCAACAAATTTTCATCCATGGATGGTGAAAGGCACTTCCCTTCTCAGAGTGAACTTTCAGCACCTATATAAGGTACTGATATAAAATGTCAATATACAATAGCTCTGTAAGAAATAAACCCCATACCTGACATTCTTTGCTCAGGCAAAAACCCCACTGATTTTGGTACTTTAGTAAGGACGTTACTGTAGGAGGGAGCTCCTTAGTTTTCCACCTAATACCTCTTCAGAGCAGTCTCTCTCCCTATTTAACTATCTGTATCTAATGCATTTTTAGCTCTTTCATTTCTATATAATAATAATGCTGCAGTAGATGTTGAATTTTTCTTTTAGCCTTAAAATCCACAAAAGCCTGCTGGTGCCACATTGTGAAAGATAAAATGCTCAGTGCGTACAGTTATGCCCTGGTTTCCTATATGGACAATAATAATTTACACACACAGTACACACACACTTTTCAGTATTTCTGCAAGCAATCTAGACACGACAGAAACAAATTGATGGAGACAGAAATGGGAGAATCCCACCCTGTCAGAAGATGAATGAGTTGAGCTTGCATGATGTGAACCATGGCTGACAGAAGCGAGGTGGAATCAAAGAGTGAGCAACTTTTGACAACACACGCTTCACAGCTCTGACCACTGAGGATCTACATGATTATCTCCAGACAAAATAACTGTGAGTAAAAGGCTTACATACACTTAAATTAAACACAGCAGGGTTTTAGTAATCTCTGTTTGCATTTTACTTTCTGTTAAGAAGGAAATTGCTTGGACTTGGAACATTTCATTTAATGGCATTTTTAGTTACCTTTTATACTTCTAATGCCACCGTCTAAATTCACCCTGAATTACCCAGAAAGGCAGAGGAAACTTTTGTCCTTTATTTTTAATTACAGTGGCTTCCTTACCAATTTTGCTAAATTAAATGTGTTTTAAAACATCTCTGTATTTGAAACCTAATTATCCCGATTTCTGGATGAAGTATAGCTAACAATACATCCCCATTTATGTAATTTATTTGCAAAGGAAAATAAGTAGGATGCAGTTCTACTAATGATATACGTTTGCAATTCCATCCCCTTTTTTTCTTCCCCTCCTCAACAACAACTCGGGGAAGCTGCATCCTTTTGGTAACAAATCCTTTACAAGCATTTCTGTTGTGGCATATGTTACATTTCCAAGATGCTCTTCAAGGCTGTGGCCACGCTACCCCTCCCTTTTGGAAGATGCATGTTAATGAGGGATTTTGGAAGTTGCTAATCAGGTCCTGACATGACTATGCAGCGCCTCATTAGCATAATTGAAGCCGTGCCTGATTTGAAAGTGCCGCTTTCAAAATACACATTGGCCGTGTAGCACGGGCCTTTTGAAAGGACCCCCTGATTTCCATATCCCCTCTTTTTCCTAAAACAAAATAGAAAGAAGGTTTCAAAATCGGGGGATCCCTTCAATAAGTCCCTGGTTACACGGGCGGTGTGCATTTCGAAAGTGGTACTTTTGAATCGCACACAGCCACTATTATGTTAATGAAGTGCTCCATATTCATGTAAGCGCCTGATTAGCATCTTCTGAAATCCCTCATTAACATGTCCCTTCTGAAAGGGAGGGGTAGAGTGGCCACATCCAAAGTGAGCTAAACTCTGCTAAATTTCATGTTCTTTATAAATAACAGGACAAACTTGTGGGGTCTTTTTTTGTACCTGGTCATGAATGGGAATTATGGCCTGACACCCACAGTAAGTCATGAATGAAGATCACAGCCAGTAATTATAATGTGCAAAATTAAAAAAAAAAGAGTGAGAATGTAGATTTGAGGTACCTAAATAGTTGAACTACCATTCAAGATATCCCAGCAGAGTAAAGTTTAATCTTTTTAGACCACCTAATCCTGAGAATTTCAATTATTTCATTTTTGAAGAAATGGGCATTGTCTCCCTGGCATTTATCAATCAATTCTTAAAACTGTGATGGTTCAAAGTATAGAGGTTTTTCTCCTAGTAAAACAAATTAATTCCAGTTAGAGTTCCTATTGGTTTAAAAATAACAATATAGAAGGCAGCAGAAGGAAAACAGAAAAGACACTGAGTAGTAGATTAGTAAACAAACCAAGTGTCTTCTCCTTCAAGAGTCCAGCCTCTCTGTGTGGGATTTTCCAGAAAGCTTTTACCGGGGTCTAAGAGAAATACCTGAATTGAAGAGTCTTGAAAATTGAATGTATTTTAAAAAAGTCACTGAAAAAATTGCTAAATATTTTATAATATTTCTCATTTATTTTTAAAGTCATGAGAGCAAAGTGTCTTGAAGCTCATTTGTAGTAGATTCCAGACCATTGTGATTTAATCCAGTGATGTAGATGGCAGAACAAAATACAAATTCATCCAGGAATACTGCTATAAATAAATGTGAGCAGTCTGTTCTGCTGTTATCTGTTATTTATGTTATTTGCTGTTGTCAAGTATAGAGCTGTCCACTGACTGGTTTAGTCATGTAAATGTTTATGAATCTGTTAAATTTTAGTGTGTGTGTGTGTGTGCGTGTGCGCTTACGTGTGTGTGTGTGTTTGTTTGTTCTAAAATTCATATGAGGGAGGACTTACTTATTCCCTGTTCAGTCTTCACCCTTGACTAGTCCCCTGATTTTACAAGTGTCAGTTATCCAATAAGAGAGTGGAAACACTACCCATGTGTCTTCAGTGAATTTTTAGAAAAAACATATATTCTTAAAAAAATCAGGATTGGCGTGTGAACAATTAAAAAACATGGAAAAAGCTACATATATTTGCAGTGAATAACTCTCACAGATCTATGTTGGATCATCAGACAGAAAAATAGTTTTTCATTATTTTTATATTGCATTTTCCAGAACAACTGGGTATCAGCTACCCTGGTTACTAAAATTACATTTAGATCATCCTTAACAATATACTGTATAATGTTATATATATTGTACAGTTCTTCATATTACCATGTTATCACTTGGAAAATTTTAAATGCATATTGTTTCTTTGCCAAATGTTTTTCCTTCACTGTGTACACATATTATTTTGTTTATGTTAGGCTCTTCCTGTATACTTGCCTTGCATTGATTTTATTTTAAAAGATTTTGAAAGCAAAACACTTGAAAAAATAACATTCAGAAATTTTCATAGATTTGGCAAATGGATATGAGGAAAACAAATAGGTCAAATCTGAGGTCTGCCAATTTTTAGTGTCCCTTGAAGGTTGTAAAAAAGAAAGAAGGAGAAAATACAAACATAATATATGTAACATCAATAATAATGACCCACAGAATACATTTAAAATAGTTTGCCTAAGAGCTAGCTTGTATTTATTTATGCAGTACAGAGAAGAGCTGAATTTCAACGTATCCTCTCAGGTTTGCAGACATTTAAGCACATTATTAGGAACTGTGATTATTTGGCACAGGAACACTCAGGTATCACCCAACTTCATTACTACCTGATTAATTAACCTGTTTAAAGTGTGAAATTTGGCACCTTGTCATTAGAATCCATGGGAATAACTAATGAGAAACTATGAAATAATTTGTTCCTCAATTAAAAAACCTGAAAGAAGAGGTTTTATCTCATTATTCTTGTTTCTTGTTATCACCTATACAAAGCCAAGAAGATTTTGTAAAACTTACTGTCTACAGAAAATAGGCTAACATCTCTGGAAACACTTCACAGATATTTAATAAAATGTGGTGTTATCCAACCCCAATAGGTAAACCAAGAAGGTTTCTGGGACAATATATTCAGTATGCAGCAAGAATCTGAATACTAGTTCTTTCATTTAATAGAGGTTATTTGTCATTCATTTTTAGAATAACAAAAGGTTGAAGATGCAAAGAGAGTTGAATTATTCATTGTAAATAAATTATCTGACAAGTCTGGGCCTTCTCTTTAGTTACTGAATGATGTGCATATAGCTTTTTTTTTGTTTTTTTTTTGTTATTACAGATTTGTCCATTATGGTTTTACTAATAATTTGGAAAACAAATAATAGCCTACAGATTGTTCATGAATGGGTTGCTCTTTTTGTCATTCATTCTTTTTATTCACGTTGTATTTTTTGATATGAGGAATTTTACAATTAATTTGCAGATAAAATCAGGCAAATGGAGCTTTCTACACAAATGAGTAAAGAGTAATTCACGGGGCACAAGCACAGCCTTTGAGTTTTGGTCAGTGAGTGTGTTGGGTTCTGTAAATATTGAAGCACTTTCAATAATTATCTGGCTCATTAAGGTCATTTGAACTAATATTGCTGGTGAGGATAGGATGCAAAGGGCAATTAAGGAGAGAAACTTGACAATGACACACCTTTAATAAATCTCTAATTTTTAGGAAGGTGTTGGTGACCAAACCGTGAAATGTCTAGAGTCTTAAACACTCCGGACCCTGATTGATCTGGCTGTAGACACGGGATGAGATCAAAGCATTGGTGACTGTAGTCAACATTTTATTCCAATCAGTGGACCAGGAAAATATTTCATTTAGATTTGTTACCAGCCTCTGATACCATTGACCATGAAATGTTGACATGTTTGTGGTCCCTAACGGGGTGAATAAAGTAGCTCTGAAATGTGCTCAGTCCTTTTAATACCATAATGTATAAAGAGGAATTATGGGCAATTGTTTATTGGTAATGAGGGGATCATATTATGGTGTGCCAGGAGCCCCATTTTGATGTATGTGTTAATGTGCATATCAAATGTTTATTATATAATTGGATGCCCTGTTTATGGTAAGTCGACAGCCATCTTATCTCTCCATTTTGTCTGATCTGACTGAGGCACTGGAATAGCAGACTCCAGTGTCTGCTGGAGACTGGGACTTGAATGAGGATTAACTAACACAAGTTAAATTCAGATATGACTGGAATAAAGTTATTAATACTAATACAATTATAATAAATGTAATAGGCTGGGAATACAACTGTAAGAATTAGCAACATTTGTATTAGTACCCTTGATTGAGAGATTATAGTTACAAATAAAAAAAAAACAAGCAGTCAAGTAGCACTTTAAAGACTGAAAAAAGTAAGTCTTTGAAGAGCTGCTACCTGACTGCTTGTTTGTTTTGATATAATACAGACTAACACAGCTACCTCTCAGTTACTGGTTACAAATTGTGACAAAAATTCACAATTCGGTTGATTTTCTTGTGCTACTAAATTAATAAAATAAGAATAAAATAAGAATTCAGAGGGCTATGTATAAAAAATCTTAAAGTACACATACTTAAAAAGCTAAAAGGCTTTTTTCAGCATTGAGTGAAGTTATTGTCGTCTAAATTTTATTGCTTCAGGATAGCTGAACTCATATGACTTAAACAAATGTTCTGACATTTTAAACAGAAGGTTTGACTTAAATGAAGCCATTTGTTCCAGAGTAATCAGTCTGAAGACAGAGCTTAACAGGAAGGTGGTTTCTGTAACAGACCATGTCCTTGGCATAAAGAACACTCAAGAAAACACACTATATGTATCTAGTAAGTGTTCCATATTTGTCTGAAGAATTGTAAATTCTTAATAATGTCAGCAACTTCCTGGGTAATAATTAATATACCAGCCTTGTAAACTCTGGTTCATCTAACTCCATTTGTTTTTTTTTCCTTTTTGACATGGAAATAAAATATTTTTAGTTCTTACATAATTATCACCATCATGGATATAGCAGGCATGATTTTGTGCCTGTACTGGTAAATTTTCACAATAGTTTTACAAAGCAGAATTATAATGTATAGTAAGTATGTAGGTCTTGTCAAAGAAAGGGGATTCTTAACCAATTAAAGGAAGGGGGTGAAATTCTAGCAAAGCATACATCATGTCTTGATTTCAGTGGCAACCTTTAATATAAAATAGTTTAGTGTGAAAAATAATACCTCACATCCTGAGAATACTGTTTTATAACTACCACCTTGGTTTACCCCTTATGTTCAGATTTATAATGTGCACTTTTTATATGAGTTTGAAAACTGATCCCTGAATACAGATAATAATCTCTTTTTTAAAAATTGCAGGAAGATTCTGGAATGCCTTCAAGATGATGGTGATATACTCCAATGACATTATTTTATCAGGAAAGTAAATTGGATACAATGTTAACAATTCACAGAAAGAGATAATGCCAAGAATCATAGACTACCTTTAATTACACCTTAGTTTGCCAGTAAGAACAATGATAAAATTTCTTTTGTATAGTGCTCATTTATTGGCATAATCTGTCTTTCTTTGCAGAATTATAGAACACTCCTACAGGCGTGTGCCACTGAGGAAAGGTGCTTCTCAACACAAAATACACTTGTCTTCCTGAAACTTATAATTAAAAAAATGTCCCATTTCATTAACAGATGTTTTTAAACTGATTGTCATTACAGAATTCAAAGTTCATCTCCATGGCACCCCATTGAGTTTCCTGTAGATGAAGCACAGTTCTAGCTCCCCAGATCAATGTCTACAGTTGTACTAGCCATATATGCCCATGACAATGAACCAGCTAAGTCAGTGATTGGATTTTCCACTGCTGCCAGGCCAGTCAAAATACTCCCTACAAACAAGATACATATTGTCCCTCTGACATGGCTAGATACTGCCCCGTAAGGCGGTTACTTACCACCCATTACCTTGCATATATTAATTCAATCAAAACATCTCTGTCCATCTCAGTTTATCCTGACCTTATGTTTAAGAGAGGGGGCAGTGTTTCCCCTATATCACCCTCAGGGGCAGTACTTGTGCCATACTTGGTACTGGGTTCTTCTGATTCCACCCTTTTGGAATGTACTTGTGTGTGTCCCATGACTAGTATTTCTTAGGAATATGTGTTTTTGCAACCCTGTTCTTGCCAGGTTCTGAGAACTGCAAGCAATGCAGTGTTTTGTAACAGAGCCTGTCTTCTGCTCACATCATGTCTCTTGTTAACTTTGCATTATATTAGCAAGACTTGACCACTGCTTTCATACAGGACTCAGGCCTCCTTTTTGGCCTCTGATACAAGGCCTCACGTCACAGCTGTCTTTCTACTACATTCTCTTCCTCCCACAGTTTCCATTACGCACATTTTAAACCCTGACGGTGATAGAAAGCAGAATGACCAATAGTCACAGCAGACCCATCAGCAGCTGTAATGTGAAGAGATCTCTCTGGTTTAATAGAACTGGAGGTTAGAATCAACTGCCTAATTCTTAAGAAAATAGTAATTTTGTATACATTCCTCACTTTATGTGAGATGTCTTAAAATTTCAGCTTTTCAGTTCCAAAAAGCTACCTTGTAATTCTTCAAATAACTCTTCTTTGGAATTGTCACACTTTTTTCCAAATCAGAGAACCATTTAAGATCACTATTGTATAGCTAGATAAATTATTCATTTTGAACAATGATCTGATAAATTAGGGTCGCTCTTCTGTTTAAGAACAAATCCTGATTTTTATGAATGTAGTTACAATACATTTTGAGCGGATGATCTGAAATTTATTCAGACTGTTTTCCTGTTCATTTTTCATTGTGCGTGGTATATGAGTGGTCTCCTAAAACACATGGTATTCTTCCCTCCCTCTTGGACTAGGTCATTACATTAAGTAACTCATGCCTAGTACACCTCCTGTATGAATTTCAGAGAAATAATCACTTGTCTTATCACTGGTAAAACTTTTAGAAGGTGTGGATATATTTCCATGAACAAGTGGGGGTCACATGAATGCTCAGGGATTAATATGAACAAATGAGAGCAAATACACTGTGTTTATTAAACAGGTGAGTGTGCTGAGTTACTTAGATTTTCCTCCCAAGATTTTAGTAATTTGTTTTTCTTTGTTATTTCCATTTGACACAAAACCAAAATATTTACTAGTAATTTCTTATTCAGCCACTAGAGGGTTCTCTAGAATTCCAGGCACTGCCTGATTCCTGGTAAACTTTGGAAACAAAAGTGGAACTCAAGCTGTCTGGATATGTCTTTGTAATTTAGAATTTGTAATTGTTTTCTGTAATAGATACCTCCTGTTTAAGATGGACTGCAATTCCCCATATCATGGCACACAGCAGCAACCTATAACATAGGCTTTCTTCCTTTTATGACAAAATTGTGAATGGTCTATGATGTCCTCTATTGTGTGCTAGGCAATAAAAGAGGAAACCCTGCAATACTGTTCCTCACTGAGGTTTCAGAAATGATGCTGCATTCTTCCCACTCATTCTGTAACATGTAGGATGAATAAGCAATTGCCTGAAAGGGGTGCAATTAGCCATAGGCATCCCAACAGCCTGTTGGAAATCATAGTACCAGCTAAATACCTCTTCAGAGATTCATAAGGTGTGCTTGTTTGTTAGTATGCCATTCTATTTTCCCTCCCTTTTGATATAGCCAATCCAATGGTTAAGCTGACATGAGTCACGTGGTCTGTTTCTGTGTACTAGCTTCCCCACAGAAAATGTGAAGAGGCCATGGGGGTGACAGTTAATGCTATTCTAAATAGAAGTAACTTCTGTAACATTTCTAGGATACACTGAGATGTCTTTCAAAGGGAGCATGCTGCACAGATGCTACATCTACACAACAGAGATCTTTCAAAAGAAGCCCTTCCAGAAGATCTCTTCCCAAAGACCTTCTTTCAAAAGAGTGCCTCCACACACAAAAAAGTGGATCAAAAAAGTGATGTGTTCTTTTGAAAGAGAGCATCCACACCGCCCCCTGCACTTTCGAAAGAATGGGCCAGGGATCGAAAAATCAAGTGCCATGAGGACTGTTCTTTTGGAAAAAAGGCACATGGAGTGTCTACAAACTTTTTCTCTTGAAAGAAGCTTTCAAAAGAAGGTGCTGGTCCAGAAATGGGTATGGAAGAATCTTTTCAAAAGGAGAGCCGTGGTCTTTCAATTTTCTTTTGAAAGAACTTTTTATGTGTGTAGATGCTCTGGGGAATTTTTTGAAGGAGCCCCCTTCTTTTGTCAACTCTATTGAAAGAACTTATTAGTGTAGATGAAGCCATATTGACTACTCTTCAGCATCACAGTGTTCTGCTAGCCATATCTTCCAAAGCTTTCAGAGCCCCAATTACTTTTGCCAAGGAGGGGAATCATACTGAGAAGATAGTGTGCCCTCCAGATGCTGCCTTTGCTATTGGCTTTCCATGATTTTGCTTGTCTGTGTACTACACAACCAGGGGAGCGTTTGGGCCTACATTAAAGTAAGTCCTAAAGCATAGCATAAAGTTGAAACATTACAACGTTTTCAGTGATTGCATGAAAAATAGATCAGACAGTTTTTAAATCACAACCAAATGTACTTTGAAGTTTTAATACTGTTCCCAAAACACATTGCTTCATGTGCAAATTAAGGTGAAGTTTTGATGGACAAGCTCTATGTACGCTACCATGTCGTGGTGACTTTATGATATTATGCTCACCTAAATGATTAATATGTTGGTAATACAATGAAATGATAATGGCAATAAGTAGAAGAACTTTTCTAATCTTAACTGAAAATAAAAATACCCTTTCTACAGTAAACTCTGTTTTAACCGGCATTCAAACAAGTGGACTTCTCTATTAACCAGCATTCCATCCCATGTATGTGAGCAGCTCCTCCCTCTGATGCCCAGAGCAGCTCCTCACACAGCACAATGCCCTGCCCAGAGCAACCTCCCTTGTGGTGCAGCCATGAGCAAGCCACCAAGAACAGCTCCCAGTGTGGCACTCTGCCCAGAGCAGCTCCACATGTGGCTGACTTGATCACTCCCTCTCCTGGAGCAGCCCTGCTGCCTTGGCCCGCCAGACAATGGGAGTGATTTCCTGTATGACAAAGCAAATTCTCTCTTGCCTGATATGAGCACTGCCAGTGCGTGAGCTTGCTGAAGCTCTACAGCTGATTGATGGAGTGGTGGAGGCTGTGCCCTCCCTCCAGCCGTCTGCTTTAATTGAAGTCTGTTTGAGTAGGAACCACGCAAGCTCTGCACACAAGCCACCTATTTAGCTGTTGCAAATTGGCCCCCAGATTAATTCCTCTGATGGGCCTGGATTTTCAATGGAATAGTTAATCTTTGCTCATTCCACCTGTGCAGGTCAGAATCTGATGGGAACTTTTCCTCTGTACAAGGCTGACAAGCAGCTAGAAAAGTATCCAGCATATTTGAATATCCGGCAGGCTCCCAGGGCTGCCAGATATCAAAGAATTTACTGCATAGCAAATACTCATTTCACCCAGTCACTTCTGTTGACCTAAAGTTGCTTGCTGCTTTTGTGTTGCTATTTTAGTAATAATTCATATCTATTGAGTAGCAGTTTATTATAAGGTTACTCAAGACAAACTGCTCCATTTCCTCTATTATCCAAATGGAATAGTTTATGGTCACTCTGGTCAGGATCAGATTCAAATGGTTTTAAAGTTGAAAAGGATGATGATGACTTGAGCAAACCATTTTTGTAATCTGTAAATTCCATTTCTAAAAAAGAAATAAATGGACTACAGTTTATTATGGGTATATGGTAACAAATTTGGAAGGGCAGAAACAAGACTATACTATGCATATATGTCTCTGGGTCATGGTGGATTGTAAGTAACATGGTTTATATTACAGTTTGTTTTCATAAAGGATTTTCTTCCCATTGCTGCTTATGTATGTACATATCTATGCTCACACTCAGGCTATGTCTAGATTACAGGGATTGGTTGACATTTTGTCCGAAGATATCTTCTGACAAAAGTTGTGTTGACAGAAGGCAACAAAACTGCCAAGCAGATCACAAGAGCAATCTGCTCTGTCGACAGAGAGTGGCCAGACTGCCTGGCTGGCTGGCTGCTCTAGCAGCAAAATGGCTAACTTGAAGCACAGCAGACAGGGCTGCCCAGTGCCCTGGAAGCTGTGTCTCTCGACAGAGGGCCCCCCTGGAACATCCAGAGCAGCTTTCTGTTAAGAGATCTCTGTCAATAGAGCCGCGTCTACACGTGCACGCTACTTCGAAGCACCAACTTTGAAATAGCGCCCGTCATGGCTACACGTGTTGGGCGCTATTTCGAAGTTAACATAGACGTTAGGCGGCGAGACGTCAAAGCCGCTAACCCCATGAGGGGATGGGAATAGCACCCTACTTCGACGTTCAACGTCGAAGAAGGGAACGTGTAGTCATTGCGCATCCCGCAACATCGAAATTGCGGGGTCCTCCATGGCGGCCATCAGCTGAGGGGTTGAGAGACGCTCTCTTCAGCCCCTCAGCTCAATGGTGGCCGCGTGGAGCAGCCCCTTAAAGGTCCCTGCCCCCTGACTTCCTGTGCAGGAAGCTGAGAGAGCGTGCAGGCAGCAGCAGTAACACGCGGCTAGCCTGCATGCTCCTCCGCAGACACACACACCCCCACCCGCCATGATGTCCGCCTGCCAGCCCCCCCAGTGCCCCCAGGGGACCCCCCCCAAGGGGAGCCAGGGCTCCCAGCCCAGCAGCCAGGCGGGGAAGCGGCAGCGGGGCCCCTCCTGGATGGAGGCCGAGCTTCGGGACCTGCTGGGGCTCTGGAGCAAGGAGAAGGTTCTCCAGGTAATGGGGAGCAAGAGGCGGAACGCAGATGCGTTCGCTCAGCTGGCCAAGGGCCTGGCCACCCAGAGTCACCCTGCCCGCACTCTGGATCATGTCCGGAGTAAAGTGAAGGAGCTGTGGCAGGGTTATGCCCAGGCCCGGGATGCGGCCGGCCGATCTGGGGCTGCCCCCATCACTTGCCCCTTTTACAGGGAGCTCAGGGACATCCTGGGCCCCCGGCACACCTCCTCCCCTCCGGCCACTCTTGATACCTCGGCCAAGGAGCCCCAGCAGGCCCCGGAGGCGGAGTCCACCCTGAAGGCAAGCCCCGCACCCCAGGGGCCCCCCCAGGAGCCCACCCCCGGTGCACCGGAGGAGGAGGAGGAGGAGGAGAGGGAATCCTCCTCCAGCGATGCCGGCCTCCACATCATCCTCCCATCCAGGAGCTCCAGCTGGGCGTCCGCCCCCCGGGTGTCCCCTGACCGTGGGAGTGGACCGTCAGGTATGTACCCCTCCTGGTGCACACCCCCGGGGTTGAGGGGCGGGGGTAATAGATATGGCCAGGGCCCTCCACATGCCCAGATGACCATGGCCCCAAGGACAGCAGTGGCATGTCCCTCAGAAGAGTGCATCAGCCCCTGCCCCCCCCAGCACAACAGTGCCATGCCCCATCCCCAGGGCTGGGGGAAGCGGAACCTCTAGGGTCCCCCGGGGGGAGGGGGTGGAACACCCAGCAGCAGCAGCAGCAGCAGCAGCAGCAGCAGCAGCAGCATGTGATGGAGTAGGGGGAGTGCAAATGCAAGGCTCAGACTAGATATGAGAAACAAGCTGAATAGCTCCCAGTGGCTAAGGATGATCCTGGGGCTACAACTGGCAGGTTACACCTCTGCCCTGAACAAAGAGGAGGGAGGAGCCGAGCTGGGTTTGAATCGGGGGCAGCAGTTAGAAGCTGGAGGAAGGGAGAGCTGGAAGGCAGCCAGCCTGAGGAGGGGGAAAGCTACACCCCAGAGGGGCACCCCTCGGGGTCTTCTCCCCAGGAAGGGTTGGAAGGACCGTCTCTGACTGCTGTACTGTCGCTTCTGTGAGAAACTGGGCATCTGTTGCCTAATAAACCTCCTGTTGTACTTGCTGAGTGAGAGTCACTCCTGCCAGCGGACGGGGTGCAGTGCAGGGGGATCCCCAGAACCCCATCACAGCAGAATCTCCTGGGGACGGGGATGGGGAACCTGCAGCAGAGGGGTGGGGGGACAAGGGCCACGGCTCGGGGCCCACACTAACGGCTGTCTCCACTCTTCTTCCCCCCCTCCTGTGTTCCACAGCTGCACCATCGGAAGGACCGGAGAGTGCCGGCAAGGCGTCAGTGGTCCCAGAAAGCCCTCCAGGGCCATCACTCCAGGCCAGCCCCTCGGTGGAGGACCGACCGGCCCCACAGCAGGGAAGAAGGCAGAGGCAGCAGCACAAGCCAACGGCGATGGACCCCCAGCTGCTGGTCCTCCACCGTCGGCAGCTGGAGGTCGCCAAGCAGCGGCTGCAGGTGGAGGAACGCCGCCTCCACCTGCAGAAGCGGGCGCTGGCCTGGCGCCAGGAGGCATGGGGGGCCTACATGCGGACCCTCAACCGCATCGCGGACTCCCTGGCCCCCCAGGCCATGCTGGCCGCCGCAGCGCCCGCCCTGCCTGCTCCACCTGCTGCTCCACCCACTGCTCCAGCCGCTGCACTGTCCGCCGTTGCACCGCCACCCACCACCAAGGGCCATTCCACCGAGGGGGATCTGGGGCCAGCTGACACTCACCGGTTGTATCTCCCAGTCTGCCTGGCCCCCAGCCAGCCCCGGCCAAGGCTGTGGCCGAGGCGGGGATCCCGGCCGCCCACCCCCAGCACTGGACTGTAGGGGCATGGGGCCCAGGACATGGCCCCCCCTTTGTATATATTCCCCCCAGTTTATTGTTATTTTGTTGTAAATAGTTTGTATTTGTGACCCATTACTATGCTGATCCTAACCCCCCCATGTAAATAGTTCTCCCCTTCCTTGTCTTCCCCTTTCATGTTATCCCGATTTTTATAATGTATATACATTTATCAGTTAGATTTCCCCTGTACATAGTTTGTCTTGTTCATAATATTAATAATAAGAGTTCTAGTAAAGATGTTTGAATTGACAAACAACTGTCTGCTTTTATTTTTACAAGAAAAGTGGGGGGGTGTGCTCTTGGGTGCTCTGTGGTGTGGGCGTAGGGGCAGGGAGTGTTGTGGAGGATGGGGGGGTGCAGTGGGGGGCCTGCCAGTGTTCACCCTGCAGCCTCATCGAACTGGGCCCGCAGGGCCTCCCGGACCCGGGCCCCTTCAGGGTCCACCTGGCGACTGGGGGCAGAGGGTGGCTGCACGTCGGCCCTGCCGGCCTCCACAGCCCAGCCCTGAAAGAAGGCCTCCCCCTTGCTCTCCACCAGGTTGTGCAGGGCGATGCACGCACCCACAATCTGGGGGATGTTGGTGGGGCCCGCATCAAGACGGGTGAGGAGACACCTCCAGCGCCCTTTGAGGCGGCCAAATGTGCGCTCCACCACCTGGCGCGCGTGGTTCAGGAGCTGGTTGAAGCGCTCCTGGCTGGCTGACAGATGGCCCGTGTGCGGGTGCATGAGCCAGGGCCAGAGGGGGTATGCCGCATCTGCGATGACGCAGAGGGGCATGGTGGTATCCCCCAGAGGGATCTCCCACTGGGGGATGTAGGTCCCCGCCTCCAGCCGGCGGCACAGGCCCGAGTTCCGGAATACCTGGGCTTTTTGGGTGCTGCTAGGCCAGCCCACATAAATGTCCAGGAAACGGCCCCGGCTGTCCACCAAGGCCTGGAGGACCACTGAATGGTAGCCCTTCCAGTTTATGTAGCGTCCTCCACTGTGTTCCGGGGCGTGGATGGGGATGTGGGTCCCATCCAGAGCCCCGAAGCAATTGGGGAAGGCCAGGGTGGCAAAGCCCGTGATGGTGACATCCAGGTCCCCAAGCCTCATGAGCCTGTGGAGGAGCAGGGCATTGATGACATGGACGACCTGCAGGGGAAGCACATGGGAGAGCACCAATGAGGGGTGTGCAGGGTGTGTGGCCCTCCCCTGCCAGGGCCCCCCCTCCCCTCCCCTCCCCTCCGCTGCCAGGGCTGCCTCCCCCCCTCCCCCCGTGGGTCCTCTTACCTCCATGAGGACAGCCCTGACGGTGGCCTTGCCGACGCCAAACTGCTGGCCCACGGATCGGTAGCTGTCTGGAGTGGCCAGCTTCCAGACAGCGATGCCGACCCGTTTCTTGTTGCTGAGTGCACACCGCATGGCGGTGTCCTGGTGCCTGAGTGCGGGGGTGAGCCTCTGGCATAGCTCCAGAAATATCTGCTGGCTCATCCAAAAGTTCTGGAGCCAGCATTCGTCGTCGCCCCACTCTCCGAGCACCAGCCGCTCCCACCAGTTGGTGCTCGTGGGGTAGCTCCACAGCCGGCGGCGGGTGTGGCAGGGGGGCGGCGGGGTGCTGCAGGGTTGGGGGTTGAGTCCTCCTCCCCTGCGGGCAGCTCCTCCTCTGTGGCAAGGAGGTGCTCTGCTGCCTCCTGCATGGCATCGAGCAGGGCGAGCACTGCTCCTGCAGGGGCGGCTGTGTGGACCTCTGGCTGCTGCTGCTGCTGCTGCTGCTGCTGCTGGGGGTCCATGACTGCGTCGCTCGAGGTGCGCGTGCCTATGGCTCTGCAGACCGCGTGCTGTGCAGGCTGCATGTGTCTGGGAGGGGCTTTTTAAGGGAGAGGCTAGCTGTTGCCCCGGAAGCGCTAGTCCACCCTGTGACCCTGTCTGCAGCTGTTCCTGGCACCCGTATTTCAATGTGTGCTACTTTGGCGTGTAGACGTTCCCTCGCAGTGCCTATTTCGATGTGGTGCTGGGCAACGTCGACGTTGAACGTTAACCTTGCCAGCCCTGGAGGACGTGTAGACGTTATTCATCGAAATAGCCTATTTTGATGTCGCTACATCGAAATAAGCTACTTTGATGTAGCGGTCACGTGTAGACATAGCTTAGAGGAGTTATTCCTCATGGGGAGTGAGGTACAGCTGTCGACAAAAGTGCTGTGTTCTGTCAACTTACTGTTGACAGAACACCTTGGGAATCTGGATGTGCCACAGGTTTTGTCAGCAAATGGACACAAATCAGATATCATGAATGGTAACATACAAAAACCTGTAGGAGCACACTTCAATCACCCTGCACACTCAATGGTGGATTTAAAAATAGCCATCCTGCAACAACAACAACAGAAAATCTTCAAAAGCAGACAGCAAAGAAAAACTGCAGAGCTACAATTCATTTGCAAATTTGAGACCATCAGTTTAGAATTGAAGGCAGACTGGGAATGGATGGCCAACTACAAAAGTTTCTCCTCTCTTGGTACTCACACCTCCATATCATCTGCTAGAAGTGGGCCACATCCTCCCTGACTGAATTGACCTCATTAACTCTGGCCTTTCTCTTGACTGGTACTCCCTCCTTTTCTTGTGCCTGTATATTAATACCTGCCTCTGGAATTTCCATTTCGTGCATGTGATGAAGCGGGTCTTTGCCCCCAAAAGCTTACGCTCTGATAAATCTGTTACTCTATAAGATGTCACAGGACTTCTAATTACTTTGTAAGAGTGATTGTAAAGTGATTTACAAAAAAAAAATTCCATTGTTCATCAATATAAAATGTTATTGGTGCTACCAAATCTAGAAACTATGCTGTTTATTTTTAAGCAACATCTAATGGCACATTTTCTAATAGAAAACTACTTACATGTATAAAGACATAGAGCATCTTTGTAACAGAGTTATTATGAGAAGTACTATAATGAAGTCCCATCTGAAACCTTTGCTACTAGCCTAGGATCTGTATGAAACCTGTTGCCTGCAGGAAAGGACAGAGGGAGTTAGCTGAATGGCTATGGCACTCAGGCCTGGTCTAAACTAGCCATGTAAGTCAGTTGCAGATACACAGTTCTAGCTATGCAATTGCGTAGCTAGAATTGACTTATCTGCAATTGACTTACCTGGCAATCTTCACAGATGGAGGTCAACTCTCCCATCAACCTCCCTTACTCCTCACAATATCGAGTAGTACAGGAATCAACTGTCACCAATAGATTGTTCAATTTTGAGCAACATTGAACTCTGGAAGGTTAACCCTGACCAGATCTGTATTCCCGATAATCAAGATGAACCGTCATCCTGAGATTTGGAAAAGTGGCTTTAGGACTCTTCTCCAAATCAGGAAGAGGAAGTTATTGAAACGTGGTGTCATGTTTCCTGGCTAGTTGCCTTAACCAATAGTCTCTTGCTCACAATGGCTACGTCTACACGTGCAGCCAACATCGAAATAGCTTATTTCGATGTTGCGACATCGAAATAGTCTATTTCGATGAATAACGTCTACACGTCCTCCAGGGCCGGCAACGTCGATGTTCAACTTCGACGTTGCTCAGCCCAACATCGAAATAGGCGCAGCGAGGGAACGTCTACACGTCAAAGTAGCACACATCGAAATAGGGATGCCAGGCACAGCTGCAGACAGGGTCACAGGGCGGACTCAACAGCCAGCCGCTCCCATAAAGGGCCCCTCCCAGACACAGTTGCACTAAACAACACAAGATCCACAGAGCTGACAACTGGTTGCAGACCCTGTGCCTGCAGCATAGATCCCCAGCTGCCGCAGAAGCAGCCAGAAGCCCTGGGCTAAGGGCTGCTGCCCACGGTGACCATAGAGCCCCGCAGGGGCTGGAGAGAGAGCATCTCTCAACCCCCCAGCTGATGGCCGCCATGGAGGACCCAGCAATTTCGACGTTGCGGGACGCGGATCGTCTACACGGTCCCTACTTCGACGTTGAACGTCGAAGTAGGGCGCTATTCCTATCTCCTCATAAGGTTAGCGACTTCGACGTCTCGCCGCCTAACGTCGAAGTTAACTTCAAAATAGCGCCCGATGCGTGTAGACGCGACGGGCGCTGTTTCGAAGTTGGTGCCGCTACTTCGAAGTAGCATGCACGTGTAGACGCAGCTAATAGGAACAAGGTGTGAGGAGGTGTTTCTTGCCTGATGACCTGCCTTAGCTACTTAATTCCAGGAAAAGGTTTGTGGCTGTAAGTCTTGAGAGCAGAAAAATGTTTTCTTTGAGCCAGGAGTCAGGTACTTTTGAGAGGCTGGGGTTACTCCCTGCCCCTTTCCTTAGCATTCCCTTCTGGCTATGTCAGGGTGTTCCTGCTCAGTGCTCTGGCTTCTCATGATTTTTATTCTCTCTGTTCCACTGCATTGTTTGGTGATTCCCAGCACATAACTTATGGCTGAGAATTTACTGGCTGGAAGGAGTCCTGAGAGTTAGACATTGCAAAACCTAAGTGCCTGTGTGGAGCAAGACCTGGCTCCCTTGCTAAATAACTGAAAGCCAGGACTGGTGGCTGCAAGCAAACTTTATGGGACCACAAAATAAGTGGCCACAACATAAGTGGTCATCTGGCAACATAAAATCATGCTGAACTACATATATTGCCAGTTGCAAGAGTGCCCTATTAAAGAGGTTCAACCTGTACTTTTAAGGCTTGCCTATTTACAAAGCAAGCTGGGTTTTAAATCTGCAGAGCTTTATCTTGTCACAGTGCACTATGTAATTTTTAGTACACAGTAGCACCTGGCTGGGGCTGCACTAACCTATTGTATAAACAAACCCTTACATTCTGATCACAGTGAAAATGATTTTAAAGATTAGTTTATTCAGGATACAGAACAACCGGGGTACATTTTCTTTCATAAAGAATTTCTGAAATCTGTCAGGGAGAACAAATAAGTTGCATTAATTGAAGTGACTTCATTGGACTCTGTCATAATTGCATGGAAAGCTCAGTCATACTCTAAGATAGGTCCCAACTGAGGAAAACACTTAGTGGCTACGTCTACACGTGCCCCAAACTTCGAAATGGCCATGCAAATGGCCATTTCGAAGTTTATTAATGAAGCGCTGAAATGCATATTCAGCGCTTCATTAGCATGCGGGTGGCAGCGGCGCTTCGAAATTGACGAGCCTTGCAGCCGCGCGGCGCGTCCAGACGGGGCTCCTTTTCGAAAGGACGCCACCTTCTTCGAAGTCCCCTTATTCCCATGAGCTCACGGGAATAAGGGCACTTCGAAGAAGGTGGCGTCCTTTCGAAAAGGAGCCCCGTCTGGACGCGCCGCGCGGCTGCAAGGCTCGTCAATTTCGAAGCGCCGCTGCCACCCGCATGCTAATGAAGCGCTGAATATGCATGTCAGCGCTTCATTAGTAAACTTCGAAATGGCAATTTGCATGGCCATTTCGAAGTTTAGGGCACGTGTAGACACAGCCAGTATGTGCTTAACTTTAAGCATGTAAGTACTCTCTTTGATTTTAATAATATGAGTACTGTGCTTAAAGATAAGTCCCTTCTTAAGTGCTTTCCTGGATCAGGAGCATATATCAGTAAGTGAAATAACATCCACTGAGCTTAAATTTCAGATATTCAGATATTGTTTTAAAAAATGTTTCATGTTTCATTTTCCTAGATATATTTCAAAACAGGTATTTCTAATTTTTCCACAAGCAATTTTAACATTGTAGAGAAAATTTGAACTGTTTCAGATTCCTGCCTCCCCGGCCCCCAAACATATATACACCCAGAGAGAGAAATGTCTTATGCTTCCCTTTGCCATGGCCAGGCTCTCTCTCTAGACCATGTTGTACTGATTTATGAAAGCCCATGGGTGCTTTGAATTATGGGAAATGACATCTACTGAGGGAATGGTGGAGAATGGAAGTGAAAGGTACCCAAACTAAAGCGCCCATGAAACCCCATAGTGGCATTCTGAAACTGAAATATTCTGGGTTTGACTATATTTTGTGTTTCAAAGTAGTAATTTTGGCAGAAAGCTTATATTTGTCAAAAAATTAGTCAAAACCTTCTTCCAGATAAAATGTTTTCCCTTCCCCACAACCCATCTTTTGCTTTCCCTGATCCCAAACAGAGACCCTGATGATCCTAATTCCCTTTGATCTACAGGGACTCAGTCTCTAATTGATTTTCTGGACTCTAAGGGTCAGATTTTGAAGGTATTTAAGTGTCTACAGCTGAAGACACTTAGGCATTTCACGAGATATTCACAGGCACTTAGATGCCGAACTCCTAAATACCTATCTACAAAAGGCCCATTTAGTGTTATTCTACCAAAGCTATTCTCATGTCATGCACTTGATCTTGCATTGCTTAAGTGGGCAGTGTAATCTGCTTTGGAGGTTCTTTGGGTCAGAGGCCCCTGGGCTGTCTCTGTCATTCTTCAGGAAAATGTAGAATCTCAGAATTTAGGGGCTGAACAATTGTTCACTAAAATCAGTGGGAACTGGTGGGGGGACCCAAAGGTCCTTAACTCAGTCTTCAGTCAGTCAAATGCCTATGGACTTCATTTAGAATCAGCATGAGTAAGAAACTGAGCATGGAACTTAGGGACATGGATTCTAGTTTATAATGCAGACCTTGCCACAACAGAATCTACTGCCCTGTTTATCAGCTAACAGTTATCAGCTAACACACAAGATTATGTGACAAAAGACTTGGTTATTCATTAAGGCTGCGTCTACACGTGCACGCTACTTCGAAGTAGCGGCAGTAACTTCGAAATAGCGCCCGTCACGTCTACACGTGTTGGGCGCTATTTCGAAGTTGAAATCGACGTTAGGCGGCGAGACGTCGAAGTCGCTAACCCCATGAGCGGATGGGAATAGCGCCCTACTTCGACGTTCAACATCGAAGTAGGGACGTGTAGACGATCCGCGTCCCGCAACATCGAAATAGCGGGGTCCTCCATGGCGGCCATCAGCTGGGGGGTTGAGAGATACTCTCTCTCCAGCCCTTGCGGGGCTCTGTGGTCACCGTGGGCAGCAGCCCTTAGCCCAGGGCTTCTGGCTGCTGCTGCTGCAGCTGGGGGTCCGTGCTGCATATACAGGGTCTGCAACTAGTTGTTGGCTCTGTGTATCTTGCACTGTTTAATGAAAGTGTGTCTGGGAGGGGCCCTTTAAGGGAGCGACTTGCTGTTGAGTCCGCCCCGTGACCCTGTCTGCAGCTGTGCCTGGCTCCCTTATTTCGATGTGTGCTACTTTGGCGTGTAGACGTTCCCTCGCTGTGCCTATTTCGATGTTGGGCTGAGCAACGTCGAAGTTGAACATCGACGTTGCCAGCCCTGGAGGATGTGTAGACGTTATTCATCGAAATAGACTATTTCGATGTCGCAACATCGAAATAAGCTATTTCGAAGTTGGGTGCACGTGTAGACGTAGCCTAAGTGAATGACTGTAACCCTAAGTAACTCTTGGGATGTAAAAGAAAAAAAAATCCCACCAACAACAAAATAAAACCCTAATGATTTCCATAACAAAAATTACAGCAATAAGTCGTTGAAAAGGAGGACCAAAAAAAAAAAAAGGCTGGGTGAAAATCTACACTAAAATCCAAGAAAGCTTTTATGTCAAGTAAACAATGAAACAAAATTACTCATTTCTCAAGAGAACAATTATAATGAGAATGGGAAACTGGTAATAAATGTGTTGTCTTTAAAATCTTCAGATCTTAATGACATGATCCTCTTAAAATGCCAGAATCTAGTTTTCCTAAAGACTTGTTTAAGCATATTCTATGGAAAAGCTATCGACCAAAAGGTGTCTTTTAACTTTATTTTGTCTTCAATCTCAAATAAAAATTAGAAGAATTGACTGAATTATTAAGTACTTATTGGGGAATCAGGTGAAAAATAGGATGATTGTGTCACAGTAAGATTTCTAGCTGCAACATTTAATTAGGACCATAGATTTGCAATCATAGTTTACTCAAAGTCTTACAAAATAGCCAAGATACATGTATAGCTGGAACTTGATTTTTGGACACTATTAATTAAACTGCACATTGGTTTATCAAAGATTTATGAAAATAAGTTAAGAGCAGGTAGTTCTGATTATTAAAGGGAAAATATATTTTCCATTTATTGAAATTGACTTTGGTCTTTAAAAATATGGCTAACTTTAAACACAAGAGTGTTTGAATGTAACTTTTATGGGTTCAAATTTTGATATGGGAATTTAAATGCATAAATGTTTGGGACATACTTAGAGGGATGCTGAATTGAGGTCTAAAGGACATCAAGATTTAAAGTTCCTACTCTGATGAGTCCCCTTTAAGTAGTGCATACCTTCCCACATTCATTAATTTTGAACCAGAATGACCTCTTCTTAACTTATATTTATAACTCTTTGGTTAACCAATGTTCAGTTAAATTAGTAGTATAAAAAAAATCCAAGTTACAGAGTGGGAGGTGTAGGTTGGATTTTTGGGAAAACTATCTCACAAGGAGGGTGATTAAGCACTGAAATGCATTACCTAGAGAGGTGGTGGAATCTCCATCCCTGGAGGTTTTTAAGTCCCGGCTTGACAAAGTCCAGATTGGGATGATTTAGCAGCATGTTGTACAGATGTGAGACATGAGTGATAATAAACTATTCGAAAAGAGGAATATTGGCAGTTGCAAGGAGTTGTTATAGAAAGATTCTGAGAATAGGGTGGATGCAGAAGGTCACCAATGAGGAATTATATAGGAAGATACAGCTGAAAGAGAACCTACTGCTGAAGGTTATAAAAAGGAAGCTACAACTATTTGGACATATTTGCAGAATGAACGACGAACGAAAAATCAAAATCCTAGTATTTGGCATAATGGATGGTTCGAATAGGAGAGGCAGACCCCACAGAGAATGGATAGATGATGTAATAGATTGGTGTGGAGCTAGCCTACAGAAACTAAGCCACTCTGCACTGGATAGGGAAAGATGGAAGGAAACAGTGAGAGAGGCATCAGACACCAATGGGCGCTGAGCCCACATTTATTGATGATGATGATGATGATGATGATGATCCTGTTTTAGGCAGAGTGCTGGCCTTGATGACCTCCAGAGGTCTCTTCCAGCCCTAGGATTCTATGATTCTGTGTTCAGGACCTCATCTTACTACAGGATCAATATAAGCTTGGTCCTTCCAACTAAAAAGGTCAGAAACAAAAGTTTGCTCTATGTGATGGTGCCAAAATCTGTTAGAAAGGCTATGTCTACACCAGAGCGATCTGCTGACCGAATTACTGTCAGAAGATATCTTCCAACAAAACATCTGTTGACAGATTATGGCCAGAAATCAAAGCAAATCGAGAAAGCAGTCTTTTCTGTTGACTGAGTGTGGCCAGACTGTCTGGCTTCTCTCTTGACAGAACAGCCAACTGGAAGAACAGCAGACAGGGCTGCTCGGTGACCCAGAGGTCCTGTCTGTCAATAGAGGGTCTCCTGGAGTGTCCACACTTGCTTTATGTGGGAGCTCCTGGGGGAGCAGCAGAATGCTGTTGACAAAAGTGCCACATTCTATCAATTTACTGTTGACAGAATGCTTTTGTAATGCAGACACGCTGTGAGTTTTGTTAATAAAATGCCAGTTTTGTCAACAAAATTTTCTAGCATAGATATAGCCAAACAGTTTTACAAAATGTAAAATGGATTTAACAGAATTTGGTCCCATTGTCATTGGCCAGCCAAACAAAATGTAATCCTATTATAAATGGAATTGTATTGAAATCAAGTTGCACACTGCACTTTAGCCAAATATAGAAGAGGGTCTAGTCAAAGTTGTGAACCTTCGGAAATTTTGGGGTTTAACAATTTTTGGTTGTCACCGTACACTATTTTGGCTCACTTTTTCCTTAACTTATAAATATATGCCACGGTCTTTTGCCATCATCCAATACACAGGAGGAAGAAATCTGTACACTTTTTCTTTAGGTCTACTTCAACAATATTCTTGTCGCTGAGGCTACACATTACTAATGTTGACAGAATGAATACAGTCATTGTTAAAGTAACTGACAGTGTGGAGATTCACACACAATATCTACTGAATAATATTACTAAAAATAATATATATTCCACAAAATAAAATGACTATCAGAAAACAAACTTTGAAACATAGCAGTATAAATTAAAAGGAGGTGGCAACACTTACAACTGTAGCTGTGAAATTACTGCCAAGTCTAACAGCAGGATAGTGGCATAGTAAGTTTATTGTGTGTTGGATTTTTGGGTACTGGAACTCTGAGGGACCAACATGGTTCCAAATCAGATCAAGATCCAAACATCATCACATTTCTTAATTAAAGTTTGACCAAAATCTTTTCGTCTTTAAAGAGTTCTCTTGATATTTAGTTGTAGAAGTGTGTAAAAATACAAAACTGTTTTTCGTCCATTATATTGACCTTACTTGATCTAAAATATCTTATATTTATTCTGGAATATCTACTTCCTAAGAAATGTCCTTTTATAATTTACTTACAGGAGCTGGATGTGTCTGTAAATGATACCACTGCTAAGCTTTTCTTTAAAATAACATGCTGCAACTTCCAATTTACCTAAGTGCATAAGTGTCCTATATCCCATTAAGTATTTCCTATCTGAGACAAAGGCAGAATATGAGATGGCAAAGTGGGTGGGGTGGATATCTTCCTGAATTTGATCAATGAACTCAATTATGACCCCATTCTAGGGACTTTCAGCCTTAGTTTACAATGATACATAGTTGCCGCCATACTTGACACAGCTCCCAAAAATCTCTTAAATAACTAAAAGGGTATTTGAAAACTCTGACTTTGGAAAAAAAAAAAGAAAGAAAGAAAGAAAGAAAGAAAGAGAAGGCAAAAAAAAATCCCAGCTCTTCTGGGTCCCCAGCTGATTTTCTTCGCAAGGTTAGTTGCTAATACATTCCTAGCACCCATGCATTATTAATGCTCACCGCTCTCCAAGGTGGCAGTGACAAATAGGGAGCAAAATTCACTGACTAGTGGGGAATGTACTTTTTAGTCATGCTTGAATTTTTCAATCCATTCTGCTTGTTGAGGATTTTTTCAGCAGAGGTACTGTAGCAGAATATGATGGTTTTTTTTTTCTAAACCCTAAGAAGCACTCTAGTAACCAGTGGAAAGATTATGAGTCAGGGCTTTTCCCAGGAGGCTTTGAGGGGGAGTAGTGCAAAAAGTACCTTTGATGTTTCCAGTAGCACGGAAGTCATTGTTTTTCCTCCCATGTAGTAAATGGTAGTTTTGACTCCAAATTGTCTATGCATTCAGTCAAGTAAATTATAATATTTTAACTAGGCTGTGCAAGCCAGCTGTAGCTTTCCCAGAAATAATACCAAGTGTGTATCATGAGAAACATTGATTTTTTAATGTTCAGATTTGTTTCTTTAGACATAAAACGCTATTCATTTTGCAATATAAAGAAACAATGCGTAAAATACATTCTATATGGTTATTGGTTACTATAAATCCCACTCGCAGTTCTACCACACTTGTTTAATTGAGACTTATTTCACTGAAAGTATTACATTGAGTATGTGATGGTGCTGAAGATTTAACACATGCCATTTTATCTTACCAAATTATGAAATGCAAATATTAGAATATTTCTATCTAACATTTAAAAGACAAATAATGCATTTGTACAGAATAATTAACCCTTTTCCAGAATCACTGCATCTGGGAATAATACCTCCATGCCATAGGCCAGGTTACCAATAAATATGTAAGTATATGACTATTGTGTCTTGATACTTGTCCAGCTCTAATTTCATGCAGTTTTTGCGCAAGGTTTTATTTTGTATTTATTCATATGGGAACTTTAGATATAGAGTTAAGTCTTGTTTGTCTATGGCACAGTATAGTTCAGCAGAGGGGTGCAAATCAGTGTTACCTTTATTTTTTCTATGCATGAGTGGAATAAATATTATGTGCAGATGTGCACCACAAATAGAAACACATGCTGCTGGCTGTGAGCAGCTGTGGTTGCTCTGGTACTCAGCTGGGCACAATCTGAGTCTGTCCTGGGCGGCTGTCCATGCAAAGGTAATTTTCATGTTCCACCTGATCTTAGCCTGGCCATGTGCTAGTAAAAGTGATGGCCGCTGGATTACACTTCCACGAATGATGCAAAAGGGATTGATACATAAGCTTGGGCTCAGTGGACTCATGGAGCCCCTAGCTGTCTTCTCTTTCCTCTGACCAGCACCAATATGCCAACAACAGGAAAGATGCTGATGTAGGAGCTGCAGTGGTCCCTGTATAGTAAGCTGATGTTTTGGGGGCCAGTTACACCACCTCCAAGACCAGAATTTTTGTCTGTAATCTTGTGGAAAATGAATACATAAATACTAAGACAAAGAATCAGCATCTAAAATTCTGTTGCTGTTTATTCACAAAGTCTTTTGCTCCTTTGCCACTTCACCTTACATGAAGTTCTCTACTTTTTGTGAGCACTTGCACACATGCCCTTTGACTTGTTAGGTCAGCCCTTAACTCTGGTAGGTTCCTCTCACGAAATTGTGTTCCTCCATGTCCACATCCACATTCCTTGCTACTCCTGCTCCCTTGTACCCTCCACAAGGCCATTCAGCCACTCTTGGCTCCTTATGACACTTCCTCTGGTGCACTAGTGAAGCTGGAGGGAGGAATGGGGACATATGTTTGTGGGATATATATATATATATATATATATATATATATATATATATATATATAAGAAAGCTGTGTGATGAGAGCATTCCTGTATGGAGGGATTCAAGGGACATGTGGGCCCCTGAAAGGGCTTCAGGATTAAGGTATTGAAGCTTGAAGGCTTCCTCCCATGTGCCATGAAAAGAAACACTTGCTTTACCAGTGCTTTGGTGCAAAGAGACTTAACTATATCAACAGCACAGCCACACTGAGGGGAATCTAGGACAGAAGGAATTTGAATATAGGGCTTTGTCTACACTAGATATGGTAGTCAACCACAGATATGGAATTTTAGCTAGGCCAATTGCATAGCTAAAATCAATATATCTACATACGGCTATTGTGCCTGTCTTAAAGGGGAAAGTTGATGGGAGCATTTCTCCCTTTGACCTTCCTTACTCCTCATCTCTTGCGAGGAGCACAGAGGTCGACTTTGACCCCCTAAGAGCTTGATGTCATGCATGCATGAAATCAAGCCCCGGAAGATCAACCCTGAGCAAGTTGGTAGTGTAGAGTAAGCCTAGGTTAGATATGAAATTAAATTAGCTTGTAGAATAAACTCATTGGGACTCTTCTGCTATTAGACTGAAAAATTAATGAGGAAGGTGAATATGAAAAAGAGATGTTTGGAAAAGAAAGTAAAGTAAGAATAGAAACTGGAGATAAAGAAGAGGAGCAAACATGGAAACTGGGATCATAATAGATAAAACATTTTACTAGAAAGGGATGGTAATGTCAGGAAGGAACCAGAGAGTAGGAAAATGAATAAGAAAGAGTGTGTGTGCAGAAGATGTTGATGGAATCCATCCAACATCTGAATGACTCAATGAATAACAGGCTGTTGAAACTAGATGAGACGCTAACTAATGTAGTTCAGCCTGTCAATAATTTAAATCAGAATGTTGCTGTATTCAAAGCTAATATGGAGATTCTGATTCAGAAGCTTGGAATTCTAAGGAAACAAAGCAGAAGAATCTGTGCTGTCGCTTTCCAATTGTTATTATTCAGTGAACGTGGAAGTAATTTGTATTGATTTGTTATTACTGCTATCATTTAATATTTAACTAATGCTTCTTGAATTCAAGATTTTTAAATATGTTTTTATGTGTATTTGCCTGCCTCTGGTGTTCTGTGTGGATGGCCAGCTTCTTCAACATTGTAAAACTCCATGTAGGTCTCTGGGTAACACCACAAGTCTGTACTATATGAAGAAAGAAATGTTTAAAGCCCCATCCTTGGCAATATCCCCAGATGATATTTTCCAATTTGCGCATCAGAACACTGTAATACTTACTGAATCCTCTCATGTCTATTGGCTTAATTGGCAAAACTCTTTTCAGCTCTGATGCATTAAAGGGATATATTTATTTTTAATATATTTAACCCATGGCCAAGATATAGTGCAAATGAGTTAAAATGAAATTTAAAGAATTCCAAAGAACTGTAATTCAGGTTAAAACCTCCTTCAATTGGGCTGATTAGCATGCCCCTTTCAAAGGAGAAGGTTAGTGTAGAAAAGCCCAAAGCATTGCACATCTCTTGACCACTAATTGGTCCACATAGTACTAAAGCAACTATAGCACTGTGTGCACCAAAAATATACAAATTGGAGGACCCAAGGTGACATCCTGGATCTAATGAAGTCATTGGATGTTTTGCACTTGATCTCAGTGAGACCAAGATATCATCCAGAGGATCCAACCTAAAACCATAAGGAGAAGGAAAGGGTGCATTACTGCATGTCTGTATGTCCTTCTATAAATCAAGCGTTTGCTAACATGAAAGGCTATTATTTTACCAGATCGGTTGATATGTGTGGTGGTTTACCAAGATAATACAAGATGGATGCCTGTCCCCAAAAGCTTAACATCTGACACAGACAGCAAACTACAACAAAGCAATGCTTTGTGGGGGGGGGGCATGAAAAAGATGGAGGGAAAGAAAAGAGGCACAATCACAGAGCATGTATGTGTTCCTTGTTCTAGTTTGGTTTTGAGTCATGTCTTGCTACTTCTGTTTTTTGGCACCTCAAACCTCAATGCATTCCATTTCCATTTTGAAGAATATTGCTATGAGATCCTCCCTAGACACAAAATCCTAACTTCCAAGCACTTCATTCTACTGCATAAATCTATATTCAAGAAATTGTAAGTGGTCTTTCAGTACCTGATTGAGTGTTCACAGCCTGTATTGCAAAATATGTAGTGATACTTTTTTAAAAAAGTGTATTAATTACCCAGCAGACTAGGATGAAGACACCTTTGGAGCTGCTGTGTTGCATAATTCCCTCTATAGGACACATGCTATGTGTAGAAAAATATTCTTATCAAAATGCATAACACATTGAGAACTTCCACTTCTTCATGTGTCTGCTATGTGTACTACTGGGACCTGCTGTTACTATCCATGTGCCAAGACTAAGAACTATTCTCCCAGAGCCCAATTCCATTAGGAGTGCTACATGTTTCTCATCACTCACAGTCCAGTTGTAGTATCTGAGATTTGAGATTTTTCAAATGCATAAAAGCATCCTTATTTCTGCACAGGTTTTTAGGGAAAAAAAATCAAACCATTTACATTCATTTCATTGTGCAGATATATCCAGGTTTTTACTGTAATTCTCAAAATCATTCCCAAGTAATAGATAAGACATGAACAGCCTATGACCACAAGTTAAGGAATCCACCCACCCCCCATTCAAGCAACTCAAGGCACTGGTATAGGTACACCCAAGCACCCCTCTTCTAGAAGTCCTTTAGTTATGCTTGACATGATAGTTTACAAATGCCTAAGAGACCCAGAAAAATCAAGCTGACAAGAGAACCTCTGAGGGAAAGAAGACGCATCAATGGGTTAAAGTAAAGATGTCTTCTTAACTTATGGTACAGTATGTGGAATTTTTAATTTATTGGTTAAAATAAGGTTTCGCTACTCTGGTCTAGTCTGTTTTATGAAAAGCAATTTATCTTATTTCTTCAGTATCCATTGCATCCCCAGGACAGGTGGAGTAGCTGATTTTCCAAGAATGCAGTGATGCGCACCATGTATCGTAGGGCATGACCTATTCCTTGCTCTTTTTTTCTCATTCTTATTGACACATACATAGTTGTCTGAGCTCCTCCTTGCCAAAGATGCTTTACTAGGTTGCTGTGGATAAAACAAATACAAACGTTTTTAGACTTTTCGTAATCTCTTTTAAACTGGCAAAAGCCTTGACAGTCTGCAAACCCTTCGTTAAAAACAGCAGCTCACTAATGATACTTTATACCACTGATCCAAAATGTTATAGATCACAGTAAAATGACTGCAGTGATTTGGGCCATTTCTGTACAATACAGTAGTATTTTTTTTAAATGTAGAAAGGATGTAAAAAACCAGTAGCCCACTGGCAGTAGAAGTTCAGAATGGAATGCATGCTCTGAATGTAGGGTTCTTTTCAGGGGGTGGGTGGGCAGTGTAAGACAAACCGTCACCAGTTTTCTAAAATATAGACTGGTTTTGTCTTTTAATTACCTTTTAATTCAAATTATGTTTTTACATTTTTAATTTTATTTCCTGAACTTAAGTAAGGCTAAAGGTAAAAATTTACAGTTGGCCTAAAATCCTGCATGCCAAGTTCTATTCTGCAGAGACATTTTTCAGCCATGGAATACACCCTTAGAACCAGGGATTTCTAACGGAAACACTGACAGACGATAATGGTGATACTGCTCTAATTTATTTGCGTTGACTGTTTTCTTCATTTCTTTCCCTTTTAATGATCTCAGTCTTTCTGCATCTGGTAATATGTTTCCACGCTATTCACCTTTCCTGCCAATGTAGTATCATCCGTCTATGACTATGCTTTTCTTGGTTTCTTGCTCTCTGTCTTTAATATTTGGAGCCAATTTTCCACTTATTTCAGGACTCCCACACCTCAGATGTTGCCATTAACCACTAAAGTGGAACCTTGTCAAAAATGCTTTCATGATGCAGGATTTTTTTTTTAAAGAAAATGTGCAGCAGTGCTCAAAAATGTTTTTCTATTGTCAACATAGCAGTACTTTACATCTGTACCTAGTGGGCATTTGACAAGAAAGAATTTTGTGTCTGATTTTGGGAGGTGATCTGTAATTGTTACGTGCTCCCAGCTCCCATTTGTGTTAATTAGACGTGCTGGCACTTACCAGATGCTCAGCACCTCTTTGTGAGTTTTGTAATGGGCAGTGGCAGGGAAAGATGTCTGAAAGGACATAGCAAGTGACTGAGTCTTTGGAATCCACAAAAAATGATTGAAATTTAATGTAATAACTATAAAACTAAAAAAAAAAGTGGCTCATATCCTTGTCAAGTCTGCTTTACTTTAATTTGGTCTAAGCAGACCTAATGCTAGGGTCAGGCAGGAAGGACGGTCACCTTGGGTGCCAGGTTCTCGGGGCACTATACTGTTCTGTGATTTGTTTTGTTTTCTGCCTCTCCCACTCTTATTAGTTTCCTGATTTTGCTTCACTGATTGGCTGGCTTTTTCACTCAGCTGCTCAAGAGAGTGGGAGAAGTCAAAGGCACCAAAAACATGACCAGCAAAACACTGGTGGCTGATCCTGGGCCTTACTCAAGTAAGTATTCCCTTTGTATAAGAGAATCTTCTCATGGCAGAGGAATGGTGTAGCCATTCCTGTTCTATATCCTTCCGCCCGATCCCCACACCCTCTTAATACCTCCTCCCTTTTTGGATCATAGTGGGAGAAGGGGATGTGACTAGTGAGCTATGATCTGATGATTCCCTGGCAACTTTAATGGCCCTTTTAGGGGCAATTGCAGTTGCCTGTGACTTAAGGCTCCCTCGAGGATGCTCTAAGTAATGCCTAGAGCTGAACCAGCCCTGAGACAAACCCAGGATCAGAACAGTCTGAAGGATTGTACCAGTCTTTTATGGGTGATACTCAAAGCGTGTTTCCATCAGGTTAGAGAACTGGGATCAGTGGTCTTCTTAAAGTATTATTATAGGCACCACCCACGTTAAAGCCACATGTTATGGGCAGTGAATGGGAAGAAATCTCTTTTGTTTTCAGTTCTTTGGCAGATTTAGCAAATAAGGGTATCTCTAAATGCTTTTTCTGTGGTAAAATTTACCCAGGCCATGTGTTTTCCTCATTATTCTCGGGTACTGACCACTTCTAATCTGGCACAACTCTAACAGAGAAGACCTGAATTTAACATCTAATTCATCTCACTTCATTCGAATAGATTATAAAGGAAAATGTAATCCTACAGATTTGTAAATTTAACTGTTTTGTAGATGCTATTTAAACTGTTTGCTATAACTATCTTTCATGAAAAACATGATACAGTAGGAGAGATCAAAGATTCATACGGAAGTTCTTTTTTTGAAAGCTGATGTTCCTGGCTTCTTGAACTAATTGAAATTTTTTTCATTACAAGAACAGACCTCCAAGCATTCTGGTTGCTGCTACGAGCCTTATCCTTACATAGTTGTTACTTCCTGCTTTAAGGGACTGAGAGATTAATGGAACTCCATGTTGGCAACCTGGGCTGAATTTAGTCTATTTTAAGTATACAAATACGAAAGCAGAGGTGATTATGAATGACCTCAGATTGAAAATAAGTGCATATCTCCTTATTTTTTCAGTCAGTGTTTAGTAATTTCATGGAAAGTCAGTTAACTGAGCATTTTCTTTTGAGTGTGGATTAATTTTGTGATGAAAAAAGGACACTTAGTTGGTAAGGTGCAACCTTCAAGTGTGTATTTTGTGGGTGCTTTGCTGCTAGAGACTGAATGATTTGGGGAAGATCCGAAATACATTCCAGTTCTGCCTGTGGCGTTATTCGGCCCTTAGAATTGTGTGTGAGAGAGAATCTGTACTCTTTCAAATATCTGAGTGCTATGCATGAAGTGTGGTGTCCATACAACAATACAAATACAGGGCTCAGTTCATCAAATCATTCCTATTCAGCAAACTACCTAAACATATTCTTCTTTACTTTAGCCACACGTTTAAGTGTTTTGCTGAATTGGGGCCATATTTCAGTCTTTATACCTACAGTGGTGCCAGTTTGCCTTGGTGGTTTTCAGATAGATTTCTTATGGGCAAAATGGAACAGTGAATGACTGCTTGTTAGAAATTTGACACATTAGTAACATATGTACTAGCACTATCAAAACAAAAAGCAGCCAAGTAGCACTTTAAAGACTAGCAAAATAGTTTATTAGGTGAGCTTTCGTGGGACAGACCCACTTCTTCAGACCATATCCAGACCAGAACAGACTCAATATTTAATACACAGAGAACCAAAAACAGTTAGCAAGGAGGACAAATCAGAAAAAGATAATCAAGGTGAGCAAATCAGAGAGTGGAGGGGTGAGGGGGAAGATCAAGAATTAGATTGAGTTACGTATGCAGACGAGCCCCTATAGTGTCTATAGCCCTATAGGGGCTCGTCTGCATACTTAACTCAATCTAATTCTTGATCTTCCCCCTCACCCCTCCACTCTCTGATTTGCTCACCTTGATTATCTTTTTCTGATTTGTCCTCCTTGCTTACTGTTTTTGATTCTCTGTGTCTTAAATATTGAGTCTGTTCTGGTTTGGATATTGTCTGAAGAAGTGGGTCTGTCCCACGAAAGCTCACCTAATAAACTATTTTGCTAGTCTTTAAAGTGCTACTTGACTGCTTTTTGTTTTGATAGTGTATAGAGTAGCACGGCTTACTCTCTGTTACTATGTACTAGCACTATGAGCTATGACTTACCAGATTTCTAAACATATACAAATGTATTGATGTTCATGAGACATTTTCTGCAATGTGAGGTCCACAAGTGAGGGACAAATTTGGTGTTTATGTACAGCCTTCACTATCAATCTCGCTTGACTATAAGAAGATGGTGAAGTAATTGAGTTATGGGCCCCATTCTGCAAACTGACAAGAACCTTCTGAGGTGCTGAGATACCTCACCCCTCCCTTTGATGTTATGGAAAAAGCTGATGCTGTTAACTTTGGAGGCAGCACTCAGCATATTGCAAAGTTTGGGCCATATGAACATACATTTTTAGTTATGTCTTATTAGCAAAAAAGAAGAGCTTTCTAAAGTCAGAATGGAGGATTTTTGTTTGCTTGTATTATTTATGCTTTTATTATAATCTTTCAGTTTTTATTACCTGATCTGAAATTTCAGAGAATTTCAATCTCTGAGCTGATCTTGAAAAGCGTTAATCACCATTAGAGCTGTCCTGGTCCACATTTTTCTGAATTCAGCTCTGCATCAGTGATGCACTTCAAACCTTTCAAGTAGAACTACACTGAGTTGCTTCCTTACTGGAATGTATAACTTGATTTCCCTCCCCCCTCTTTTGTTTAAGCTAAATTGGCCTATTTCATTACTTTCAGGTGAATGGACTTTGAATTCCAGACAAGAGTGAGTTTCATTGTTAGACATGTCTTAATGTTAGCCCTGTCAGTGAGAAAGCAGGTGCAGGAAAAATGGCCTTTAGCCCTCAACTTTTTGCTTAATTGAACTAGAGAGCTTGGTAAGAAGCCACTGTGTTTGCTTGCATTTGTATTTAACGTAATAGGAACTTAACTGTTTTCTCCATTGTGATATTTTTTCCTGTGAATGAGAGTATAATATTAATGGCCATGTTCAACAGAAAACCTGTCAGTGTTCCTTTCTGTAGAGAAATTGACATATGAATTATGTGGCACAGTACGCCGACTGAAGCAGGTAGACATAGAAATAAGGGGCTCTGTAAGTGCTTTTATCTGTTCTTTCCACTCTTATATAAAATAATCTGAGCCCAATTCCTTTCCCAATCGCAAATCTAGGCATCCACATTGATGTCAGTGGGGATGTGTGGCAGCTGGGGATGGCAGAATTGGGTTCTTTATTTTTTAAATTGAGATATACTTGTTCTTGTTTGGTGCAAAAGACCACCTCTACAGTGCAGTGTCATAAACTAAAACAGGCATCTGAGTCAGGGAAAATAAGTCAGCTTTTTTTTTTTTTCCTGTGATGTGACTGTAATTTTCCAATCCAATTAAAGAGTGGGAACTTAAGCAAGGAATTATAATTGCAGGAAAGGAGGAAAAAACATGAGAGGCAAATGCTTGCCCTCACTGTGGAAAAGCAAGGATGTGGGAGAGTATATGTGCCAGGATGGCTCTAGGTGACCAAAGGGCAATGTATTCGGATGTGCAGCTTAGTGCCATGTCAAAAAAAAAAAAAAGCCACATATGTTCCCTTAAAACCAACTCTAGCTATCGTTGTTCCCTGAATCAAAGCCCTGCGTCTCAATGCTGGTGCCTGGAAAAGGCTGGTTTTGTGGTTAAGCTGTAGGACAGGAGACCTGGATTCAGTTTCTGGCTCTTGAATGTACTTGATGTAGGCTAGTGAGCATGTCACTTAGCTTCTCTGTGTTTCCACACTCCATCTGCAAAAAGGAGAATAACATTATGTACTCCCAGGACTGTTGTGACTGTGAGGTCAAATTCATTTACATTTGCAAAATGTTTTAAGATCCTCACTTGGCAGGTACTTTTAAACATTTATTGGAGTTGGGTGACAAGGTGCCTTTCTCAAAGGGCCAGAAAACAAGGTCAACTCTTGAACGTAAGCACTGTACAGAGTTAAAGATCTCCCCCTTCCTAGGGCTTGGCTTGATTCACAGTAACACAATGGCTACACTACAGTGCTCTGTCAACGGAAGTCACTGTTGGTAGAGATTTTCCGACAAAACTTCTGTTGACAGATTTCAGCCAAACATAAAAGCAAATCAGGAGAGCACTCCAATTTTTTGACAGAGCAGACATTCTGCCTGGCTGCTCTCTGGACAAAACAGGCACTTGGAAGCACAACAGACAGGGCTGGCTACACATTGTGGCGCATGCCATTTCTGTCGAGACAGGCCAGGGGGCATTTATATAGCTGTTTTGTGAACAAAAGTCTGTCGACAAAGACATTATGCCTTGTAGCAGAGAGGCAGAACCCTGTCAGGGAAGGTGCTGGGTTTTGTCCATATGTTGTCAACAAAAGGCACTTTGTGTGTAAACATGCGGTGTATTTTGTCAACAAAACACCTTGGCTACATCTACACTAGCCCAAAACTTCGAAATGGCCAGGCAAATGGACATTTCTATGTTTACTATAATGAAGCACTGAAATACATATTCAGCGCCTCATTAGAATGCCAGCAGCAGCAGCTCTTCAAAATTGCCATGGCTCGCACCGCATGGCTCGTCCAGACGGGGCTCCTTTTCGAAAGGACCCCGGCAACTTCGAAATCCCCATTTCTATCTGCTGTTAGGAATAAGGGGACTTTGAAGTTGCTGGGGTCCTTTTGAAAAGGAGCCCCATGTGGACAAGCCACGCGGCAGCGAGCCGTGCCATTTTCAAAGTGCGGCAGCTGCTGGCATGCTAATGAGGCGCTGAATATGTATTTCAGCGCTTCATTAGTAAACTTCAAAATGGCCATTTGCATGGCCATTTGAAGTTTTGGGCTGGTGTAGAGATGGCCCTTGTTTTGTTGACAAAAGTCTCTAATGTAACCATAGCCAATGAGCAGTTTGTCTCAAACAGTCTTCGTGACATTGAGGAGGCAACCAGAGTTAGCAGTCATTTTTGAAAATTTGACCGCTTGTGCCTTGCACGGTGCTGATCATCATGCTTAACCAACAAAAACAATTTCAAATAATAGCAGGTTTTGAAATCCACTGAGCACTCAAGAAACTAAGGAGTCTTCTCACTACTGTTGTAATTAATAATGCTAATTTTCCATTTAAAAGGGCTTTCTATCTCTGAGCCAGGTTTGTTCCTGAGATCGGTCATAAAAAGACAGAGAGATCAAACCTATTTTCTGTAACTTCCTACCAATATATGATTCCCATAGCATCCTTCCAAAGCATGAACTGTGTTGTAGGTCATTATGTTAAGGTGGGGACTGACAAAATTCAGTGTGTCAAGCCTGGAACATTCCTGGGGGGATGATAGCTTTCCTGTTCTGAGCCTCAGCCCTTGAAAGCAAATTTCTGTGTGACTGAAGTCATACCATGTCTGTCCTTTCATTTCCTAAATATTTACCACCTTTAGATGACTAAAAATTGCATCCTAGAATACCACCCCCCGGCTTATATAAAGGCAGTGACATTCTCTAGGTTTCATATTCACTTTGTATTTCCTTGTTAGTGGAAGAATTATTTTTTTCAGCTAAATGACAACTATACAGCTCATTCTCACATATTATTAATACTGACTTCCTGATTAGCCATAAATGGGTGGGGATGTTAACTGAACTGATAATAAAATGCCAGTGGGTGGATGTGAAAGCAACATCTGCATGTCTGATCTCATGTACTGATCTTATGTGCTGGCACAGGCATGTATGACATTTTGTTATTCCATAAGTATCTTAAGGACATAAAATTCCAACAGCTGGAACCTGGACTTCAGCTGCTGTTTTGTTAAATTGCTTTGTCCTGCAGCTAGGTCAGGTTTTTCTGGCACTGATAGAATGGGTGGGGAGCAGGGGGAGTTCATGCTGTTTATGTGCACCTAATGCACAGCACTGTAGCTAGTAAGGAATAGAGAAAGTCACTGAGAAGCAAGGCACAAGAGGGAAGGAGACACTGTATATATCACTGGCTTTACTGCAGTTGTATGGTTTAGATGATTATTTTAAAGTAAGGAAAAGAAAAGAGTACAACTTTGCAGGATCAAAAGATAATTCCATATATTATTTAACCCATGAACTGGATACCATCAACATCTTGTATTATTAGACTCATATCTATCTTTATATAAGTTCCATTTGATGCTTAAGCTAAGTTTAGACTGTGTCTGGGTTTTGAAGTAATTTACACAATTTTAGCAATGCAAAGTGCTTAAATTATGTCAAAACACTTTATTCTGAACTTGGTGCTGACCAAACAGAGCAAAAGTTCAGAATAAGCGGCTATTTGGAACGTTCTGTTACCCATCTCACAATGAGGTGTAGCAGAACTGGAATACCACATTTCTAACAGCAGTGCTGTTTCAAGTGCAGGGAAAAGCCATGGCATTGCTATTTCAGGATACCTCTGTATCCTGAAACAGCACCCGCAGTCTAAACATAGCCTTAGAGAAAATGGCCCCAACCATTTCTAATGTCCATGATCCCAGTAGTCAGAATGCTGGTTTATCAGCTTCTCTCTGCCCAGAACACAAGTCAAACCAGAGTACTCCCAAATGCTATTCCTACTCTTTTGGCATGACAGAACAGAGTTCAGCTACTTCTGTTGGCATCTTTCAAGTACACAGTAAAAAAGTATGTTGAATAGAATAACAGAAGTAGACAGGATCACAAGAGGTCATTGAATCCAGACCCCTATACTCACAACAGGACCTAGAACTATTTATATCATCCCTGATCAATGTTTATCTAACCTGCCCCTAAGGACTTTGAGACCCCAACAAGGTCTGGGCTCACAACCCTGGGTTTTCCAGGTCATTTCTCTAACCACTGAGCTTTTCCTCCACAAAGTTGCTCTAACAAGTTGTTCTTGTTATTGCTATAGGCTACATCTACACTACAGAGTTATTTTGAGATAACAGTTATTATTTCGAAATAATTTTACCACACCTAGACTATGCATGTGCTTTTTTGACATAAATTTGAAATAGCAGGTGTGTTATTTCAAAATAGGTAGCCCTCACTGTAGATGTAATAATGCCTATTTCAAAATAGATATATTTACTTGAGCTTCACGGGCTTAGCCCTGGCAAGTCCTGGCACAAATTAAGCACTGGCTCTTTGTCTTTTTCACTAACTGAAGAGATCCAATAAAAGACATTACCCCACCGACCTTGACTCTCTAGCATATAAATATGTAGTTATAATTCACATAGCTAGTTCACACTTACCCCCATGATGGAGCTTTTGATCAAGAAGTTCTAAAACTATGTACAGAGTACTAGCTAGTTTTCCGAGGACAGCTGGCTTGTCACATCACATTAGATCTCTTCCTTGTGCTTGTTTACTGATTTGTATTAAAAGAATCTACAAATACACTAAGTACTTTCCAATCATTATTTTTCTGTGTTAAGTCACTGCAGAACTTTCCATAAGGGTATTATGAGATTTTTGATGTGAGGGGGTGGTCTGTGTCATTGTGATGGGAGAAGTAGGAGTTATATATGTGTGAGAACATTTCTGTATTAAAGTATGGTTCACACAAAGATAAAGCATGAGAATCCCTGATTTAATCCATCCTCCATAGGTTTTGGTCCTGCTAGAAAGTTCCCTCTGAAATAGCACTCACAGCAAAGGTATGAAAGGATAAAGAAAGATCTTAAAATGTGATTTTTTTGCCCAGTCCTTCATCTCCTTAATCAGATGATATATGGGGTATTGAATCCTTTCCACCCTGAAAGTGCGTCTGTCAACCTCTAAACCTAAAAGTGATAAGTCAGCAGAGAATCTGACCTTTGTAATTCTCAAAAAATAAAATAAAATACAAAGACTGAAAATATGTAATGCAAAAGACTGTAAACATTTCTTAGACAATACTTCCATTGACCAATGGGAATCAGGCAAATGGAATGCAGGATCAGACATGTTATGAATGGAGAAGTGGGAAGTTACGTCAACATTGGATGGAAGCCAATCCATTCTGATTTCCTTTGTAGATATGGCATAGAGAAAGGAAACACCATTCTTGGAGTCTTCATCACTAAAAGCCTCTACCCCCAACTGATTCCCAGATGTCTTGTCTAACACCAGTATTTCTCCCACCCCTTGTACCTGTCTCCTTTATTCCAGTAATATGTTTATTATGGTTAAATGGAACCATAGTAAACTGTGACCCTATGCATCAAATCAAAGTTGAAAGTCTACATCTGAGCTGCAAACAAAGCAGAGGTCTTGGGGCACATCAAACCTCCTTTACACCAGCTGAGTTCTCATAAAATGCTCTAATGTCCCCTTTGTTTTTCTGGTGGTGTTTTTTTATTCATTCTTTTCTTTTTCTGCTTTTTTTGTTTGTTTGTTTCATGTAATTAAAATGAAGTGGCACCTTTGCTTTTAAAGGAAAAAATGGATACTACAGCCTGCTGTGATAGAATAGAGTTGGAAAGATGTTCAAGTGAGAACCATTGCTGCAGATCGTTTTGACTATGACATAAGCATTTTAAGTGGCTCTAATTTGATCACGTAGGAGAATTCCTTCATTGTCACTATATTTATGTCATGATAATGAAACTCTGGGCCTAATTCTTAACTGATATAAATTTGTAATAGCTCTAGGCTTGGGCCTTTCAGAGTCTCTATCTATCATGGAAATCTATAGAAGTTGGAGGTTTAAATAACTTTGAGGCTTGAGAATGCAGTATCTCCAACTATACCAGGACGTACCATTGAATATGACACAATATAATGAGTAAACATGAAGATGAGTGTGGATCTTCACAGTTTCCAAACTGCTCTTTATTCTTTACAAATAGTGTGTTTCCAAACCAGATCTGGGATAACTTCGTATTGTTTAAAAGGGATTGAAATGGGGTCAAATCTGGGAATGACTCACATTTGCACCCATGCTATTGTGAAGAGACTACAACAGATTCCTGAAGCCTTATAAATGACAGTATTTTATCACAGTGAACCAGCTTTTCCATTCCAGTTAGCAGATAATAACTAAGTCCTGCATTAGTAGTTAGTTTTAAAGAAAGCAAATGGTAAAAGCCAACAGGAGGGCCATGTCTGTTATGTACAGTGAAATGCAGGGTAAAAGAGAAAAAAATATCTGCAAAATCACAGAATCAAAATTATTCAATGTCAACAAATACCCAGAAAGTCTACATTATGAAGTGGTCAGGAAAAAAGTGCTGTAAGGAACGTATCAGTTCCTCTTGAGCTGTCCATCTACATAAGATCAATAGCCTTTCCAAGCATGGGACATTCAGGCTTTCAGCCTGAGAAATTGAAGTTCTCAAAACAAGTCAGGGTTGTAACACAAGTCCATCATTGTGTGTCACAGAAATGAAATGAGTTGTCTCCTGTTCGATTGATGGCTGACATCAAACTTGGAAGAAAAAGAGGAAAATAAATGAGACGTGGTTTTTTTTTGAGAAGTTGTTACGAATACTTCTGTCAAAAAGTTTACACTAAGGGCCTGCTTTCACTTTTATGTACATGAATAACTTCCATTACCAATAATGATATCTATAGGGTATGGAATTCAGGAGGTAATGTGATAGGGCCTAAGGAATTAATTACTATATAAATACTGTATACATTACACAAAAAGGAACAAACTGCATTAGAATTAGGGGATTTCTTGAAAGAAGGAAAAAAACAGTATTTTTAGTGCTGGTCAACTTAGATATATTTAACTACTGATTTATAATGTTAACAAAAATTGGGATTTGATATTGCAACTGAATAAACAGGCTAACATTTGCACCCATTGAAATCAACAGGCCTCAGCATAGGCAAATAGAAACACTCATGTGAATCCAAATGCAGGACCAAACTGTCAACGCTGGACCTTAGCTGAGCACTCTGAAAGCAAATCGACATTTACAATCCCAGTCGTTCAAAGCAGACATTGCATGAACGCATTAATGAGATTTGGTTCAGGCTCTTTAAAGGAGCCAAATGTGAAATTTGGTTTGGATATGAGTTCAAGCCTCTTCCTCATTGCCCCAAATTCAGTGGTTGAAGGAGCTACAGAAAGAAGATGAGAGATGGGTTGAGATGCATTTCTTAAAGTATTAGATGTTTAAAAAAATGATAATTGACAACGCTCTTCCTGTCAGTTGCCTGCACTGTACAATACTGCATTCATAAAACGTTCTACAAATTTCTGTGTTCTATCAATTATAAAGGCCACTGCAGTGTCTACAAACAGGCTAACAAAATCAGTGTTTGCTACAGTTACTAACTGAGCAGCTTGTTGATGTTAAAGGAAATAAATTTGTTATCCATAGTACAAGTATTCCTCTATTATCTAGGCTTTCAAAGCGATTGAACCTAAAATGTACACTAGCAGTGGATTTAGATACCCTTGCTACCTTGGAGACCAGTGAGTTTCAATGCATTAAATATAGAAACTACAATTTTGCTTATCCACTGCCTGGAGCAATAATATGGAGACAGAAACCATGATTGTTCTTTGGTACACAGAGGAAAATGATACAACAGCATTCTGGAACTTCCCAAGGTTCTGTTGTCTCATAAAAATGTCTTCTGGATACCTTATGCAGGCATGAGTAGGCTACTAGTTAAAGCAAGGGACTGAGTGAGAGACTCAGCCCCTGGTTTACTGTGCATGACCTTGTGGTGCAGACTGACCAATTTCTTGATGTGTCAGTATATTCATTTTTAAATCGGATATAAGATTACAGGCTCGGCCCACTGTGTTGTTGTGAGACATAATGTTTGTAAAGCACTTGGAGATCTTTGGATGAAACATACATAGTCTTTGATTTTACACAGTATTTTTCGATCTTAAATACAGCATATAAATAGATAATATATACCACCCTCATGGATAAAAGAAACTTGCTAGGGTGTTTCTCATTAACTACACTTTCTCATTAACTATATATATTTGCATAGATTTCCTCAAATACATAAAGCATTGTTGCACCAATGGCACAGAACGAAGCTATAAATTAATGTTCAAAAATTACAGTAGGGATTTAAGGAAACACACTTGGAATCATCTACGTCCATAACGTGTTCACAGTGTCAGATGGGATTAAGTACATGAACAAGTGGTTAAGAATACATCAAAAACTAATTTCTGTCATTTTTCTGAGCTATACCCTGGGTTTGCTTCTGTTCTCACCTTAAATCAAGTAAATCTGAAGTGGCCCCACTGAGTCTGATGGAATTACACAAGACTGACATAAGTGAGGCCAGAAGCAGACACACCACTGGAAGCGTTTCAATGTGTGAAAATTAGGGACATGAAATCGTACTTTATATACATGCTAATTGACACAGGAACATTTTCTCATAAGCAAAATGAAATACACGCTTCCAACAGTGAAAAACATGCAGGGGACAATCCATACAGTTGAACTGATCAGATTGTTCTGGCATGATACAGCTATTTTACACTGAATTATTTGCCCCTGACTTCATATGCCTTATTGCTATTTCCAGAGGGTTCCTTCAGTGGTATAAGGATTGTTGTGCCAGCCGACTTAGGCTATGTCTATAGTAGAGAGTGTTATCACAAAACTGGCATTTTGTCGACAAAATCTGGGGAGCGTCTACATTCCCAAGGCATTTTGTTGACAGTAAATTGACAGAACATAGCACTTCTGTTGACAGCACTCTTCTGTTCCCCCATGAGGCAGAATGCCTATCTCAACGGATCTCTGTCAACAGAAAGCCAGTCTGGACATTCTGAGGGGCCTTCTGTTGATAGAAAAGGTGACCAGGGTGCCAGGCAGCTGCCCTGGGGGATGCCCTGTCTACAGTAGGCAGTGTGCTATGGTCCCTGCCACCGGCCGTTCTTAAAGCTGCAGGGAGCCTCGGAAACCCCAGAGCAGGAACCTGAGAGCATTGAAGCAGTACAGCCAAAGGCTGCTTGTCCCCACACCCTCACGGCCACTCTTTTCAGCTGCTTGAAAAAAAAATGCAGTCAGCCAGCCAGCCAGCCACCATGTGACCCAGCCCCTTGGGGCCTGGAGGGGTCCCAGGAGCTATCCCAGGGCATGAAACATCAGGCCCACTCCTGGACCAGGCCTAAACTCCAGGAACTGCTGGGCGTGTGAGCCAATGAGGGGACCCTCTTTGACCTCTTGGCAAAGAGGCGTAATTATCCTGCCTACGCCCAGCTGGCCACCATCCCGGTGGCATGGGGCCACCCACCACTCACCATGGAGCAGGCGCAGGTGAAGGTTAAAGAACTCTGCTAGGGCTACATCCAGGCCTGTGACACCAAGAGGAGGTCAGGGCTAGGACCTGCCATAAGCTCCTACTACAAGGAGCTACACAAGCTCCCAGGGGCAGATGACACCTCCCTATTGACACCAGGGAGCACCCCCCCACCAGAGCCTGAGGAGGAGGAGGACCAGCAGCACTCCAGGACCCATCCTGTGGCAGAGCTGGAGGTGAACCAGAGGTCCAGAGCCAGCAACAGCACCGTGGACTGAGGCCCCTCCAGCCAGGCCATATCCAGGGCATCACTAGAGCTGTTTGAAGGACCAGTCAGTAAGTACCTCATGAACCACACATCCCAGGGGATGGGAGTAGGCAGGGAGTGGGCAGAGACTGGGCATGCTGCAAGTCTCACAAGGCTGGCTTGGGGGAGACCTTGTGCTATCGTGCTGGCACATGGACCCATGTGTAAGACAGCGTGTCCCACCCACACTCAGCAGGCAGCCTCCAAGTACAGGCACCAGTCCATTGACAGCTTCACAGGAGCCCAGACGAGCCCCAGGTCCTGCCACACCTGGAAGTGAGCTAGCCACACAGGCATTGGCCTGACCCCAGACACAATGAGGAGTGTGGCTCCTGGCGCACGGGTATGCCCACAGGCAAAAGTCAGCACCTGCTCCTACGGACAGCACTGTGAGCCACATGTGTATGGGGAGAAGGGCAGCTCACCCTCCATCCATGCGGAGAATCCTCTGTGTCTGGTCAACCCCCTTGGCCACTAGCCTGTTGAGCAGAGGGCAGGCTGCAATGGTCAGCCCAGTCCCCCAGACACCAGAGAGTCCCTGTGTGGCAGGGCCTGCTGTGCAGGCCACGCATACTTGTGCTCCTGGGATATCACTGTCCCGTGGTCCAGACAGTGTGGGTTGGTGCTCATGGTGAGGGGGGCAGGGCTTCAGGGTCTGTGTTGTGTGAATAACTCACCATTGCCCCTCCTTGTCTTCCTTACAGATGGTCTCCCACACGGAATGAGCCAGCCCCACGTCCCCACCATGGTAAGCCAACCCTGAGACAACACCAGGGCAAGCCTGCACCCCTCACTGAGAGGGAAGGCCTGTGGGCAGACAGGATATTGCCGGGCACATGAATGACCTCCTGGGGTCCACAGTGCCACCTTCTGGAGGCTGATCAGCCTCCTCAAGCAGCAGCTGTGGGACATGTGGTCACTGGCCTGGGACCAGCTGATGTTCCACTTTGACACTGCCAACAACATCTGGCAGGAACTGTTGGCCCAGCTACCAATAGCTCCTGCCCATGCTTTTCCCACACCATTGCCATCCCCTCAACCCCTGCCACTGCCCCACTGGCCTTCCTCCAGGCCATCCTTGACAATGCCCCTCCTTCAACCCCATCATGCCTGCCCCCTCCCCCCCCCCTGCTTCCCAGGCTTCCCTGCTCCTGCTGCTGACCCAGACCCCACTGCTGGCCCACCACCTCAGTACCTCCACATGCTCCTGGCCCCAACCCTGCCCTGACGGGGACCCCAGCTTTGTGGTGAGAGGGGATCCCAAAGCCAACACTGCTTGGGGGTCTCCCTCTTCCATGAGGTCATGGCCACCCACCCCCTCCATGGATTGATAGCCCCCACCCTCATCCCAGGCCTCTCCATCTAGGTTCTGATAGTCCCTTATCCCAGCCCTCCCCAACAATACATAGTTAACTGGTTATGCACTTTGTACATAGTGTGCTATCACAATGTTTATTTTAAACCTTTTATCTATGTTTAAATGAAGAAGTTTTTTTGCTCACCACCCCTATGTTCCTCTTTATTGGGAAAGGGTCGGGGAATGATGAGGGGGCAAAGGGAGGGTTCATAGGGTGGATGGGGTAGGGATGTGAGGCCAAGGTCCCCAATGGGGGAGCCTTGAGGAGGGTCATGGGGGGTGATGGGGGACAGGGTTCATCCCCCCCATCCCATCCCTTGCACTCCCCAACCATGCTCCTTGAGGGTCCTACTTGGGCAGGGGACCACCCCCACCCTCTGTGCAGGGCCTGCAGGTTAATTGTGCCTTACCTCCATGAAGATGGCCCTGAAGGTGGACTTCCCCATGCCAAACTTGTTCCCAGTAGAGCTGTAGCTGTCAGGGTGATGAGCATCCACAGGCTGATGGTGACCCGTTTTTCCAAAGGGTTGGCAGGCCATATCCAGGTGTCCAGAGGGTGGAGGGTGAACCAGGCGCAGAGCTCCAGGAAGGTGTCCTTCTGCATGCAGAAGTTCTGGAGCTGCTGCTGTTTGTCCCACTGCCCCATGATGAGCTGAGCCCACCAGTCAGAACTGGTGATGTACCTCCAGACCTGCCTGAGAACTGAGGGGTGGGGCAAGTGCAGGTGAGCTGTTATGGCAGCAAGAGCATGGTCCTTGAAGGTGGTGCCAGTGTCACCCTCCCTGAGGAAGAGTTGGGGACTGTAAGGATGTGCCTCACTGGGGCTTCTTGAAAGGATTTCTGGCCATACAGCCCTATCAGATGGGGCTCTAAGAGCAATTCTGTTGAGAGCATGGCCAAGTAGTCTGGCTGCTCCACGTCAACATGATAGCAGTTTTCAGGTATCTAAAAGGGTGTCATAAGGCAGAAGGAGGGAACTTGTTCTTCCTTGCCTCTGAGGATAGAGCAAGAGGCAGTGGACTTAAATTGCAGCAGGGGAGGTTCAGGTTGGACAGTAGGGAAAAGTTCCTAACTGTCAGGGTGATCAAACACTGGAACGAATTGCCAAGGGAGGTGGTAGAATATCGATCACTGGAGCTATTTAAGAAGAGGTTAGATAGATGGCTTTCAGGGATGGTCTAGAAAGTGCTTGGTCCTGCCATGAGGGCAGGGGGCTGGACTCGATGGTCTCTCGAGGTCCCTTCCAGTCCTACTCTTCTATGATTCTATGAACAGAGCAGATTGACAGAGTGATCCTCTTTGGTGTCTGGCCTCAAAGAGGTTGTCAAGGTGAGCTTTATACTACCTGTGTTCACAAGTACCCAACATATGCTGCATCTGAATCAGGAATAATTTTGAAAAAAAACAGTGGAAGGTTTTCCTTTGGCTTATTTTTTTTAGAAGCCATTGCTATTGATGAATAAAGGAATACATCCTAAGTATAATTTAAACTTTCAGCAATATAGTATTAAACAGTCCACCATCCGGGAACTGTTCAAGTCAGAGAAGTATGGGCAGGATTAGCCTTACCATGTCTGTGGTATTTCTTATGCTTGCAAAAAATCACACAGGTTTGTCATGTGACACACAAGACCATAGTCTCAGCTGCTTAGACCTTGCATTCCCTTTCAGCGGAGGGGAATAAGGAGATTTCAAAATGTGCAGGGTCCTTTCAAAAAGGACCGCCGCCCCCCATGTAGCCACGCCAAGCTGCGCACGCGTTCGAAAGTGACACTTTCAAAGTGCCGCAGCCGGAAGCGTGTGAATGCTAGTGAGGCACTGACTATTTAATATTCAATTCAGTATTCCATATTCAGTTCAGCATCTCATTACTATTCTTCGATTTGGACATTTCAAAGGTGTATTTTCCACCTATTAGTTGTTTGAGGTGGAGTTAAAGGAAGGTGAAGTGATGTTAAATTTAATGAAATTTAATTAAAATATACTTTAAAAAAGAAAGCAATCATCAAATAACCTCTTCTGGTGTTAGGCTTTTTTTTTTCCTCCTGCTAACATTTACCATGAAGCAACAGGGGTATCAATGTGAGTTAAAAGTTCACCGACCGAAGGAAGGGTTGAACAATCTAGTAGCCGCTATGCCTTATAATGTGTGCTTATTTAATCTTGATATAATAATTTCATGCCTTTTTTCATTAATATTTTTTCACTCCTCAGGTAGTTATGGACAGGAGAAGGTAATTGACAGACCTAGGTTACCAAAGATAGCATTATAAGTACATTTCTGCACCCAAAATTGTTTCCCTGCTGTAGTCAAAAATCTGTGTTCAGTGCTACAGGTGACTATATTTGTTCTGTGCTAGTTTGTGAACTGCAACCTCATGCAGAAAATTTGATCAGAAACTTTGCAGAAACATAGAAGGAACTGGAAAGAATATTTAAATCAGGAAAGCTAGAGCTACACTCACTCCTAGACCCAGCAGCTTGATGCAAAACAGAAGTCTTGAAAATACAAAATAGCCACTAATTTGTATATTCAAGTGTCTCATTTGCATATTTGTGGCAGAAGACAAACAGTGAAAATCTGATTCTGTCAACAAAACCCCACTTTGTCGGCAGCCCCTTATCCCTGCTTTTTTTGAGGGGCTGGTGACAGAGGGGGGTTTCTGCCAGCAAAACCAAGTCTTCATTGCTTGTTTTCTGATGTGACTATGCAAAGGAGCCACTTGAACATTGAAATCAGCAGCCATTTTGCATTTTCAAGACTTCTCCTTCGCATCAAGCTTCTGGCACTAGGGGTGAGTGTAGCACTAACCAAAACGTGTAAATTTTGTAATTTTGCAGGGGTTCTTGTGAAATTATGCATTTTTTGTGAATTTAATGCAAAAAGTATAAAACTCTTTAATTCAATTACACATCGGAAGTATATGAATAGTTGTTGTTTAGACTATAATTTAATAATTTTTTTTACTAGTGCCCTGACTCAGCTAGATAATCCACATGGCTGGACTCCTGCTTTCACATGTAGCCTGCCTATAAGTTCTTAAGAAAACTCCACAGAAATTCTACTTTCTCCAGGTCCTTTTCCTCTTAATTGAGACAGTCCACTCCTATTTTATAGCCAGCTGGCACTAAACCACCTATATCCTCTGTCTCTAATTTTTGATTCAGTGAATAAACTCAAATTCCAAGATCATTCCAGTCTGTCATTGGAGACGTCTTCACTTCCATCAGTAACATCAATATCATTCCATCTTGAGTCATTTGTCATTATCATCTCTGGAAGTGCTATGAGGTGCTCTGATGAGGCAGCTCTGCTGGTGGGCTTGTAGGGTCTGATTTTCTTTTCACCTACACTTGAGCACTTTGCATGATGTACTCTATGTCACAAGAATGCAAACCTCGGCACAGACCATCAAAAGCTGAGCAGACATCCCAAACTGGTGGAAATGTTTATTATTAGATTTCATGAACCCATTAACAAATGTGAACTCTGAGACTATAAGAACCATGCAGTCACAACAAATCCCCTAGGGCTTATGAATCAATCTAAGCATCCAAACAAGCTAGACTTGATAATAAATAGTCACTTAAGCCAAAATATCACAAAATATTCAAGTTGCATCTAGTATCAAGAGATCAGACAGTTACCCCAGATGAATTTGTAGGTTAGATTTTCCACCAAAGACAATCTTGGTAGCCAATCGTGTAATAAACTAATGGTTGATTAAGTAGGAAAAAGAAATAAGAGAGTTATTTACAAAATATAACCAGAAATTATTTCAGTCTATGGTTTTAAAATGTAAGAGAGATGTAGTAATCAGGCTTCATTGAATGCCTGTTCAGGGCTCAGCCCCGGGAATCTCTGATTTTGTTGTTGTTGTTTCTTATCTCCACCTCTTGCAAGAGACCAGACTGCAAAAAGATGAAAAATATTCATGGGTTTTTATTTTCCTCTTCCAGCATTCAAACCAAGTGTCTGAAGCCTGCTGCATTTACTTGTCATGAGCAGATTGGATAAATAACAATACCTTTGTCCTATTTAATAGTCACATTATTTTGTGATAGTCATCCTGGATGGGCAGGGGGAGATGCTGAGGTCACAATGTCAGAGCAGGCATTTTTACAATTATACAACAAACTCATGATTGACCTGGTAGCATAGAATGCAGACATTATAAATGAGATTATTGTTTGCAGCAACTTACATTACAAGCATTTCATAAGGTCTAAACAATAAGTAGCCATGTCTACACGTGATGGCTACTTCGAAGTGGCCGCACCAACTTCGAAATGATGCCCGCCACGTCTACACGGGGCGAGCGCTATTTCGAAATTGACATCAATGTAAGGCAGCGAGATGTCGAAGTTGCTATCCCCATCAGGGGATGGGAATAGCGCCCTACTTCAACGTTGAACGTTGAAGTAGGGCACGTGTAGCCGTTGCACGTCCCACAACATTGAAAGAGCGGGGTCCGCCATGGCGGCCATCAGCTAAGGGGTTGAGAGACGCTCTCTCCAGCCCTGAGCTCGATGGTCGCCGCGTGCAGCGGCCCCTTAAAGCTCCCCGTCCCCTGCCTTCCTGTGCAGGAAGCTGAGAGCACGTGCAGGCAGCATCAGTAACACGCGGCTAGCCTGCACACCTCCCTGCAGCCCCAAGATACCCCCCCGCTGCGATGGCCGCCCGCCAGCCCCCCAAGTGCCCCCAGGACACCCCCCCCAAGGGGAGCCAGGGCTCCCAGCCTGGCAGCCAGCCTGGGAAAAGGCAGCGGGGCCCCTCCTGGACGGAGGCCAAGATCCGGGACCTTCTGGGGCTCTGAAGTGAGGAGGAGGTGCTCCAGGTAATGGGGAGCAAGAGGCAGAACGTGGATGTATTCGCTCGGCTGGCCGAGGGCCTGGCCGCCCGGGGTCACCCTGCCTGCACTCCTGACCACATCAGGAGTAAGATTAAATAGCTGCGGCAGGGTTACGCCCAGGCCTGGGATGTGGCCAGCTGATCTGGGGCCGCCCCTGCCACTTGCCCCTTTTACAGGGAGCTCAAGGAAATCCCGGGCCCCCGGTACACCTCCTCCCCACCGGCAACTCTTGACACCTCGGCCAACGAGCCCCAGCAGGCCCTGGAGGTGGAGTCTGCCCCAGAGGCAAGCCCGGCACCCCAGGGGCCCCCCCCAGGAGCCCACCCCTGGGATGCCGGAGGAGGAGGAGTGGGAATCCTCCTCCAGCGATGGGGGGCTCCACATAATCCTGCCGTCCCAGATCTCCAGCAGGGCGTCTGCCCAGAGGGTGTCCCCCGACCATGGGAGTGGACCATCAGGTACGTACCCCCCTGGTGCACACCCCCAGGGTTGAGGGGCGGGGACAACAGACATGACCAGGGACCTCCACATGCCCAGATGACCATGGCCTCAAGGACAGCAGTGGCACGTCCCTCAGAAGAGTGCATCAGCCCCTGCCCCCCCAGCAGGACAATGCCATGCCCCATCCCTGGGGATGGTGGGAGTGGAACCTAGGGTCCCCCAGAGGGGGTGGGACACCCATCAGCAGCAGCAGCAGCATCTCCCGGGGACGGGGATGGGGAACCAGCAGCAGAGGGGTGGGGGGACAAGGGCCACGGCTCAGGGGCCACACTAACGGCTGTCTCCACTCTTCTTCCCCCCCCCGTGTTCTGCAGCTGCACCATCGGAGGGCCCGGAGAGTGCCGGTGAGGTGTCAGTGGTCCCGGACAGCCCACCAGGGCCATCGCTGCAGGCCAGCCCCTCAGAGGAGCACCAACCAGCCACAGGGCAGGGCCAACGGTGGAGCCACCACCAGCAGAGGACGGCGACAGACCCCCAGCTGCTCGCGACCCTCCAGCAGCAGCTGGAGGTGTCAGAGCGGTGCCTGCGGGTGGACAAGCGGTGGCTGGAATTGCAGGAGCGGGCTCTGGCCTGGTGCCAGGAGGCATGGGGGGCCTTTATGCGCACTTTTGAGCTCATAGCGGACTTCCTGGCTCCCCCATGCCACGCCGCCTGCCACTCTGCCCGCCTTGCCTGCCCTGCCTGCCGCTGCACCCGCTGCTCCCCCCGCTGTTCCGACCGCTGTCCCACCGCCATCCGACACCCTGGGGTCTTCCACCGAGGGGAACCTGGGGCCTGCTGACACCCACCGGCCATACCTGCCGGTTCGCCCAGCCCGCAGCCAGCCTCGGCCAGGGCTGAGGCCGAGGCGAAGGTCACGCCTGCCAACCCCGGGCGCTGGACAGTAGGGGGTGCAGGGCCCAGGACATGCCCCCCCCCCTTTGTACATATCCCCCATCATATAAAGTTTGTGTATATAGTTTGTGTTAGACCCCTGTTCTTTTATGGTACCTGCCCCCCCATGTAAATAGTTCCCCCCTTTTGTTCTTACACTGTATATATATATATATATATATATAGTTAGTATTTTAATATAAGAGAATGCACTGTTTTGTTTTGGTTTCCAAAACAACAGGTCTATTTTTATTTGCAAGAAAAGTCGGGGGGGATGTGCTCTTGGGTGCTCTGTGGTGTGGGCATGGGGGCAGTGAGTGTTGTGGAGGATGGGGGGGTGCAGTTGGGGCTGCCAGTGTTCACCCCGCGGCCTGGTCGAAATGGGCCCGCAGGGCCTCCCTGACCCGGATCCCCTCGGGGTCCACCTGGCGACTGGGGGCAGCGGGTGGCTGCATGTCAGCCCTGCCAGCCTCCACAGCCCATCCCTGAAAGAATGCCTCCCCCTTGCTCTCGACCAGGTTGTGGAGTGCGCTGCATGTGCCCACAATCTGGGGGATGTTGGTGGCACCTGCACCCAGGCGGGTGAGGAGACACCTCCAGCACCCTTTGAGGCGGCCAAAAGTGTGCTCAGCCACCTGGCGCGCATGGTTCAGGCGCATGTTGAAGCGCTCCTGGCTGGCTGAGAGATGGCCCGTGTAAGGGTGCATGAGCCAGGGTCGGAGGGGGTACGCTGTGTCTGCGACAATGCAGAGGGGCATGGTGGTGTCCCCCACAGGGATCTCCCGCTGGGGGATGTAGGTCCCCACCTCCAGCCAGCGTCACAGGCCCGAATTCCTGAACACCCGGGCGTCGTGGATGCTGCCAGGCCACCCAACATGTCCAGGAAGCGGCCCCGGCTGTCCACCAAAGCCTGGAGGACCACTGAATGGTAGCCCTTCCTGTTCAGGAAGTGTCCTCCGCTGTGCTCCGGGGCTTCGGATGGGCATATGGGTCCCATCCAGAGCCCTGAAGCAATTTGGGAAGCCCAGGCTGTCAAACCACGTGACGGCAGCATCTGGGTCCCCAAGCCGCACGAGCCTGTGGACGAGCAGGGCATTGATGGCACAGATGACCTGGAGGGGAAGGACATGGGAGAGCACCAGTGAGGGGTGTGCAGGGTGTGTCTGGCCCTCCTCCCCCAGGGCTGCCCTCCACCCCCAGGGCTCCACCCCCGTGGGTCCTCTTACTTCCATGAGGACAGCCCCGACAGTGGCCTTGCCCACGCCAAACTGCTGCCCCACAGATCAATAGCTGTCTGGAGTGGCCAGCTTCCAGACAGCGTTGCCGACCCATTTCTTGACGCTGAGGGCACGCCGCATGGCGGTGTCCTGGTGCCTCAGTGCGGGGGTGAGCCACTGGCAGAGCTCCAGGAATGTCTGCTGGCTCATGCGAAAGTTCTGGAGCCAGTGGTCGTTGTCCCACTCACCGAGCACCAGCCGCTCCCACCAGTCGGTGCTCATGGGGTAGCTCCACAGCCAGCGGCGGGGGGGGTGGATCGCGGAGGACAACAGGGTCTGGGGCTGCTTCCTTCTCCCCTGGGGGCAGCTCCTCTTCTGTGACTAAAAGGTGATCAGCTGCCTCCTGCATAGCATTGAGCAGGGCGAGCACTGCTCCTGCAGGGGCAGCTGTGTGGACCTCTGGCTGCTGCTGCTGCTGCTGGGGGTCCATACTTCTTCGCCGAGGTGTGCGTGCCTATGGCTCTGCAGACCGCGTGCTGTGCAGGCTAAGTGTGTCTGGGAGGGGCCCTTTAAGGGAGTGGCTAGCTGTTGCCCCGGAAGTGCTAGTCCGCCCTGTGACCCTGTCTGCAGCTGTTCCTGGCACCCTTATTTTGATGTGTGCTACTTTGGCATGTAGACGCTCCTCTGCAGCGCCTACTTTGATGTGGTGCTGCCCAACATCGATGTTGAATGTCGACGGCACCAGCCCTGGAGGACGTGTAGACGCTATTCATCGAAATAGCTTATTTCGATGTCGCTACATAGAAATAAGCTATTTCAATGTAGCATACACATGTAGACGTAGCTAGTATGTTATAAGACCGGTGTCTATTTTGGGCAAAACTAACATACTGGTCAGCTGGCTTGGCTTCCAGCTACTTATTTGTTGACTCTTACTTACTGCGTATGGCCCTGGCCAGAGGTGGCACCTGATTTCCCAGTGCATCACACTCTGCACTAATATAAATGAAAATAAATTGGTTGTTGGGTGGTCCTATAATTATATGACATCCAGGCCAGATTAATATTTTGTGGGCCCCAGAATTGGACCTTGTCCCACCCTCATTCCGCCTGTGTTTTCCCTGAGGCCCCAGCCTTTCTCTGCCTTCCCCTCCCTCCAAAGTCCCAGCATTTACACAGGCAGGAAGAGAGTGAAAATGTGCAAGCAGAGTGCGGTAGGGAGGGGGCAGAGTGAAACAAGCACCTGACAGAGCCTCAGGGGGAAAAAGCTGAATAAGGATTGGACCTGAGGGCAGAGCAGAAGCACAAGGCCCCCATCTGAGCCCTGGTATGCCTTCTGTACCATTGTTGCCTGTAAAACAAGTACAGCACCCATGGCTCAGAAGAGATCCTGTGTTTATAAGTACAGTTTTTGAATCTTCAGCAGGGCCTTGACACTTTTGGCTTTCCCAGGCATTGAATAATATTCAGACAAGGACTGTGCATGCCTTAATATGGTGAAGTCTCTCTGGTTGCTGTCTTTAAAGTTCCTTTGTGTATATGTATTTGTGAAATACTTAGTTCTTTTGTTGTGCCTCTTTTGGCACTCCAGTAGATCAATTTGTCTTCAGGAATGTAATCTATATTTACTTTGCAGCAGGTACTGTAGCTCTTAACTCTGCTTTCAGCTGATTCAGCTCCTACTCAGTCTACTTTGACCTCAGAAATATTCCCTGCTAACTGTCCTCCGCTTCACTCCAATTTGTACTGCCTAAACACTTACTGCTGAGTGTCCCTCTGGCCATTTTGAAAGGTGTTTCATCACACTACAATAAATGTGAAATACTGATCCACTCCAAATAGCTCAAAAAAAAAAATAGCAGCAGCTGTCTATTGACATGGGACCGGACAAAGGCATTTATTACACTACTTTCATACCATTGTCTACCTTTGGCAAAGGAAGATTGTAAGGGTCCCTGGTGATCCAAGACGATCAATACTACATTGGAGTTAAATTGGACTTCAAGTCAAGCACACATCCACCTTGGCTGAGATACCTCGAACCTGAAATCCCTGGAAAATTTACATTTTTCCACTAAGTTAACCAATAACTGAGTGAAATGAATGGGAAAAAAGCAGCTGTCTAGCCTGCTTCCTGCATTCTTTTTGAATAGATGTTGTCTAAATGGCAGCAAATGTTCTTTACATGAAATGTGAGCAGGATGACGTTTAAATTTGCTAGTAGTTATCATTAACATTCAAGTAGAAATATTGAAAACTAAGTTATTAGATAGCATTTAAACAATATTTTCAACCTCTCATTCTCAAGACAAGTTTTTTTCTCTTTTTGTCTTTAGCATCACACACACACACACACACACACACACACACACACACACACACACACACACACAAACTTTCTGTTAATATTAAAGAGGTTTGCCCGTACTTCCATAGGAACTGTACTCCCTCATTTTCAGAAATGGCTAAGTGGTCTAGTAGCTTTTTTTCTCCTAGCTGCATATGTGCTTGACCTAGTGAGGCTGTGCTAAATTGAACTGTCATTGCACCATTGTTGACCCTGATGCTACCGGCAGTCATAAGGACTATGGGAAGTCAAAAGGAGAGTTTCTCCCATCAACCTCCCTTCTGTTAGATGGCAGCAAAAATTGATTTTAGATACATCGACTCTGAATATGCTGTTCTCATAGTTGGATCTATGTATCTAAAATTGATTTTTACCTCCCAGTGTAGACCTGACCTTAATATTCAAGACCATAAATATTTGGAGATAATAAGTTTAACCATACGGGATGGGAGTTATTACTTCAAGTCAGTGTCAGAAGAGTAGTGTGGAAAGCAGAGCTAGCCCTCGCCTAGACTTACCAAGACCTTGGTGGACGGGGTCAATGGACATGTGAAATGCGTGGATGCAACTTATTCCTCTCCCAAAAAAATGGAAACCCAGAATATCTGTCATCCTACATCCTAGCTTCTCTAATTATTGCCATTATTGCTCAGAACACGTTAGATTTCAATTAACATCCAAATGCAGAATACATGCACATGTTTACTAACAGTATACACATTTAGCTAGAAATTATCTGGAAAAGAAATATAAGGCAGTTATTTAGCAGAGGATTTTGTAAAAATGAACTATATAGTTAGTACTAATATACTGTTTTGTGAATCAAGTTGGAAAAAAAAGATATTTTTCTCCCTCTGAATAAAGCTACTGTAGATTTTTTTAATCTGCACAGACTTTATCATTATATTATTTTAAGGATTACTATCATGTGAAATGTCCTATGTGTTCTGTGACAGATAAGGTAATTTTCTGCAATATCCTTGAAAAACCTATTGAATTAAGTTTAAATATCTTTGGAGTACAATGTATTAAATACAAAAGGTCATATATTATTGTGGGCTTTATCTAGCATATCTAGGTGGGAGATGGTATGTAAACCCTGTGAAATGTTTTACACTTCAAAAAACTGTACTTTTGCCTGTTGAGTCCTTAGGACAAAGTGAATGAAATTCCCACATCTCCATTTATATCAAATCACCCCCAGCATTTGAGACCTGCTAGTTAGCCAGTTTTTAAAGCCATGTAATGTGCCCTTGAAGAGAGAACCACTGTCTGTTGATTCCCTGTTCTCAAAGTCTCCAGATGAATGGCCTAAGATATGACTGAACTATTAATGGCGGGGGGGTACAAGGTCAGAGCTAAGAGATTGTAATCACAGAAAAAATTATTTGTGGGAGTTGAAGAGCCCTTATGGGTAGTGGAGGTGATCTCTTGTAAGATCATTAGCATGTGTATAAGTTCAGAACCTACACATGTTAATAATGTTGTCTAATAGTACTGTGTTAATATGGCTCTGTAATGCTTTCACCTCAAGAATAAACGTGCTTGCTTAGAAAGAACTGGTTGGTATCTTCTTACTGCTACCCATTACAGATGCTCTAAGCCTACAAAAGGTATGTCTACACAGCAGCCTTATTCTGAAATAAGCTGTTCTAGAATAGATATTCCAAAATAGCATATTTCAAAATTATTCTGATACACACACAAATGCATTTTGAAATAGCTCTTAGCTGTTTCCAAATACATCATCTAAACACGTGGAGCCTATTTTGAAATAGAGCCATTGGACTCACTGGCTATGTCTACAGTACAGGGATGTTTCAAAAGAGGGTATTCTGGAAGATCTCTTCCAAAAGAACTTCTTTTGAAAGAGTGCATCCACACGGCCCCCCATTCTTTCCAAAGAACAGGCCAGGGATCGAAAATGAAGGCCGTTTTTTTGAAAGAAGGGCTCTATGGAGCATTTACACTCGTTTTCTTTCTAAAGAAGCTTTCAAAAGAGGTCGGGCTTCCTGAAACGGGAAAGGAAGAGTGATTTTGAAAGTATCACCACATTCTTTTGATTTACTTTTGAAAGAACATGTTTTGTGTGTAGACGCTCTTTGGTCTGTTTCAAAAGAGATCATTTTTTTCTAAAAATCTTTTGAAAAAACGTGCTAGGGTACACGCAGCTATTATGGCTTATTCCAAAACAAGCTCTAGTCCCTGTCTCAACCACACACATTTTGAAATTACTATTTTGAAATAGGTGCTATTCCTTGTGAAATGAGGTTTATCAGTTTTGAAAAAAGACAGCTACTAGTTCAGATTATTCATTTTGAAATAGCAGTTTCATTGTGTAAATGATAAGTTACTTATTTCAAAGTAACAGCTGCTATTTTGAAAATAACTTTGCCGTGTAGACATACCCAAAGAGAGCAAGTAAACCATAGAAGCTGGGCTGTTTAAGCAGTCTAGGTTCAAGGGATATCACAATGTACACAGGGAATAGGTCATCTTGGAAAATCCATGGGGGATGGAGGGGGAAGAAAGAGGGGGGCAAATCTCCACCTAAGCTGGATGAGGGTTGAGAAGCTGAGCCCGTAGGGTGCGCATGGTGAATAGTGCTGGGGGAATACAGGTGCAGTAGCCTTGAACTATGACATGTAATTTGACATTGTATATGTTTGTTTACAACATTTTCCATTTTTAATAAAAATGCTCTTTCAAATGACTGTATTGGTTGGTTTACTTCTGCAAGAAACAAAATATGACATGAACTATTTCCAACCATTTATTTTCATGGAGAAAATTATTCTGAAATATGAAGCAGGTAAATCTTAACATGCCAGATGTCTCCCTCTTGTAAGCAATTTAAAGTCAATTTGTGGCAGAAAATATAGGCATTTCTGAATCAATAGGCTGCATTCAGCAGAGCTAATACACTACACCTGAGACATAGCCAACCTGGCTGGGGACCAATTACTCATACCTGAGGGACTTTCCCTAGCTTTTATCATAAGGTAAAGTCTCCTAGGATTACAGGTACTTAAAACTAATTAGGTCTGCTCTATTACCTGCCATTTGAATGCCCTCTGTTTCCACAACAACCAGTTTACTTTCTTTGTTTCATTGAGATAATTGTGGTGGCACAATCCACTAAGGTAAAATGATAGCTTTGCACACACATGGCTGTCTTTATCTTCTAGCAGAAAGCACAAGAGTGGTGATGAGATAATAGCTGGAGGCAGAGTTACAAGTTTCCCTTATTTACTTTCAGTGGCTTTTTCAGATGTCTGCCATCAAAGAATATAATTATGTGATTAGAACAGGAGACTGTTAACAAATAGCATTTTGCTGCTCCCCAGACATGTGAAGTGAAGCATGTACAACACTGAAGCTCTGGCAAGACTACCTATACCTTGCTGTCATAGGGGGGCAGGCCTGAGACAGGCAATGTGAATGCACCTATGTCCTTACCTGTTCCATTTTTCAGCTGGCTTCTGAAAGTTAATTTCTAGACCTCTGACAAAAAAAATCCATACACTTGTATTCCAACAATGTTCAGAATAAGATATAAAATTATTCATATATAGAGACAGAGAAAAAGAGACAAAGAGTATTTTGAATTAACTACTGAAAAAATAAATTTATTTATGCCTTCTCACAATCTCTCCCCTTTCCCCCCACATGAACACTGGTTCCCCCCATTATTCTACTGTCTACACAAATATAAATATATAAAATTAAAGACCTGAGGAAAACAAGTATATTAGGAACAGAAAAAATCTTAAAAATATTATTGGTGCATTACTAGATGCAAACGATAGAATTAATAATAATGCAGAAACATGCAATAAATAGTTCTGTTCCATATTTGGAGAAAAAGATGATGCATTTGGTTCAGATGATGATGATGAATCTCCTTCCCAGTCTACCATTATTTCAGGAGGATGTTATACAGCAGAAACTAAAGTTGGATGTTTTAAATAATCTGCAAGTTCAGATAACATGAATCCAAGCACTTTCAGAGAGTTGATGGAGGTGTTTACTGGACCATTAATGTTGATTTTCATGACATCTTGGAACAGTGGGGAAGTTTCACAAAACTGGAACGAGAAAGCTAATGTTGCAACTATATTTTGAAAGGGTAAATGGGATGAACTGGGTAATTATCAGCTTAGCATGCTCACATTGATCCCAGGCAAGACAATGGAGCATCTAATACAAGACCCAAGTAATAAATAATAAAATAAAAATACCATAATTAATGCCAGTCAGCACAGACTGATGGCAACAGACTGTCAAACAAATAGCTTCTCTTTGAATGTGTTTACTAATTTGGTGGACAGAGGCAACAGCATTGGTGTAATATACTTAGACTTCTGTAAGCATTTTCCTTGACACCAGATTAAAATTTTATTAGAAAAGTAGAACACTATACAATCAACATGACACACATTAAATGGATTAAAACTTGACTAACGAATCGGTCCCTAAGGGAGCATCTACACTAGGAACTAACTTCAAAGTTAGGCACAACTTCAAAGTAGCCAGCAGAGAGTCTACACACATTTTTCCCTTACTTCCAAGTTAACTTCGAAGTAGCGAGCGCAACTTCAAAGTCCTTAGTCCAGCCCTGGGAATTGAGTAGTGCCCTACTTTGAAGTTTAACTTCAAAGTAGGGTGTGTGTAGACACTAAACTTCAAAGTTGCTTACTTCAAAGTTGTACTTCAAAGTAAGCAACTTCGAAGTTATTTTTGTAGTGTAGAGACAGCCTAAATTTAGTTATGAATGGGGCATCATCACTGATCAGGTGTGGGTTTTTTTAGCGGGCATCATGCAATGATTCATTCTTGGGCCTACATTTTTATCAATGACCCAGAAAACTAACATTGACATTGGTAAAGCTTGTAGTTGAAAAAAATGGCAGAGTGGAAGAATGAAGAGGAAAATGGGTTGCTTTGTAAAGGCAGATGATATGCAATTTAACACAGCTAAATTTAAATGTGTAGATCTAGGAGGACAGACTGTGAGGAACACTAAAAAGAAGAGTAACAGAGAGAAAGAAGTGCTAGTCTATATACTATCAAAACAAAAAAGCAGGCCAGTAGCACTTTAAAGACTAACAGAATAATTTATTAGGTGATGATCTGAAGAAGTGGGTCTGTCCCACGAAAGCTCATCACCTAATAAATTATTCTGTTAGTCTTTAAAGTGCTACTGGACTGCTTTTTTATTTTGACTTATAAGAAGGGTCACTTACTATGAAATCAGTAATTTGAAAAAAGATTTGGGAGTCATGGAGGATGATCAGCTGAAAGTAAATTCCTGCTGTAACACAGTGGCTCAAAGGGCTAATGCAATCCTTGGATGCATAAACAGAGGACTCTCAAATAGCAATGAGGCTATTTTACCTCTTTCATTTGTCACTGGTGTTCCACTGATGGAATTGATTGTCCAGTTCTGGTGTCCACAACTCAAGAAGGCTGTTGATAAATTAGAGAAGATTCAGTCAGACGAGAGTCTCAAGAATGATTACAAGATTTGAAAGCCTATCTTACACAGAAAGAGTCAAGGTCCTCAATGGCTTTAAGAGAGAACAAATTTAGGGGTGATGATTACTGTCTATTGATGCCTACATGTGGAACAAATTTTTGACAGTGGACACTTCACTCTAGCAGAGAAAGCTACAACATGAGTCAGCATCTGGAAGATGAAGCTACACTAATTTAGGCTAGAAATAAAGTGTACATGTTAAATATGAAGATGATTAACCATCGGTACCATTCATCATGGTTTATGGTGGATTTCCCAGTACTTGTCATTTTTTAATGAGAGATTTTTTTTTCCAAGAGATATGCTGTTGGAATTATTTCACTGCAGTACTCTGGTATGTGTTATACAGGCAGTCAGCCTCACTGGTCACTGTTCCTTCTAGATTTGGAATGTATAAAAAACTTATGAATATTTATAACAGATCAGTCATTTCTTACACTAAAAGAGTCACTGCAAACATAACATCAAAGGCAGGTCAGTGACCCCCATCTTCTAGTTTAACCCTTTTACCAGTTGGTTAACAGCAACAATACTGAGCAGGTTCAGTATATCTAAGGTGCCACTTGACAAATAACTGAATTGGCCTGTCTCTACCCAGAACCTTGGAAACTAAATGTAACTTCCCTAGGTGTCCTTAACAGGCAGCAAGTTCTCCACTCTGTATACCGCTTAAGACATCTTTTATTAGAGAGTAGGGAACTCAGTCAAGCTTCAGGTAAAAACACAATGATAGAAACAGCTATCGTGATAAAGCATAAAACACCACCACTACCTTTTCCAGTAATATGGCAGTAGCCCAGCTAACACTCTTTCCACCCATGAGTGAGCATACCCAATAGCTGACACTCTACAACTGCACCATGTCCTTCAGCCCCTCCTGAAGCCCACATCATGGTTTGGCTCAGCAAGCTGCAATGGCTCTATATACAACTGTCTCCATTACCTTGTCTGGCCTTGGCACTTTGTAATCCAGTTGAGTGATTCAGCTTTATCAAAGTGTTGGATAGATGGGAGTGTTACGTGAGACCCCTTAACAGTGCATTTGTTATTTGCATCATTGCTCACTGTGAAATACCCACAAGAGGGAGAGAAGATCATTTACAACCCATGAACAAAACCATCAAGATGGGAAGCTTGAAAGTGAAATATAGGCTGTACTGGATTATGTATGGAAACATATGCAACTGAGACTAAAGCTCAACTATAACACAAAATAGTGTACCCTACTGTATAGTACAGAAGCATGGCTAGCGAAGACACAGCAGGTTCAACTCAAAAGGGTGTTCAAGGTAAGATGTCGCTGAGAAACAAAATGGAGGGGTTTCACTATGCAAACATTAGACTGGAAATCAAAGTCCATGACATGGTTAACAAAACCTAGAAAGCACTTTTTTTTTTTGTTCAGATACATACAGAAAATGAATAAAAAGGAGCCAGGAAAAATAACTCAACAGGAATTAGTAAGAAAAACACCCAAAAGTGGTCTTGCATCAATAAAGGGAGTAAGTGATTCTTAGTACTTTCTCAAACACAAATGCAACAGATAATTGTACAATAGCCCATATACACACAAGAATAGGTGGGGGAAACCAGAGATCATGCTGCTTAGGAACAACCCTTTGGCAGCTCATAGCAAAGTTCATGTATAGTCACGATAACTCCCTATATGCCAGGGATTGTGGGCCCACAGCTTATATAAATGAAGCTCTGTGTGACAGAACTTTTCCCTTTTCACTAAAACAGACACCAGAGCACACTTTACCATCTGGAGCTTCTGGCCATAAGGAAGGTGGAAGGTAGACTGTAATTTTAGGTAGAATGCTGTGGCATCACAGCTTCTATTGTCCTCATTAGGAAAGCCTGTGGTCAGTCCTAGAACTTCTGAGAAGCACAGGGATTGGCTGGTAGGCAGCTGATCCCCATCCATAAACATAACAGTGGGAAACAACACACAGCTTCTGTTCATTTCCAGCCCTGCTAATGGGAAACTAAAGCCAATTTTTTGCAACTCATGGCTTCTCCGTCCACTGTTCCTAGTCCCCAGGTCTAGCTGGGTCTCCTTTATGGATTTTTTATATTGTTCAAGCAGCAGAAAAAGGCCAGGCTACAACTCAGAATTAAGTTAAGTACCCTATTTCTACCTTAAAGCTAGTAGTATAGAGACTCACACAGACCAAACTTCAGTTTTGTTTTTCAAGAGATTCTCATCAACTCCATGCCTTGATTCATTCCTGAAAAGATGTGTCATATTTGAAAGAAGAGGAAGAAAAAAAAACCCTGGCTCTATGACAGAGGTAAGCACACAAAATGAATCAAAAGCCACATATAAGACCCAGAAAGCTGGTTTTAGGGAAAAAAAATCAACAAACAAAATCTGTTGTAGATTATGGGGATCTTTCAATTAATGAAGTTCGCATCCAAGAGAAATTGTAATGTAATAGTTACTAGCACAAAGGAGGTGCGGAAACAAGGGGGCATGTAGTTAAAGGCATGATGCCATATTTACACATGGTTTTGACCTCCGTACACTCTCAGAAGAAAACAGCTATGGAAAATTTGAACTCACGTTGTAAACAGGTTTAGTATAATCTTGAACGCAGTCTCATAGTTTCAGTTTATGCCTTCCAAATAAAATAAAAAAAGCAGTGTGTGGATCTAACTGGTCTTTAGTTGTTAGTATTATTATTATTCCAATGTAATTGTTAATTTCTAAACATGTAATGGCAACACAGCTAAGTTTCTAAGAGAGGGTGAATAGAATGTGGTAGAGAATGAGATTTAAAAGAACTGCCTACACTTTTAAAAGATGTGTTCCACGACTATAACAGCAATTTCAGCCTCTGAAAGCATGTACATACTATTAGCTTACTATAATCATTACATGAACCTAGATATGTATTTACACACCACAAATCATTGTAGAATCTAGGTACTCATATTGCCTGAGATGAAAACATGCTTTAGTAAATTGGAAATTGACTGTGGTTGGGATAATGTATTCTTGCTTTTTTGAATTGATTACTTGACTCAACAGCATATTTTAATAGCAGATATGGATATGGCACCTGAATGAAAACACACACATAGTGGCTACCTTTACACTACACAGATCTTTCAAAAGAAGCCCTTGCGGAAGATCTCTGCTGAAAGAACTTATTTTGAAAGAGAGCATGTGCACACGGAAAAGTGGATAAAAAGAGCGATATGTTCTTTCAAAAGACAGCCTCCTTACAGCCCCCACTCTTTTAAAAGAACAGGCCAGATATTAAAAAATCAGGCACTGTGAGGACTGCTCTTTTGAAATTCATCTCCGTCCCCTAAAGCAACTACGTTTAAAAGCATAAAAGTTTTAAAATTAAGCACTTAATTCTGGACAGTTCTTAAATTTTAAGCTTGTCTTTTATGCATATGTGTAAGTACCCGCAGGCAGACTGGGACCTAGGGCTTCTGGGGCTTACATCGGGAACCTCTGCAATTTGAACTAAAAACCAGCTGGCTCTCATCTAAGCCTGGGGAGGAGACTCACCCTTCCTCTGTGCATATGGTTTAGGTACCACTATGTGGGACAAGGAACCATACCATTTGTGTGGGTTACATATGCATTATTATGTAATCTTTAATGACACAACCTCATGCTACTTTTTTCACAGAGTCCCCCACCACACACACACACTCCTTCAGTGACTAGGATGGGTGGTGTTCATTGAATGGGTAGTTCATCAGTATTTCTTATGATTCTCACCATTTGGTGTCTAGGCTGTACTCCAAATTACTCAAAACCTGCATTGCCTACATTCATAATTTCTTCAGTGTTGCAGTTAAGGTGTATTCAAACAGCATCTGAGTGCTTCCCCAATAATAATGAATTAATTTTCATAACACATAATCCATGGCCTTAAATTGTAGCATGGGATGTTTAAGTTGGACATTAGGAAAAAAAAATCCTAGTTGTCAAGGTGATTAAGTACTGGAATAAATTGCCTGGGGTGGTTGTAGAATCTCCATCACTGGAGATACTTAAGAACAGGTTGGACAAATATATACATAAATAAATACAGGGATGATATGGATGGAACTTGGTCCTACCATGAGGGCAGGGGTCTGGACCTGATGACCTCTTGAGGGCCCTTCTAGTTCTGGTGTTCTACGAGCTGTGAGATGACATAGTATTACCCATATTATCCTCATTTTGCAGATGGAAAATAGAGTCACAGAGGCTTAAATCCACAAAGGGACTTAAGCATTGTAATGCTGAGCACTCAGGTATCTTAGTTTTAAGCAGTGGTGCTGGAACAATTTTTATAGTAGGGGTGCTGAGAACCAATTAACCAAACTGCAAATATTGTATATAATGGAAACCCCTTCAAGTCAGGGGGTGCGGCAGCACCCCACCCCTGTGATTCTACTTCCAGCACCTATGCATTTAGGTGCCTAGAAAAGCACAGGAACAATGTGATCCATAAAGCCAGCATTAGGCACACAGGATCCTACTGGTTGTCTGAGAATCAAAAGGCCAGCTCAAAAAGTCAGTAAGCTAGCAGAAGACCTCCCCTCAGTTAACCCACGGGAGATGGGAAATGCTGACAAGGGTGATAGCCACTAACTCCTGCCACCCAAAGGGAAACAGGCACCCATCTCTGCTAATGATTCACAAACAGGAACACCTTTCTTGGAATCAGGCACCTTAAGTGCCTAAGTAGTTGCTTGAAGGAGTGAGTTAGGTACCTTGCTTTGTACTAAATCACTGCAGGAGGAGGGGCTACCCACATTTTAACTTTGATCCCTGTGGTTAGAACATTACTTGCTATGCAGTGGACCCACTTTCTATTGGTCCATGCACAAATACACACTCCCATGAGTGAGAGGAGATTTGAACAGTGAGTCCCTTCTCTTGCTCAGAAAAAAGCACTCTAAGGCTGAACTGTGAAATACTAGCAGGCAGAACATGATCCATTGCTCTGTTTTGTTGCAGTTTTTCCACTGTGACTAAATATTTAAATAGTCACTGGGCCAGGAAGAGCTAAAGGAAAACTTTGAGGGCACCCATGTGGGAGACTCAGGAGCCAATCTCCTGATGCCACTCATGCTTTACATGCATATACACGGGGGCCAGCTTTAACAGGAGAAAAATGAAAATGTCCCCTACCTCAGAATGGCCCATAGCTCAGGTAGGGGCAGGACCACCTCCAGACTCACCATTTCTGCTTCATCCACCCTGCTGTCAATGGCAGACCCACTGCTAGTCCTGAGACCTCATAAGTTGAGGGAAAAGGTGGGATGGGCTGGATCAAGGTTTAAAAAGAAGTGAGGAGAGGACAGAGCAGGGGTGGGGAGATGTGGGGCCTGGGACCTGGGGCAGAACCATAATGAGCTGTACATTGTGCATCAATGTACAAAACTCACTAGTAATGGGGAATTTCAATTATCCCCATATTGACTGGGTACATGTCACCTCAGGAAGGGATTCAGAAAGAAAATTTCTTGATGCCTTAAATGACTGCTTCTTGGAGCAGCTGGTACAGGAACCCACAAGGGGAGAGGCAATTCTTGATTTAGTACTGAGTGGAACACAGGATCTGGTCCAATAGGTAATTATTACAGGACCGCTTGGAAATAGTGACCATAACATAATAACATTTAATATTCCTGTGTTGGGAAGAACACCGCAACAGTACAACACTCTGGTATTTAATTTCAAAAAGGGGAATTACACAAAAATGAGGAGGTTAGTTAAGCAGAAATTAAAAGGTAGAGTAACTAAAGTAAAATCCCTGCAAGCTGCGTGAAAACTTTTCAAAGATACCATATTAGAGGCCCAACTTAAATGTATACCCCAAATTAAAAAAACACAGTAAAAGACCTAAAAAAGAGCCACCATAGCTTAACAACCATGTAAAAGAGGCAGTAAGAGATAAAAAGACATATTTTAAAAAGTGGAAGTCAAATCCTAGTGATCAAAATCGAAAGGAACATAAACACTGCCAAATTAAATATAAAAATGTAATAAGAAAAGCCAAAAAAGATTTTGAGGAACAGTTAGCCATAAATTCAAAAAACAATAGTAAAATGTTTAAGTACATTAGAACCAGGAAGCCTGCTAAAAAAGCAGTGGGGCCCCTGGACAATAGAGACATAAAAGGAGCAATCAAGGACGATAATGCCTTTGCGGAAAAACGAAATGATTTCTTTGCTTCAGTCTTCATGGCCGAGGATGTTAGAGAGATTCCCAAATCTGAGCCGTCCTTTATGGATGACAAATTTGAGGAACTCTCTCAGATTGAAGTGTCATTACAGGAGGTTTTGGAACTAAACAGTCACAAGTCTCCGGGACCGGATGGTATTCACCCAAGGGTTCTGAAAGAACTCAAATGTGAAATTGTGGAACTATTAACGGTGGTTTGTAACCTATCCTTTAAATCAGCTTCGGTACCCAATGATTGGAAGACAGCTAATATAACACCAATATTTAAAAAGGGCTCTAAAGGAGACCATAGCAATTACAGACCGGTAAGTCTAACGTCAGTACCAGGAAAATTAGTAGAAACAATAGTAAAGAATAAAATTTTCAGACACATAGAGGAACATGATTTGTTGAGCAAAAGTCAACATGGTTTCTGTAAAGGGAGGTCATGTCTTACTAATCTATTAGAGCTCTTTGAAGGGGTTAACAAGCATGCAGACAGGGGGGATCCAGTAGACATAGTATACTTAGATTTCCAGAAAGCCTTTGACACGGTCCCTCAACAAAGGCTCTTATGTAAATTAGGTGGTCATGGGATAGGAGGAAAGATCCTTTTATGGACTGGGAACTGGTTAAAAGACAGGAAACAAAGGGTAGGAATAAATGGTAAATTTTCACAATGGAAGGGGGTAACTAGTGGTGTTCCCCAAGGGTCAGTCCTGGGACCATCTTGTTCAACTTATTTGTCACTGATCTAGAGAAAGGGGTAATCAGTGAGGTGGCAAAGTTTGCAGATGACACCAAACTGTTCAGGATAGTCAAAACCAAAGCCGACTGTGAAGAACTTCAAAAAAGATCTCAGCAAACTGAGTGATTGGGCAGCAAAATGGCAAATGAAATTTAATGTGGGTAAGTGTAAGGTAATGCACATTGGGAAAAATAACCCTAATTATACATACAATATGAGGGGGGCAAATTTAGCTATGACAGATCAGGAAAGAGATCTTGGAATTATAGTGGATAGTTCTCTGAAAACATCCACACAGTGTGCAGCGGCAGTCAGTAAAGCAAATAGGATGTTAGGAATAATTAAAAAAGGGATAGAAAATAAGATGAAGAATATCATACTTCCCCTATATAAAACTATGGTACGCCCACATCTTGAGTACGGCGTGCAGCTGTGGTCCCCTCACCTGAAGAAAGATATATTGGCATTAGAAAAGGTTCAGAAAAGGGCAACTAAAATGATTAAGGGTTTGGAACAGGTCCCATATGAGGAGAGGCTAGAGAACCTGGGACTTTTCAGTCTAGAAAAGAGGAGACTGAGGGGCGATATGATAGAGGTATATAAAATCATGAATGGTGTAGTGAAAGTGAATACAGAAAAGTTATTTACTTGTTCTCATAATATAAGAATTAGAGGACACCAAATGAAATTAATGGGTAGCAGGTTCAAAACTAATCAAAGAAAGTTTTTCTTCACACAGTCCACAGTCAACCTGTGGAACTCCTTACCAGAGGATGCTGTGAAGGCCAGGACTCTAACAGAGTTTAAAGAAGAGCTCGATAAATATTTGGAGGTTCGGTCCATAGATGGCTATTAGTAAGGGGTAAGGTAGGGTGCCTAGCCTTTTGTCAAAGGCGGGAGATGGACAGCAGGAGACAAATGACTTGATCATTGTCTTTGGTTCACTTCCTCTGTGGCATGTGGCATTGGCTACTGTCGGCAGACAGGATACTGGGCTAGATGGACGTTTGGTCTGACACAGTATGGCCGTTCTTATCTTCTTATGTTCTTATCAATGGGTTGGAACCTTTAAGTCCATAAGAAAGATGTCTTCCACGTCAGCTGATGGAGTTGTGGGTAGCAACAGTTGATTGTCATCCACAACATGGACCAGACACTGGAGGGGGGTCTCAGACAGATTCTTTGCCACTGAGGTTCATAGTGAGCTGTTGACAGCAGAGGAAGATCAACCCTGAGTTCCAGACTTAGGATGCCACAATAAGTTAAAAAACTCTGGTGCCCTAGGAATGGTGAACTGCAGAGAACTGCAAAGGGGAGGGGTCTCAAATACCAAACTTGCAGGCTATCCCCAGCCAGTGCAGTTGCACACTCCAGCCTCGGATCTGGTCCATTCCTGTCTCCCACCCTCAACCTCTTCCTGCCACCACCTCACTCTCTTGGACTCATGGCACTCTGTCCCCCCAAAGGAAGAGCCTTGGGGAGTACTGGGGAGCCAAGTACTGATAGCAGCAGCAGTCAGGCTCTCCCACGCTCTCTGCAGTGGCAGGAGTGCAGGGAATTGATGCACGTGCACCAGGAGTTTGAGACACTGGGAAACTTTGTGGGCAATGAGTTGTATAACCAGAGACTAACAAAGCATGTTTTGGTAGGATTCCTGGTGAGCTGGTGGTGGGAAACTCTGACACTGACAAGGCCCCTAGTTCTTAGCCAGCTGAGAAGGAAAGGCCCAAGTTCCCCTTTCTTGGCCACCACCCACCCATGAGTGGTGGCCCAGCTCCTCAGTACTGTTGCCACTGCACTGTGAGCACAGGTTGGTCTAGTGCCTCTGGCTACTAGGCTATACTGCCCCAATAGCAAGGGACAGGCTTCTGACTATGGCCACTGATCCCAAAAACCAGGGCAGCCTTACAGCCTCAGCAGACTATAACGCACAAGTCTCTGCCTGCAAAGGATAATGAGGTATACCAGCCTCACAACAAGCACTAAGAAGGTGCTTGCCCATGACTAGGTTTAGGGGTGTCTGTGATATGATTCTACTGGGTGGTCATCGGTGCATTGACAGATTCACTCCACTCCAAATACCACAGCCAGAAGCTCTTTTTCTGTTGGGGCATATAGTTTGGTCTCTGACAGGGCTTTGCTGGCCTAAGCAAATGACTGCTCCTGCAAAATTGCTGCCCCCCAGTCATTTCCCTGGTGCATCACACTGAAGTGTAAGTGGCTATCCTGGAAGGTATTCCTTCAGGGCAAGCAATTGTCTTAACATTTCTTTTAGTGTCAGTTGCTTGCTCTTAGGGATCCATTCTGTGACACTTAACATTTCAGCTTGTGAACTGACACATAGATTGAGCCAGGTGGGGAGAAAACTGACAGAAAATTTATCATTCTGTGAAGTGCTTGATCTTTTTGAGAGATGCTTTCAGTCCGTTGGCTGTGAGGAGATGTCCAATGAATGTCATTTCTCCACTGACATTCTGGCATGCATGAATGTTGCCATTGTCCATTGTTTTCCTGTCACAAACTGCAATAGGGTCTTCAGCTGAAGGAGTGAATCAAGATGCCATTACTGCTGGCTGATGTGTCCTTCTTTCCTTGTACAAGTCCAGCTTAAGCTTACTGAGACCTTCCTCTGCTGTTGCATGCACGCTGCCCCATTTCTTGCAATATTGGCCGAATGTGGGGCTCCTTTAAGTACAGTTATGGAATCCTGCCCACCTACTCTCCTTTGCTGTTACTGACTTTCAGCAGATGTTGTGCTTCCATATGCTTTCATAGTTTTCTTTTGTGGCGTCTGTGGCGTAACCTGTGTGTAAGTATTTGTCTAATGTGCAATTGCCTTCTCAGAGCAGCAACTCCAACAGGCAGGGAGCCTGAATGCCATGCATTTTCCAGTCCTGAATCAGGTAGTCAGTCAAATCCCCAGAGTTGCGTATTACAGCCAGTGTGCATAAGGTGGTAACAAAGGGCTCCCATTCAGATTAGTGTTTAGTGAAAAATCCTCTGGCTCCCAGCACTGCTTGAGACAGGAGTGAGCTTCAAAAGTAAAGCAACAATTTTACTTCCCAACTGCCATCAGCTTCCCACATAGGTAGTTCTTCAACTGGGTTCATCACTAAGCTTTGCTTGTGCCTTCAAAATTCAGGTTTCCAGGTGCTTTGGCCCAAACTCCTTGGTTCATGCTACCAGCTGCTGCACTTCTCCAATTGCTCACACAGTGATTCTTTCATAAAGATTGAAGCTGAATGCCGGCTAAAAGTTGAATAAGTGACATTTTATTAAACCTTTTGAACTGCTCTGTCTGTGGAGTAAATTCCAGCCTAATTTCCTACATTTCCTGTTCCACTTCTGTCCCCAGAATAACCATGTCTCCAGGGAACACTGGAAGTCTGATCCCCTTGGTTTCACTGATCATGACCCAGCCCTCAGCGCCCAACAATGGACCAACCACAGTACCTCTGTGTAGGAAGGTGCTTTCTCTGCACAGATAGATCTGTCAGAAAATTTAATTGAAAAGCCCCCAATAAATCTTTAATGGGCACATGAAAACTAAAGGCATGATCAAATTTGGACTGAATTTCTCAGGGATGGTGAAGGGCATATCTGGGCATATCTGCCAAAATTCAACTCCCTGCTGTGAAGCACAGTGGTTCTGGTTCTTTGAAATACAGGAGCCGTATGATTTTTTTAACATAAACAAAATAGCATTTTTATCCTTTACATTGTTCTCAGAAATTATGAAATTTTTAATGCTGAAATTTTCCTGAAGCACTCAGACTGAGGCAGGCACCCAATATGGAAAATGTGAACCCTCAACAGTGAAAGTTTGACATTTATAAGAAATGGAAAACAGGGTATTATAATAGAAGGTGTTAGCTCTTATCCATACACCTGCCCATACAGATAGAGATATGTTCTAGGTGAGCCTGTCTCCTGTAAAACTGCTTTTGAGTTAAGCTACCTGTTTTAAAGGAGTGTACAGGTTGCACCTCCTAAAACCATCACTCTCTTGTCCAGAGGTGCTCCTGGACCAGAGCATTTGGGCAGGAGGGCAAGCTAGAGTCAGTGTATCCCAGCAGGGAAGCTGCAAAGGGCTGGAGCCAGAGCCATCATCCCCCAACAGCTGCAGGGGGCCAGGGCCTGGGCTGGAGCTGTCATCCCCTGGCAGCTGCATGGGACTGAGGCTGGAGCTGGCATTCCTTGGTGTCCATGTGGGAGTGGAGCCAGAGGGCCAGCAGTGGTGAGCCATGGCCAGAGGACCAGGGAACCATCAGCATCGGCAGCAATGGCAGTGGGGAGCTGTGACCAAAGCACCTGGGAGCTGGCATTGGCTAGGAGATACTGCTAGAAGCTGGGGAGCTTTGGCCTGAGGGCCCGTGGTGGCAGCCAGGGGGTGGAAGGCATGTATTAATCTCTGGTTCAACAACATCCCTGGTTCAGGATCGCTCAGGCCCTGAGGGTGCTGGACCAAGGTGTTGCAGCCTGTACTCTTATTACTCCAGCCACCTGCCTTACAACTATAGCATTCATTATAATCATATATATAGGTTTTGAGTGGCTAGCTGTCATGTATAAAATATTCAGCCATAGAACATCTATTGCAATTATTGTTGCACTATCTTACTTTGCTACATCATAATAGAAGAGAACACCTTCATGATGGTACAAAATCTGAAGTAAACACACACTCATACATACACACACAATTTGAGAGAAACACACACACATATATTCTGGTTAACAATAAGCACTTTTCAGTAGTTATAAGTGAATGCACTAAAAGTTGCCCGGCTCTGCTTGTTTCATGCATATGTTGATTCTCCCAAAGATGGGATGGAATTGTGGAAAGTTTAAAGTTAGTACATGAGAGAGCAGGGATTCTAGATGAAGATGAAAACGAGACAAACTTCATCAGTTATCACAAAGAGGAAAAATGTTCTTAAAAACAATAATTGAATGATGTCACACACAGATATGGGATGTTAGAGGTGTGAGCTTTCAATAAACTGAATAGCCAGCACATTAGTGAAGCTAATATCTATTGAGCAAAAGCTTTGTCTCAAAAGGGTTAAGGTCTCTAGTCTATCTTGTTTTAGAGTTAAATAGTATTCTGTCTCCAGGATTGGTAAAATCTTAATTTTACACGTTTCCGAAGCAGTAACTTTGTTTAGCTAAATAGATCCTAGACTTCTTTTCTAAGCATTTAAAACACTGCCAGTCCTACATTGAGCTTTTTATAGCCAGTTGAATAGTAGTCATGAATTAAAAATCTTGCTTATATTTGACTTTGTTTTGTTCCTGAACTGCTGGTAAAGAGCTCACGATCATTGCAAGTGTTCAAGTAGAAAAAAAATAAATATTGTTTGAACCACTGTTTATTTAAGAGATGTTTATTTTAGCAATGAATTTGCTATTTGTTATTACTGGTGTATAATAACTTGCATAGTTTTGTTTCACAGGTTCCATAACACACTTTTTAAGGACATGGCAAACAATGAAAAATTAAAAGCTAATATACAAAGTAATAAATGTGTTTCACAGATAAACTCTCAAATGTTTACATGGTCATCCCCATAGTCACAAATTGTGTGTGAGTCCACGGATCACAGTGAATTAGGTATCAGCCATTTATTCATGAATGGATGGAGTTACCATTAGTTCATTATTTCTCAACCATTTGACCCTCTCTGTTACTTATATTATTCCCCAGAAACACTGGAGGAGAAGGAGAAGGCATCCAGTGTGAATTTTCCATGTTCCTGACATTGGTGTGGCTGAAGCTTCCAGCTTCATCTTGGGTTGTGGAGGGTGGGGCCTAGCGGAGCATCAGGCTGCAGACCCGGGGCAGCAGTCTCTGGTGCCTGGGCATGGAACTTTGGCTCAGACCCAGTACTTCAGGTAGTGGGCATGGACTCACCACATCCCCATCACCACTGGCCCCCACTGACTCCACTTGGCCCCTCATTCTCCACCTCCCTTTGCTCCTGGGCACTGCTAACTCCCCAATCATCTCTCCATGCGTGGCTTAATTTGTCCCTCAGCTTGGTAGGCCCCTGAAAACTTTTGCTGTAAAAACTGGTTCATTCTCTCCCAGTTTGCCAGCTAGTCTGCTTCTGTGATAAATTATATTAACAAACAAACAACAACAGCAGCAGACTTGCTAACTAGAAAGTGTAAAACAAGAAGGAAACAAAAAGCAAAAAATAAAAAACAAAACAGCAAAAGGCAAAAACATGCAGAGGATTTTATTTTTGTTTCTATTTTGTTTAGTGCCAGTACAAAATAGAGACATGTATACATCATTTTGATTATTACGTTTGGAAAAAAAAAGTTTAAAAATTACAATGATGCGGACATGTACATGTACATAACTATTTGTTTTTCCTAGGTTAAGTATGTTAGGAAGAAATGTCAGAGCAGCCACCAGCAGGAGCTGATGGTCATACTTGAGGTGACCAAAAATTTACCATGAGAGCCCCGGCACAAATGTGCAGTTCACATCATACCCCCCGCAGTTTAAACAGCCGTGTCTTTTAGAAAAACCTTTAGATACTTGATTTGTTTCCTATTCCAAGTATAGGAAACAACTTTAATAATCACTCTATCTTTATACTGAAATTGTTGGTAAACATTTTATGTTGACCACTGTTTTCAATTCCAATATTTGTACATATGCAGATTTTGCACTTATAGAAGTGAGATATTTATGCAGGACAGTTACTGAGTGTACAAAAAAATAACAACAAAATGAGCAGTCCACAAGGGTGAGTTCTTTTTAAATTGACTAGCCCAACTCGTTTCAATGACAGTTTGGAAAATAGTCAAAACTTCTCAGCTGAGCAGCACTGAGAATGTGGTTCACAGTAAGCACAAAATCTTTCCTACCCAGCAGGTTACCACATGTTTGCAGAAATATGAACTTTTCTACACTGATGAAGCCTCTCTCCTTGAAATTGTTTGCTTGCTGTTTCTTTTTTAAAGGTGTTAGAGAAATATGACTGTAATTAACAACTGACAAAAATATCTGGGCTTCAGCTGAAGTGGGAAATCACAGAGGTTACTTATTTTCTCATGCATTTACCATTTGTTCTCTTTTCTTCAGGAAGTTGAAAGACCTGAGGTTCAAACTTAATAAGGCCCCATACTGTTCCTAAGAGTATTTACAACACACAAAAAATAAGCCAGTACATTTCTTATATTTAAATTTGTTTTCAGTCATCTAAGCTATTACACAGTATGCTATCTCCAAACCTTTCATAAGGAGTACAGTTTCTCAGATGAGGCAAAGAATGAAATGTTCAGCTACTCTAGCTGTTTGAGACTGAGAAAACAACAAAACATTAACATGCTTCCATTACACACATCTGATTCTGCTTGAGCATCATGAAAAGCAAGCTTCCTGCAGCACAAAGCTTGTGCTGTACTTGCATTTATTTGGAACAAGCCCACCAACCAATCGGCAAGTAGGGAGTAGTAGCATTTTGTAAACAATTGAAGCATCGTAGTTTTATGGAAACATGTAGTTGCAAGAGGATTATAATATATTATTATTATAGATTATATGGTACCTCACCTAACTCCCATTGCAATGGGAGTCTTTCCATTTACATCAAAGGAAGTTGGATTGGAAATTTTCAATCACTTGCTGTGTGAAAGGTGCTATACAGCCAGACAAGTCAAGTGCTCTGTTTCACCATGTTATGGAAGCATGCTAGTGAGTATATAGTTAAGGTTCACGTTTTTCTTTAGTATGATTTAAAAATAACTTCTCTATAGCCAATACTGTCTTTTTAAAAAACTAAAAGAAGAAACAACTGTTAGAGATGTTTTCATTGACAAGGGTCTTGTATGCACTGGGAGATAATCCTGGAATTAGATAGTAACGTTCAGGAATGACTCTCATGAAATCTAGGAAAATTTGTCTTTTAAGAATCCCTTTTCCAAACTCTAGTTCTTACAAATGTCAAATGTTGTCATGTCCATCACATAGCCACTGCAAAGCACAGTCTTCACATTTCTTCAAGCTCCTGACTCACTATAAAAATAACTCCTCCAAGAGTTGCTGATAAGCAATCAGTTTGGTTTAAGCAATGTTACTTTTCTTTGAGGGTGAACTAGAAAGGAAAAACAGAAATAAACATGTATGGTTTGTTTGTTTGTTTCTGTTTTAACATGGAAGATCTGACTTATTACTTAAAATACCAAAACAGATACATGTGCACATATTCACCATGGAAACCTTGGAAAAAGACAGATGAGTAATTTTTAAACTGAGTGGGCACAGAAAGGTCCTGTTTGCAGCCTCAGCTAATTGAAATTTACTTTTCATTTAAGCAGGACATCGGGCAACAGTCTCTTGGGGTCACAATAGCAGAGGTTGTATTGCCAGCAAACATTTTTAAAGCAAAACATGATTGTGTCCATCTGCAGAGTTGCCAACACATGCTCACCCCACATTCAAAAACAGGTTTTTTTAATGAACTGGGTGTTCTTCCAGCCACTCTACTGTTGTGTGTTTGTAGTTTGACATTGTTTAGGTTAAGTCCTTCTGAGAATTATAGAGAAAATAATCTAAATATTAATAAAATGCACACAAAATGTTCCAGCTTCTAGGCAGCACTCTGAACAAGCCCTAATATGCTGAAACATTTTTCTTCCATTTTCCCTCCCTACCTTCTCTCTCTCTATCCCCTCCACCCCACCTTCTTTCACCCGTACTTCTGCTTATACAAATCTCAAACTCTCCAGCATAGCTGATTATCTTTTAAAAATTTCCATTGAAAATTGCTGTTTTAGAACTGAAACTGTCTGTAATTTTGCCAAATAATTTCAGGCACATTTGTGGGGGCAGGGAAGGAGACAGATGGATTCTCAAGAGGGGCTTTAGCATCATTTGCAAACTAGAGAAGGAGCCTCCCTGGTAGTGGAGTATTCATCTGAGCTGCCAAGATGTAGGTTTGAATTCCTGCTCTGATGCAGGGACTGGAACCCAGACACCCACCCCTTTAGCTGTAGAATTATTTGGTCTTTGGTCCCTGGACTAGTCAGGTATTATGTACACATGGAACAACTTTAACAGATGAGATCCATTCTGGTATAACCAGTGGCTAGGGCATTCTGGGAAGTGAGAGACTGCTCTAGCAAGGGGATTCCAACTGTCACCTCTCTCATAACAAATGAGTCCCTAATCGCTGGGCGATGGAGTCATCCTTTTACTCTCTGATTGTATGACTAGTCAAGCACTTTTATGAAGTGGAAGAACTTCAGAAGGAGAGGCTGAGAATAACTGAATCCAGAGTAGCTTTTAGCCAGCTGATTAGGGCACTCACGTGAAAAGGATAAGACCTAGGTTCAGGCCCTTACTCTAGCATGGCTAGAGGTTTTCCCAACTTCAAATAATTGTCTAACAACTTGAGGGGAAAGGGCAGCTCATCTTCTCTTGAGTCTGTAGCTCTAACTCTTCATTGCCTCTACTTATACAAAAAACATTGGGAGTTTGTAAGTCTGTCCACTGCTGGTACACATAATCCAAGGTCCCTTCCCATAACCTGACACATACCAAGACCTCCATGTGTGCCAAGATTGAGTGAAAATTAGCCTTAATTTGCTAACTGCTTTCCTTATCCATTGCAAATGTAAGCGGAAGAAGAAAACAAGAATTTTGTCTACCTCCTGGCCATCCGTAGGAAACCTGCAAAGGTATGGACCATCTTAAAGTTCTGCCAATATGCAGGGAAACCTGCAGTTACGGACCTTAAAAGAGGCTAATTTGGGAGTGGGGGTTAACATGGATAAGGAAATGAAAATAACACTTATAAGAGGAAGGCCCAGATATGTGGGTAGCAAAAGCCACTCTGAGCATCCCACAAAGAGTTAATGTGGAAAACAATCACAACATACTTTTGACCTTCTGCCCTAACTGGCCATTCAATTCTTCAGAAGCCCCCAAGTGAATGTCATGTGAAATATATAACATAGACGAAACAATTGTGCAGGTTTCCTAGTCACTACTATTTACAAACTAGTTGGAAAAACAAATAAAAATAAATGTGATACCACCTCTTGTCAATGATGCCTAGATCTTAGTAAGTCATTTGATATGGTCTCGTGTGATATCTTATCAATAAACTAGACAAATACAACTTAGATGGGGCTACTATAAGGTGGGTGAAAAACTTGCTGGATAACCGTACTCAGAGAGTAGTTATAAATGGTCCCGCTGGAAAGGTATAACAAGTGGGGCTCCGCAGGAGTCTGTATTGGGTTCTGTTCAATATCTTCATCAATGATTTAGATATTAGTATAGACAGTACGCTTATTAAGTTTGCAGATGATAGCAACCTAGGAGGGGTTGCAACTGCTTTGGAGGATAGGGTCAAAATTCAAAATGATCTGGACAAATTGGAGAAATAGTCTGAAGTAAACAGGATGAAGTTTAATAAAGTGCTTCCACTTCAGCAGGAACAATCAGTTTCATGCATACAGAATGGGAAGTGGCTGTCTAGGAAGGAGTATGCCAGAAAGGGATCTAGGGGTTAATGTGGACAGCAAGTTAAATATGAGTCAACAGTGATGCTGTTGCAAATAAAGCAAACATGATTCTGGGATGCATTAACAGGTGTCTTGTGGACAAGACATGAGAAATCATTCTTCTGCTCCACTCTGTGCTGGTTAGGCCTCAGCTGGAATATTGTGTCCAGTTCTGGGCACCGCATTTCAAGAAAGATGTGGAGAAATTGGAAAGGGTCCAGAAAACAGCAATGAAAATAATCAAAGGTCTAGAGAATATGACCTATCATAGAATCATAGAAGACTAGGACTGGAAGGGACCTCGAGAGGTCATCGAGTCCAGCCCCCTGCCCTCATGGCAGGACCAAGCACTTTCTAGACCATCCCTGAAAGCCATCTATCTAACCTCTTCTTAAATATCTCCAGTGATGGAGATTCTACCACCTCCCTTGGCAATTCGTTCCAGTGTTTGATCACCCTGACAGTTAGGAACTTTTTCCTAATGTCCAACCTGAACCTCCCCTGCTGCAATTTAAGTCCATTGCCTCTTGTTCTATCCTCAGAGGCAAGGAAGAACAAGTTCCCTCCCTCTGCCTTATGACACCCTTTTAGATACCTGAAAACTGCTTTCATATCCCCCCTCAATCTTCTCTTTTCCAAACTAAACAAGCCCTATGAAGAAAGGCTGAAAGAACTGGGCTTGTTTAGTTTGGAAAAAAGAAGATTAAGGGGGGACATGATAGCGGTTTTCAAGTATCTAAAAGAGTGTCAGAAGGAGAAGGGAGAAAACTTGTTCTTCTTGGCCTCTGAGGATAGAACAAGAAGCAATGGGCTTAAACTGCATAAAGGGAGGTTTAGGTTGGACATTAGGAAAAAATTCCTAACCGTCAGGGTGGTCAAACACTGAAATAAATTGCCTAGGGAGGCTGTGGAATCTCCATCTCTGAAGATATTTAAGAACAGGTTAGACAAATGTCTATCAGGGATGGTCTAGACAGTACTTCGTCCTGCCATGAGGGCAGGGGGCTGGACTCGATGACCTCTCGAGGTCCCTTCCAGTCCTAGCATTTTATGATTCTATGATGCCTATTAGTGAGACATAAGTTTGCACTCAAAAGAAAGTCATTGTCATGCCCTGTAAAGAGAGGCTGTCTATCCCTCTTCTCTGACTGTTTCGTCTGATGACTGCTTTGACTATTGACTAACCAGAATTCTGCCTCCTAGGTGGATATGAGACTGTTCAATGATGTTCTTTTCCTTTCCCAGCTGTCTTTTGATTTTTCATCGCACAGAGAAAGAGGACTTTCCAATGGCAGACTGAGGCATGTTTTGTGTCAGGCCCCCTTAAAAAGCGAGCATCAAATATACAGTGTCTTGCCAAACCCTTGGGCATGAAGTGTCACCACTGCTCTGGTAACCAGACCAGACCCCCAACAAACCATTTTAATAAAGGTGGTAGCCTAAGGGCCAGGACTGCCAAGCTACAGTCCTGCAGGATGGACAGGTTCATTATGGCTACGTCTACACGTGAAGCCAACATCGAAATAGCTTATTTCGATGTAGCAACATCAAAATAGGCTATTTCGATGAATAACGTCTACATGTCCTCCAGGGCTGGCAACGTCGACGTTCAACTTCGACGTTGCGCGGCACCACATCGAAATAGGCGCTGTGAGGGTATGTCTACACGCCAAAGTAGCACACATCGAAATAAGGGTGCCAGGCACAGCTGCAGACAAGGTCACAGGACGGACTCAACAGCAAGCTGCTCCCTTAAAGGGCCCCTCCCAGACACAGTTGCACTAAACAACACAAGATACACAGAGCCGACAACTGGTTGCAGACCCTGTGCCTGCAGCATGGATCCCCAGCTGCCGCAGCAGCAGCCAGAAGCCCTGGGCTAAGGGCTGCTGCCCACGGTGACCATAGAGCCCTGCAGGGGCTGGAGAGAGAGCATCTCTCAACCCCCCAGCTGATGGCCGCCATGGAGGACCCAGCAATTTCGACGTTGCGGGACGCAGATCGTCTACACGGTCCCTACTTCGACGTTGAACGTCGAAGTAGGGCACTATTCCGATCCCCTCATGAGGTTAGCGACTTCGACGTCTCGCTGCCTAATGTCAAAGTTAACTTCGAAATAGCGCCCGACGGGTGTAGCCGCGAAGGGCGCTATTTCGAAGTTAGTGCCGCTACTTCGAAGTAGCGTGCACGTGTAGACACAGCTCATATGTAAATGTGTAATGACTTCAAGGTATTATTTTATGACCCTAGAAATGGGAACTATATACCACTGGAAAAGGAAGATTCCTAGCTTCTCATAGGGAAAGTCGGAATTCACTTAGCTGGGCAAGGTCATGAGATGCCCAGCTTTAATGGTGTGATATTATTAGGCATAAAGGAGTGACAAGAGGCTATCTGTAAGAAGTTTTATTATTCCCTCAAATCACTGAATGGTTAGACTAAAAGATCTCTTTCCCTCTTTATTTATTTGCAGTATTTTCTTTCTGTAGCTAGGAAAAAGGGTTATCCTGAGATGGATGGTCACCCTCCTGTGGCAACTTTTGAAGTCAAATAGGGGAATGTAAAAGCCCCTTTGCTCCACTTAAGGAGAAGAGTGCCATTTCTCAGCAGGAATATATGGGTTTTTTTACAGGACATATTTTTTAGATTCTTTCTTTACTGATGCCCAAAATTAACTGCTACATAAAAGAAATTCACATCAGACATTCCTTGCTTATCTCTCTGGGATTATATGATGCATGATCTAATTTTCCTGAAGGTGCTCACATTTCTGATTGGTTTATTAATTTGTGTTTATTATAGTTACTCTGGTACAGTGTTTTATCTTAATTGGTATTTTTATGCCCACTTTTTAGAATATGTATGTGGCTAGTTTTTAATGCAGCATGCCCTTACGGTATCACCAGGATTTAGCATTTTATTTCAAGAAGGACATTTACACTCAAGTTATAGTAATTGCATACACATTTTGCTTCAAAATACTCAAACAAAACTTCCACTGACCTCAATAGGAACTTTAAAGACTCAAGGTTATGCCTCTTCCTATAGGAAAGGATTTTCTAGTTTGCACCATTTACACTAGCTTGAACCTGCAAGTGATCTGTGCCTTATGGTGCAGAGGAAGATGAAAAACACTCTGGCCATTTCTACACAAGCCACATACTTCAGGAGTGGCATGCTAATACACGGAGCAAAAGATGCTAATGAGGAGCGGATGCAAATTCCCCATGCCTCATTAGCATAATGTCACGTGATTTGGAGTCCAGAAGAGCGTTCTTCCGGACTCCAAAATGCTGTGTAGATGCGCGGCCCTGGGGGGAGGGGGGCTTCCAGAAGGAAGTCCTTCTTCCGGAGGCCCCTTCTTCCTGAAAATTTTTGGGAAGAAGGGGCCTCCAGAAGGAGGATGTCTTTCCAGAAGCCCCCCTGGGGCTGTACTTCTACACAGCATTTTGGAGTCTGGAAAAACGGTCTTCTGGACTCCAAATCACATGTCATTATGCTAATGAGGCACTTGGAATTTGCATCCATGCCTCATTAGCATATTTCACTCTGTGTATTAGCATGCCACTTCCACAGGAAGTGGCCTGTGTAGAAACGGCCGTAGTGTTTTTCACCTTCCTCTGCAGCATAAGGCACGGATCACTTGCAGGTTCAAGCTAGTGTAAATGGTGCAAACTAGAAAATCCTCTCCTATAGGAAGAGGCGTAATCTTTATTTATTTTCCTCTGTGTCCCTGTCTGTCTTACGTGAGGAAAAATCCCTTCTGACCTTCAAATATGGTGGTCAGTTAGACCTTGTGCATGTGGGTGAGCTCCACCAGGCAGACACCTGGGAAAGAATTCTCTGTGCTAACTCCGAGACAGTGGAGCAGATGTCTCACCAGTGGGGATGGGGCAAATGCTGTGCTCCTGGAAGGGGCAGGGTCTCAGGAGAAACAGACAGGCCCAGGGCAACAAGCCGTCAGTGCCACTTGGCCCATGGCATGCCCCTTACCCACACCCCTCAACACTGTCTGGAGCCTTCTGTGCAACATTCTAGTACTGATTTATAAGGCTCCTGGCACTGCCGCTGCCACAGGACTTCATAAACTCAACCAGAGATTAGGGTTTATTGCAGGATTAGGTCCAGCAATATGCAGGATATCAGACCAGATGATCACGATGGTCCTTTTCAACCTGAAAGTCTCTAAATCTATGAGTCCGTAAACTAGGTAAATGTGAGCAAACTGAGCTGCAATTCAGTAAGATCTTTATAGTGACTACGTGTAACTAGCTGGATTTTATTTGTTAATTAATGCTGTGTTGCTAATTCTGCTAATTAATAGCTTTTATTGGAAAAAATGTGCTATACATATGTGCAAGAAAGAATTGTAATTTGTATATAAGATTTTTGTTTGTTTGTGAAGCCCACCTACTACTCTTTGAACAAATTTCTTTATTAGCTTTTAAGCAGGGACTTACATACAAGGGTAATTGCTTCACTTAGGTGGAAGTACTGTGGATCAATGATACAAGTGAGATGAGAATAAGTCCATCACTATTCTTTCCTAAATTCTGAGCTACCAGTTTCTTCATTTAATTCTGACTCCTCCATCTGCTTCTCTGAACTGGGCTCACTTCATTTGCATTCAACAAAGCTTAATAAAGAAACACTTAAGTTTCCAAGCTAACAGTTAGGCTTCTGATGGAGAATGAGTTACAAGTTACCTTCCACTTAGTTGCTGAGTTACTGGAACACTTTATTGCTCTAAATGCAAGATCCAGTGGAGCTGCTGAAACAACCAAGGGTTGTTTTTAAGAAGATCCTTTAACCCGAGATTCCTGTCAAGCAGAGTAGGAAATTACCACAAATGGAGCCTTTTTAAGTGTTTCTTGTATCATTAGCAAGACCAAGAGCAAAAGAAAGAAAAAAAAATAAGCAGAGGAAGAGCCCCAAAAGCACTTTTAGATTGTTTCTTGGGAGTCAGCGGGCCAATCCTGACTTTGATTAAGCACTCTCTACAACCACTAGTTTGGCAAAGGCAAAAAAGTGAGCTAGTTTGCCAAGTGGGCTTACATAAACTCTAACAGCCTTAGTTCTGAATTGCTTTATAATGTTTGCGTGAGTCTGTTTTTGTTTTTTCCAGAGAATTTTTTAGAAATCTTTAATGAATTCACCATTTTACTTTAATCCATCTATCTTTTTATGACAACTAGGCTGCGTCTACACGTGCACGCTACTTCGAAGTAGCGGCAGTAACTTCGAAATAGCGCCCGTCACGTCTACACGTGTTGGGCGCTATTTCGAAGTTGAAATCGACGTTAGGCGGCGAGACGTCGAAGTCGCTAACCCCATGAGGGGATGGGAATAGCGCCCTACTTCGACGTTCAACATCGAAGTAGGGACGTGTAGACGATCCGCGTCCCGCAACATCGAAATAGCGGGGTCCTCCATGGCGGCCATCAGCTGGGGGGTTGAGAGATACTCTCTCTCCAGCCCTTGCGGGGCTCTGTGGTCACCGTGGGCAGCAGCCCTTAGCCCAGGGCTTCTGGCTGCTGCTGCTGCAGCTGGGGGTCCGTGCTGCATATACAGGGTCTGCAACTAGTTGTTGGCTCTGTGTATCTTGCACTGTTTAATGAAAGTGTGTCTGGGAGGGGCCCTTTAAGGGAGCGACTTGCTGTTGAGTCCGCCCCGTGACCCTGTCTGCAGCTGTGCCTGGCTCCCTTATTTCGATGTGTGCTACTTTGGCGTGTAGACGTTCCCTCGCTGTGCCTATTTCGATGTTGGGCTAAGCAACGTCGAAGTTGAACATCGACGTTGCCAGCCCTGGAGGACGTGTAGACGTTATTCATCGAAATAGCCTATTTCGATGTCGCAACATCGAAATAAGCTATTTCGAAGTTGGGTGCACGTGTAGACGTAGCCCTAGTTTCCTATCTGGAACCCATCATCCTATGTGTCCCCAGAATTTCTGAGAGAAGTGAAGTCAGTAGGAATTTGAATTTTTTTGTGTTTGCATTGTTTGTTATTGGGAGGTTAATTTGAAGGAATGGATTTTCCTGCAGTTTTGAACCTGCTGAGACATACAGTTGTTCTGATACATCTGGGGGTAAGTTCCAGGTTTGTGGTCCAGCCACTAGCACAGATACATAGCCTTTCATTTACTAGTTTGACCAACATTCCTGTAGAGTGTACCTGCCATGGCAGGTCATAACATAAGCTCCGGGTCTCTGGCAACCTTGGTTGATTCTGTGTAGAGATTTGATTATAAGTCCTGAAAACCTGACTTTGACCTTTTTTTCAAACAAGAAGCCAGCAAAGAGAGAGAACCAGCAAAGCAAAGGTCTCTCATCCTCACATTGCTAAGCAATAGGGCTGCTTTGTTTTGAACTGTGTGTGTATTTAGGAAAGTTAGATGCTGCTTACGCACAGTGCTCCTAAATCCAGATTCAACATGGTGCATCCTCTTTTTGCCAGAAGTATTTGAAAACAGTTATCTGATACTGTGGCTTTCTGGGTATCCTGAAACAAAGACTTCAAATGAAAATTAATATTCTGAGGGTAGATGCTCTAAGTTGAGGGTAATTGCAGAGACATGGATTCTTCAGAGTGCTTCTCAGCTTCACAGTATTAGTTCACTCCTCACAGAATGTGCTTCAGCCAGGTGCTCTTCATTAGCTGTCACAGGATAAGAGAGAAGGTCCTCTCATAATCTGGTAACTGATTAAAATTTTGTGGAGTAAAGGCACTTCGAAGTGTGTGCACTTCAAAGTATGCAACTTCCAAGTTGCCTCGGGGGAGAATCAGCCTAATGAAGTGCTGCATATTTAGCATAGCACTTCATTAGTGATCTCCCGTCATCCTAATTACCATGCCGCCATCAAAGAAGGAGGCAAGTGTAGATGGAGCCTTGATGATTACATGTTCTTTTGAATTACATGTCCTCTTTTGAAAGAGGAATGCAAGTGTAGACATAGCCTATATCTCTTTGTGCCATAAATTGTGCTGGAGGTTGCCTAATGCTTCCAGAAGTTTCTGGTTGCTTCCAAATTGGGAATACCATCAGAATAGCCTCTTGTGCCTATTTTTGCTTTTCCAGTAGGGAATAGAAACCAAGAAGCACAGACATAAGCAAAAAATAATAAAGGGTATTAGAGCAGTTTGCACATTCTTAATGTACACCAGAGCAGATTCTCTCAGACTCTTCTCAGAGATACCCACCAAAATGTCCATAGCTGCTGGTACATATGTTGGTGGGATGTCTGCTACCCTTATTTCCTTTGAAAAATCCATATGAACACTACTTCACCCAACCTGCATCCCATCAATCGTAGAAAACAAAGGCAAACAGTTCTTGTATAATGCTACCTTTCACTAAGAGCAGCTTTCACTAAATGTTACAGCATGTTACAGTAGCTACAGTGATGCAGTTATGTGCTGTAACATGTCTGATGAAGATGCTGCAAGCTGATGTTAGAAAGCTATCCTGTTGGCTTAAAAACTCCACCCTTTGTGAAGTGATAGCTATGTCAGTGGGAGAAGACAGGGCTGTTTAAGTGTGTGTGGCGGGGGCTAAGCTTAGTATAATTACAATGCTTAGGAGTGGAGATTTTTACATGCCCCTCCACACCCCACTAATGACATAGTTATATCAAAGTAAGCATGTAGTTTAGACCAAGCCTTAGGAAAAAGAACTATGCTCAGTTATACACTATATACCAGACATAATTATATGCAAAAAAAAAAAAAGGACATATAAAACTAAATTGTATGCATATAGTTTTTAAAGAGGAAAAACGAGAGAGTATTGTTTAAGTTTATATTTTTTAAAACTAGGAGCGAAAAATGAAAATGAGTATGAATTTTATCATAACCAGAACCTGAAAGTGGGTTATGCTTTATTCCACTCTTACAATCAGCAAAGCTCAGACAACTGTAAAGGAAAATCAAGTAATTTTTCCTGTAAGCTGAATGAAACGTATTGTTATACATTTTTGTACTCAGCATTTTAGTTTATGCATGTGTGTTTCTAGATATACTGTACACACAGAGAGAGAGTATAGATTTCTACATGAATTTGACATTGATTTTTAAGGTAAACAAATGGTTTTAAGTCTTTATTTGCCCAAAGCTAGATCATAATATTCTGCATTTCAAAGTGTCCAAGTACCTTTAAAGTAATGGCTATTGAATCCCTCCAGGCATAAAACAGATAAAACCTTCTTTTAAAAGTATTTTGCTCACCTTTGAAAAAAAGGAAACTTGGGTTTTATTGAGTGAAGGAAAGCCTCATTCCCACTGTAACCAGTGTAGGGCTAATATTGATCAGTAGAGTCAAAGGCAAGACCTACTGACGGGAATAAAGAATGACTATTTCTTATTCTCATATGTATTCTTCATGAAGTTCCTGTAGGTAACAACTACCACAAATATGGTAAATTTGCTGTGATTTTTTTTTTGTCTTTTGTTTAGGTCACTATATGTGCCTCAAGGGTTCTTAAGTGGAAGAAATAGCTACAGTGCATAACATCTTGCTAGATTCTTCTATCTTTGCTTTTAGCAAAACTCCTATTGACCTGAATGAGGTCCACAGAATTAAGCCTCTGTTGGTTTCATCCCTTGAAATACTGAATTTTTAGTCAATGAATTGCAAAAGATATACTTCAGTCCTTTTAAATCTCTACCTTGTTATATTTCCTACCTCACTTAACAAGACCCCACTGTTTTTTTAAAGAAGTCCTTATCCTTTGTTCACCTTACTTGTGCCTTGTGTGAGATCTTATAAATTACCACTTGCAATCATCCCTGATCTCTCTTTAATGGTTTCATTAGGTGTTAAATACGAGGCCTAGCAGTTTTTTTTATATTAAGGCACTGCTTTTTGAACTGCAGTACTTCAGAGAGAAGATCCTTGAAACCAAGTTCTCATGAATTATTAGTTTGCAGTACAATGCATAGACATACCTTACATTCTCATCATGATTAGATAATTCTCAGAACTGACAAGTCTATAAAAATGAAGAAAGAGGACCTGTGTGATCTGAGGAAGGAAAGATATTTTGTAGAACATGGTATGTAATAAAGAATTTTTTTTTCTCAAGTCTGATAGATTTACAGGGTTTAGCATATTTCAGGCATGTAATAATCTTCCTTAGTTTCTCTAGTCTTGCAAAGAGCTTTAATATTTTTTTTAAATAACACAGATAGATAACATCTGAGCCAAAATTAAACAGCCCCCAAAGTCTTGCTCCCTAATCCCTTCTGTGCATGCTTAATGCTTCTTTCTCACACTTCAATTATGCCATCAGCATTATGTCTTTCACTCCACACTTGAAAAGTTGTTAAAATGAAAAGCCACTTTCAGAGTGTCACATCTCCGTTATACAGGCCTATACCTGTGCTGGCAGCATGCTCTTCTTCTCACCTCATATTGCTTCTTCCCTGAGAAAGAGATCCCTGCAGTGCATCTCCAAATGGAAACTAAAATTAAGTTGGTATTCAGGAACTGCAGAAAGTTATGACAAATGAACAAAAATAATTTGTGTCAGACTTTTGGCACAGAGTCTTTGGCCCCAAACTGTCAAACCTGGGTGCTTCATGTTAGGAACCTGGGATAAAATACTGACCCCACTGAAGTCAGTTGCAGAATTTCACCACTGAATCTTACAAAATAGCCTGATGTTCACATGTATGGAGAACCAATAGCTTCCATTGACTTCACAATATAGATTGGATACAAAAATTTTAGGGTGACCACTGTTTCTAGGCCTTCTCCACATAAGCATCCACCAAAATAAAACAGTTTTCTGTTGAGATTTGGTGAACCAAATAGCAAGCACACTAAATATTCTGGAAAACATCAACACATTTTTCAGACTAATGTTGGTTAATGATCATTACATGTTTATTATTTGAAAAGTACTTGATTTTCCAGACAACTGGATTACACCAAATTAGAAATACACAATTTGACAAATATACCATAATTTTAAATAGTACAGAGGTCTGTTGGTTCAGAAATAGTTTAACTGCAGTACGTTTTTCAGTCATGTTTCAAAATTATTATCATTACAATAGACAAGAATTAAGGAGATACACACACACATACTCATCTCCGAGAAATGAAAGGGACCTTGGGAGGTCATCTAATCCAGTCCCCTGCCCTCTTGGCAGGACCAAGCACCATCCGCGACATCTATTTGCCCCAATCCTTAAACGGCCTCTTCAAGGACTGAGCTCACAACCTCAGGTTTAGAAGGCCAATGCTCAAACCACTGAGCTAAGAGTTTATCAATTTTTCCATTAAAATCTCTTTTCAATCCATTTAATATTTTTAATCATTTGTATCAAATTTTAAAGCAGTCTACATAATATCTCAGCCTGGCATGACATATAAGTGTAACAATTTTCAGATTAGATATTTGAAGTTAAAGAAAGCCAAAAAAGTAGGAGTTTACTTACCTCACTTACATACGGAACTGTGCTCTGGAGACAATTTATTTTTTAATTTAAAATATCTGAGACATTAAACTTATAAAAATGGCTATTATATATAGTATATGCTATAACTCTCTTTTCAATAAAAGTATCAGAAGGATTTTAGTACTCAAGATGTCAGCATTTACATGGATCCTTGGATTGAAGGCTCCCTTTGTGCTCATGGTCACAATAGACCTTAATGTCTCAGGAGAAGCTGTTAATGTCTATCATGACCATGATCTGTGGGTTATAGCAGTGTCTCATACATTGCCAGTGCAATCAGAAAGGTTCCAAAGTAAGTATGCATTGAACACAAAAGACTGTAATAGGGCTCTTCGGTGCCATTATCTGCAAATGATCCACAGTTATTAGGAATGTCTCATAACACAACTGTTATCGTATAGTTTCTTAGAAAAAAAAATCTCTTGTGTAATTCAGTGATATCATTTATGGCTCAATTCCACAATAACTTAGCTATTCCTCTGGCAGCCTGAGAACATTTAAATAAAGTTGGTTTCAGGAGAAACCTTCAGCAGTGACTGCTTTAAGACGGTATTCAGCTCCCTCTGTCCTGGGAAGCTACAACTGACAGCAGAATGGAATGACCTTTAGTATTCAATTTGGGCCTGTATTTTTGTACCAAAACTTTCTTAAGCAAAAGATTTAAACTCACCTTGATGGAAACATTTAGGAACTTTGAGCTGAATTCTTCAAATTTCTTGTTGAAAAAAATGAAAAATAAATTAAATGTTTTTATTCAATATTATGAAAGTCAAATCACTTGATGTTTTGATTAGAAATGATTGCTTCTAAACATTTTTGAATTTCATTTTTTTATTTAAAAATGTTAATAAAGAAACTCAAATCAATAAGAAGTGTATTATTTCAGGTTACAGAAAATATTTTGTTTAATCAACTCTTGTATTTTCTTTTCTTGTTGCCATTCATACTTTTTACAATTCCAATTTATGTTTTGAAGATGGGGGTGACCAGAGCTGCACACAGTATTCAAGGTGTGCATGTACCGTGGAGTTAAGGAGTAGCATTAAGATATTTTCTGTTCAATTATCTATGCCTTTCCTGATATTCTGTTAGCCTTCTTGACTGCTTCTGCACATTGAGCAGATGTTTTCAGAAAATGATTCACATGGACCCAAGATCTCTTTCTCTCAAATAATAATAATGCATGGTTGGGATTATTTTTCTAGAGTGCCTTATTTTTCATTGTCGACGTTGATTTTTTTTGTCCATTCACCCAGTTTTGGGATATCCCTTTGTAATGCGTCACTGTCGCAGAAAGACTCCACACAGCCCCTTCCCTCCACCCCTGCATGTTCTATGCTGTCAGTTCTGTATATTTTGTACCCTAACATTACTGTGTTCTATTGATTATCCTCATTCTACAAGTTTTCCATGATGCTGTTGTGTCAATATCTTCGATTAGTTCCAGACAATCTGCTTCACCAACTCTAGTGTTTAGACTTCTGGCATTTGTATACAAGCACTTATGTATTTTCTCAATATTCAGCTGCTTGCTTTCACATATTATAGTTAAAAAGGACACTTTTGTATTTGTTCCTCACTAGCTCCAGCCTGCATTTGTAATGGCTGTGAAATTTTCCCAATAAGTCCTCAAAGTGAAACATTCATGTTTTATATTGTACAACCAACTTGAAATTCAGATTAGGGGCCAGATTCTGAGAGACACAGAAGAGAAGAAGGAGCCCAGAAAAGTGGGGAAAAAAAAGAGAAAAAAAAGGGGGAGGAGGTTTACGCTACCTTTGTGGTACCCAGATTTTGGGCTGCTTTGGAGTGGGGATGTAAAACGGTACCTGGTAAAATCTAGAATATCCCTATATGCTGCTGATATTCTTTAGTGTTGAACTCCTATAATTACCTTAACTATCTCTGCACTGCTCCTGCAGTTACTGCATGAAGTAACAGCAGTAATTAATGACTATCTGCTTGTGTTTTGTTAAAATTTGTAGGAGCATGTTAATTTCAATATGGTATTTTCTCTGAGATCTGAAATCTTACAAGCAGGGAATAAAGTAACAAAAAGTGTCATCCAGCAGATCATGCTTACAGTAATAATGGCAGCAAATGTGTAATAACAGCCTTAGTTTGGGCTACAGGGAAAATTCCCAACAAATTAGATGCTTCCCCCAAGATCCTTCCAAACAGTGGGAAATGTTGCATAAACTCCACTGATCAGTTGATTGTAATCTTGGTTGGCAGGGCCCCGATCCCAGAAAAATGGAAAGCACTGTGATGGCGACAGAAGGAAAGACAACACTGACAGGCTATGTCTACACTACAGTGATCTGTTAACAGCTGTTGCTGCAAGAAAAGAGCTCTGACAAAACTACTGGTGACAGAGTACTTCCAGACTCAAAAGCTGCTCAAAAAAGCAATCTCCTCTGTTGACAGAGAGTGGCCAGACTGCCCAGCTTTCTCATGACAGAACAGCCAAACAGAAGCACAGCAGACAAGGCTGTCCAGTGACTCAGAGGCCCTGTCTGTCAACAGAGGGGCCCCCGGGAACATCCACACGTCTTTTTTTGTAAACAGATTCTGTCATGAAAGGTGTTCTGCCCCATGGAGGAGAGGCAGAAGGCTATCCACAAAAGCAAGAAGTTCTGTAGACAGTAATTGCATTTTTAGTGTGAACGCTCCGCGTTTTGTCAACAAAAGGCCTGTTTTATTGAAAACACCCTCTAGTGTAGACATAGCCACAGGCACTGACATTTACAAGCAAACACTGAAGCAACTGGTCTCACTGTAGCAACAATTTGAAATAATGATAGTGACATTTCTAGTTCTCTTTATCTATATGGAGAAAATATGATCTCCCTTCTCAGAGGCACTAGAGTAATAGTATTTAGCCATGTATAAGTTCTGGTGACAACCCTTTTCCCCCCATTTCCTTGAGGCCTTTCATATAATAGAAGAGCTTGTCATTTAATGGGGTACTAGAGTGGGTTTTGGAAACCTCATATGAAATAGATCATACAAGGGCACAACAAAGGAAAAAAAATTACTTACTCAAAAAGAGGCTGGCCTACAGGGGGCGGCATGGAGGGCAGTTGCCCTGGGGCCTGGCAATAGAAAAGGGTGTATAGTTCCCAGGTACCGCTGTTACTTTAGGAGTAGCAGCAGCTGGTGCCCCAGGTCTTTTAAAATTGTGTCTGGAGCACTGGGAAGCATTCTCCAGAGGTTGGAGGGTACCAGCAATGCCTGAGAGATCAGGGGCAGGAAGCAGCATGCACAGTCCAGGTAATGGTGAGTTCCACCCCTTTCCAGCAGCCCAGAGCCACCCACCTCCTCTTTTGCCCAGTGGCCTGACCAGTGTGTTGGTTCCCCTGCTCAAAAATTATCCTGGCACACCTTTTTTAAAGCCAGTTTTTCCACAGTGCATATTTACTGAGTGCCTGTGTTTCCATGTTCATCCTTACATGTATTCTGCATAAGATTACAATGGAACTAACACTTGAGGAAGGCTACTACTCAAATCATTGTGAGTTCTTCTGAAGCTCACCAGCTTGTTGACCCGTGAACTACCTTTAGCTGGGCAGTTGGTGAGCAACCAATTGATCTCGACCAGTAAAAATCTGTGTGAACAATCTGCTACTGGCAGATGTCAGATAAGTATCTCAATGAACAGATAAGCAAAGTAATAACCAAATTAGAAACCTCTGCTGTAAGTAAAATGCGTTTTTTTCTTAGTATCCCAGTGCTGATCATTCATAACTGCAAAAAGTAACCCTACATCATAAAAATACCATAGATATTTTCTGTGTTTATTGCTGTTCTGTAGTTTGCTCAGCTGATTTTACATGCTCTGTGTTGTCTTTCCAATGTTATTTCAAATTTGTAAAATAAACTTTGCTTCAAGGATCATGTGGAGATTCTGTGAAACTATGTGTGAGGCGATATTATATTTATCACAGATCTAACAGAAGGAATTTTTATTTCTTGGCATTGTTTTGGTTTTGCAAGCTAGACTCAGTATACTTTTACATGCAGCATGTACTATGTAGGGGGGAAGATCATTATCTTTGATACAGTTGGTCTGCAAGGCACTGAAAGCAAATGAACGCCTTTCTGTTCCATTGGAGTTCTTTTCAATGTTTTCTCATATTAGTAGTAGTAGGCATCCTTCAGTCTGCATAGACTGTGGATCAAGCCTGTTTTAAACTGCTAGAGGCCAGGTTATTATCCTCTGTTAGCTCCTCCTTCTCCACTAAAGGGAATAAAAAACAACAACATTCACAAAAACAGAGGAGCAGGTAAAGAAAAGCGGTAGCAAGTCCTGTATGTTCATGCTTATTACCTCTGGCTCCTATGGAAGATCTGGATAACTTGAATTCTGTCATGCTCTCAGGCAGTATCTCTAGGAATTTATGTGTGTGTTTAATTTTAATTGGTCTTTTAAACAATATTATCAACAACTTCCTTCCCTAGGCACATGAATATAGTTCCCATTGACTTCATCCAGGACTGTGTGGGGATATCTGAGAATTTGAACAGCACCTGTTAGGACTATGGGTATCTGCTTCAGCTGAAATACTGTGTGCTGGAAGCTAAGTACTTTAACACCCCACCCACTTTTAGAATTGCAAATAAATGATTACCTTTTAAAATATTTATATTTAAGATGTATTTAAATTAGTTAATATTGCAAGGGAATTTCAGACTGCACATTCTTTTCAAACAGCCATCAATTTACTTGTTCAAAGGTTTTTTTCTGTGTATAAATTCTACAACTTGCACCCAAAAGCATTGCTATGCTTGCACATATGTTCACACTAGGAAAGAGTGTGGTCAGTTGTTTGGGTATACAGAGATGTCATTGCATACACGAGGGCCATGGTTTTGAAACGCTGTCCCATAAACAAAGAGAGTTTGCCATTTGGAGTTAAATTATTTGGAGTTTTTACTAGGGCCCTAGGCCACTGCGTGCCCAACCTCTGCTGCTGCATAATTCCATTCACTGTATAACAGAAGCTCTATGATAAGTCATATTCTATGTACAGTAATATGTTTTGCTAACAGACTGATAAGTTGATCTCTTTTGTAATGCTGTCAATTTCAAAGGGCCAAATTAATGCATGCTGTAACTCTGGTAAATAAAACACTTTGAAAATTAAGAAACCCAGGACTGGTCTATCCCACTTTATGAGTGACTGTTGAGAGAAATAAGTGATGGTTAGGTTCCTTCTACAAAAACTCGATAGCATACTGTATTTTGGATGTGGAAGTTAATGGGGAATGGATTACAAAAGACATTTTATCTCGTATTATCATAATTTGTCCTGGCAGACAACATTTTAAAACAATTGAGGACAGGAGACTTTCATGCAGCATGTAAAGCTAAGCAAGGGATGAAAGTTTCAAAAAATCAAAGTCACACAGAACAAGTCCCAGCTTAACAAATGTCATCAGTTTACCTTTTTTATGTGTTTTATCTGACTTCATGCTGCCTGTACTAATCCAACATCGTGCACATTGCTGAAGGGGTTTCTCTTTTAAGTTACTGATGACTTGGTCTGCTTGTTCAGGGTTGGAGGGTACTTAAATCTGAACAATAAAACTTAACATTCTGTAAGCAAGCAAGAGATGATTCAAGATATCAAGTACAAAAAGCCACTTGCAGAAGCTACAGAGCCTTAATAGAGACAAGATAAACTGTTGACAGGAGGGACATTTCTTAGTTCGACAAAAAGGTCAATTTACCAGGCCCCATTAAGGGCCAGATTGATGTCTTACAAGAGAGGGGAAGAAGGACAAGGAAGCCTCTTTCAAAGCTTCTGTACCTGCAAAGGTTCCAATTAGAAGCTACTGCCTATCACTTGACATCCACCAGAAGGCCTGGTTAGTACAGCAAGCAATGATCGATGATATAAAGGGGCCATGAGCAATTCCATTGTGAACGAGACAGCTCTCCATGGCTCACTGAATTAGAGAAAACAATGAGACAAGTTTATTAACCAGAAATCAAGAGAATTTAAGTGAGGAAAAGTAACAGTTAGAAATGGTTACAGGAAAAATAAAGATAAAGTGTGTAACAGTTCCTAATTTTAACTATATTAGATTCAAGCAAAACATGTCTCTCCACGTTCCCACTAAGATTACTAACCAAGCTCTTTAGGTAAGGATCACTTCTTGCAAAGTCCAATAGCTATTGTCTGTTCTCTTTCTAGATGTGACGCTAAAAATGGGCAGAGGTGGAAATGGGGGTGTCCTGAGCTGGTTGCCTCTTCTTTTTAAACTTTTTAAAGCTTCATTCCCACTCCTAAAAAAACATTTTCTGATAGAAACTGACAGATAGCACTTGTGGGAAGGATGTTCCCTGCTGCTTTTTTCTTCAGTTTCAGCTTCCTTTGATTTACTTCCTTCTTAATGAGTGCTTATTCCTTAAATGCAAATTAAAGTAAGTATACACTCCTTTGTTCAAGACAAGTCTTTGGTGCTATATGCATTTTGAACATACACTCTTAAATTCATAGAGTGGAATCATAACTTCACATACAGTGGTGCCACAAATATTTCTATAAATTAGATTTAATAATGTTTCCCTTCTCCACAGGAGTGTCAGGAGGATAAATACACTCAAGACTGAGAGGCTTTTTAAAGGTGTGTAAGAGCCTAAAAATGCAGTGAGGTGCTTAGTTCAATCTACAAAAGAACCTAAACAAGTTACACACCTAACTCCTATTATTACCAGTGCAAGTTAGGAACCTATTCAGTTTCAATGCTTTTGAAAATCCCATTAGGTACTTATCTGTGTTTTCAGACAATGTAATGCCTTCAAAATCTGGCTTTCAGATATGTATTTAGATTGCTGCAGATACTTTAGCTCGCACTTTTGTAAATTCCACTAGGCAATAGCTGCACTTTAGGTGCCTAAATACCTTTCATAATCTGGCCCTCAGACACAACAGTAATGGGAGCCATACTAGTACTATAGATTTTTCACACTAATCTGCTACCTCTGGAGGTTGTATTTTCCAAAGGAAGGGGAGATGAAGACTGTTTGGTTATCTGTGTAGATCAGAAGAGGTTCAGGTGTCAAAACACCAGCTTTTCCCAATGACCAATGTGAAGAGAACTTAAGTTGGAAGACAGATACATGGTTGCTTGGAAATGGGTCCTGGTTCTTCTCTCATATAACAAATGAATCATAAGAGCAAATCAGAAGTAAAACCACAATGAGATGTGAGCCAGCTCAGGGTATATTGTATGAATACTCTCATTTTGGAGCTGGATCATTCTGCGCCCACTCTATTTAGTCTGAAAGAAACATTATGAAAATACTAAAGCATTTTCACAGCTCTTAACTGACATTTTTGTACCCAAAACAAAACTGTACCTTGTCTCATAGAATTTCCCTTTTGTGTTTGGAGAAATATGTCTGTGAGACTTCATGTTTTGTTGTGAACTGAACTTTTAGATTAAGGTCACTTCAGTGAACATGACAATAAAAATTGATAATAAAAATTGGGAAAACCATGATATAGACAATTCCAACGCAATGTTTAATGTAAGAAGTTCAAAGAACCTTTCAACTAGCTACAGATTTTACTACATATTCTTAATAAACCCCCTTCATGTGCTACTATTCAAATGTAAGCTTTCATGCAATGTAAACCTAGCTAAGCCCTTTATGTTTTTTACTTCCTTCTTTACTTACCAGCACTGCTATTATCACATGGTGTGTTCCACATGATAAGCCATTCATTAAAGTATCACCTACTGTTTTTTTCCTCTTCACTACCAGCTAGAACATGATCCGTCTCTGCATGAAGACATTGGACCTCTGACCTCTTTTGTAGCTATTCCAGGCAAGTATAATAAACAGGGTTCACTGGGTTTGTGCAAATCTCTGATTATGTTTACTGTGAAATCCAAGTGTTCATCTCAGGCTCAAAAATTAAGGTTGATTTTCAAATATTATGTACAAACTCTTGCTACTAAGCATTCTGTAATGAGCACTTTGGCATTTTAAAGCAAACTAAGGGCCCCACCAGGCAGCAAAGACGTCCTGTAGAGTCAAGTAAAAATTTGTATACCAGCGGATGAAAAAAATAAGTATATAGAGAAAAAAAAATGCAGTACTCTTTTCAAACGAATTAAGAGATTCCGGGCAACTACACTTCATTACTGAAATGTTGCATCACTCCCTGCTCTCACATTAGAAATCATTAGTAAACTAAAAAATTACTATAGTTTCAGTAAACATCACCCCATTGAACAAGCTGTTTCTAAAATACAGGCCCCTGTAGTATGACTCTGCAAGGAATATGTGGGAAATAATAGTGTTAGTTTAGCCAATTAGCTGACTTATATGGGTAAATTCACTTGAGCTGTGTCTACACTTGCATTTCTCTTTCGAAAGAGGAGTGCAAATGAAGGAAATTGAAAATGCAAATGGGCCACTGACTTATGTATCTGGCACCTCATTTGCATATTCTCCTTTCAAAAGAAAAAAAACAATGTAGACAGGGCTTTTTCAAAGGTAAACCCCATCTTTGAAAGAATCTTCTTCCTGAAACAAAATAGGAAGAAGGGTTCTTTTGAAGATGGGGTTTACTTTTGAAAGAACCCTATCTACACTGCTTTATGTAAATCAGGCCCTCAATTGCATTTTCAGTTTCCTTTATTTGCATGCCTCTTTCGAAAGAGGAATGCAAGTGTAGACACACCTTTGTGGTTAGAGGATTCTGTGCCATTTCAGCGCTTAGGACTGTTGAATGTGGATATATTTCAGGGACCATGTACATGGTTGGTTTTCTTTTAAATCAGTAGGGTAGTCCCAAACGTTTCAAAGCATGGCAATGTACAAAAGCTATTTTCACTGTGAGAGGAACTCTGTAGCACCCACTAAATTTAAGACCTGTAAGAACAGTGAAATCTAACTGACTCCAAGCGGAAGGCATAAGGATAGAATTCACCTCTCAAATTGAAAGCAAGCTGTGGAATCTTTTGTTCTCTTTTGGTCCAGAACAGTGGCCAGTGCCTATCAGTGGCCCTTCCACTGTGGGTTTGGGATACAGGAACTATGCGAAGGTAAATCCTGTGCCTCTCCCCACCCTTCTGCTTGTCATTAAACTATTCTAAAACATTGGTCGGTATCATATGGGGTGTTATTCTTTTAAATGCAGATATGGGGTAGATTCCCAGTTCATGTAAATTGGTGTCACTCTGTTGATGTAAATGGAGTTATGCCAGTTTACACCAGCAGAGGATCTGGCCCTCCTTTTTATTAAGAAACATCAGTTAAGTCAGCAGTGAGGACTCACTAATTTACTCCAGGAATGAAATGCTGACTCAGGTCCTCTTCCATTAAAGATGTTGGTAGTCTACCAGACTGGAACATTAATCTGCTCTACCTTTGTAGTAACCAAAGGGTTTATTTCCCCACAAATGATAAGAGAAACTACTATCGCTAAGGTAGTTTTATCCCTAAATTTAGCTCTGTGGAGTTTGCATTGGAATCTCCATGGTGTTTCTCATCCTAGCACCTAGCAGAGACTAGCAGAGACTACAAATTTAGAGGCAAAAAATTCCCCTATATTGACCCCATGCCTCAGATTCCCTAAAACTCTTGTAAATCCCTCTGCATTTTAGGTAACCTCAAGGCAAGCTGGAATTGATATCAGAACATAAATATGAAAATGTATACAGGGAATGTAGATGCCAACAGTTTGGGAAATGGTGTCCCCTACACCCACACTCACTCACACACACATATTTTTCATAGTAACAGAGAGGAAGCCATGCTAGTCTATACACTATCAAAACAAAAAGCAGTCAAGTAGCACTTTAAAGACTAGCAAAATAGTTTATTAGGTGAGCGTTTGTGGGACAGACCCACTTCTTCAGACCATAGCCAGACCAGAACATATTTTTCAGGATCTTCTGCCACTCCTGCCATAAATCCAGTATCCCTGTTGAGTCCATAATTTTCAGTGTCTAGTGGAATTGAGTTTAGTCGCTCATGCTTACCTTTTGAAAGTGTCATACAGGTTCTCTTTGAGGATGAGGACTGAGATGTCAGACTTCAAGTGATCATTTTTTAAAAAGCATTCATCCAATGGTGCAGGCTGTCTGGGAAGTTGTGATGGAGCAGTCAAGAGCTATCAACAATGAAACAATGGATTTGCTACCAGCAGGGTCATTGACTTTGAAGACTCTATATCCAAAAGTGCCATAGAGAAGAGGAAGGGTTTGAGCCTGGAAATGTCCCCTTAGATATGCAGGGCCAGAAAAGACAGCAGCTGTTAAGTAAGGACTGGGGAATTAGTAAGAAAGCTCTGGGACATGTGTTCTGGTAGATACTTACATGATAGATTCCATTTTTTTCCCTTATCCTCATGTTCCCTCCTTCTTCTAGAGGGAGAAATAATTAATTATTATGCCTTAGCAGAAGCAGATTTTAACCTTCTCCTGGCACTGACTAGTCCCATTGTGTTGGCTAGTGCACTGAGTCATAGATTCAAGGAGCCACACAATGCTTTTCTGTTCAGTTTCTACCCACTTCCCTGTGCTTCCCCTGATATGCAATAATCTATGGAATCCTGCTAGGGAAGAATGGAGAAGCCCTATGCAGGGTCCAGTATTTTCGTATCATTTGCTGGTCTTTTTATGGATATGTCATTAGACTATAAGTAACAAATATTCACTCATTTAATTAAATCCCATTTTCTGTGTCCTGCAAATGTGCACAAAATTTTGTTCTGATTCTAAGACTAGCAATAACTGTAAGAAGTCAACATGACTTTTGTCTAAAAAAAACGGGTACATAAGACCCATGCTCACTATTTTAATGCTAATAAAATATAGGAAAACCTACTTATAGCTTATCCATAACAATTTATCAGAAGTGTGTATCATGAAAGGAAGCTTTAAATAAAAAAAAATCACCGGCAGAATTCATTTAATTGTAATGTGCATTAGGTTCCTTTTTCATTTTGGTTCTGTAGCTTTTTGAAATCTCACTCATGGTGTACATTAAAAAAGAAAATACTACAAATGGAAAATATAGTTCAGTGGTAAATTTTATCCTACTGGGACTTTCAGTTGTGGATGGGCTCTTGATTGATCAGAGTATTACACAATGGCATGGTGTAATTCTTTAGTGTGATGTTGTAAAATGGAGTATTGCTTCTGTTATTTTATCCAGTTTGCTTTTATATGACAGGGTTTATTGTGCGTTATGTTGTAGCTCATTCCTCTGTTCACAATGCCTACTGATGTGTAATTATGACTTGTCTGAACTGTAAGAAGGAGCAGTAAGTGAAAGAAAATCTGCAAGCACACTTGATTTATGAGCCCTGATACTATATTACAGTCCTAATCTGCCTGCTTAACTTAGCTTCAGGCAAACTTATTGTATAACATGCTGGCGATTAGCACTACAGCAAGTTGTAGAAGATTTACTCTGAAGGTGCTATGAGACTTTTTTAAATGATTTATTCATTATTTCAGTTACAGGTACGGCAATAAATTATTTCCCACATAAAGACTCTGTGTCAAAGAACAGCCATTGCAAAAGGGCTTTTTATACAGCAACAAAGAACATTGTTTGGAGTGTTTTCTTCATAGAAAACATCTTAATGTTACTGGTCATTCTGATGATGAAACTCCTTGCATATTCTTCTCACAGTCATACCATTTGCTTTATTATACTGCTGCTTTTGTAGCATAGTACAATCTGCTTATTATAAGAATGTCTATTTGGATCCAGTGAATCTCATATTTTCAATCGTGCCCTAAAATAGAAATTACTATGGATGTGGAAATGAAAGGAAGACCATAAAGCAATGACCTAATGTCAGGAAGAAAAGATGTAAGCAAATTTGCATTTATTTTTTAAATCACTATTCACAAAGACAGATTCATCACTTCAGCTTTATTGAAACTATAGCATATTCAGAGCTGCTACTTTTAGTAAATTAGAGCAATACATTATTACCCTAGTATAATTAAGATCAACGTTGAACATTCAGAGCTCAGTTCTGCTCTCTGAAATCAATGGCTGTCTTGCCATTTGACTTCAATGGAATCCTCATTAGCGCTATTAACCATGGAAAATAAGCAAGGGGCCTAGCACTTGATCCAATCCCCTTTTAAGTCAGTGGCAGGACTTCCTTTGATTTAAATGGGTGTCAGATTAAGACAGTAATCCTGCAATTTTTACACATGTAAAACAGGAGTATTTGCATGAGTAAGGATAACAGATTCTCATAAAGTTTATGGGATTGTGTCCTTAGAATAATATTTTGTGTACAGTTTTATTTCCGGTATATGAAAAAGCAATTTGGGAAATTAACTACATTTTATAATCTGGTAACCAAAAGCCATGTTAGCTAAATAAAGACTTTCAGGAGAATATACATGAAATGTCTGGATGTAATACTAATAGAATTGTACTCCAGAAATGTTCCTTTGAATTTAATTTTGCCAGCAGAGGTGGGTTTTTTTAAGCCCTCATTCATTTTTAATCCATTTTCTCAATTGTTCATTAATTCTGAACATTCTTTTACTTTTAAAAACATGTGTACCCTAAAAGCCGTCCTAAAATGGTTACTAATACTAACAAGTGATGGGATTTATGGACAAATTAAAATGCATAAAAGTTATTATTTGGTTACTATGTTGCAATGATGAAACAAAAAGTTCCTGAAGGGTGGAATGGACTTGAACTCCTCTCTGAACAGTGGACAATAGTATACTGCAGTTATAAACAAAAGTATTCTCAAGCTTATGAGCTTCTGAAAAGTTACCACGAACAATGAGCTTTTATATGGAAACAATAAGGCCTATTAATTTTTTTCTGAAAAATGCTTTTGCTAAACATTTTACAATCATTCAGTTCTGAATAGTAAGTTATTTCGAGAGCTAAGCGCAAAAATGTAATCCTTCGTTCAGAATAGAGAGCAGAACATAAATCTATGACCCCTTCTATTTTCCATAATACATTGGGTAACATTTGACATTTGCTAGTGATTTGCACACAGTCCAGGTTTTGAATTAGTGGTCATCATATTACTAGCAGCCTCCCCAAGTATTTGTTGAGGATATTGACTGAACAAAAGGTCTGAGGCAGGAGCTATATTTTTCTAATCTTGCGTTGCTACCTATAACTTAATTAGCTTTAGTTTAGTCATCCTAGTATACCTGAGAACAAAATACATCATGTGCTAATTAGCTTTCTACTTTCTGGTTTAGTACGCTTAAGTTATTTATTCCAAAGGTTAAATATTGATTGAAAATGCATGATAGAACTGTAGTGCATGCTGTAGTTGTATGCTAAATGGCAGAACTTGTCTGTAAAACATTTCCAGTTACTCACACAATAATGCAGTTACAGCATGACACGCTGCTGTTAAGCACCCAGGCAAAAAATCAGAAACAAATACAAATCACCCAGTATGCAACCATTCTTATCAGTACACTGAATTTGCACAAATATGTTTGGAAGTGCAGCCATTAATTATCATGATGTTGAAATAATATAATACAAATAATAATTGCTTGTGAAGTGATCTATTGACTCTGTTGTATTTCAGTGGAGGCTCTTCTCTTTCTCATTCGCTCTCCTGCCATGCGAAGCCACATAGACAAAGTATCAAGTGATCACATAGCATGAACTACACCCTGAGGCAAAGCTAGTTATTTTACTTGAAATGGTGATGCAGTTAGGACCCAGAAACTGTCAATAATTTTTCTGACTTTCAGGGAATAAAATCCCCAATTATAGTAACTTTCTCTAGAAGCTGTATACAGTACCACTACACATTAATATGAGGATATGTCCTCTCATACTTATGATTTCAGTTTTATCAGTAGATTGGACCAAAATTGGATGACTCCATAAGGTTAAGAAGCTGTAGTGTAATTGTTGCCAACAAAGCCCAATCAGAGAAGGCTACAAATATGACATTACAATATATTATAATTCAGCCAATTGGCATCAATAATAGTTACATGTATAGATCCAAGGGACCAAGGTCCTTTATTTCTATTTAATTTTTGTATTGTTTTCATAAAAGATATGGGCTTCATTTGACAAGCTATCAGGGTAAAGAACTTCATTGAAACGAGTTCTGCAGGTAGGATTGGAGGATCATCTCCTTCATTTCCTAGCCTTTGATAAAACAGGACGTTGATGTGAAACACAGAAAGCATCGGGGCCAGGTACTGGCATCACATTCCACCCCTAGTTAAATTTATACTGATGGAAACCATACACATAGGAATCACCAAAAGGTTAATCTTACAGAGGAAGTTGGGCTTGTGGACTCAGCCAAGGGACTAAAATTACATGTAACCCTAAGGCAGAGGTCAGCCGCCAGCATGGGCACCAAGAGTGGCAGGCAAGCTGATTTTCATCAGCACATGAGGTGGAAGCTTAGTCCCATCCTTCGTTCCCCATGTAGCCAGGAGCTTGCTCAGAGCCATGCCCCCTGTGGATTAACAAACACCAGCTTATGCTACCCACCACTGCCCAAAGAGTAAAGCTCTGCATCTTAATTGATTTATTAATGAGGATGTTGTAAGTAGGACTATTAGTAAAAGCATACAGGCACTTGGACCATACCTAGAGGTCAAAAGGTCAAATTTTGGCACTGCTCCTCAGAAAGGTTGCTGACTGTTGCCCTAGGGGAAACAAGAGCCCAGCTGTGCAAATCCTGGGATGGTTACAGGTAAATGCCACTTCCTACCCTAACACCATGATTCGTCCTGGTTTCCTCATTAGCAATAAGCTCTGTGTCATTATACATACTGACGTTGTCTCTCCCCATGTTGCCCCCTGCTCGCACTAACAGGGCACTGAAGGAGTGAGTAATGATTTGATTAGCATTAATTACCAGGCCACAAGAGATATAATACAAAGCATTCCCCATTGTGCCCGTCTCTTTGAGGAGCTGATCATTCTCATCTAACACAAATCAGATTGTAACAGTAATAACACTTGAAAGCTGTCTATTACTAAAGTTCTATCAGTAACTTCAACTTACAATTAACATTGTTTCCATGTTGTTCCTTGGCTGGTGTTTTAAGATTTTATTATTCCGGAAGGCAAAATGGCTTAGGTTAATAAATATAGGTGAGTGTATTTAGGCATGGGTATTTAAATCCCCGTTGCTTCCTTTAAGAGGAGGGTTGAGGTTGCTAGGCCTCACCTCCTACCGGGGGCAGGGTGCTAACTTGCCCCAAAAGGGTTGGAGCCTAGGAGGCAGTTGAGGCTGTTCCTCTTTTGGGAGGCCCCCCGCTACTCCCAATAGGCTCAACTAAATAGGGTCCTGGGAGGCAGCTTGTTCTACCACAGGCCACGTGAGGTAAGCAACAATGGGGAGGCAGGTAGGCTGCATCTGCACCTGCAATATATATATATAAGGATGGGCAAGAGGGTTAGGGAGGTTAAACCTTCACCTTATTGCTAAAACTATTATAAACAACAATTAGAACACTAAAATTCACTATACTTAACCAATGAACACTAATTATTAATTAAATGTGCTTTTGTTTGTACAAGTGGAAAAACCAGCCTGGGCTTTCAGGCCCGGCCCTGGGGGTCAAGCCCTCGGGTACTGTGCCTCCCCCGCCGGGGAAGCCCACAGTAGGGGTGAGACCCCTACTCCCCCACTGGGGGTCCCGATGTCCCAGGTGGAAGTATATTAAGACGTTTGTGTGTGTTAGGGTAAGATTATGTGTCTTGTCCGGTATGTGAATCCAATCAGATGAGTTGAGGTCCAGTGCAGTAGTAGTCACGTCAGGTGTGCATGTAGATCCAGGCACCGACGCCGAGGAGCGCTGATGGTAGTGGTGGTGGGCTCCTAGCTGTGTCACCGGGTACGCAGTACCCCCACCAAAGTGGGGGCCAGTTCACCATCTGGTGACTTGGCTAAAGGGCCCACTTGCCGCTCCCCAACGCAATGCGCAGCTCAGGTCCACTGGGGCACACTGGGGCGTTGGCACCACTTCTGCCACAATAGGCTCCTGAGGTGACCTGGGGCTCCAGTGTCCCTCAGCTCCCAGTTAGCACCGCCTAAAGGGCAGGCGCGCTGTAGTGATTTCAGCTCTGGCAACGCCTGAGGGCAGGTGCCGCAGTGATTTTTCAGCTCTGGGTGGCGCCCCCTAAAGGGCAGACGCCGCTGTGATTTTAGCTCTTCGATCTGTTTTGAGCCAGCCTAAGGGTCAGCAGATGTTGCCACGGCAACCAACGCCCCCCTATGCAGCAGCAGCTATTATGATAGCTAACTCCCAGGGCCACCAAATGGTGGGTGGCACCTGAATTTATAGAACAGATTCATAAATATTCATGACCTGATTACCATACTGAAAGTTCTGAACACCTGTTTTCAAACAGGTCCTCTGGGCTGGGAAGTTTCCAGAAACTGCCCACTTGTGTCCAATCAGGGCCCCAGAATTCAAATCCATGATTATGAATTATTCATGAGTTCAAGTTGCCGGGGAAACCAACTGACACAGAGTGACCATTGCAGGGGATTGCTAAATGGCAGCCTATGTATCTTTAGATTATACCTGTACCTGCATTGATGTTTAATGGCCAAAGGCTTGTTTCCCCTGACCCACGGGGACGATAATGCCCGAAGGATAAAAATCCCTGACATAAGTGATCTTGAAAGATTAGCAGTTCAGAAGAATTTGGGCTTAATTTTGTTATATAGATTAAAGTTACTACAAAAAGCAATTTTACAGGACAGCTCTGTATCTTTTGAGTTGGTAACAAAATTTATTCTGAAATTGTTTCCCAATTGAAATATTACTTAGAAAATTCAAGTCTGCTTCCTCCACTTCAATGAGAATTTTTGGTTCTGCAACATATCTATTTAATTTATCTATTTGATCCAGTTTGTCTTGTGCACTGGAGCTATATGCAAATATTTCCATACTGTGTACACAATATTTGCATGTTCAATTCAAAAGCAGTCAATTTTATTTCTTTATAAAAGGTTAGCAGACTGCCTACACTATTATGCATTTGCCATTAACCTTTTGAGGTAAGATTAGAATAACTTGTTTTGTTAGTGTTACATTTTTACCATCAAAATTAGGGCTTACCACAAAGAACAATCAAATTGAACTTCCCTCTTGCAATATTATAAAGAATTCTTGTAATACTTAGAATACTGGTTTAAATGACAGGTGCTAAAATCTGTCACAGGTGATCTAGGTAATAAAAATATTTGACAGTCCTACTAACTTGAATATAGAATACTTTTCTGTGAAATAGTTTTCTGAGTGCATCATATTACCAAATTTTGTACCTAGTTGGAAAGCTTTTCAATTTTTTGGATATTGATTTCTGACACTTTTCAGATTTTCAGCAGAAGAGAATTAAAAACAAAAACATTAACAGGTACAAAAAACCAGAATTGCTGTGTACTATGAAATGCATTTCGTATGAATGGAAAAGGTGTCTTCACGGTGGTTAATTATTAACCTTTCCTTCAGGGTAATAATATTATCTTTAAAAAAGAAAAAGAATGGCATGTTTTTCAATGTTATCTCCTTGGTTGGCTGGTTTTGGTAATGAGGATCCAAAATGAACATTTTCAGGTTATGTGTCATCATGAGTAAACCTCTGTATTGTGCAAAATACTTCTGTAGCGTTCCTTGATCAAAATACAATGCTGTTTAAATACGTTAAGCAACATGCACTCCACCTACTTGCATTATGTCAAATGAACTGCATCATTCCAATATGGTGTCACATGTTCATGGAAGCCTGTAGCATTTATAACAGGTGTTGCAGAAATGTACTTGACAGAGGTATTGACAGTAAGGTCAGCTATGAAAATTAATATTCAAAATATCAGTGGAAGGTTATGTTTAAACTTGTCTTCGTTCTTTTTGTCCTTCGTGAGATTTACCTTTCAATTTTTACCTGAAAAATGTGAGATTAGTTTTGCAGTAGATTAGAAAACAAAAATGCACCTAGTGTTAAAGACTAATATAGATCCTTGAACCTATGTAAAAAAGTGGTTTAAGAGGTCAAAATGTTTTGTTAAGGATAGAAAAGATTCAAAGGAGTCCATTTAAATCTAGCATGCTTACATTGCATAAATGGGTTCTCTGATACTCCACATCCTCTTACATGTGCTTCTTTTTCTCTGAAAGAAAGAATATGCATTGTGCATAGGGGGACAATACATGCCAGTGGACATTTAGAGGGCAACAGTTTTCAACGTGATGCTGTTATAGTTTGTGACATTTACCATAGGTTTTTTTTTCCCCCGATAAAACAAAGTCCTTAATGTGTTAAGGATGAGTCTATGGTAATTTGTATACTGCAGCATTCCTGGCCTCTTGACATCTACAGCCCCAGTCTGAAGCAGAGAATTTTTCCCCTTTCAAATGGCAAATGAAACTGTTAAAATTCTATTTTGCAGCACTGCATTGATCTAAGATTGGTTCCACAAAAGAGTTTAACAGTTATACTTGCAAAGTATTAATATGTAGCATGACAATACATCACAAAACTCTTTACATCTTATTTGTACGTAAAAGTCAGACATTTTGTTCTGAATGCACTTCAGAAATGCTCTTCAATTCTCAGTGAGGCAAACATTTCAATTTTCTGCAATATTAGCAGGGGTAACTAATGATGGCTAATTTTTGCCTGTAGTATTTCCCTCAATCTGCTTGTGCACTTTCAGTTACTCTGGCAGCAGCAGCATTTGTACATTTTCTGGTCACTAAACACTCAAGTACAATTGTAAGTGATCAGTTTACAGTTGGCCACCAAAAGAGCTGGAGGAATGTCTAACAGGAGAAGAAATGTGAATAAATGTGCATGTGTATATTATATATATTATACACATAGTTTTAGTGTATGCAGTAGAGAACGAACACTGTACCTTGAATCCATTTTAGCCATCAAAATATATTTTGAAAAAATGGGATCATATATTTATTCTACCAGGAGGCTCCAGCATACATACAAATCAAACATGTTTTGAAAGTGTATTATGTTCCTTCATGGTTGAGGATAAATCCTCTGTTTCACATCTATTTGATTTGGTTTTTAATAAAATCTTGTTTTAGCTTACATTACATTTCTGCATGCCTTCTTATTAAGAAATTTACAAGTCATCTATTTCAAAGGAAACATTTTAGAGGAAGATGCAAAATTTCTTATAGCATATTAATCAAAATACAGCATGGCAGGATTTTTAAACTGTATTTTTAACTCAATCCCTGTAAAACAGGGAACTTGCATATAATCTGATGCTCTTCACATATACATGGATTATTTAGCCTCACTAAAAATAAACTGTAAACTATTTAAAATTAAGAGGAAGCTTACTTAAGTACTTCATAATTATTACTTCCCCATGAAAATTAAATTATTGCCCAGGATTTTGGATGGTTCTGTTTATAATATAGTTGTAAGGAGTGAGTCAAATTATGTCAGAACTCTATGGATAGAGTTCAACAGATCATGCCATTGGGAAGTTTTTGTTAGAAATATCACAAAAGAAGTTTTTGTTTCTTGTTTTTTTTTAGGTGAAGCAACTTCATCAATCATGACACTGCATTGCAGACACAATGCCAAAGAACTGGGAGAACATATTGTGGGCTTTGCATGCCTTATATTAAAATCATCTTAAATGCAGGAAACCTGCAGTTCTATGGCTCAATCACAGAAAATCAATATTTACTTCAAAGAAAAGCACACACACATATTTTTCTGCAGTAAATAGCACAATGTTAAAGGCTAGATGATGGTGTTTTCAGTGACAGCCACAAAGGAGGGAAGGGGGCATATAGAGACCAGAGGCTCAATGACTGAAAGGCAGTTGTTGTAGGCACTCTCACTGCTAAGAGCAGAGGCAAGCAGAAATCTTTTACAGTGCTGGGGTGGAGGAGATACTCTCAGGAGCAGCAACTAGCTAACACACTGCCACCTTTACTCATGTTAAATACCAGGCAAGTGATTTTTGGCAGAGTCAGGCCTTACAGTACTTCTAGGGTATCTAGCAGCACAGATGGTATCTGTAGGCTAGTAATTATTACTTCTTTTAAAAGGGTACAGAATATTTTTCTCTCCAACCCATGACTGGCTTCTGGACCCATAGGAATGGGTGCAGAAGGAGGGCTGTGCACTGGCCCAGCCCATGCAGTCTATATCCTTTCAGCTATGAATGTCTCAGCCCTTACCAACCTGCCACTTCTGTGTGCAGTGAGCACAACAATTACATTCTAGCTCAGTGATGACCAACCAGCTAGAGGCTAAGAGCCAAAATAGCTATAGGTAGAGTGCAAAGAGCCACATATTATGTATTTATTTGTGTGTCTCTATACCTCTATCTCTCTATCTTGATAGATAATATATCTACAGAGAAATATAAAAACAATACATGGCTCAATGTCCCCCTTTCCCAGAGTCAGACACTCCCTTCCCCCCCTCAACCCAATTCCCCTGACCTCCTCCAGAGCCAGGCACCTGCAACCCCCCACCCCCACTCTTTTCCAATGCACTCATTCCTCCTGTTCTCTGGCTCCAGGCACCCCCAGCCTCCCTGCTCTAACCCACTGCCCTCTTCCTACCACAGAGCCAAGCGCCCCCGATCCCCTCACTCTAATCCACTGCACCCACCCACTCCCCTCCCCCAGCCAGACACCCTAATCCCCTACTACCTGGGTCTCACCAGAGCCACTGCCAAAGCCATGCGCTTCTCCCTCCAGATGTACATGGGAGAGGGGCAAGGACTTTCTGCTTTCGCATCTTCTCATCTCCTCCTTCCTCAAGAGCAGTCACGGTAAACATCTACAGTCAGAGCCTCAGCTGTTTTTAGTTGGCCTAGCACTTCAACAAATGAGGCATCATGTTCTAATGCACAGGATACTGAGCCAAAACTCAAGACACTAGTGTTCATCCCCACCTCTACTACTGACCAGCTGTAGAGCCTTGGAAAAGTTACTATTTCTAACTGTACCTTTATTTCCTTTCTCACTCCTTGGCTCTTTTCTCTAGTTAAATCCCAAGTTCATTGGGACAGAGACTGTCTCTCACCATGATTTCGTACATTACCTTGCACAATTAGAACTGTGTTCAGCTGAGGCTTCCAGACACAAACACATTACAAATACATTCAAAGATATATTGCTTTATGTCAGATCTTCCATTGATATAATCTAAAGTAATCCTTTCACTTGTTAAAGATAGAAAGAGAAAAATGGAGTTATTTTTCTAATTTACTTAAAATAAGAAGTTGTCATAATCTGTTTTTTTCCCCCTTGGTTTATTAAAGATTTTTTTTTTGTTTTATTTGGTAGACAGAAAATCTGAGCCACATATACACAAAGAAACATAGAATCATAGAAACATAGAGCTGGAAGAGACTTAAAAAAGCCATTGAGTCCAGCCCCCTGCCCTAAGCAGGACCAAACCCATCAGATCAGCCCACCCAGGGCTTTGTTGAGGCGAGTCTTAAATACCTCCAGGGATGGAGACTCCACTACTTCCCTGAGTAGACCATTCCAGTGCTTCACCACCCTCCTAGTGAAAACGTTTTTCCTAATGTTCAACCTGGACCTTCCCAATCACAACTTGAGACCATTGTTCCGTGTTCTGCCATCCGTGACCACTGTGAACAGCCTCTTTGCAACCTCCCTTCAGTAAGTTGAAGGCTGTTATCAAGTCCCCCCTCAGTCTTCTCTTCTGAAGACTAAACAGTCCCAATTCCCTCAACCTTTCTTCATAAGTCATATGCTCCAGCCCTTTAATTATTTTGGTCATCCTCTGCTGGACCCTCTCTGGTGTATCCACATCCTTCCTATAATTGGGGGCCCAGAACTGGACACAGTACTCCAGATGTGGCCTCACCAAAGCCGAATAAAAAGGAGCAATCTCTTCTTTGGATCTACTGGCAACTCTCCTCTTGATACAACCTAATATGTCATTAGCCTTCTTGGCTACAATGGCACACTGTTGACTCATGTCCAGCTTCTCGTCCACTACAACTCGCAGGTCCTTTTCTGCAGAACTACCACCGAGCCAGTTGGACCCCAGCCTGTAACAATGCTTGGGATTCTTCTGGCCCAAGTGCAGAACTCTGCACTTGTCCTTATTGAACCTCATCAGATTTCTTCCAACCCAGTCTTCCAATTTGTCTAAGTCACTCTGGACCCTATCCCTACCCTTCAGCATATCTACTTCTCCCCCTAGCTTAGTGTCATCTACAAATTTGCTGAGAGTGCAATCTAACCCCCTCATCCAGGTCATTGATAAATATATTGAACAGAACAAGACCCAGAACCGAACCTTGGGGCACTCCACTAGAAACCGACCGCCATCCCAACATCGAGCCGTTGATCACTACCTGCTGGGCCCGACCATCTAGCCAGCTTTCTATCCATCTTACCGTCCTAAGTCCTAATTGATTTTAACTCCTTTATAACTTAGTTTCAGATGTTTATTTAAATCTCCACTACTGGCTTTTAACCAATATATTATGCAAATAAAAATCTACTATCAAGAGAGCACAGAAGAAGTGAAGAGAGTAAAAACACTAAACTATTTTTAGTAAAGGAGTAAAAACACTAAACTATTTTTAAAACATTCAACAACTTGGATGTTTTTGCTTTTAAGAGCCTCATGAACACTGGAAAGATGTAGTCCGGGTCAATGAATTTGGATCATGTTTCCATTGTTTGAAATCTGATCTGGACTGAAACGTCCTGTAATTTTAATGGTGTGATTTTATAATAGTACAATATTCACTATAACACAACTTAGTCAGTGCACACTAACAATGAATTTGTGTCAGTAATACAGTATATATTTCTGCTCCAGTCTGCATGTGGAAAAGTTCTATTGTCTAGTTCAGAATTCCCAGCCAATGGAGCTGCAGGAAGCAGCATGGCCTGGGCCACTGCTTCCTGCAGTCCCGTTGGCTGGGAACAGCGAATTGCAGCCAATGTGAGGTGTAAGGTGCTGTACTTGCAGACAAGGAGGTGAACTGTGTACAGTCTATAGGACACTTATGCCCACCCCTTTTAATCCGTCCATGTCAGGTGTTTGTCTAACCTGATCTTAAAATCTCCAGTGATGGGGATTCCACAACCTCCCTAAGAAATTTTATTCCAATGCTTCATCACCTTGACATTTAAGAGTTTTTTCATGATGTCCAATCTAAACCATTCTGGGTGCAGTTTAAATCCATAACCTTATGTCCTATCCTGAGAGGTTAAGGAAAATAATTTTTCTTCACGTTTCTTGTAATACTCTTTTATGTACTTGAAAATTGATATGTTCCCTCTCAATCTTCTCTTTTCCAAACTAAACAACCCCATTTTTTCAATCTTCCTTTTGCAGTCATGTTTTCTAGACATTTAATCATTCTTGTTGCTGTCCTATGGACTTCCTCCAATTTGACCACACCTTTCCTGAAATGTGACGTGCATAACATGACACAATACTTCAGTTGTGGAGTAATCAGCATAAAATATAATAGATGAATTACTTCCTGAATCTTGCTTAGAACACTCCTCTTAATACACTCCAGAATTATGTCTGCTTTTTTTCCCCCTAACAGTGGTATGCTGTTGACTCACACTTTGCTTGTGACACACTATGTTTCCCAGATCCCTTTCTGTAGTACTCCCTCCTTGACAATCATTTTGTTGTATGTATGGGTATAACTGGTTGTTCCTTTTTATGTAGAGTATTTTGCATTTATCCTAGTTGAATTTCATCCTATGTAGTTCAGACAGATACTCTAGTATGTCCAGATCCTCCAAATCAGTTGTGACCATTCCTTATCTTATACTATCCTCTAGCTTTATGTGTTCTCTGTAATATTATCTAAATCACTGGTGCAGGGAGATGGACACAATGACCGCCTGAGGTCCCCTCCAGCCCTAGGATTCTATGATTCTATAATGAATAGAAACACACCCAGACGTCTTCCTGGCAGGACTCCACTTGATGTATCCTTCCAGCTTGACAGCGAACCACTGATTACTGCGCTCTGAGGCTATGTCTATACTAGAGAGTTTTGTGCATGGACATGATCTGTTGACAGAAGTTTTGCTGGAAGATCTCTTCCAACAGTAACTTCTGTTGACACATTGCTTTAGTGTAGATGTAGCCTGAGGGAAGAAGGGGCTTTTGAATTGAGAGGGGGTTCTTTTGAAAGGCCCCCCTGTCTACATGGATGCCGTACATTCTGAAAGCGGCACTGTCAACTTGTGTATGGCCACCATTATGCTAATAAGGCACTGCATATTCATGTCAGCACCTTATTAGCATCTTCCAAACTGACTCATTAACATGCCTCCTCCAAAAGGTTGTGTCTACACAGAAAACATATTTTGGCAAAATGGCCACTATTTTGAAATAAATTTGCAAGCGTCTACACAGCAAAACCAGTATTTCAAAATAATTTCAAAATAGTGGACAGCTTATGTTGAATTCCGTAAGTCTCATGCTATGAGGAATAGCTCCTATTCCAAATAGATGTTCTGGAATAGAGGCTGTGTAGACAGGGCATGCAGGCTTTCGAAATAAGCTATAGTTCTTCCAGGGGCTTTAATGTGAAATAGGCTCTATTGTGTGTGGATGCTGAGTGCTATTTTGATACGCATTTTGTGTGTAGATGTACTGTTTCAAAATAAGCTATTCCAGAAAAGCTACATGTACACTACGAAATCAATTAAATTTATTAAAGTCACCTTTGTAACCCTGGGTTTTATAAAGTTGAAGCTGAGTTTCTTCATCTCCCCACAAAGCTGACAGTGCGTCCTCACCAAAATTCTACTGTTGCAGAATTGTGGGGACATATTCCACAGTTCCTCGAGCCCTGTAGCATTCTGGTTTTTCTTTGCTGGAGTGTTATGGGAAAAAATGCCCCCAAGTGGTTTTGTGTATGTGTGATATTATCTTCCCACACTGCATTGCCCACATCCCCCACGTTGAAAACAAACAGCCATTTTTCAGAACTTTTTTAGTCATCCACATTACAGACCTTTTAACCAAATATGTCCCGAGAGCATCCAGCTGACTAAACCATGTCAACAAGTTGCTCAGCTAGTTCCCTCCGCCCCACCACCCGGTGAAATAACATGAAACAGTGGAAGAATCTGAACCAAAGTGAATGGGGAAAGACTTGTTATTATTCACATAGAAGGAAAGTAGGGAATCCCAAGGAAAAGAAAGCTAAACAGGCGGTGGGCTTCAGAAGCTGAAGCACCCTTTGCAAATATGCTCTGGGAGCTTCCAGCTGACTGTGCCATATCAATATGTTGTTCCAGTAGTGTTCACCCCATCAAAGGACGCCTTTCATGTTAACTAATAGGCAGTATTCTATCAAGTGCACGCCAGTTAATTCTCTTTTTCTCTTTAGGTATGACTTTTACCTAATCATCCAATTAGCACATCAGGGAACTGTCAATCCCACATACTACAATGTAGGTGCTCCTGGAGCACCCAGCTGAATGTACCATGTCAACAGGTTGCTCAGCTACTCTACCTGCTATGAAAATATAGCAAACAAGCCACTGCAGAGACTGTGTCTCCACTGAGCCACATACTTTGGGAAGGGAGAGTACTGGAACAGGGTCCAGGTGACAACCCCACAACAAAACTCATCTGGCAGGGGTCAGCTTAGGGACCTGTTGACATGGTTCAGTCGGTGGGCTTTTTAGTTCGGGGGAAGGGAATCAACACAGTAAATTCATGCTGCCCTTTGAGGGGCCAGCCCCCCACCCCCTCGCCATAACCTGTTGTCATTTTTCTATCAGTTATGTGGCTAGGCAGAGGAGCCAGTACCAAAAATAGGTGCCACCAGGGGCTGGCCCCCCAAGAAAATTTCAGCTGGCAGAGGCAAGCTGAGGGACCACTTGAAAATGATGCAGTCTGTAGGTTTCTTAGGTGAAGGGTCCAGATCCCAAAATAGGTGCAGCCAGGGGAGCTAGCACTCCAGCATGTGTTGCCTCTCAGAGGCCAGACAGCTCCCGACAATATTTCCCACTGGGGGAAACATCACCCCAGCACATGTTGCCTCTCAGAGGCCAGCCATCCTGCAAAAACATCTGCCACTGGGAGATTCAGCCCTCCCCCCGCACCAATGCTTGGTGAGCCTCTGGAAAATCTGAAGTGTAGAAGCCTTCACCCCATGCAAACCAGGACATGCTACAGTGTGGAAGCGTGGTCCGCATTGCACAGCTGGCACATGATGTGGTGGGGAGGGTGCTAGCCATTTGCTGTGATGAGGCAGGAGCTAGCTCACCAGCCATGTGGCATCCATTGGGGACGGAGAGCTGCCCTGTACAAATGCGAAGCACAGGAAAGATGTTTATCAGTCTCTCCTGCTAATTCTTGTGCAGGGAGGAAGCCTTCACTCCACACAGGGCAGAACAGATTGCTGTCTGCAAGCATGACTGCCACGTGATGGGGTGGGGTGGGGCCTGGCCCACTAGCCATGTGGTCCAGTGGGGACTACACTGCTGATTATGTGGTGCCTCAAGGGGGGCCTGCCCCATAAAAAAGTGAAGCGCAGAAAAGAAGTTTCTTGGCCTCACCAACTCCATCTTCTTGGTCTCTCCTGCTCTATCCTATGCAGGGAAGAAACCTTCACCATGTGCATGGCAGGACATGTTGCTGTCTGATGGGACACTGCCTGGTCCCCACAACCAAGCCACCATGTGGTGCAGTAGAGTGGGGGACTATCCTGCCAGCTGAAATGAGATCCTGGCTCTCCTGATGTCTCCATTCTTTGGTTCTCTTCCATGGCTAGATTCAAACACCATGCTAATAAGAAAGAAATTAATTCAAATTGCTGGTCTTCCTGTATCTTACTTCCTGGACACTTGGGCCGTGTCTACACGTGCCCCAAACTTCGAAATGGCCACGCAAATGGCCATTTCGAAGTTTACTAATGAAGCGCTGAAATGCATATTCAGTGCTTCATTAGCATGCGCACGGCAGTGGCACTTCGAAATTGACGCGGGTTGCTGCCGCGCGGCTCATCCAGACGGGGCTCCTTTTCAAAAGGACCCCGCCTACTTCGAAGTCCCCTTATTCCCATGAGCCAAGTGCCGCTGCCGCGCGCATGCTAATGAAGCACTGAATATGCATTTCAGCGCTTCATTAGTAAACTTCGAAATGGCCATTTGCGTGGCCATTTCGAAGTTTGGGGCACGTGTAGACGTAGCCTTGGAGAGAAGGGGAGGTGAAAGCAGACAGTACGTACACATTCTGGGCATTGTGGGGTAACTCTGGAGGCAAATAAAACTGATTTAATGAAATGTTGTTTCCACATTAGCATTAAATCAACATTTTAAATTCAAAGCTGGAGTTACCCCACATCAGGTGGTTGATATAAGAGTGTCAACTTCAATTCCCATTAAAACTGACCTAGTAGCATTTGCAGTAAAGGCAGTCACATTATCAATTGAGCTAACTGCCTTAAAATCAGCTTTATGCTGTAGTGTCAACAAAGCAAAAATTTCTTCTGGAATAGCTTATTCCAAAATAATGCTGCTGTGTTGACATAGCCTCAGAATGGTTTCCATAAAGAACAGACATTTGAGTGATTCACAAGAAAAACCTGTAGGAAATTTGCTGATATTCATTTCACAAAATTAGTTTACATTTTGTAAATCTATTTGTAAATCATAATTTGTGATTCAATCCACCTGTAGTACTATGTTTCTAGTTCCAGAAAAATCATTTGGTGCAATTTTGAACAATGCGAAGTCTTAAAAAAAAAAGGTTCCTAAATCAGATTTGCTTTGGATTAGTAGCCAGAAATAAACATATAGGCAAAATGGCTGAATACCTCTGTGCATTTCGTACTTCAGTTTCCTCCGCAGACTTCTGTGTTCTCAGAACTTTTCATGAATCCAGAATCCTTGTTCACTCATCTTAAACATGGAAATCATCACTAATTCTTGCAACCCAACTTTGACTTTTTTGCCCCTGTAAAGTGGGTAGAGAAAGGCTCTCTTATAGCCTCCAGTTTAATTTTTCATGTGACCCCCTAATCAGTCTCATCAGATAATCTATGTCTCCAACCACACGTAATATGGCTTAATTAGCTTACCTCTGGAGTTCAGACTTAAACTTGTTTGCTCTGCATGGTAGCCATTTATTTGTCTGAGGATACTTTATCTGAAAGGATGATCATCAATGTTTAATGACTCCCTTGTTGGCCCTGTGCCATGTGTAAATAGTTCTCTTTACATATCAGACAAGATAGACAAGCCGCATGCTCAAAAGGGAGTTTGCTTTCTGATACAGATATCACATTGGAATCCCCCAAAATCAAATAGAATTCATAAGTTCTAAATAAACATTCTCCAAAAAAGTCGCAAACTTAAAAACAAACAAACAGGCAAACCAAACGCCACACAAAACCTTTCTTGCAAATACCAAAGCCCCCAAAAATATTTGTATCTAGGTGTGTCTAACACTGGTTGATAGTTCGGGGGGGCACATTATTTTGTGCATATTAATTGCCAATCCTAGCTGTGAATTTTTCAGAATTTTAAAGGTAAAAATCTGAATATGGGTTGATTGTCCTGGAGGTTTGATTGCTGGCCTATGGTAAAATCTGTGAAACAGAGTTCTAAGGGAAGAAATTTCTGAGGATCCAATTTACTTCCAGAGTTCCCTCTCTATCATCCCATCAGAGAACAGAGGGAAGGGTTTGTTTTATCTCATAAAATAGGCTACCGCTCCCCTGCAGAATCTAAATGGATATAAAAGATATCTGAAAGGCCAAGACCATCTGCAAGACCTTCTGCTCTGCCTCCACAAAAGCTCTAGCTTTGGGATAATTAAATTTAATTAATAGGGGAAGCACTGTCTGATGGAGGAAAACACTGTTGCTGATTAGTTCCAATTTGACTTGTACTGTTGTATCTTTAAGCATTTGGCATGAGAAATGGATGATGGGTAATGAATGAAAGAATAATACTCTTAGGTAGTGTCTACACAGCATTCCTCTTTCAGAGGAGGAATGCAAATGAGAGAGATCAAAAATGCAAATGAAGTGCTGATTTAGAAATCTCACACTTCATTTGTATAATCTCATGTGAGTGTGCTTCTGAAAGAGACGGTGTAGACAGGATTCCTTCAGAAAAAAATCTCTGTTTTCGAAAGCACCCTTTTTTCTTGTTTGTTTTGAAAAAATGGAGATTTTTTCCAAAGGAACCCCATCTACACGGCCATTTTTGCTTCCGGAAAAGTCTTTCTGGAAGCATGATTGCTCAAGATTATGCAAATGAAGCATGAGATTTGTAAATCAGTGCTTCATTTGCATTTTCAATCTCCCTCATTTGAACTTCTCGTCTGAAAGGGGAATGCTGTGTAAAGGAAGCCTTATAGGAAAAGGAGTCCATCTGAAATATCTATACCTTGTTATCACGCCTCTTATGCTATTATATACTACAAACAATTAAATAAATTGCACACGATATAAAAAAGTAACTACAGTACAAACTTTTTTTTAATTAAAAAGTAATTTTTAATTCAGTTTAAAATTTGGCTATCAATACTTGTATATCACATAAAAATGAGCATACATTGTGTGTACCATAATATATGTACATACAAAGATATCCAAAGGGAAGAAGGAAATGCTAAGATTAGGTTATTTTACATATTGGGTCTAGAATTTTTTAAACATTTTTCCTGATATTAATACAATTCAGAAATTTAATGAAAAGACCCAGGGGGGTGGGAGGAGATGGGGAAGATATACAAAGGTTTATAACTATGATTTAATTTTAAAATTCTGTAAATTCAAGACAAAAGCTTTAAGCAGTACAACTGAATCTGAACAGATTTAATGAACAATCTTTTTCTCCCATGCTGTTGTGAGTGGGCAGCTGGGGGAGCTATATGGAAACAACATCAGGAGAAGAGTTACATATTGTTCCTTACGGTGTAGCCCAGGGGGCTGCCTGTCTCATTTTCAGGACTTACCTCAAAAGTAAATCCCATCCACAAATACATCTACATTGACTTTTTATCTTGAAAATCATCTAGCAAATAAACAATAACTGCTGGATTTTCAGTGGACTTCCACCTGTTGTGGAGTTAGAAGACAGCAGTATCCTTTTAAAATCCATGAATAATGCAGAATGTCAATAACTAAATAGATATATTGAATTACATGCTGTAACATTATCACAGCCAGAGAGTTTGATCCCAGGTGATTTTTTTATTCCATGTTATCCCTTTGAGCTAATGATAATACTTTGTTTATATTTTAAAATAACTATAAGAGCATTATTGTGTGTTACCTATGTATAGCTAATCAGATTACACAAAAAAGAGGTCCATACATAGCTTGTTGTGGATATAGTTGCCTCTGAGTATCTCAGATAAAAGTTGTGTTGATCTCTTTTTCATTCACAAAATAAATTGACAAAATACTATTATTTTTGTAGGAAGGCAGTTCTGGGTTGAGGCCAGAGTGCTGGGCAGTGATATAGGAGATCTGTTTTCTACTGCTGGCACTGGCCTTCTGGATGGTGACTGTGGGCTCATCAGTGCTCCATGCCTTAGTTTCCCCTAATATTCAATGGGGATGTTGAGCTTGACCTCCATCATGAAATGCATTGAGATTTACTTATGAAAAGCACCACATAATAGGTAACTATTCATAATACTACCATTGTGGTTTAAAGGACACAATGCATGATACCGCTAGCATTCAGGATATGCACTCTGCTGTGATCCACACTATGTCAATATTCTAAATATAGCAAGATAGCACAGTTACTTCAGGCAGTTGAATTCGGAATGCTGAGTTTTAAAATGGTACAGTTTATAAAGAACATTAGTTTAAATTTCCACTTTGTGTTAATACCCTATGGCTGGGTATTAACGTTTCAGGCATAAGGGGCTGGTAACAGAAGGGGATTTAGCTGGCAGAGGCACATCCACAAGGCCTCTGCAGTGCCAGCACCCCCTTCTGCCAATACCAAACTCTCACGTGGTTATGGTAATGAGCTTCAGGAGTATGCAAATAAGTACCCACGTGCGGTTCCAAGAAGTTCACTTTGCATAGCTCTTCCGGCAGCTGTGTTGAGCAGAGCTCTGTGTAGACCCAGCCTATAATGATAAGACTTGCTACTAGAGCATGTTGTTAGTTACTCTTATAACAGGAGTCCCTTGGCTTAATGTAAATGAACACCAAACCAAATCAAACCACAGATGGCTTCTCTGCCTTGGACGACACACAATATATAATGGTTTAGTTTTAGGTGTGTTGCTTCTCCAAGATGTGTGGTAGATACTTTTCGTACTCTGCTCAAGGTAAAGGATGTCTGAATTCTTTGGTGTTTTCACAGTTGAGGTCAAGTCCTTGCAAACTGTCTTGACTTTAATAGGATTGATATTACAGATCATATTAATTCAGATTGTAAGAAGTTGTCCTGAATATATCCATTGCAATAAGACTCCCTAATAGCCTCTATTTTAGCTCTAAGGCATTTAAACAGAAAACAAAACCAGAACAGTTCCACTTCCCTTCTCTCAGCTCCATAATTCCAATGCAATTCCCCCAAAAATGACCCAACTTCCCCGTTAGCTAACTTTATTCAGTTCAATTAAAAGCAAACTCTCTGTCACCTCCTACCTGAGGACAGTTCCACAGTTCAATCCTCTCTCATGGAAAATCCTATTTTGTTTCAAAATCTTGCTTTAGTTGGAATCCCAGATGCAAAGCCACACATTTTTCCTTAATCTCCAAATCAAAACATTCCTATTTTTAAATTAAACTGCATTAGACTAGAAGTCCCACTCCCCCTCCAAAAAAACTGCCACAACTCCCCCGTTTCTTCAGCCAAAAACAGCCAGGAAGACAAAAAGTCTTTGGTTTACTTTTTAAAGCTACTCTCTAATTTAGGTGAGGAGAAATATCCCTCAATGGCTACGTCTACACTAGCCCCAAACTTCGAAATGGCCAAGCAAATGGGAAAAAGGGGACTTCGAAGTAGGCGGGGTCCTTTCGAAAAGTAGCCCTGTCAGGACGAGCCACATGGTGACGAGGCGCATCAATTTCAAAGTGCCACGGCTGCCTGCATGCTAATGAAGCGCTGAATATGCATTTCAGCACTTCATTAGTAAACTTCGAAATGGCCATTTGCATGGCCATTTCAAAGTTTGGGGCTAGTGTAGACATGGCCAATATTAAGCAATTCTGTTTTCACTAAATGGGAGAAATATAGGAGCTGAAAATGTACAATGACAAAGACTGCCAGCATGTTTGAAAGCAGAAGAATAAGCAAGAGGAGAGAGAAGAGATCATTTTTGTATTTGATCATTCAGAGGTAGACTATACAATAAATACACAGCCTGTCTGAGAGAGAAATTAAGTGAAAATAGTTTCCCAGATTGCCCTGAGCCTGTTTGCTGGGCTCAGCCAATCAAATAAAGAAATAGCAGATAACTTCAGACACATGACTTCCAGCAAATGGCCAATTCAAAATGTATCCTATGACCCTCTCTCACGTTGCCAGATGTTGCAAAAAAGAAAATAAGGCATGTCAAAATGTGAAGCCTGTTTCACTGGTACTAGAATATTTCTCATTTGTGGAGCACTTTGCATTTCCCTACAATGCTTGAACTCCAGACTAGGCTACTTTGGGGTGTAGTGAAGTTTACAGGTAGAGGATTTGCATAGCTCTGGTGAGCATGCCATTCTGCTTATCAGGAAACTTCACTTTCTGCATAGGTTAATGTTTGTTTTGTTTTTGTTTGTTTGTTTTACTGCTGTCAGTGTTATTTCTGGTGATTACATGTCTCAAAGGACTACAAATGAAATTCAGAGACTTTCACCTCCAGGTCAGTGGTTCCATTCTGGTCCAGATCAATAGTGACAGCTCATTCTGAACAAGTGTATAGAGGCTTATGTGAAATAAGTCCTTGGTCTTAGTCCAGTGCCTAGTTGGCAAGTACAAACCTCACAAAAAGGTGCTATTTATAGGGGAAACAATGCGGTCATTCTTGTCCAGCATTTCCAGAAGTTCAGTGCTGGAGTGGGCAGGAAGACGTCACTGCAGTTTCACCTGTGGGCCTGTTTGTCCATGTAGAGGCATATTAACATGGTGGGTAGGAAAACTCTCTCTTTGTTGCCCTATGCACTAGCTTTCTAAGGGTAAAGAGAAGATGTCACTTTGCAGACAGTCTGGCACCTTTCACAAGCATTAAGAATTCTTCCTAGCCTTTTATTCAAACACGGTTTCATCAGAGTAAGTTACTTCTTATTCCAAATCTTTGTTTTCAAAATGATGCAGTTCCATCCATGGTGAGTGTATTTACTCTCCGTCCAACACTATTTGCATCTTTCTGTAGTCACAGGGAGCCAAATAAATTACTTAATTCCTAGCAATGATGGTGCTGAAACACAAAGAATTGAGTAGCACCATCTTTAAAATTACCTGTTTGACCTGCTGATTCCAGAGCACAATTCTGAGATAACAGCTCTTTCACCCACTGAGATCAGAGGCACATTTTTTTTTCTCAAATGAAACACAGACAAAAAAAATTACATTGCTATGATCTATAACAGTAACAAACACTTCTATTTCTATGGAAAAGTAAGCAATTATATTCCATTTTGGCATTATTATTGATCATAACAGGTGTTTTGAACTGCAGACCCCCATGGTTTAGAGGCATCTTTACAAGCCATCAGCTTAAACCATAACAGAGACTTCACTGGCATTCACTAAAAAGCTATCTAACCCTTTTGTAGATCCCCAGATGCTTGTAATCCTCCAGTCTGTAGCCCATAGCAAAAGTATGAGCATTTAACTTTAAATCTTAGTAGTACAACTTATGGCTGGAATAATTCATTTTCCTTCCCTGTCAATTCTGTAGATTTATAATCACTTTCCAGTTGTATTTGAAGCCAGCACACACTGCTCTGTCATTGTACAGGTATGACTAACTACTGTCTAGTTTCATTGAATATAGTATCATTTGTCTTACGGTTATACAGGCTGGCTGCACTACACGACAGCAAACAGTGACAGTAATTTGCACTGATCTGCCCCCACTGCTAGTCCTGCTGCTACAAATAGCAATTGATTATTACGCTCTAGTGTTATTGACTGTCACTATGAACCCAAGGTTTATTTCATTTTTAAAGTAACACTACAATTTTGCTTAGTATAAAAAATGTCCACTGGTAGAACAGTGGCAACATGAAATTACACAATATATTACAAGAAAAAATTCTCTTAATATTTGTAAATCAGGAACAAAGGAACAATTAAAAGATTGCTCACACAGAGGAGAACCATAGTGACACTAGCTGATGTTTCTGTCCTTAATTTGATGCATGGGTCATGCAGATTTACATCAGCTGAGTATTTGGTCTGAAACTTCCAGTTCAAGGAAAACTAAAATCTCTTGCATAGCTTTAAAAAAATCAGCAACATCTAATATTAATGATCAGTTACTTTCAAAATATGCATCCCCCAACATTTGAAAAGCACAGCAAAATCATTCCTGGCCTCCCTTCCTCCAAGTTCAGGATACAGTTTTGATGCAGGTTATGAAAATTCATCCTATTTCATACATGCATATTTTTCTCTCTTTCTGATGCTTGTACTCTTAGGGGTATTAATCTGCAGGGTTGTCCCGTGAGTCCATTTCAGATGGGCACAGGAATTTAGTTCAGGTAATCATCTTTTCTTTCCAAGTGAATTAAGAGACAGAATCCTGTGCTTATCTGTCCTAAGTGTAGATTTTCTTTTTTAATTCTGTCACCTGTGAGACAAGACATGCAGATAAATCCCAAACTATATCTTTCTGCCCCTTCTAAGCTGTATTTTGGATGTCTCTGGTAAGTAATGCTCCAAGGACATTAAAGTACAGAAAGAATGGTAATGCATATGTATAAAATGTGACTTACTTTAATAGGCTTTAGCAGCGCAACTCTTAGCAAGACAATACAGCCCCTTTACACTGTGTACATATTCCCCTTTTTTTTAAAAAAAATGTAGACTACACTTTATAATGTTTACATTCATTAAGGAAGGAAAAGAAAATACTTTACTTGACTCTATAGAGCTGTTAAAGAACATCTTTCTAAATGCTGACTTTCTAAGCATTAATTTTGCGGGTCTTTGCCCGTAACGGTATATGGGCTTGTCTACACTACCACCATCCTTCAAAGGAAGGATGGTAATTAGGGTGCTGGGAGTTTACTAATGAAGTACTGCCAAGCATAGGCAGCACTTCATTAAGCACATTCCCCACCCCCATGACCCCCAATGGCAACTTTGAAGATTTAAACTTTGAAGTAACAGCATGCGTCTAGCCGCGGCGCACCTGCCGGTACTTTGAACTGCTGGGGCAACTTTGAAGTCCCCTTACTCCTTGAATCTTATATTTCTGGGAGGCACAGATGCATATATAGAAAGTCTGATTCCTTCTTCTTCCTCTCATGCGCCAAACTCTCTAAAACTGTATTGTCAAACACTGTATTTTAAGGCAAACTAATACTGTGCTGCTTGGAACTGAACTGGATCACATGAAATGGAAGATTGCTTATGTAATGTATTTTAGATCCTTCTTCACTATTTTTCCATCTTGTAATGGGCCCTAATCCCACAGTCCTTATTTAGTACAAACTCCTATTGATCTCAGTGGGTGCTTTGTCTGAGTAAGAATTGTAAAATTAGTGTAATTAAATATCTTACATTATTTCTTCCCAAATACTGTAGGAATTTATTTTTTCCTTTCTATTCTTTTGATGGGACAAATTAAGGCAGACAATAAAAAAATGAAAATCATAGCTCATTCCACAGACTAAAGTTAATGGAGGTTTTCCATTCAAGTCACTGAGCACAGGACTGGGCTCATTGGCAAACCCTTCATTTCTAACTTTAGAGAAGTTTAATATGGGTTTAGATAACACAGTCTTGGCCAGGATGTGTGTGCTAGCCCTGTTCTGAGGTTGGTAGCAAACTTTGCATGACACAAGGCAAATTGTGATCCTACCTTTGAGAGAAATGCTTGTTGTAATTCAACTAGAAAATTGAGAAAAGATAGGTAGGGAAAGGTACAGTTTCAATTTCTGACTACATGTTGACTTCACAAGCTAAAACCATGCCAATCAGTAAAAAGAAAATTACAGGTATTACTCATTTTACTCTCATGCTATAGCTCAAATTAATGCTTAAGCAGCTATGTATTTATCAATTAGCATTTTTTCTCTATCCCTGTCTGAGTTTGTGTATTGTTGTAACTCCATCAAATAGTCATTTGCTTTTTTATGGTAATAATCCCATCAAATTTGCTCCTTTCATCTGGATCCCTGTATGTTATTTGTTGTTCTGCTAAATCCCTATTACGAAGGCCTCAGAATTCCAAAGGGCTGATGAATAATTAGAAATGTTTTATCCCTAAGCTTCAAAAGGGTGCTAGAAATAATTATAAGCAAACATTTTATGTAGCATTCCATATCAATCCAATCCCTACTTTATGTTGTTTGCACTTTAGATAGTGACGGAAAGTGTCAGATCTTGCTTACCAGCTCTGTCTGCATACAGGGGACAGATGTTAAAGTTGCTGTATCTTTCTTCTTTCTTCTTCACTCTGCCTCTTGGCAGCTTGGGATGTTCTGTTAGTCAAGCCGGTAATCTCACAACGGTGCAGTTAATCATTGATCAATCAAAATGAACTTCATAATCTTATTGACAACTGGTACTGCACTTGAGCCTCTTTCTCATCCACGAAGTGGCTAATTATAGTGATCTTTTGTGCAAATAAATGAAACCAGATCAAGCCAGGGAGGAAGGGTTCGGGTTTTGTGACACAAAGTGTAGTGCTAGCCAACAACATGCACATCTGATGCAATCTTTTTCTCAAGAGAATGTTGGGAATGGGTCTATCATTTGTAGCCCCTTCAATGGAACAGCTACACCATGCATTCTCTGTATGAAAACTCTGAAAGAAGACATATTTCTCTGCATATAGAAAATGCACAGAACTAACTGGAACACACCAAACTTCAGTACTTGACGCTATTTTGAGAATTACCCGATCACGTTGTAATTTTTCAGATTTTCCAAATGAAAAGTGTCTTTTCATTGCCAAGCGATCCTGCTGTCCCTAGGGCAAATATTTACAAAAGTGCCCTGGCAGAGAGGATGAATCTCATCATGAAGGAAAAGTTAAATATTTGCCGTGTTGATTTTTACTGTGATTTTTTTATCAACGCTTATAAAATATCACAAAAATAAAATTTTGAGGAACAGATTCAGTCCTGCAAAGTGGTGAGTGCTCAGGAACTGATCCAGCAAAGCCCATAAGACTGTGCTTAATTTTAAGCATGTGAGTAGTTTCACTGGGAAAAAATCCTGATGCCATTGAAATCAGAAGGACTTCTGCCTTTGCCCTTTCTGTGGGGGCCAGGATTTCACCCATTGACTTCAAGAGTTTAAATTGAAGTAATTTAGAGAAGAGAAAGAAATAAGAAGTATACAACCAACCAATATTCTGCAGTTTTGGCTGCTCCCATTGCAGTCTTCGACACTCCTGTATCTCTTAACTCCACAACAAGCACATCTTTTATTCCTGATCAATTTCAAAAACGAAATGGCATTGAGGGTAACAACAGTGCTTATCTTGTCAGAGAGCCACATTTTTAACCCTTTGATGTCCTTTATGATCCTTATATTGCACTTTGTAGTGGATTCAAAACAGAAAAGCAGTAAAGTAGCACTTTAAAGACCAACAAAATAATTTATTAGGTGAGCTTTTGTGGGACAGATCCACTTCTTCAGACCATAGACATACCAGAACACACTCAATATTTAAAGCATAGAGAACCAAAAATAGTAATCAAAGTTGACAAATCAGAAAAAAAAATCAAGTTGAGCAAATCAGAGAGTAGAGCGGCGAGGGGGTAGTCAAGAATTAGATTAAGCCAAGTATGCAAAAGCACCCCTATAATGACCCAGAAAATTTGCATCCTGGTTCAAACCACTTGTTAATATGTCTAATTTTAATATAAAAGAGAGTTCAGCAGCCTCTCTTTCCAAAGTAGTGTGAAAATTCCTCTTCAGTAAGACACAGACTGTTAAGTCATTAACAGAAAGGCCCACTCCATTAAAATGTCATCTGACCGGTTTGTGGCTCAGGAGTGTTTTTACGTCTGTTTTGTGCCCATTAACTCTTTGTCTAAGAGAGTTTGAAGTCTGTCCAATATACAAAGCATCTGGGCATTGTTGGCACATGATGGCATATATGTTAGTTGAGGAACATGAGAATGTGTCTGTGATTCTGTGACTAACCCGGTTAGGTCCAGAGATGGTACCCCCTGAATAGATATGTGGAGAAAACTGGCAGCAGGCTTTGTTGAAAGGAAAAGTCCCAGGACTGGTGTTCCTGCAGTATAGACTGTGGCTGTTGGTGAGAATTCTCATAAGGTTGGGAGGTTGTCTGTAGGAGAGAACAGGCCTGTTACCTAGAGCCTTCTGGAATGTGGCATCCTGATTAAGGATAGGTTTAGATCTTTAATAATGCATTGCAGTGATTTGAGTTGGGGGCTGTAGGTAATGATCAGTGGTGTTCTGTTCTTTGTTTTTTTGGGCCTATCTTGGAGTAGCTGGTCTCTGGGTATTCGTCTGGCCCTGTCAATTTGTTTTTTTTTATTTCTCCTGGTGGGTTATTTAGGTTTATGAATATTTGGTAAAGATCTTGTAGTTTTTGGTCTCTGTCAGTAGGATCAGAGCAAATGTGGTTATACCTAAGGGCTTTGCTGTAAGCAATGGATCTAATTATGCATGCAGGATGGAAGCTAGAAGCGTGTAGGTAAGTATAGTGATCAGTGGGTTTCCGGCAGAGTGTGGTATAGATCAGGCCATCCTTGATTTGTACTGTAGTGTGCAGGAAATGTATCTCTCACATGGAGTAATTGAGGCATAAGTGGATTGCGTCTGCTCCTGTGCACATGACAGACTTCTCATCTGTTCATGAAGCAATGATGAGAGGAATGAGATCAAGATGAATGCACCTTTACCAGGGAGTGGGTCTCAAAAGAATGTAACAGGTGCTGTGATCTTTCCTTGCACAACTGGATTCAGGGAATACTGACCACTTCGGATACCAGACAAACTTTTACTGGCACTGGCACTCCTATGGTTCACACTTGTATTACATCAGATTTTATATTGTATGCAATACAATATGGTGTATTATGTAACAATATATTTCTATTCTGAGCTAAAACCTACACATGAAAAACCTTTCTAAATTCAATCTGCAAAGTCTTGACCCTTTAGTCAGAAAAATCCCCTCTGAAGACCCTCTTTTCTGAGATATTTACACACACTGATGAAAATCTACTGCTTCTTATACTGAGTATAACAATTAGTCCTGTAGCACCTTAAAGACTAACAGATTTATTAGGTCATGAGCTTTAGTGAACAGTAAGTAATTGCTTAGTTTTATTGAGATGTTCCCTGTTCTTTCTCTCCTACACTTTGTATCATATCTGATATTACCCTAAAACTTTACAGGACAGGAATCTGACCCTTTAGCATTATTGAGGGGCATCTAACACATCCCAGTACCAGTAATTAATGAATAATATGAATTAATTATATAGGCAAGGATAATATTCCCAACCACATTAATTAGGTTACAATGTAAAGAATATAAGTCATGATTCAGGACACCAGAAATTTCTAAGTTTCTTGAGTGACTAAGGCTGTGTCTTCACTAGAGCAATCTGTCGACAGAAGTTTTTGTGAGAAGATATCTCCCAACAAAACTTCTGTCAACAGACTGCAGCCAAACTGCCAAGAGGATTGAAAGAGAGATCCACTCTGTCGACAGAGAGCAGCTGGACAGCCCAGCCACTCTCTTGACAGAATGGCCAGCTGGAAGCACAGCAGACAGGGCTTTCCAGTGTCTTGGAAGCCCTGTTTGTCAACAGATCCCCCACTCAGAATGTCCAGGCCATCTTTCTATTGACAGAATCTGCCAAGAGAGGCTTTCTGCCTCATGGGGGAGCTGCAGAACACTGTTGATAGAACTGCCACATGCTGTCAATTTACTGTCGACAGAACGCCTTGGGAATGTGAACGCTCTGTGGGTTTTGTCGACAAAATTCTCTAGTGTAGACATAGCCTAAAGTCATGCAGACGCATGCTATTGCATAATTTTTTTTATTATGCAGGGCTAATGCCTTCTTTTCAAGTGGTTCTGCTCAGTGATGGAGAAAAATATTGCTGCTTGTAGCACCTACCACAAGAGAGTCTTGAACCATGACTGGGGCTTCTTGGAGCAATGATAATACAAATAATGTAATCAAAGACATGGCATAGTTCTGACTGGTAAGGGAAATTCTCACGTTTCAGTAATGTAATGGAATACTCCATACTGAACCTAGTGGGCATTCTAATATGAAGCAACTATAAAATAACTTCTCAACATCATTGTGCCCTCCCACCTCACCCTCTCCAAAAATGCCTGGATAATTCCTTTGTTTTTTTTTTAAGTAAAGCCCTTCTCTCACACACACACAAACACACGTACCACAATATATTTTACAAATATTTATTTGTTCTTTTTGCTTAACGTGCAAATGTTGCAAGCCCCAGATGTTCATCCCTGCTTAAATACTGTACAGACACCATAAATAACCTGTCTATTCTCGTTTTGTCTTGTCCACTTTATATTATACTGCCCTTGTACAGGAAATGGACTGTATTTAATATTGATGGCTCTGTAGGTGTCATTTAATCGTCCCTATTGATTGGATTTCATCAAAATGTGGGGCTTGGACAGAAGCTTTGATTATACTGTAAGGATTCTTTGCAGTTTTCTGTTACTCAACACCGTATCAATGCACCTTCTGGTGTGATATCACTTTCACAATCAATACCTGAAAAGAAAATAAAAGGGAGGCATCCAGGGGAAAAGAGGAAAGAACCTTCTAAGTTCCTTTTTGCACATAGATTAAATCTCTCCGGTTGCAGACAGTGTGGTTCATATTCTAATGTTATATAACAAGATGGTTGAAAAGGCCTGAAAGAGTCTTCATGGAGTATTGGTGTAATTTTACATTTTTTTTAACTTAGAAGTGTCAACTTTTCTCTTCAACTCTTGACTCATATTTGAGAATTGATAATGATAATGAAATGTGAATTTTATTGTTATTCTTAATTTAATAGTAGTGCCATAAACACATATTGGATAAACTGATTAGACTCTCTCCTTATCAAACTTCATTTTGCTTAGAATTTGCTACCTCAATGCTTCTAAAAGACTGTGCTGAATTTACACAATCCTGTTGTTACAAAATCTACTTGTGATTTCTAAAACCACTCCAAGCTTCAACCATGCCACGAAGCCAGCATGAAGCAATAATTCCACCCTTACACATTAATAATACGCAGCTGATGGTGTCTCATACGGAGGATGAGATGGGTTACTTCAGTGGGCATGCTCAGAGAACACAGGCTGACGTGTTCAGTGACTGAATGTATCCTTGCTGCTTCTCATCTGTAAAAGTGTATACATACCTGTATATATTGTTCCTGCTATTGTGTACCTGAATTCCACTTTGTGCACTCATTGTTCTCAGAAGTAAAGAATGCAAAAATCACAAAGAATTTATTTGTGATTGTTTCTACACCTTTTCAAATTTGCAACCTCTTATTCAAAGTAAAGAAAAGACAGCTGGTTTATATTTACTATAAAGGATGGTAAAATAATTTTGTGGCAGGAAGTTTTCAGGAAGTTGACAGAATACTTAATCTTGTATGGTGACTTGTGATTTGTGGGTAATGTAAGAATGAGCTTTCCTTTGCTTTAAATTGTAGTCACATTTTCAACACTTTGAGACACCCCACTGTCCTTTCATGAGACCCCCACCCCAAATCCACAGGTCTATAATCCACTGGTGGAGAACCTTTGATCTAATATGATTTTACAAAAGAAGGGGAGAAGCTCTTCTTTAACCAGAAGATAATTTAACAATATGCACCAGTCCTCAACTGCTGTGAAATAGCACAGCTCAAATCTCTTACATGGGATCATTGAGCTTGTGATCAGTCCCTCTCAAAATAATGAAAACGCTGATGTGTGTTTCAATTGATACATTAAAGAATAGGAATATAATTAATACCAGTCAACATGGTTTCAGTCATGGAACCAATAAAACAGATGTTACCTTGGTTAGAATTAGGCACCTGATATATCGAACAGTAGTTCTCAAAGAGGAAGCATCTTTGAAGGAAGAGCTTCTAATGCTGTTCACCAGTCACTATTCCTATGCCTGATGCTATTCAACATTGTCATATATGAACTGAAAATACAGATAAAAATCTTTGCTGATAAAATGTGGATGACAAAGATGATGAAGTGCTAAATAATGAGGCCTGGGCAACCAGACAGCAAAATAGATTGTTAAAAAAAACCATCTATTCATAGGACTTTCTTTTGTGGTTTCTAACTAGTAGAAGTAGCAGCCATTACTAAACTTGTGAGGATATTTACTACAAACGTTCACTGGAATTTTAAAGCAGGCCCACTGACAGCACCCCTGGGCCCCCGGGCAGAACAGTCAATGCCTTGCTGCCCTCTGCACAAGCTACACCCATGCAGATATCATCTGCCTGACATTTGAGCCACATTGTGCTTGTGCTGACTGGTACCCAGAAAGCTGCCGTCTGCACTGCTGGCTATGCTTTCTCAGCATGGCTAGGCTTTCCACATGCCTGCCTCTTACCATTGCCAACTGCCTAATCACACAGCCCAAAGACCCTTCCTCAGCCCTCCCCTGAGGCCATGTCCCTGTCCTGCCAGTTCTCCAAGGCCCCACCTCCCACTCAGTCTTCCGCACCCTCACTCACTTTCACCAGGCTAGGCAGGGGCACTGGCTGTGGGTGGGCAGGATCTGGGAAAGAGTTTAGAAGCAGGATGGGGTGCAGACCATAAGAGGTGGTTCAGGTGCGGGAGCTGGAGGAGAAGCAAGGTGTGAGCTCTGGGAGGGAACTTGCTTGCAGGAAAGTATTCAGGGTGTGGTCTCTGGAAGGGAGTTTGAATGTGGGATGTGGGCTCTAGGCTGGGGTTCTAGAGCATGAAGGGGTGCAGAGTACAGGTAGTGGCAGGGATTTAGTGTGTGGCTTCAGGGCACGGGACTGGGAGCAGGCCAGGAGACTGGTAGTTACTCTTAGGCATTGGGAGGGGCTAGTCAAGGGGTCTCTGCACGCCGCTGCCAATAGGCACTATCACTGTGGCTCCCATTGGACCGCTGTCAGGCCAACGGAAGCTGATGAGTCAACATGTGTGGTGGGAGCAGTGCAGAGACACTCCCCAGGACCTCACAGATGTGTCTGCTACTTCTGGGAGTGGCACAGAACAAAGGTGGAAAGGAAGCCCACTTGAGTCCTGCTGGCAATAGAGATCGCAGCTGTCCCCCCACCCCTTGCCTTTTAAATCTGCTGGCCCCCTGAGTAAATGCCCCTTTTACCCCCTCCACTCAGCAGCAGGCCTGTTTTAAAGTGAACTTCTTTGACGAGCCCTGTGCGAATATTTGTGAAGATTCATATTAAGTAGCTTATCAGAAGGAAAAATTGATTTAAACAAGAATGGCAAACATTCAGGGAAAACAAATGTTGAATTAATAAATAAGATTATTTACACCAGAAAACTGATTTGAAAGAATTACTCCAGTCAGGGAACAAAAGTACCTTGTGACCTCTGTGTCCAATGCAATTGAACCCAGCCACCCTGAGTTTCAGGTATTATATTAAATTCTTACAGCAAACTGTTAATGAACAATACCCAGCTGGAGAACTATTTGCAAAATATTTTAAATAATGAATCAATATGAGAAGGTCACACTCTGCTCCTGGTCAAAAACCTGAATTAACTACTCATCATAATAATAAACCTAGCTCTCCCCAGGGCTTTGGGTTTTACACCTTACCTGGAAATAAGCGTGCCTATCCCATCATTCTGTTGTACTGGTTCAAAATGGAGTCAGAGGAAAGAGTGCATCCTGAATCACTGATGCTGTTCAAATACTGACAGGATAAACTGTGCTCAGCATGTGTGACGGTCTGAGAAGACTAGATCCTGAGGTGATATTTTAGTGTGAACTATTTAAAGGTATAGTCCATGACAAGAAGATTGCATGGGGTATTCCCTCTGAGTTTAACATTGAGGTCCCTACTATCCTCATAAAAGAAAAGGAGTGGCTACATTGGACTACTTTATGACATATAAGAATCAAATAGAACAAGGTGGGATTACGGAGCCACTCCTCTATCTCTATGCATCTTGATCCTACGGAACAATAGACAAAGTTTCTGTGGCCTAGTCAAGAAACTGACATCAGACATCTGAATTGGTGTAAGCAGGTGCATCTACATTAACATGGTGTTTGCTCAAGTATCCATAGATGCTGACTTCCCCTCTAGCTGGGGAATGCGTAACTCCCTGCTTATACTTCATTCCAGCCCTGTCCCCACATTCTACCTCTTTCCCCAAGGTTCTGCCCTTCTTCCACCCTTCTCCCCCCAGTGAACCCTGTCCCTGCTCTTCCTCCCCCTCTTGGAACTTCCTGAATGCCACAGTTCTCCTGTTCGTGTCAGGCAGGAGGCACTGGGAGAGCAGCAGGGCCAACAGTCACCACAGGTCTGGGGGCAAGGTGAGAGGGGACTTAACTTCATATCCCTGGAGGAGTGGGGCCAAAGGTGGAAGGTGTGGGGCTTAGGGCAGTCAGCCCTGGGCCTGCCCCCATACTCCCTCAGAGCTGCCTATTCAGCAGTAGCACAGTGATTCAGCAGCATTTCAAAGTAACCCAGAGCTCTGGCCTCTCCCATTGCTACTTTAGCTACAGTGGCAGCTGGAGCTCCAGGCCCCTTTGAAATGCCAGGCCTGGGGGCACCTGATCTTCTTGCCCTCTCTGCCTCTGCTGCCAGGCCAGTAGGGGGGCATGGGAGGATCTGGTTAGTGGGGCCACCAATGGGCAAGAGACACAGGGAATAAGGCAGACAAGAGGAGGGCTTGGCTGTTGGTGAGGCTCAGTAACTACTATTTTTAACCTGTGGGTGCTCTAGCCCTGGAAGTCCCACAGAGTCAGTGTTTATGCCAGTATCTAAATAAGACTGAATGTTTTCATAAGAAAAGAAAAAGTAAGCAAGCAGCACCATTTAGTGAGTCATTTATTTAACTGTTTGGTTTGTGTTGAAAGATAACTGGTAATGCTAAAGCTGCAACTGTATAAAGAAGACATTTGCCAAGAAGGCAAGGGACTGGACTTGATGACCTCTTGAGGTCCCTTCCAGCTTTATGAGATATATATGGGTAAGTGTGTATGTATATGTATCTTAGTGCTAATATGTAATAGTTATTTATTCAGTTCTCAGGTGAATATAGTTCTTATCAAAGGTGCTGGAGACTGAATCAGATCATTCATAGAATAGTTAGCTAATGCATGTTTCTCCATATCTTAGTGTACATTATCAGTGCCATAGAGCAATTATCACTGCCATAACCACATTGGTCATTGGGGCACTATCACTGATGAGCAATCAAGCGTATCTAGCACTGACAATTGTATGACAGTGCTTGAGTCTCTGCAAAGTCCATTTCTGTCCACTCTCTTATGCTGTCAATCCATCTCTTCATCTGTCTACCTGTTGTGCTCTTCTCTTTACTGTCTCTTGGAAGATGATCTCAGACAGGGCATAGCCCTACCACTTCAGCTTGTGCTTCTTCATGGTCATCAGGAGGCCTTCATATGACCCAGTGAATTGGGTGATGAGGTGGTCAAAGTAGGAGATTCCCAGCATTACATGGAAGTATCTCATCTCTGCTTCCTGTGCTTTCTGTTCAAGTTCTGCTGTGATGTCCATGTCTCACATCTATACAGAAAAATGGATGTGACCAGTATGTACAGCAATTTCTGTTTGGATTCCAGGGAGATGTTCTTGTTCTTCCAGACTGGCTTTAGCTGTGACTGCTGCTCATGTTTGCACTGCTTTGTCCAGAATTTCTGTCTCTGGTTCTTCATCAATGATGTTTGCTCCCAAATACTTAAAACTGTTTCACTGCCTCCAGTTCTTGGTCTCTCTCTGGGTCACACAGTTCAGAGTGGACCATTGCTATGACAGTCTGTGCCTTTGAGGTTCAGCTTCCCAAGCACCATGTCTGTTCATGGTGCTGTTAAACCCAGGGACGATGCATCTTTTAGGCTGTGATCTAGTAAAGCGCTCATTTGACTTTGAATACTTGCATAGCCCTACTGAAGTAAACAAGGCTCATGTACCTAAAGTAGCACATGCTCTAGTTCTTTTCTGTTTAAAGTCTAAGTCCCCATAAACATTAGTCCTTGGCAGAGGTGACCCATTAAGATTGCCATTTAGTGAAAAACCTGGTTATGGTTTCTGTGGTCACCTATTCTCTAAAAAACCTGGGTTGAACCCACAAGTTCATTTCAAAAACCCTACCCAATAACTATCAGATGGGAACAAAGTTCATTCTCAGCCAACCTGAGCCAAATTCAGACTTCTGACCTAAAGGTGAAAAGCTTTGTATCCCATTAATAATGCTATGAACTGCCTTGACCTCAAGTCATGATTAAAGGACTGCTGTAGTTATTTAGTACCTCTGGATCATATTGTTTGCCTTTTGTTGTGTTCTATATAGCTCGATAATCCAATTCCATAATTAGATTCACTAAAGCACAAGTATTTTCTGTTACTTGTTCAAGAATGCATCATACTAAGAACTCTCCTCACCTAGGAAATATCTTTTTGTTTTGCTCTTTTCCTCACAGTGGGTGAGCTAGTTGCTTGCCTTTGTTTAGTTGCTGAAAATAACAAATGTCAAACCTTGAAAACTGGTAATTTGGCAATTTTAGACAATCGCCTCATAACCACGTTTTAGTACACCTTTGAAGCGGTAGAAGTTCAAAGACTTTGAAAAGATTACTTTTGCTTTGCCTGTTACTATGAGTCATTTGAAGTAATTGGTCTTGTCTGATGTATGTTTTGAACTGAGGAAGTAGAGCTTTATTACCACAATCAGATACAGGTTTTAGCTAAGGAAGTGGAGTTTTCCTCACAGATGTAGATGTTTGCTTGATAAGGCAGAAAATAGACAGATGTGCTTCTATGCACTAGGGAAGAGGTGTGGAGAAGGAACAAATACAGCAGTTGAGAAAATTCCATGCAGCTACAGTCAAGGAGTTTTGGAAAGATTCCCAGTAAGGAAATTTCTCACAAACAAGTAAATTCATACTTTAGAGATATACATACTTAAATATGGGATATACTAAATAAGCATGCTTGTTGTTTTTTGTCCCTAGTGATTATACTGGAAAAATTGAAATAAACATCTGAATGATTTTAGAAGACTATCACCCAATTTCTTTCAATTACTGTTAATCTGATTATGTATTTGCCACGGATACAGATACTCACTAAAAAAGCTAGTTTCTTTTTAAAACTTTTGTTGTTTGTGCACATGCCCTCATTTCTCATTTAATTGTCTTCAAGGCAGGACGGTCTAAAGCATAACAGCTATTCATTTTTTACTCTTATGTATTTTTAACTCAGAATAATACATCACTATTTTCCTGTGTGGAGGTGCCTTTCTATATTGTTTTGTTAAATAGCATTAGAACAAACTAGATGGAATACACAGGGAAATCAAGAAGCTCAAAAATGGCCAGATTGTCAAACTGTAAACTCCTGGGCCGTAGACAGCATACCTACTGCATGTAGCAGAACCTTGTTCGAAGGTTGCAGCAGTAGTGCAGATTAGTGGGAAGCATATATCCAGCTGTCAGGTATCAGACGGATGTTGAAGCTGGAGTCGGTGTTTATAAACCAAACCAAATAATCAGAATCAGAGTCAGGATTGACAGACAGGGAGACAAGGACTAGACTGGGGTGGCAGTGGGGAGAGGGGGATAGTAGTGAAGTCTGGAGTAGAGCGAGCATAGCTGCAAGTATGGTACACATTGGAGAAGTCTCAGAACTTGCTGGGTTGCCTAGTGATTCTGTGGCCTGGAGCTCCTACTACAATCAACACTCAAAATTGGAAATGCTCTATCCAGTGTCTCTGGGGAAATGGCTGAATGGAGGAATTCATTGTTGGAGTGGAATGGGGCTGACCATCTCCAAGACAATAGTGCTTGTGGTCAGATGCGCTGGAACCTAGGCCCTCTTTGTCCTGCATAATTTACATGTCAGTGGGACTCTGGAGGTGAAGGAATTTCTCTGCCTCATCTTCTCTGGTAATTTGACTTCTGTGGAACTCCTCTCTCTATTTAAACCACCTCTGGGTACCCTGGGGCCATCTTGCTGATATTGCTGCTCTACTCTTTCCCTCTAGTTGAGATATATTGCCTTTCCCATAGCTAGGGTATAATAAGATGCATTTCAAGAACCTGCTTCAGAATCAGAAAGTAATTTTTCTTCCTGATGGGCCAGATTGCCAGGTTACTGGCGGGTTTTTGGAAACACAGTTAAGTTAAAAGGAACATGAACAAAAGTTCGAATGCTAGGAGGTATGTTGGTATGGTCAGACCATTGCAACTTATTACCATTTACTATAGGGTAGGTAATGCCCACTTGGGACTGTCAGGTTAGGGGGTGGAATTAATGTGAGGGTTGGGTGGCCCCAGGGGCCTAGTTTTCCATGTCACTCCAGAAGTCTGTGCCCTTTTGTGCTGGACAGCAAGGTACAACGACCATTGTCTGTGCAGGTCAAGGGCCTAGAGGCCAAAATCAATAGGATTACCTTTTTAGTTAAGGACCAGTGGCTAGAGGGAAAGAGACCACCACCCAGGGGTGGCCATCAGCCAGGGTAGGAGGACATGGATCCTCCTTTTTCCACCAGGTACCAGCCCAGGGCCCTGTCTGCAGTATTGGTACCCATGACAAGTTCCGCAGGACCCTCCTGAAACCTGCTGAGTCTGTCCCTGGTTCCACAATCAAAGCAATGTCTAGTTCCCCTGGGCTACTTCCCATATAGTCTTCCAGGGCTCAAAGTCTTCATTCTTTTGTCATCTCTCCTCTGTCACCAGTGACAGGTAGGTGACTGGGCACTGGTTCCTTCCTCAGCCCAGCTGGCTTCTATGACCTTGAGCTCCAGCTATCTCTCCACAGGAGTTTGAAATGCATGTCTCTTCTCCTCAATAGCCAGTTCAGAATGGCTGCTGAAGTGTCATGGGGCTGACCATGGTTCCAGCTGGAGCATGCCCAGTAGTGGTAAGGGAAAGTGGCCTCTACAGTGCACAGATTATGATTAACCCCCTTTGAGGCAGTGTGGCATAGGTATACCCTGCCAGACCAGTGAAACAGAGGCTAAAAGGGCCAGTTCCAAGAGGTAAATGAGACCTGGATTACAGCTGGTGGATTTTTAAGCCTGTAAAGAAGAGGGAACACATTATGTCATGAAAACCAAGGTCCTCCACAGAAAACTCATTCTACTTTGCATAGGAAGGACAAGAAGATTCGGAGATGGGAGAGGTCCTTTGGGCTAGGTTAAAATGGCATGACTGATTACGTGAGGACATGTAACACCACAATGGATTCAGTTAAATGTCTGGTATGTGCAGGTGAGTGGATAGTGTCTGTACCCATTACTAAGTTAATATATTTGCAACTTGCTCCTTATATTTATTGGATTTCTGTTCTTTCATGACTTACATAACCAGCTCAACATAGAATTTGTTCATGCACTTATTTATGTATGCAGAGGATACAAGTGCTTTGAAAAAAGGCACTTATACATTCAAATCTAGTGGGGGCATTTTGCATACAGCAAATCTATAAAGAAAACCTTTTACTGTGAAAGAAAATAAGTGCATGAGGAAAATTCATGCGTAGTTTTTGAAGCAGTATCTGAAATGTGGGTCTAATATAAAGCTCCACAAAATCAGAGTCTTTGCTTTGAATTTCATGGGGTTTGAATGAGGCTTAAGGACTGATGTTCACTTAGACTGTAGTAGTGAGTTGCTGGCTCCCAATCTGTAGTTTGACCATGCAAAAATACGTATTTGGAGATCTCTCCCATTTCAGTTTTCACTCCCCTAGAAGATCAACGCTGAATCAAGAAAACTGTTATAGTATAGGCTGCGAGAAGTTGGAAACTAATGATGCTAGCTGATGTATTAAAATATTCATTGAATACTTAAAATGTCAAACTGTTTATTTTGAGACACATGAGCTGATCTTATCACCCATTTGTCCCCATCATCATACACACATACAGTTCATTACAATCAGAAGATTCTTAGGAGCATAGAAATTGCCAAATCACATTAGTTCAGTGGTCTGTCAATTAACCATACAATCCCAGAGCTGGAAGAGACCTCAGGAGGTCACCAAGTCCAGCCCCATGCCCAAAGAAGGCCCAACCCTAAGCATATGTAAGGCCAACAGACCCAGTCAACAGCAGGAGGGAATGAATCTGCAACATTAAGGGCTAAAGCCATGTGCTCTACTGCATGAGCTAAAAGCCAACTAGTAAAAAACTACATGGTTTTGAACCAGGGACTTTTGCATGTTAAGTAAATGTGACAACAGCTACACTACAAAAACTACAATTCACCAGCATTCTACCACAGTGGCAACGTCTATACTAGAGAGGATTGTCAACAAAACTGGGGTTTTGTCAACAAAACTCACAGAGAATACATGCACAAACTGAGCTTTGTCAACAGAAACTGTTGACAAAAAAGCCATGCAGATGCTCTGGAGGGCCTTTTGGTCAATAGAGTGGGTCAAAACATCGATCTGCTTTTATGTGTACACACAATCTGTTGACAGAAGTTTTGTTGGGACATCTCTTCTGGCAGTAACTTTTGTAGACAGATGCTTGTAGTGTAGACATAACCAATGATTAGTAACAAATACTTTTAGGGAAAGAAAAGAATCCCTGCAACTACGGAATAAGAGAATGTTTCTTTCAAATGCCAAGCAGTTACTACAGGTTGAAACTCTCTAATCCAGCACCCTCAGTACCTGACCCCTGCTGGATGGCAGAATTTGCTGGACCACGGGAGGTCATATGCCTAGGAGCAGTACCAACACTTTTCTTTTTACTGGTCTCTTAGAAGACATGAGGGGTAAATTACAGCTAAATTACAGCACAGAACACAGAGCACAATTACTGGTGTCTGTAATCAAAGTTTATGGGACCACAGGAAACATGGCCACACCCATGATGTGGTCATCCAGCTAACTAAAATGGTGCCTGATTATGGAATTTGCCGAATTAGAGTGTTTTGGATTACAGAAGTTTAACCTGTAGCAACCTGGTTTATGTCCTGAGGCATTAGAGTTTACATTCCTTGAATATTTTACTCTGTTTTAAGTTTGGATGTCATTATTATACACATATAAATGTCTAAACTTTTGCTTGAATTCTGCTAAGCTCTTGGCCTCTCTGATACCTTGTGGCAGTATATTCCGTAACTTAAGTGGTATCAAAAACTTACAAGGTACCCATAATTGGAATAAGAGGGACAGAAGTGAGGTCAATTGTCAAAGCTACATCAGAAATTTACCCACACTTTGGCCAATAGACTTGCCAGGCATTAGCTTACATGAATGCGCTCTGAAAAGAGAATCTGATCATAAACTATGAAATCAGTTAGTGATAAATCCTTAGCCTCAGGCCATTCCAAGTACCTGAAATATAAGTTTAAATGAAGTTTGGCCCTCTCTGTGGAATGAGTTCAACACCCTGATCTAGATACAGTGCTGCGCATTTATATCCCAACCCACACGAGGACTTTTGTATTACAAGAATTGAATAACATTACAACCCTAAATGTATTACACAGAAACGATTCCTACTGAGAGCATATCTCAAAGTCAAGCGCAATAATTTGAAAAGAAAGAAGCCTGCGTCTGGTTTAAATATTGCTGAGTGATATAATGGCACGAGTTCACTGGCAAGTCTGGAGAGGATCTCAGAGTGTTTGACAGAGAAGAAGATGGTTTTCTGGTGGGATTTGATCTTTGTTTACTGAGATCAATGATTAGCATAATAATGTTTTAAATGCACTGTTCTCTCTATTATAAAAGGAGCTGGTCAGATAATTCATTAGGATTAATATTTGTTGTGACTTTTGCAGAACATTCCCAACAAATGATTATTCATAAATATTTTCCATTGTTTGACCAGGTCTGATAAACAAATGAAAGGTTAGAACTTCAGCTGGAGTAAATCAGTGTAGCCTGACTGATTGCAATGGAACAGCATCAATATTTTCTAGGCACCAATTCTGAGATGACTAACACATGCTTAATTTTCAGTATGACAAAGAAAACTGCCCTGAAACTAATGAAGGAAGAGTTTAGGGTATACATTTGGATATCTATATGATACACTGTAAAAGAAGGTGGAATGTGCCCTTTATTGAAGTGCAAATGAGGTACGACATTATTTGGTGTCATATAGAACCTAGAATTGGAGTAAGATTTGCTTTCGTTTTCCTGAAATATGTAGACTCAGGTTGACAGACATTGTGTGAGTATGTGTTGAATTTTGACATTTTCAAGATATTAGTTTGGACCTTTACTTCAATTTATCTTAAAAAGTTTTAAAATTCTCACTTTGACCCCAACTTTTTATTTTAATTATTATTATTATTATTATTATTATTATTATTATCACATTTTCACTTTGAACAGCAAACCAAAATATCCATTATTTGCATAGCTTTATGAGTAATTTCTGTCTAAAACACCAAAAGTGAGACCAGTCCAAAGAGCTGGTGAACCATACTGGTTAAAATAATTTGACTATTTATGCAATACTACATAGTAAAAGCAATGAGAAGTCCTGTGGAACCTTACAGACTGACAGATTTATTGGCTAAGCTTTCATGGGCAAAGATGCACTTTGTCAGATGCATTAAATTGCGTTTATAAAGTAGCACACCCTGGTGTGAAACAAAAGAACAGGTGGATATCAATTGCTAATATTTTATCTACTAGAAATTTAGATAACATCAGTTTAGACTTCAATGAAAGTAGAGGAGGACCCATGTGGAGAAAGCTGGCAAATACCCGGCACTCCTAAACTTATTAACAGCCCAAACAAATGAACGTACTGTACTTCTGGACCATTTGGTGTATACTATACATTACTAGTATTATATGGGAAGTAAATACTATATTACAAGGGAATAAAACAGCAATAAAACGATTTGGTCAAGTCATAGATGATGGAGAAGAGGAGTTATTTTGCATTCTAACTTCAGATTTGTTTTCATCCTTTCACATACTAGAATTCTGGTTAATTTATTGCAGAAGTGAAACATGAGAGAATGTAAGACAAATCAGACTCCTGGTCAAGAGCCACTGGATTGGAATGTCCAGTATACAATTGTTCTGTGTTTGTACAGTCTCCAGCACAACGGATTCAGGTCCATGAATGGGTATCCTAAGTGCTACAATAGTAATTGATAAAAATTAGACTCTCTATTCATATAGATTCAAACACTACAAATTCAACATAAGTGAGTGGTGATATCAAACTCAGAAATGCTGTTAACATGTTTACTCACACGCATGTTTGCAGAAACATTTTAGTCATGATTTTCCATATGCATTTTTCTAATGCATAGGCTTTGGCATAAATAGTGAGATAACACCATTGCTGAGAAGAGCTCTGAAATTTATGGAATAATTATAAACGATACACGTATTTAAAAATCATGAGAACCTATTTAGCAGCTACAGCTCCTTCAGTCTATCAGCTACATAAAAGGCATTTTAAAAAAAAAAAGCCTAAATACATATTTAACCAATTGACCAGAATGGCACTGAAGGAGCTGCAACCTATTTGAAAAATTGCCTAAATACATATTTACCCAATAGACTGGAACAGCTCCTTCAGAGCCTCTCTGGTCTCTTGGGTGGATAATACGTGTTTTTTTTAAAACTGCCTGACTATATATTTAGCCAATAGACCAGAACAGCTCTCAAGTAAATAATATGCATTATGTAACCCACTATCAATGATATTTTCTTCATTTTATTCTTTAAAGTAAAAAACAATGCAGAGAAAAAATGTATGTATGTGGTCCTTACCAAGACTGATAAAAGCCATGACATTTAAGTTAGCGTATATATTGCACATTGTACGAAGCAGTATGTATTTATAATACTTTCCTGGGGTGCATACATATGAATTTGTCAAGGGCATGAGGGCCTGGGTGCTTTAAGTAGAAGACAAGAGCGCAGATGGGCATTGGGAAGATGTGGAGGGAGAGGAGAAAAAAGGAAGACAAGCAACCGGGATGAAAGGGTAAATTATGCAATTAATTATAATAATCCTGAAGATAATATATGAAAAATGGCAGCAGAGGGGAAAGAAATTTGGGAATAAAGCACAGCAATGGAGAGTGATTATTACGCTGGCTTCAGCTCATATCCTTCCCTCACAGAAGACTCTCTACCATGACTCTTCAATTGTCCACCTAAGGAACTTTCAGTGCCCCTTTGTGCCATCAAAAATAGAAGGGGGGTCCTAGCACCATTCAGGATCATATTTCTTTCATAATGCATTTAGTCTTCATTAGGCTTTCACTATACCTGTGTGATTTTTTTTTTAACAAAAATGAGGTTTAGTGGAAAACAAAGTTAAAGTATCTTTAAAAATATTTGAAACAAAAAGGGAGGAAAAATAAAAAAAAATAAAAGATGTAATCTTTTTATTTTGAAAAGTTGAGGAAAATAATCACAGCATCTTTCAGCCAATTTTCTTTTCCTCCTAGAAAAGTGGAGCAAATGTAATTATACTTTTTAAAATAAATATGTAAATAAATCTTTGGAGATATCCCTATCTCATAGAACTGGAAGGGACATTCAGACATCATTGAGTCCAGTCCCCTGCACTCACAGCAGGACCTGTCTCCATAGCTGGCAGATTTTTTTAAAAAAGTATTTACCATGATCCCTAAATGACTCATTCAAGGATTGAGCTCACAACTGCATTTAGCAAGCCAATGCTCAAACCACTGAGTTATCCCACCCCCTAAATTTGAAAAGCGAAAGTAACGTTTTTACTATCGCATTTTTAAAGTAAGATTTTTCTTTTCTTTTTTTAATGTTCTCTTTTTCCAGTTGGAAAACAATCCAAAAATGAGAGAAAGTGGGGATGGTTTTCATACTTTGCTATTGATTTCTTCCTGGCAAGAATATGAGGGAAAGTAGGCTTTCCCACACAATCATAATTGTTTGCATTTTCCTGCAGGAAAACCATTATGTCCCAATAGGAAAATTTTGAACAGGAATTTTCCTCACCAAAATTCCCATAGGAGAAATTCCCATTTTCCAGCTAACTCTAGTTCTTTGTAAAGTTTCCCCACAACTGCTGCAGCATGAACATATTTTTTAATTAGGCGCAACCACAGTCAGTAAACACAATACCAAAGATTGGATCACCAAAGAGAAAATATGGATGATTCTGTACCCTGCACTGACAGGTTCTTCTACTTTACTAGCTATATCTGTGCTAGAGAAAGAATATAACAGCATTGCTATCCTTCGGACTACTAGTGGTTACTGAGCTTTTGGGAAACATTACACGTATCTATGTAACACCTAAACTTAAACTGCAGCTTTGGTGAGCTCCAAAGTTCCCCACTGTCCATTCCTTTAGGAATGCTACAACCCGAAAAAGAAGCCTGTGCTGTTCCACAACGCAGCTGATCTCAGCATTACACCGGGAGACCAATGCTATATGTAACCCACAGATACGTCACTGGAGTTGAGTGCACTCTGCTGCATTGGGCACGTACTAGGGTATCTCAGTGTTCCTGAATCCTCTCCAGCCATTCACAATAATTAGAAGTTGTTCATTCAGACCTTTTTGAATGGATTTTATATACCATAGAATTAGTTGGAAATCAACCAAAAATGTAACTGCTTTCTCAATATTTGACTTTAATAATAATAATAATAATAATAATAATAATAATAATAATAATAAAAGGCTGCTGAGTTGACAATTGGAGATTAAAGCTGTCTACTCGCAGGACACGTGCAGCGGGATACTGGCATTGCAAACTTTCCTGTGCCACCTCAGTCAATGTGCCTCAATCAGTGATCACTTAGTGGTTAAGGCACATGCTGAAGAGCTGCAGTATTCTGTCAGTCTTCAGCTGCCTGAGCATAACAAGGTTTTCACAGCACCATTCCCCGGTGAACTGTTGGAGGGTCACCCCTTAAATACACTGTCTCCAATATCATGTCTTCCTTCCAAGCCATAACTTCAGAACAATGCTGCTTTGAAAAATGTTAATAGAACAGAACACACAATTACAAATATTTATAACCCATATACCCCAGCTTGCTAACAATGTTTACTTAGGCTTTTAGGTGCCCAGTGCTGTTGGTTGGATCTTCAGGGCTACCCTGAAATATTAGAAAGTCCACTTGGTCTTGCTCTGATGTGGCTCAAGGCTTATCTGTCTCAACCTACTATGGCTATTGCCGGTCTGAAACCGTGTCAGGCAAAACAACAGACCAGTGCCACATCTATTATTACCTTCTGAGATTTGTGGAAAGCTTGCCTGTTCACACATATCATGTGTTCAGCTGGTGTGACAACCTCATAAAACCACAGTGAAACACCAGTGACACCACTGCTCTTTGATACCATCGTGTTCTATTGGCTGAAAATCTCAATCCTTAAAGGTACAGGCCCCAATATCACACAGTACAGTTCTATTTCTGTACCCCTTCACTCCTTGAACTGCCTGTTGATTGCCACACATGATGCTTATTGAAGTGGTACTTTTTTGAAAGTAGTGTGCACAATTGTCCTTGTTGAGGTTGTTGTCCCAGTTGCTATAGGCTATTAAACAATTATCAGCCGGTGTCAACCTGTGTAGGATTTGAAATAATGATCGTCAAGTGCAACCTTTTACACCCTCTTTCACTCATTCTTTCTCTCTCCCCCTCTCTCCCTCTCTCACACACACACACACATCTTGATGTTTTAAATCAGGATACAAGAATACTGCTAGCAGCGAAAGTAGGACTGAATTAATATGTAGTACTTCAGGTAAAATGTGAGTGCAATTAAAAATACCTTTTTAGCTACAAATCTAGTTTCATTGCATCACTTCCAAACTCTCTATTCACTATTTAAAAGCCTTCCTGCAAGACACAAAATCCATTGTGTAATATTTTCTAGCAGACTGCATGAATGCAAAAGTATACACTGTTTCCTTCAAAAATGGAATCATCTTTCACAGATGTAGATGTGTACTTGTTATGCCAAGATGAGACAGATGTGGCTGTATTCACTCTGGGACAGGTGCAGAGGAAGAAGAGATAAAACATTTGTAGAAAGTGTAAGCAACTGCATCAATGTTGTTAAATAAGTAAATTCTCTGCCAAAAAAGTTTATTAGCTTATTTTTTTTTCCAGGATGTTTCTTTTAAGCATAGTTTAACTGTACTTTATTCAGATTTATATTGCTATATTGGTTTAAAATGTTTATAATATAGATTCCATATATAGATATACAGATAGAGACAATGAGGGTGAACTTCCAGCACACACAAGAATACATATGCATGGTTTATATATACCTATACATATGTGTACACACTGAATGATCATGTGAAGAATGCACAAGATTATATTAATGTAAGGAGTTTGTGTGTGTCTGCGTGTGTATATGTGTGCATGTGTACGTGTGTCTGTGTGTGCGCACACGCGAGAGAGAGAGAGAAAGTGAGAGAGAGAGAGAGAGAGAGAGAGCAGGGGGGTTCCATTGCTTAGTTAGCCCTGGATAAATAACTACAGATAATCCTAATTCTCTTTGGTCAAGTGGACAATAGTAGGCATTACCATAGAATCATGGAAATGTAGGACTAGAAGGGACCTCAACAATTCATCTAGTCCTTTCACTTGCACTGAGGCCAGATTAAGTATTATTTAGATCAAGGGTCAGCAACCTTTCTGAGTCAGAGTGCTGAAATTTGATCTTCTGACCACTGTGTACGCTCAGAGTGCCGGTGATACTTTTTCAAGTCACGAATAGTCTGACTTACAACAGCTTCATTAATAAATAAATTGAGAAGCAGCGCTTAACCGTTTAGCTGTGGTGGTGGCAGGAGGGAGAGCCCTGCTGTGCAGAACTGGAGCTGGCATTTGCCGGGAGCAAGTGAGCTGAGGGGAAGGAACTGGGCAGCCCTGGGGAAGCAGTACCTCCAAACACCTTTCCGGAAATAAACACCTGTCCAAGGGATGGTGGCAGAGATTGGCAAGATAGCAAGACGGGGTAGAAATGGAAAGCAAGAGGGCTCAGCCCCTATCCTAGACAGGGGGCAGAAGCAGGGGCAGGTGGACTAAAAAAATCCCTGCCCTGTCACAGATGGGAAGGGTGGGGGCAGAGGCTCAGTCCCTTTCTGGAGGGGGCAGAGACAGACAGCAGGCATGAGGGGACAGAGGGGTTCAATCCTGTCCCAAGGGAGAGGTAGTGGCAGACAGCAGAAGTGATGGGGGCAGATGGACTCAATCTCTGTCCTTGGGGAGGTAGTGGCATACGGTAGAGGTGAGGTGTGGGGGCAGAGGGCTCAGTTCCAACCCCAGGTGAAGGCAGGGGGTCCTCAGGGCTAAGGGGAGGGAGGAACATTTGCTGAAAACTTGCCCAGGATGTTCCTCACCACAGTGAGGCAGGGAGCCGGTATGGGGAGGGGATTGGGATGCTCTTACATGGCTGCAGTGGCTGTGGCAGACTGGGTTCATCCCCCAAGAAGCTGGACAGGAGCTGTGCAGCAGGAGCTGTAGCTGGGGAGGGCACCTGAGCCATACTGAGGCAGCCTGATGGAGTGGGAAGCACTGCCCAGGTGTAAGGGTTGCTAGATTTACCTGAGCTCCGTAGCTTGGGGTTCAGGCATTCCGCTCAGCCAGAAACTGGAGGCCCCACATCCATGCAGCTGGCCCCAGTGACAAAGGGAAGTGCAGGCTTCTCTGAGGTGGTCCAGGAACTTTGGAGCAGTGCAGGGGCTGCAGACTGGAGTGGCTGCCTTGGTGAGGCCTCAGGCCCCTGGGCACGCACAGTGAGCTCCAGGGGCGGGAGGCTCCTGGTGGGTGCTGCTTGTCACAGCGAGGCATGTGGACTGAGAGGCAGGCCCATGGGGGCAGCTGACTGGGCTGAAAGGGGAGTGGGTGGCCAATGCCCTGCTGGTGCTGTCTGGCTGTGCGTCACCCTGCTACTGACTGCTCTGGACAGCTGGGCAGAGGGAGGCAGCCAGAGCTACAGAACATGCAGATGGGCACAGGGCAACAGATCATCCACCTTTAGTGCATTCCTGTGGGTCCAAACCACCTATTACCAGTGCCCAAATGGCTAGAGTCACAGCCCTGCCCACAGGAAGGGAGCTCCCCTGCAGCTGCCAGCCTCACCGAAGGCAGTGGAGGAACCAGCACCAAGCCACCAGAGTGCATTGCACAGCTGCTGCAGCTCCAGACACTTGCTGCATGGATATGGGGGGCCTCCAGTTTCTGGCTAAGATGAACTCCCCCTACACCTAGGCAGTCACATGCTGCTGCCTGCGATGCCAATAAATATTGGCTCCTGTGCTACTGTTGACATGCATGCTGAGAGTTGCCAGCCCCTGATTTGGATGATCCCTGATAAGTGCTTATGTAACGTGCTTATAAACACCTCTGAGAGATCCCACTGCCTCCATAGATAACTTATTCTGGAGCATAACTACCTTTACAGTTAGGAGGAGCTGCCTAGGTAAGTGCATTGCAGCATCTGGTAACCCATCCCCTCCCACACTCCAACTCCTGTTCCCAAGTAACCACCCCCTCCTTGATTCCTCTGGAGATACACCCACTTGCATATCACAACTCGCTCCTAGACCCGCACCCCCTCCAGCACCCCTCTCCCGGGCCAGAATCCTCTCCTGCACCCATACCCGCCCCCGGACCCAGCAACCCCACCTGCACCCCAGTCCACATCACCCATTCTTTCTGTCAGACTTCACACCCTATACTGCACCCTATTCTGATACCTCAAACTCCCTTATGCACCCAGCCTCTGCCCCAGACCCTGCACCCTCTCCATAGAAAACTGCAGCCCTTGACTAGTTATCCAAATCCCAGCGTTGCCCCTCATAAGAACTTATGGCCCACCCCCAGAATCAGAGATACCTGTGAGAACACTGTGGCAATTAGTAGCAAATATTGGACTCTGTGTATGTATCCATCCTGACAAAAAAACGCTTGGGGCTGTTGAGGTTGCCATTCAACTTGGGTCTTTTAATTTGAATTAGATGTATCTTGCCACTTTGATGAAAAATTTTACAGTCAGATAAACTGGGTTCAATAAAGAAGCTACTCACAACATCGCTCCACATAAAGACTATCAGATAGCAGTGGTCAGAGATTAAACTGACCCTTGAAACAAGCTCTGGATAAGGTTGGATTATTTTTTTCTGAACCATCTCACCATGCTGAGCACTGAGAATGGGACAGGGGAAAAACTACACAGCTGCAAGGAGGCAAAGAAGGAACATAGAAGATTATTTTAAAAACAAAATTAAAAAAAAATCTATTAATCACACCTCCAAAGGAAGGTGGGAACCAGACATCATGAAGGGCAGGCGAAAATGAAAAAAGTTTTTTTTTTTTAATTTAAAATAAATGTGCTAAATCATAACTTCACGGAGAGTATGTGGGAAGAAGAAGGTACCAGGTAGGCAGAGGAAAGGCGGTGGACTCTTTTAATGGTGTGCACCATGCCTGGGTTTATGGGGACTCAGGACTGGGAATGGGATACATGCAAGGGTAGAAGGATTCTGTAGCTGAAGCTGAGTTATGCTGTTTTTAGATTTCTCACTGTGCAATATGCCTGCTTCCCTTTTTCCTGCTGACCAAACAGGAGAGTCTCTTTTCACACAGTAAGAAAATGTAGCACATTTTGAAGTAATTTCAAGTGACTATTTTTCTACATTTCTACAAGCCTGTCAGCTTAAAACAGTTTTTAGTCCTTTGCCTTGATTAAAAAAAAAAAAAAGACCAAGTTCACTCACCATGTGTTTGGTTTTTCTTTTTAAATCCAGGATTTCATAGCTTGACCAATGACTCCAGTTTAACAAAAATATTCCCTTTGTAGGCTGAAAACTCAAAGACTTCACTGTTTTATTTGAGATGCTATTTTGTTTGTATGCCAAGCTTCTTGATAGCATAAAACGTGTCTTATCCACATCATAAGGTGCAATGCTTACCCATTGTTCAGTGGTATTCAGTGTAATTTTGTCTTCTTTTGCATATTTCTTTCTCTGGCATTTGCCCTCTGTGGGCTGAAAGTAGACAACATTTTAACTTTTGAATGAACTTGAAACCAGAAAAATAAAAATAATGTAACTTCCTTTACCTTCATATTTTCTACACCCCAGCATTGATTTGCTCCTTATTTAAGCAACATTTTCTTGATAAATTATAAAAGCAGCAATAGCCATTACTGCAGGCTATATACAGCCTCTAATATCACTTAAGCATATTACAGAATATAATATCTGGTACTTAACGACTAACTTGCATATGAAAGCTCACATAATGTCTCATAAAACCCTTAAAATGGCTTCAGTTTAAGAGTCTCTTTAAAAAAAAAGCACACCTTCAGGGAATATTGTAAATGAAGTAGCACTCCAGCCTTGGAAAAAAATTCACACACTTGCAGAAATTTTTAATATAAATTGAACACATTAAAAATTAATTTTGCATGACCATTTTGCATTGCAGTGCCAATGCCTAGTTAAGATAAGACCTTAACTCTTCACTTGTTTAAAGTAACATGGCAGCTTCCTTCTCTCTCTCTCTCCCTCTTATCAGTGTATAATTATTATTTTCATTAATCAGAAATTGGAACTCCATTCTGTTATGATGACAGCCCCAGCTGAGTTGAATGCAACCTACCTGTAAAACTGAGAAAACTTATAAACTTTGAGGGAACTCATTAAAGAAAGACATAACCTTAAAATTAGTCAAGACCATGTGCAACTGCCACATTTACATTACTTTCTCTTCATACATAAGAAAACATACATAGGAAAAAACATATAGGCTGTGTCTACACTAGCAAGTTCTTTTGAAAGATTTTTCAAAAGAAAGGGGCTCTTTCAAAAGAACCCATGGAGCGTCTACACACAAAAAGCATTCTTTTTAAAGTAAATTGTAAGAATGTGACTCCCCTTTCGAAATCACTCCTCCTTTCCCATTTGAGGAAGAGAACCCCCTTTTGAAAGCTTCTTTCAAAAGAAAACATGTAGATACTCTGCAGGGCCCTTCTTTCGAAAGAACAGTCTTTATTTTTGATCCATGGCCTGTTCTTTTGAAAGAGTGGGGGCTGTGTGGATTCTCTCTTTCGAAAGAGCAGATCACTCTTTTGATCTGCTTTTGTGTGTTTGGATGCACTCTTTTGAAAGAAGATCATTTGGAAGAGATCTTTCAGAATAGCTTCTTTTGAAATATCTCTGTAGTGTAATCGTAGCCATAGTCTTCTTTTATCATATTTAGCTTCCTTCCGCTAAAGTAGGTTCTCTAGCAATGTCAATCATCAGTCTTATAGACTTATGTGACTTAAGTGCTGGTATCTAAGAAGCTACACCAAAAGCACAGCTTACATTAAGATGTTATTCTTCAGTGGCAATAATAATGATACAAGCTCTGTGTTGACAGTTTTTTTTTAATTTTGTAGATTTTTGATTGGCCGCAATTTTATAGTGAGAAATTCCCAAGGCAGGCGTCAGTTGCAATAGGACGTTGACGAATGTCTTTTTCCACCAGAGAACTGGTGTTGCATGGATCTGACGTGCTGTAGTATTGCTATGACTCTGACATGAGCAGCCTGCTAGCAGTGTCATGTGCCGGTTGGGAGCTTGCTAAGATTCATGGTGATGTTTCATGTATTATACTTCTAGTGATCAGCTTTTAAAGGTGAAGGGTCTGAACCTAAAAAAGCAACACACCTAATTAGGTAAGGAGTTTTTTCACAAAAAGGATATATCAGCTATATATATATATTACCTCTTTGACACCACCTTGATACCTAACTCAGGTTGGGGCCCTATCCTGGAAGATGCTGGAATCAATTCATACAGAGACATGCTATAGGCCAGAAGCTTGCAGTCTGCAGTCTAAGGCAGCAGTGTCCAATAGGAATTCAAACCTCACCACACTTGTGGTTGTTGTCTTTCCATGTTTGCCACGTTATACAAAACCTAGTTAAATAATATTAGAAAAATAAATACCTTTCTGGCCTTTGAATTCATGCAAAACTGTGAGCTGAGATAACAAGCATAAACACAAGTATGGCAACATGACTCATTGAAGCAAAGAAAGGCTTTGAAGCCCACATAGACTTTAATAATTACCCTCTATCATGACCGGGAGTGGCACAGCTCTGGCTGTTCCCTGTTAGTAGCACACAGACAGCAGCACTGCCCCCAGGCATTAGAGGTCATGATACCGAATTCCATCTTTGCCATGCCCTGCAATGCTTCTTTCAGCGTGGGTGGCATCAGTGCCTGCAGGGATTCCCTGCTGGCTGGCAGGCTGCCTCACCTGGGCTACGTCTACACGTGCACCCAACTTCGAAATAGCTTATTTCGATGTTGCGACATCGAAATAGGCTATTTCGATGAATAACGTCTACACGTCCTCCAGGGCTGGCAACGTCGATGTTCAACTTCGACGTTGCTCAGCCCAACATCGAAATAGGCACAGCGAGGGAACGTCTACACGCCAAAGTAGCACACATCGAAATAAGGGAGCCAGGCACAGCTGCAGACAGGGTCACGGGGCGGACTCAACAGCAAGTCGCTCCCTTAAAGGGCCCCTCCCAGACACACTTTCATTAAACAGTGCAAGATACACAGAGCCAACAACTAGTTGCAGACCCTGTATATGCAGCACGGACCCCCAGCTGCAGCAGCAGCAGCCAGAAGCCCTGGGCTAAGGGCTGCTGCCCACGGTGACCACAGAGCCCCGCAAGGGCTGGAGAGAGAGTATCTCTCAACCCCCCAGCTGATGGCCGCCATGGAGGACCCCGCTATTTCGATGTTGCGGGACGCGGATCGTCTACACGTCCCTACTTCGATGTTGAACGTCGAAGTAGGGCGCTATTCCCATCCCCTCATGGGGTTAGCGACTTCGACGTCTCGCCGCCTAACGTCGATTTCAACTTCGAAATAGTGCCCAACACGTGTAGACGTGACGGGCGCTATTTCGAAGTTACTGCCGCTACTTCGAAGTAGCGTGCACGTGTAGACGCAGCTCTGGTTGAGTGTCTGCATGGATCATTTTGAGCACGTGTGATGAATTCAAAGAATTATTATTTCTTATGATTTAGATACACATGCATTTGCCACAATGCAATGTCCTATTCCCCCGCAAGTCTAAGGGATATTTCGTCTTCATCATACATGTAAAACACTCTTCTACAAGGTGCTTGTCACTAGTGCAATTTTAATTTATTTACCTAGTTGGAATAAATGGTTGTTGAAGTTGAAGGATAATGTACATTGCATTTCAAAATTTTCCTAGTTTTCCCCAACTTCCTTCATCTCTTATTATTATTGATACTTCAGGTACAGAAATGAAAGCTCCTTCTAAAGTGTCTGAAAAAGATGTTTGTGCTGAAAAGGGAATCAGACTGTGGTGTAAGATTTATGTTTGAAAATCAATATGAACAGAAGTTAATATTCCCTCACTTCCTTAAAAAACAATACATGTCAAATATGCAAAGATAACTAAAACAAGAGGAGCAAAACTAGCTTGGGAAAATATCCTTGCTTCCATATGTGAGGCAAAACACTGCAGTATTTACTCTAAAGCGGGATTTAACTGGGTACAATGAGTGTCAAACTTTTCTCGAGTGTACAGCATATATAATCAAGCTTTGCATTGAACTGTGAATATGAAATAGTCCTTAATAAATAACATCAAACTATATTTTTTGTAACTCCTATTTTAAGAACAGAGCACGCACAATGATTTGTAATGCAATACATGTCTACTGCAGTGTTCACAAACTTTTTACATATTCTCCTTCTTCACACTTTGCATGCATGCGTTTGTACCACTGTCTTCCTGATTTTCACTCCTGAACCTTCTCTTTCTCTCTCTCTCTGGAGGCTGCTAGGTTCTGAACAATTTCATTTTTGTTTTTGAAATCCTGTACAGCTGCTTTGATACTTGGATAAAGAACTCTTTTGCATATTCACCATCCATGAATGGCTTTCTTCTTTGTATGATCTCTTGAGTTGCCACAAAACTAGCCACAGTTTTGGTAGTTTGTGATTTCACTCATTTAGCAAAAGTGTTCTTACTTGCTCTGCTTTGCATAGCAGCTTCTCCACAGCCTTTTTTCTGGCACCTCCAGCAAAAGTAATGTGTTTTTGGAAAAAATGCCTCTAAAGGCTGCATTTTTATTGTTGGCAAATTTCTCATTGCAAATGAGACATAGAGGGAGGTCAGCTAAGCTTGATATAAATGTGAAGGATTGGGTCCATTTAGTTTACAATTCTGTTTTCATCTTCTATTTTCCTCTTTTCTGAAGCCATTCCAAACCCACTTTAATTTTGCCAATTTTACATCATGTTTAATTTCACTTTTCTTTCTTAAAGCACTTATTGCCCTACACAGGAGGAATGTTGCAAGTTTCCCGTTCCTTTTCAAAGTCAAGACTTTATTAATAACATGATCAAAACACAGATTCAGTATCCTATCCCACAATCCACTGCATATATTAAAGTGGGGATGTTATCCAATATTTCATGATCACATATTGTTTTCTATTTGGGTATGAGTTCATTATTGGCCTTTTAGACATTTGCCTTTTATAAAAAAAATTAGGAGTGTTTCTTTTTAACTTTACATGTATAGTATCAGGAACAACAAAGACATTCTTAAAAAGCTGCATGTGACTCTAGAGCCACAGGATGCCAACCCCTGAGACATCCTATAGCTATTGCACCTTCTGTCTGAGGTTGGAGGATTGTAATAATGTCAGAGCCTCAGCACGGGATCCCTAAAACCTGCTCCCAGTTATGGAAGCATACTGGTAGCAGTGTGATTTGGGTCATCCACATCCTCAGGAGAAGAAGAAGATCCCAAGACATAACTGCAGGATTAAGCACGTTGTACCAAACTGAATGCGTATTTTATAACTCATCAGACAGACAGTTTGGACAAGTAGCAAAACCCAATACAGTGAGATACAGTTAAAAACACTAAATCAATGGCAAGCAACCTGCAGCCCAAAGAGAAAATAAGGCCCATGATGGGTCTGTGTGTGGCCCAGGAGTCATTTTGTTTACTGTTGACCACTGGCAGGGTTGCTGCAGATGCTGCTGGCTTCCATCTGCACACTTTTCCCTACCAGTATTACTAAGGCCAGGGGATATGAAGTAAGGTTCCTGCTGCTTTCATGCAACATTGACTGTGAGAGTAGTGCACTCCCTTTGCACCCTAAAGTGCTGCTACCATTGAATTGGCACTCCCCACACATTCTAGGTACATTTGCTCACCTTGATTATCTTTTTCTGATTTGTCCTCCTTGCTTACTGTTTTTGGTTCTCTGTGTCTTAAATATTGAGTCTGTTCTGGTCTGGCTATGGTCTGAAGAAGTGGGTCTGTCCCACAAAAGCTCACCTAATAAACTATTTTGCTAGTCTTTAAAGTGCTACTTGACTGCTTTTTGTTTTGATAGTGTATAGACTAGCATGGCTTCCTCTCTGTTACAAGTACACTTACTATAACTACCCCATCCCAGGAGACCGTCTTAGTTATGACAATCCTGTGGTCAACTGCGATGAAGGAGGGCCACTCATGAGGCCCACTCACTAGCCTCAATTGTCCATTAGTGCTCTAAATTCATTCATTTAGCATGCAAACTAAATTCCCATACTGCTTACCATTTTACTCACGCTGAGGGCTTTTCACCCACCACTAAATTATCCCTCATAGCCAAGAATTGACTTTTTGGTCCACAGTTGCTCCCTTTTTGAATTGGCTGGTCATCTGCCCAATTCTTAGTAAATATACTAGTGAAAACACAGGAATCTAAGTAAGTAACAAAAATGCATATCACTGCAACTTAAGATGAATATGAAGTATTATAGACAGGGAAACTTCTTCATTATTCTCTCCCTCACAGTTTATCTCCTGATGTGGTTTATGTCTGTGGCTTAAATGAGAATGCCTCAGCACCTACAGCCCCAGATCATAAAAAAGAAGCATTCATAAGTTATTATGAGGTAGGCTGATAATGGTGGTAAACCATGCTCACCACAGATGTGGCAGCCTGGTTACAATTTAGCACAGTTCTCTGGGTGAAATCTTGCCAGCATTGCTAGGAACCACACCAGGGCTGGGATGCTCACTATTGCTTCCAGGCATAGTGCTCCTCAGATGAATGCCACCTGGCCGAGAAGCTGGTTCTGCTCTATAACTAGGAGACCACAAGATTTTGGGCCACAATTAAGCTACGTCTACACTTTGAGATAAAATTTTATTTAAAGAAGTTACCTCAGTAATAAAACATTGCTGTCTTAGCTGTAAATGTCATGAGTTCAAATTAGTGAGCCCTAATACTGATAACAAAATGTCAATATTACCAGATGGGTATAGCATAAATTTTGAATTTAAAATTTTGAATAAAGGCTAATGAGGAAGTCCCATGTCTTTAATTTGAATTTATTAGCTTCCAGAAGTGTCCTGTATGAACCCCACAAAGCTACATGGTGGCCCTCCACGTATAGCCACGTCCTTCTTTACTGCTGTCCATCCAGGTGTGCAGGAAGTAGGTCACAGCAAGACCATGAATTTTTAATTGAATTAGAATTTGATTTAGAATTTTGTAGCACCCATGCCTGCAAATATAAAGGTCCAGAAGCGTGGCTGACAGAACCGGGCCTGGGTGGACAGGGCTGATAGCACAGCTGCGTGCCACTATGCCAACATCTGCAGAAGATGCACAGCACAGGGAAACTGGGAGGGTTTGGGTGAGGGCTGAAGGCACAGCTGCCCACTGCTATGCCAACATCTACAGCATAAGCGCAGCTGACAGACCCGGGCAGATGCATACAGGGGTGATAGCACAGCTGCCTGACACTATGCCAACATCCACAAAGGATGTGTAGCACAGGGAATCTGGGCAGGTTTGGGGGAGGTCTGAATTCTGTTACTGGGTGTTCTGAATTCTGGGACAGTGCTTTGCATTCTGGGATTCTAACATGAAACACTCACAAGCAACTAGGACTAAGGCACTGTGGGATAGATACCCACAATGCACTGCTAATGCTCTCAAACTTGCATAGGGCAATAGGGACATGGAAACTCAACACAGAAAAATAATGAGTCAAATTTCAAGAAGGTTTGTGGGCATTTAAATTTGAATTCATAAGAACAAGGCTAAAATTTAATTTATTAAAAAGTGAATTTATCTCATAGTTCAGACGTAACTCCCGTGAACTTAAGCTGGGAAGGAACAGGGTGCTCATGCCTTTTTTTTTTTATTGCTTTTCTAGTGCACAGAACAGAGGGCAGGGTACATTCTTCCCTAACTTGCTAACATTGTTAGGTAATGCTATGAGCATTCCATAAGTACAGTGGACTGGACTTCATGACCTCTTGAGGTTTCTTCCAGTTCTGTTATTCTATGATTCTATGATACTAGGTCCAAACATTTTCATTTAACAGTCAAATGTTTCGTGCCTGATTCTCATTTACACTAAATCTCCTTTTATATAACTTGACAACATAAGAAAGACTTAAAATTGAAAAAAATAAATAAATAAATTACTATCTGCAGCCATCTAAAACCCCTTTATCATGTCCATTATGGCATAAAGGGGCTTGAGTATATCTGGGAGTCAAAGTCTGGAGTATTTCTCTACCTGGTCATCATTAGTCAATCACTAGGAAGTCACAAATTGATGTTTATTCATGTGGTATCTGAAGATAAAATTTTGACTCTTGCAATAATGGCTTAATCTATGGCTTAAACTATGAATCACATAGTCTGAAAACAAACTATCTCCAAACCCAAGGTTACTCTGCTTCTAAGTGTAATTGCCACACAGTCCACTTATTACAGTCTACCTGTTAAGGTGATGAACAGGAAGGGATAAAAATATTGCAATCTAGAAAGAAAAGAGAGTTTTGAATAAATATTCTTTGTGCCAGTAGCAAACCTGGCACAAGTACAAGTAAATATAACTCAACTGTACAGTTGCATCTGCTTGCATGAGATCTCAAGCAGCAAGCTACCAGTTGTGCCTCACAGGAAGTCCCTATATCTGTTCTGCATCCCATGTATGCAAAACCCCATAAGCACTGGGGTTTACCCTCAGAGAACCATTGGCAAGTTCTTTGCCTAAATGTGACCAGCTTTCTCCATGTCTATGTCTACGCTGCAGAAATCTTTTGAAAGAACCCCTTCCCACATGGAACCTCCTGAGTTACCTCATGCAAATATACCTCTGCAAATTAACAACATCGACACACAAAAAAGTGGATCAAAAGAGCAATCTGGTCTTTCAAAAGAGCCCCCTTCTTTTGCAAAAATTTTTGAAAGGACTAGCTGGTGTAGACACAACCAAATGGAAGAGCAATTTCAAAAGGAGTGCCGCATTCTTTTGATTTACTTTCAAAAGAATGCTTTTTGTGTGTAGGTGCTCCACGGCAACTTTTGAAAGAGCCCCTTTCTTTCAAAAAAAATCTTTTGAAAAACTTGCTAGCGCAGAGGCAGATCAAGTGTCTGGAAGATACTATTTATATTGTGGATCAAAAAATTATTTATAATTTGATAAATCATTTTCAAATCCAAGAAATAATTAATTATTTCATTTTACTCACAATACAATAAAATACACACTATTTTCTTTCTTTTTCTCCTCAGAAAATTGTTGAGGATTAAAAAACCTCAAAATATCACCCTCAGACAGTGGTAAAGGAAAAAATTTACTCCCTAGAAGTTAGCAACTGAAATACAGCAACATTAGTATCTTTAGTGGTTATTTTTGAATTATACACAGTAACTGTTTTTGTCACAGATTTATTGAGTGCACAAAGTATGCTGGATGTTGCTGTAAACTGAAATATTTTACTTTTGGCTATTTATTTTTTGGTGGAAAAAATCAGCATGTTCTGCAGATGTTTTTTATTATAAAAATTCATTGATCTCAAAAACAATTTTCCATCAAAACATAATTGTCTTTTAAAAACTATTTAGATGTATTTTCTCAGTCCTACTACAGTATTTTATTTTGAATGTGTTTGTTGTTTTCTTGATTTGAGCCCCATCCTTGCAAAGCTTACACATATGTTGTTAATCCTAGACTTCATTCTTTCATAATTATCTGTAGGATCAGGACTAAAGACCTATATCCTACAAACTACCCCAAACAGCTATTGTGCTGGGCCTCATGAAACCAACTTCTCACTTTGTACCACAAAATCATGAAAAGAAAAAAAAATCTTTTCAAGTAAATTGTGGGTTATAACAGCTCAGTTCTAAATGGTTATTGCAGACAGCTGGTCCAAATGGAATAGGGACACTGTGTTAGCTCATAGATGTGGTGTGTCTCAGAAGTATTATATTTTGTTGTGCAGGAAATTTAATAACAGAGGTGAATCTAAGAAGAGCTATGGTACCTCCAGAAAATATAAAAGATTCATGCATTATAAATATGTATGATAAATAAATTATACGTATGGATGTATGTGTGTCTTCACTTTTTTAATAACTAGTGGTGATGTCATCTACTGCATATGACCCTATGACCTGTGTGTAAGAGTTTGAATGACATTTTCTGACAAGACCTAAATGTATTGCTGCTTTGTACTATGCTTCAGTATCTCCCACTCGCTAAGTTAACATACCAAGCGAAGTTCTGAGCAATGTGGGAAAAATCAAAATCCAACATGATTAATAAGGCTTCAGATGTTAGTACAAATTGTAAGCAAGGCCAGTCCCCTCAAACTCTTCAGTTATTGAGCAGCCTACTGTTGTTAACACAGATGGAGATCATTCTAGTTTTCTATATTCACTTCTCTAGATGCTTATTCAGATAAATTTGAACTGTAGCCATTTGTTACATCTATCATTGTAGCATCCACCCACAATGATATGCAGCTGCGGCAGCCGCCTTTGTCTGTACTAATGACCATACGCATCCCAATATATCCGGTTTCTCTGTGGAGTCCACATACCGCCCGTTAGAATTAGGTCACAAAATCTATTTGGTACATTATATCTATAGGTTTCTCCATCTCCAATGACATTTAAAGAAATTTGGCTGCATAGTCTCCTATTTTTACTAGGGTGGGACACTTCTAATTTCAGACATGAGTAAAACTAAATTGCTAGGGAGCTTGAGAACATTCGAGCAAAAATCTGTATGACTTATATTACATTATTAACTTTTCCACTTTTGCTGCAGAAGTTGTTTCTGTCAATATTGTACTTTAATGGTGCAGGATGGGAGGAAGGAGCAGGGTCCAAGCAGATGGCTGTCAGCAAACTGATGACGGCAGTTGAGAATTAGTGTCCAAATACAGTATTTAAAACTTGCTACAGTACATAGTTTCCTGCATATGCATGCCAAAATAAATCTGGCTCGAAGAACCTTTCAGGATCTTCATTTTATTTTTATTCAAGCTTATTATATTTAGTGCAACTAAACAGATAATCTACATTACATTACCCCTAGTGCAGATGCATAGAAGACTGAATTCAACCCCTATGAACCCAAACAGAACTCAGAACCTTTAGTCACTACCGCCTTTGAGATTGTAAATGCCACTAAAAAAAAAGATAAATTGAACTGTACCCATAATTTGTAAGATTTATTCATTTTTATTCCCTGTTCTTCCTTCTGCCCAGACCTTCATGACCACTTTGTTACTTGTAGCATGCTTATTATTAGGTAATGCTTATGATCAAGCAGAGGCCATCTCTCACCGATTTTCATGGGTACTGGTAGGAAGGTTTGCAAACCTGAACCAGATACATTTTTTAGTGGATGAGGATGGAAACAGGTATTGACGATTTCATTTTTCGCATATATTCTGGTCTAAGTGTGACTAAATATGTTGGTTTAGATACCTGGCTGCAGAAAGGTCAAAACAGGGTCAGGCAGTCCCTTCTGTAGTGAATTGAAGACTTACATTCATTATCTTCCAAGACCTCATTAAAATGGCTTTAATGTGGTGACCATTTGCTGGTAGACAAACGCTTTAATCTTGTGATCAAACACACCTGTATTACATTTCCTTTTGTGGATAGTTAGAAGATACAGGTTAACAAGCTATTTTACCTCCTTAATCTGCTAAATTTGTGTGGAAACCAGAATTTCACCTATCACCTGAGTTTGAACTCAAATGGTCTACATACTTCCCTAATTTATCAAGCTCTTTTTTCAAACCTCAGTCTGGTCTAGACACTTTTAATCATCTGTTTAATTTTGCACCTTTTTTCAGTCTGATATATTATTTGCAGGTTATACTTAAGGCCCAGATTTGCCCTATTTTTCTTCCTCATCTGACCTACATTCAAATTTACACACTGTGAAATAGCTAATAAATCCCCATTAAGGTTGTAAAAGGTGAAGGTTCAACCAATGTGCAAGTCATCACGTTCTAATGTAAAATTGAATGAGCCTTAATATGAGCAGCAGTCTCAAAAGAAGGAGGCTGAAAGATTCTACAAGTTCCTAGACTTTGTATGAGAGGTGATTTAAATGTTGCTTAAGACGAGGCAACACACTTTTGTATATATGACAGTGGCAGCTATTTCCTTTACAACCACTAGGAAAAAGGATAGTGCCAAAATAAATAAATAAATAAAATAAAACACCACCTTTGTGCTTCCCTAGCATTGTAGAGCCTGCTATTGATACATATTCTACTCTCTGTGCATTCTATAGTTTATTTTAAACAAATTCTAACATTTTTTCTGAAAAAAATCAAAAATAAATATTAATGTAAAATCCTTTCATAATTTCTTTTGCACATATCTCCTGTTCAGTTCTGCATTTCTAAAACTGAGGGTTTTTTTGTTTTGCTATAGAAGGCTAGGAAAAGAGGGTTGTCAGTTCGACATGAGAGGTTTTTTTTTCCACTAGCAATAGAAAGTATTACAATGATTTACAGAGACACGTTGAAAGTAAATTATGTTGTAAATGCCTGTCCCATGGGTTGACAAAGAATCACAGGGAAAAAATGCACAAAGTTTGAAATTCCCCAAAGCAAAGGTTGACAGAAAAATTTGGTGTTGTTTTTCTATGAGTAAAAGTAACTTTTATGTTCTGTTTTCCCATGAGAAATTATAAACTTTCAAAGGAATTTTAGTCTCTTGTACGCACACATAAGAGCAATTTATCTGGTACTGCCCCAGTGAAAACACTGTTAAGACTTTAAAGCTGTTAGAACTAGGGTTGAACTTCATCTAGACTGCTACTACTTATTTGTTCTTGCTGCTTCTTCTTGTCAAAACATTTACTCAGACTTCGAAGAGTTGCAAGTTGGCAATGTGTTAATAATATTAGAATGCATTTGTGTCGGCCATGTGGCTGCAATATTTGAGTAAATTCATCACTTAGTTAATGAATAATGAATTCACAAGAGTAGCTATGGAAACATAGAACCATATGTAGTAAATTAAATGAGCACTTGTCAATGTACAATAACAGTGAATGTCACCAAAGCAGTTGTCTCTCTTTTACAGCAGCAATGATGCACTGTTGTCTAGGTTGCTACATATGCATTTCTTATTGTGCCCAGTACAACCAGCTTTCTCTACCTAAATTTCCACAGGGGTTTTCAAAAGGTGTGTAATGAAATTAACATTTATCATTTTTTTTTAGACACAGGCAGAAAAGATTGAAGAACCTTCGAGTCCTCAGATTTTAAATTACACCACATCATTTGAAAAGTTAGATGGAATTTAAATAATAGTTTTCATACTGAGGTAAATACTCAAAATAAAAGGCTGAGACCTCAGATAACGTAAGTAGTCATCCCCCCACAGAGTCAATACAGGTAAACCAGACCACACATCTGAGGATCTTGTCCAAAGTTGCGTTTTTTTTTCCTTTCTCAGAAATAGGGCGTCCTGTATTCATAGGGTAGAAAGAAAAATACGAAATGTCCCTGCATCTTTAGTCTGGTTGAATATGATAGCCTTTATCTGAAGCAATGTCCTTTGGTTTTAAGCTTTGCTTTTTTTTTATTCTTACCAAGACGTCCTGTTTACATCATGAGAGCAATAATAAACATCACATTTATGTCACGTCACATGACACAAACGTTAAACTCCATCACCAAAACAGGCATGAAGTAAAATATTCCATCGGGCAGGATATAAAGCAAGGCCATCTCACACACACCACAGGCTATTTCAGGTCACTGAGGAGATCATGCCTGTAACTTGAAACTGAGTCTACTAGAATGTATTCTACCTTTCAGTCTTTCTGAGAAATCATAATTGATCCAACACATGATGGTGTATAACCAGATGCTTTCTGACCAGTCTGCTCCTCAATCTTGTCACATACCAGACACTTAATAAAACTTATCTTTTCCAGCAAGTCTTCTCCTAGATAACTGACTTATAGCATTAAGAAGAAGAACAAACTCTAGTTAACTAAATGCTTAAAAATTTTGTTGAATGAGAAAATGATAGAAGAATGTCCTATTTCTTTTAGGCTGAGTCTACACTACAGCAATCCTTTGAAAGAAGTTCTTCCTGAAGAGATCTTCTGAAAAAACTTATTTCAAAAGATAGCATTCATACACAAAAAAGTGGATCAAAAGATTGATCCTCTCTTTTGATAGAGGGCATCCACAGAGCCTCTGCTCTTTCAAAACAACAGGCCAGGGACAGAAAAATTCAGTGTTGTGAGGACAGATTTTTCAAAAGAAGGGCCCACAGAGCATCTACACATGCTTTTTTTCTAAAGAATCTTTTGGAAAAAGGTGCTGTTTATCATCTGGGAGAGAAAGAGGACCACTGGAAAAAGGGCCACCTTCTTATGATTTCAGATTGAAAGAGTGCATTTTGTGTGTAGATGCTCCATGTTTTTTTTTTTTGAAAAAGGCCCATCTTTTCCAAAAGAACTTGCTAGTGTAGACTCAGCCTTAAAAAGATAAAGATTCTATATTATGAGTCTGAAACAACACTCAGCCTGAAGACTGCAATCTAAGACAGCAGAGGGAGGTGGAATATTAGAGGGTTGGAGCCATCCACAGAAAATAGTAGGCCAACCTACTCTTGTAAGATATAGGCACTTCAACACAAATCTGACCTCAGTTTAAAATGATGCTTGCTCTTTGGGCTTTTTTTCATACATGATATAATCCAAACAATACCTCTTCAAGGAAAAATAAGGGTTACCATATCCTGAAGCCAATATTTAATTTTTCTGTTGATGGGTCCTGTCCTGGCAGTGATGCACATTTCCCGAAGTTCATATCTAATTTGTTAGAAACTTCTGAAAATTACCTTAATCTATATTTCCATAGCTCATTGCAATGGCAGTTGTGGAACCCATGTCAGATCCTATAAGAGTTCTTAAAAGTTTCCCTTTAAGTTTTATCCATTCAGTTACGTTACCTCATGTCACATTGCGTTACAGTAAACAGCATCAATTTGCATGTAAATGTGATGAGATACAACATGAGTTGATGTATTTCAAGTGACGTGACACAATATGACATATGTCATTAAATCTTTGCCAGTCATCAAAAAAGTGACACATCAAATTCAAGCAGAAAGTAGTATAAACTTTTAGTGGCTATTCAACCAAATTAAAAAAGTATATTTCAAATTGTAAGCCAATTGTGTGGGTGTATGAATAATTATTCACCCATTCTTTATGCATTTAACATGAAGGTTACATTTCTTCTACATAAATATTTATGGACCATTTGGGAAAAAATATGTGAATTTAGTTATGTTGCTTAAGCTGTTGTAGCTATAATAGTGTTACATATAAGCATGAGCCACAACTCCTTTTCATGTACCTCTTTCATGTAGCCTTCTTCAAGAAACATGTCAGATATTATCATATTGTAAAAAACACAGTGCACAAAAGATATTTATTTTGCCTTCTTATAAATATTATGCAATGTATCAGGCTATCTTCTGTGGTCCTAAATCTGAAGAATAGAATATTGATATTGAGTATACTGTTTCAAATTCACCAATGCAATGAGTAAATATTTCTAGCAAGAACTGCATGAGGGGAGATAAAAAACAAATATATTTTTCCTCATAAATGAGTTGTTGCATATTCTGACTAATCCAACATCGCTACAGGCCTAAACCCAAAAAGCCTTTCAAGACTGGAGATGAGACAACTGGCAGTACTAAGTATTTGGTACTAAAGCATGTACAATATTTGCAAAGTCAAAAAATGAAGCTATTTGCAAAGGGGAAAGACAGCTTCATTCTTTGAAGGGGCATGAAAGATGGTGTGGGTGCAATCTATTGTCCTGAGTACATTAGGGAACCCTGAAATGTCATAAAATCCCTCTTTGATCTGTTGTCACTACTGTTGGTTGCATGGAAAATTAACATATTTAATTAACTGCCTGACCAAAGCAGCTGTTACCTTATATAAAACCTTGAACATGAATGCCCAGCTTATCCCACTAGGTGCTTGAATCTGCCAGTGGCATAAGACTGATTATATGTTTATACCGAATGGCACAGCATGACTCCTCTTGCAATAGGCTCAAGTCAAGATCTTCCTTAAATTCTGCACAGAGCATAACGATGCTCCAGTCCAAATTACTTAATAATGTCCTAGTTCAGGCCAACCAACAAGTCATACCATGCAAAGCAAAATAAGCCCTGGCCAAAATAACTGCTTTTTCTGCTTTGCATTCCTGACATCTAAAAGTGTCCCTGCTGCCTAGACCATGGAAGAGTTTGGCATATAATTTCCTTCTGAATCCGCCAAGCACTATTTTATTTATATACAATTTCTATCATTTATGACAGATGGTTACTTGTCTTAAATATTTTAAAAAAATCTTGGCTGCAAAATTTCTAAATTAAAAGTAAATTATCCAAGTCAGAAGCAACTTTTAGCAGTTTTCTAAAGTTATTACTGCTACAATGTTCATGTAGTGCATGTGAGTTTATACGCATTCATGTTAACACATATTTCTTTTCTGACAGTTGAAAATACTTTTTTTAGTTAGAGAGAACACTTTTTCCATCTATGCAGAAACCATTGCTTTTTGCATTTTAGAACAATATGCCTTGCACAAAGCAGATAGAAAAGGTCTCTAAATGAAGTTGCCTTATGAATCAAGATGTGGGAATAGTGTTAAAATAAACATGAAATATCTTGTGAGTGTTGTAGTTTTCACTACTAAATGTATCTCCATTTTCTATAACATACTGTGATAGCCATAAATACTTGTATAGTGACTCTGTCTTAAAGACAATGTGGGCTAGATCTTCAGATAGCGTAATTTGGCAGAGCACCACTGATTTCAAAGGAACTACTCTGAATTAGATCAGCTGTGACTCTGATTTATAAGCCTTTAAAGTAATTTCACCTAAATTCTTAAGGGTCAGCCCTAGATACATTTAGAAAACAAGCTGTGATTTGATCACATGTTGGTCAGTGTACAGCTGTAATAATATCTTGTTCTTATGCTCATCGCAGGATCTCAAAGCACAGTAGCAGAGTTAGTCCCCAGTCTTGCAATCTTATGCATATCATTAATTTTACTTATGTGACTAATTTCATTAATATCAATGGGATTACATATGTACATAAAGTGAAACATACGCATTAGTATTTGCAGAATCTGGGCCCTAGAGCATAGACAGAAATCATAATGAAATCCTTAAGTATGGGGGGCTTGAATGTGTGCAATTCCAGTACAGTGACTCTCCCTGATATTATTTTTACCAGAGTCAAAGCAGTGGGTTTTTTAATGTGGGGGTTCCTTTACTTCCATGACTTCACCACATTTTAAGAATCTATTATTTTTATTTGTCATATCAGAAGAATAAGACACAAAAGCTTGCTCAGTTTAACCAATCAGATTAATTATTTTAGCTGTTTCTATGCATGCCACTTTCCTTTGAAAGTGGAATGCTAATAAACAGCCTGAAATATGCTAATGAGGCACAGATGCAAATTCCCGATGCCTCATTAGCATAAGGTCACGTGATCTGGAGTCTGGAAGACGTTCTTCCAGACTCAAAAACAACGTGTAGAAGCATGGCCCCCGGCAGGGTCCTCTGGAAGGAAGTCCTTCTTCCTGAGGCCCCTTCTTCATGAAAATTTTTGGGAAGAAGGGGCTTCCAGAAGGAGGACTTCCTTCTGGAAGGCCCTCGGGGGGGGCCGCTCGTCTACATGTTGTTTTGGAGTCCAGAAGAATGTCTTCCAGGCTCCAAATCATGTGGCCTTATGCTAATGAGGTGCCAGGAGTTTGCATCCGTACCTGATTAGTATATTTCGGGCTGTCTATTAGCATGCCACTTTTGAAGGAAAGTGGCATGTGTAGAAACAGCCTTTGTGAATAAATTATACGATATATGTAGTTGTTATTTTCTGTTTACAAATTCTTCAACAACATGCTCTGATTTTTGCAAACTTACTTGTGTTTTGTTTCCTCATGAACCGATTTTAGCATATGAAATGCAACCTGTCTGATTGTTAGCTGCTTGTTATTTGTAGTGACATCTTGGAAACCTAAGTCACATGGTAGCAATTCTGCTGCTGCATTGGATAACTAAACATTATGAAATAGAACAATAAAAATAAGAATAGCAAATAACAAATGCCAAACAATAAGTACTCATTTGCCTATGATAGAGCAAATCCGAGTTCATTCTCCAGGTCGCAAAACACCTTTGTGCAAGTAGCAGACCCATCACTGTGCAAACACTCCTTTAGTTTGTTAAAATAAAAAGCAGTCAAGTAGCACTTTAAAGACTAGCAAAATAGTTTATTAGGTGAGCTTTTGTGGGACAGACCCACTTCTTCAGGCCATAACCAGACCAGAACAGACTCGATATTTAAGACACAGAGAACCAAAAACAGTAAGCAAGGAGGACAAATCAGAAAAAGATAATCAAGGTGAGCAAATCAGAGAGTGGAGGGGTTGGGGGGAAGATCAAGAATTAGACTGAGCCAAGGATGCAGACGAGCCCCTATAGTGACTCAGAAAGTTCCCATTTCGATTTAAACCATGTGTTAATGTGCCGAATTTGAATATAAAAGTCAGCTCGTCCACTTCTCTCTCTAAAACGGTGGGATAATGTCTCTTCAGTAACACACATACCTTGAGGTCATTGACAGAATGCCCCATTCCATTAAAATGTTGACTAACTGGTTTGGTCACCTTGATTATCTTTTTCTGATTTGTCCTCCTTGCTTACTGTTTTTGGTTCTCTGTGTCTTAAATATCGAGTCTGTTCTGGTCTGGTTATGGTCTGAAGAAGTGGGTCTGTCCCACGAAAGCTCACCTAATAAACTATTTTGCTAGTCTTTAAAGTGCTACTTGACTACTTTTTGTTTTGATAGTGTATAGACTAGCACAGCTTACTCTCTGTTACTTTAGTTTGTTAGTGTGAAAAGACACCCAAGTGCTCTACAGAAGCTCCTTAATAGGGATGGGTAGAGTTTCATCTATCTATATATATCTATATATCTATCTATCTATATATATATATCTCCAGGCATATCCCCAGAACTTAATATGGATACTTATGGCAAACAGTTCACCTGACAACCTAGGCATATAAGTACAAGATATTTGTAGAATGGAACAAAAAGCCATCAGTACAAGCATTCCAGACTCATGAAACCCATGATCAAGACAAACATATGTGAACAAAGTCCATAGATGCCATTTTCACAGCATTTGACCAGCTCCTGTGCTGATTATTTATTCTGTAGTAAGAGGTTGTTGTTTCTGTTGTAACATCCACTCAGGCAAAGGTCATCAAACACTCTTCAGTCTGTAAACTGAGGCTGGAGTACAGAATGCAATTGCAACTGACATAGATTTCAGCTCCTTCTGAGGTATCAGTTACTGGTAACTGATCATCTTAAGAAAACTGGACTCAGTCACTACTGGCCCAAAAAGGCAAATCTGTTATTACTGTATTTCTTTTATTAATTATTATTATTATTATTATTATTATTATTATTATTTGGTGTTATTTAGTTCAACTAAACAACTATTCTATTATTGTTACTCAGATCTTTTGCCAAATCCTGAAATCTAAGAGTGAAATCCTGGCTCCAGCAAATTCCATGGCCAAAGTGCCATAGACTTCATAGGCACATGATTTTACTCCAAATCCTATAGGTTTTATTCAGATTGACTCAAAACTCCCAGTGACTGAAGAAGAGTTTTGCCCGAGTAAGTCCCAAGTAAAAGCCAGATAAAATAGATCAGGATATAGGCCCCAGTAAATAAAGTAGATTGTTTAGAGCTAGCAAATAAAATGATGGAACATCTGAAAATAGCCAAAATATATGGCAGAATAGATAGGAGGCATAAGAACTCTGATACCTCATCTTATTATCAAAGATTTTTAAAGAAAAATAGAAAAAAGGACACAATGGTAATACGAGTGGAAATTAGAACAAGCCTCACCCGTATATATTACAAACATAAAACTGGAAACTTGTGTGGTCTCCTCTGATGCCAGACTCAAGATTTTTATTGCAAACACCTTTCTTCAAACATCCATTTAACATGCATCCATCTGTCAAGAGATGTTTTCCACTGCAGTGTTAATGTGCATGTGCCCCCTTGCACTTTGGTAGTTCACACCTTTAACTAGGGCTGGTGCCAGAGTGCAATAAACAGGCATCCATAGTTTCAAGTATGAAAGGCTCAAAACATGAGACACAATTCATTCCCTGAAAAACACCAAAAGGACAAAGGCAGAATCAATTTTATATTTAAAAGACATGAGTAATGATGCTCTTTAAAATTCTCACTGCTAATCAGTAGTTCAAAAATTAGGAATGGCAATAGCAAGATAGATAGATAGATAAGTAGAAACAAAACCCGAACACGAGGACACATGTTAGAAGGAGAGGATAGTTTTAGAAGCACACTGCAATATTTTAGCTTGCTTTGTTGACAACAAAAGACCCCAAAAGTATAGGAAATGTATGCCTCTAAGACTGACCATAAAATTTCACCTCTCTTTAGGAAAAAAATACCAGCAAAAATATAAAAATTGGACAAAATATAATATGAAAGTTACTGGTTTAATGAAATATTAAAACTGAATCAGGAATACTGTTCTGTCATTAAAATAAACAATAACATTTCTTCCTAGTTATGGTTGACTTCAATTCTTTAAAAATTAATTATTATCTCTTTAAATATTTGATTAAATTAGATTTGGGTGGCTTATCGCTATCCTCAAAACACACATTGTTGTGTGTAAATGTGCATCCTTTCATTTCTAACATGTGAAGGCATGTTATATAGTTGTATGATTATCTGAGAGCTAAATCCAGTGACGCTGCCCTGGCAGTTTGCAAAATGTGTATCACTGAATCTCTGACAGTTTGAATGAAAATGCAATATTATGTTAATAGATTCCTAATAAAGTGAGAAATGTGAAACAGGGAAATTACATTATATGGTACATGGGACTTTTTCCCCATCTCTTATCATATTGCCATATCTCATACTGTAGAAAGACCACTTTATTTTTCATAATTGTTAATTAGAACTTTGGGATAATAGCCTCAAAATCACTAGAAATTACTAGTCATTCTGCTCTCAGTACATGGGGATATATGTGTAGCACCCATAAAAAGCATGAGGGGAATAAAACCTGTGGTGTGTCCTATGAGAGGTACAACAATTATGTCTCAAGCATTGTGATAAAAGTGAATTATCATATCCAATAGGCTCAATAGGAAACGTTGCTGGGTAACTACTATGTGAGACACAAATTCTACACTTTGGCTATGTCTACACAAGAAGGTTTTTCCAGAATAACCAGCCTTTTGTTGGAAAAACCTGCGGAGCACCTACACACAAAATATGTAAACAGACTGTTGATAAAACCCAGCTCATCCACCAGCAACACTGTATCGCTCTACTTTCAGGTATAACACCTTTCTCAACAGTTTTCTGTCGACAAAAGACCTGTATAGATGCTCCAGGGGACCTTTCGTCCATAGAGAGGCCTTCCGGGTTGCTGAGCCCTCTTTGCTGAGTTTCCAGTTGGCCCTTTTGCCAGGAGAGTGGCCAGGCAGTCTGCCCACTCTCTGTTGACAGAACAGTTTGCTCTTTTCATATACTTTTGTGTGAGGATGCAATCTGTCAATGGACATTTTTTTGGAAGATCTCTTCCAACAGTAACTTATGTCAACAGATCCCTATAGTGTAGATGTAGCTTTGAGTAAAAGAGGATCCTAGCTCCCCCACCCCAGCCCCTGTATCGCAGACCCCCCAACACACATGTAAATTGTTCCCATGGTTAAGGAGAGACACAGCCAGCTGTAAAGTGCTAAGTAAACAATTTATTGATGTGCTTAACCCTGTGTCCCCTGTGCATGTGTGGCAGTGGTCCTGGGGAGTGTGAGTGCAGGGGGATGGTGCTGGGGTGTGTGTGTGTGTGTGTGTGCGTGCAGGATGGGGGGGTTACTGTGGCCCCCCGGCGAAGGCCTGGTGCAGGGCCTCCCATACCCACACCCCGTCCTGCTGGGCCTGGTGGCACAGGGAAGAAGGTGGCCACTCGTACTCATGCCCTGCCTTGGCAGCCCACCACTGCACAAAAGGCTCTTGCTTGGCTTCCACCAACTTGTTGAGGGTGCAGCAGACCTCGACCACCACTGGGACATGGTTGAGGCCCCCCTCCAGCCTGGTGAGGAGGCACCTGAAGTACCCTTTCAAGTGGCCAAATGCCCACTCCACTGTATTGTGGGCCCGTTCAAGCTGCTCACTAAAAACGTCCTGGGTAGGCTGTGTGTGTTTCATACACAGACTCATGAACCAGGCCTGTGAGGGGGGGTAGGCCATGTCTGCCACGATGTACGCCAGCATCATGTTGTCCCCTATGGGGAACTCCTGCTGGTGGATGAAGGTCCTCTTAGACATTCAGCAGCCCAGTTATGAGATCTGGAACTCCCTGCCATCATGGGCATGGCTGGACCAGCTCACACAGATGCTCTGTAACCATCCTCTTGTGTCCATACATGCCTGAACGACCAAGGAGTGGTAGCCCTTCTGGTTCATGTAGAACCCGCTACCATGCTCTGGGGCCCAGATGGCAATGTGCCTTGCCATCGAGTACCCCAAAGTAGGCCAGGAATCCCAGCTCATCAAAGCCCTGGATGACGTCATCCAGGTCCCCGACACAGATCAGATGCAGCAGGAGGACCTTGATGGCCCAAACGACCTGTAGGGAGTGTGGGGTGAACATACTCATGAGTGTTGGGTGGGAAGCAGTCTGCCTGCCCTTCCTTGTCCCTGCCGCACTGTCCCCACCCCAATCCCCTACAGGGCCTGCCCCCCCAGGGCACAGTCCCCCTGACCCCTGCATGCCCACCCCTCGCTGTCCCCTCCCGCATCCCCGGAGAGGTCTAGCCCCACAGTTCCCAATGGTTGTTTGTGCCAGGGACGCCCCTACCCCTACCCCCTGTGCCCCACTTGTGATGGGGGGTGTGACATGAGAATGGCTCAACTCATTAAGGGTGGCCCCAACCTTGGCCCTGCCCACCCCAAACCGGTGGCTGACCGATTGGTGACTGTCCAGGGGAGCAAGTTTCAACAGGATAATTGCCACCCTTTTCTGAAGCAAGAACAGTGGCCTCATCTGGGTGTCATGCTGGAGGGATGGGACAAGCCAGTGACACAGCTCCAGGAACATCCCCTTGGTCATCCTGAAGTTCTGTAGCCACCAGTCACTGCCCCAGTTCTCCAGCACCAGATGGTCCACCAGGTGCTGCTTTTAGGGAAGCTCCACAAGCGGCGGATGACCCAGGGGAACAGGTGGGGACATCACACCCTCAAAAAGACCTCCAGGAGGGTGGCCAATGGGGTGGCTCCCCAGAGCCACTGGAGCACCAAGGCCAGCACCATGGCCAGAGCGCTGGCCACAGCCTCAATGAGAGGACAGATGCTAGGGGCCTATGGGTGAGCCCAGGGTGCATCCTCCACTAACCCTCCCACTACCTGCTTGGGGACGGCTAGCCAGCCCTCAGCATGTGCAGGCTGAGGCTCCGGGGTGGCGGGGGGGGACACCCTTTAAATGGGTGGCTGGCAACGGCCCCACAAGGACTTGGCTGCCATGTGACCGTGCCTGCAGCATTTTCTGGCCCTGTACTTTCAAAAAGGCACCCTGGGACATATGGACACTCTCTTTTGAAAGTGCAGTGGAGCCTTTTGAGGCAATGGGTGGACCTTCACTCACCGCTTGCCAGCGTGGATGCTCATCATCAAAAGTCTGTCTTTTGATGTATACTTTCAAAAGCCATCCTTTTGATGGGTCATTGTAATATGGATGCAATCATTGTGCATATGGTTGAAATTGCAACTGACTTTGTGGATAGTAACACTAGATGACATTTTTTTAATTTGTTCCCATCTGAGCAATTAAAATGTTTTTTATCCCTTCCATGCAAAATTTCATGGAGGCAAACATAAGAAGCTCTCAGGTAATAAAATTGTTGTATTTCCAAATTAACTATGCTTCCTTTCTGAATTCAGGTGCTGAAGATCTTGTTTTCTAGAAAGATGAAAAATATTTGAAAGGAATAGAAAAATTACTTGAAGTTCAAGATTTTGGTTTCATTATAAAATTGAAAATCTTTACTAAGTTAAACATGCTTTTTTGACCAGCCTCATTTACAGGCACAACTAGGCCATGGCTTTGGACAAAGAAAGGGGATTTTTTTAAATGAAAAATAGGCAAATATTTGAATATTCTCTAGTTTTAGATAAAATATTACCATTTTCTAGAAACTGTGACTAGCCCAACATTAAGAAAAATACTAAATGAAGCAAAAGATTCTCACAGTGTGAATTTCAAATAATTGGACACCCTTCCGTTCACCAACCTGCTAGTGCTACCAAAGTAAATTCACTGATTTCTCACAGGAAAATACAATATAACTGTATTTACATTCAGTTCTAGGTGTATACTTTAATTATACCTTATACTGAAAATTTCCCGTTTGAGGATCAGCTCACTGCATCATACAGCTTCAAAAGTGGTTTTTCAGCCTGAGACCCCTAACATTTCAGGAAACAGTTGGCTTCTAGCACAAACTCCTTACATACATCCCACTTGCACAAGCTTCTCAAACCAAAATAGAACTAAAGTGGACTGAAGAGGCTGACTGAGGCATTCAGGCATCCTTCGCATTTGAAGTAGAGACACCCAAATAATAAATGTGAAATCTGGAGGAGAAATATCAACTTATCTCATGGAGAATGTGAAAGAAAGTGAGTGTCTGGAAATACCAGCCTTCAGACTAAATTATCTTCCTGCTTCAGTGCCATCACTGGGTACTTCAGATGAACAGCTATATACAAGACTACAGCACTCAGTACAGGAAGTTGAGGACAGGCAACAGTATAGGAATAATGTTTTCATGATTGTATGTATACTAATAAGAGGTTGATTTTCATATTTTGATTTTGCCATTCAGTGAAGTTTGATTACTAAGGTACTCTGTAAGGCCAGCTTGGGGACACCAAAAAGTAGCGTTTGAGAGTCATTGAGGAAAGTTGTCTCCGTGACAGAAAACCTGTCCAAAATTGGAAGTAAACTGTTCTTGCTGAGAAAAAAAGGCTTTGGCTGGGAAGTCTGTTTCCCTGCCAGGTGGTATTGCTTACGTTGGCTAATCTAGCATGGCTAGTTGATCCTTGGCCATGGGTAGTCTTACTTGCTCTACAGTGGAGAAAGTGGCCTAGAGTACTAGTACTGAATAAGAATTCAGGAGTGGCTATTAAAGAGGAGCAAATTAGAGCTCCTTAGTTAGATACAGTAGTCTCAGCTTCAAACTAGAAAACATGACTCTCAAGTCAATTGCCAGAGTTTTACTGGGGAGAAGCAGAGGTGGTAAAATCTCGAAAACCTAACGCTATTAGGCAAAACAAATTAAGGGAGGGAAGACGATGTTCATCTTCCTCCAGGCACTCTATCCCAACAGCTACTTCTGTCCCCTCCTGGATCGAGAAGACCCAGCTTAAAAGGGGTAAGAAGAAAATTGTCTTTTTTCATGGCCTCTATTCACAGCATTCAGTCAGTTACTAATACTATCTAAGCAGGCATTCTCTGGAGCTAGAGTACAGAGCAAATGGCTATGTTTACACTACAATGATCTGTCGACAGAAATTAGTGTTGGAAGATATGTTCTGACAAAACTTCAGGTGACAGATTGTGGCCACACATGAAAGCAAATTGTTCTTTCGATTCTGTCTGTCAACAGAGAGTGGCCGGACTGCCCAGCTGCTCTCTCAACAGAACGGCCAACTGGAAACACAGAAGACAGGGCTGCCATGTGACCTGCAAGTCCTGTCTGTAGACTAAGGGCCCTCCAGAGCATCCACTCAGCTTTTTTGTTGACAGATTCCATTGAGAAAAGCATTCTACTTCATGGAGGAGAGGCAGAAGGCTGTCAACAAATGTGCCGAGTTCTGTCAACAGAATGCATTTTTAGTGCAGATGCTCTCTGGGTTTTGTCAACAAAATGCCAGTTTTGTTGACAAAACCCTCTAGTGTAGATGTAGCCAATGAGAAAAACAAAAGACATTGCCTCACCCCATATGCCTATCCCCAGAAGTACAAAAAATGCTTCATCAGCATGCCTCCCCCAACAGCATCAAATCCAGCATCTTTGCCATGACACTAGAGGCTTAAGGGACTTGAACACAAGAAGTGAATCACAAGAAGAAACCATGCCTGAGAAGGACAGTACAGAACAGCTAGCTAAAACTGTTAACCAAATCATTTATTTTTTAAATAATTGCAGAAATCATTAAATCAATTTAACTGATATGTTGACAAGTTTGATTACATCTGTAAGATGAATGAATAATAGGGACATGTATAAAATAACTTATTAAATACCATAAAATTTGTCTAATAAATTATTCTAGTGATTTAAAATCTTCAAGTTTGTCGTCTCCCTACCAATGACACTCAGAGTCCAAGTTTGCAGTATCATATCTGACAGCAAGGATGAGGGCTTAAAGAGACATTTACATAGAAAACAAATGTGACTGGAAGTTTCAGCAAAAGCCAAAAGCTGTAGACCTTGACTCAGTGCTAAAAGTAGCAGTATAGACATGGGAGGTTGGACTGGAATGCAAACCCTGAGTCCCATCTACTCCTTGAGTTTTAGAGCCTGGGCCTCATCATGAGACCAAACATCTACATGGCTGTATACACTGCTGTATTGTAAGCCCAAGTCTGTAGGCCCAGGCTCTGAGATTAGCTGCCATTGTGTTTGGAGAAAATGCGGACCACTATTTGTTAATGAGTGTGAGCTGACATGGGCTGTGTCTACACGTGCCCCAAACTTCGAAATGACCATGCAAATGGCCATTTCGAAGTTTACTAATGAAGCGCTGAATATGCATTTCAGCGCTTCATTAGTAAACTTCGAAATGGCCATTTGCATGGCCATTTCGAAGTTTGGGGCATGTGTAGACGTAGCCACGATGAATTTTAAGCACTGCTGAAATAAAGGGTCAAATTTTGAGCTATCTAATATTACTTGACTCATATGCCTCATTACTCTTTCATCTTACAGAGCTGATTGAATAACATCATCATAACACGTGTATATTTTTTTCTTATTCATTGAAGTCATGGGGGTAATGCTGTATCATTCTGTACAATATTCTGCACATCATGATCATGCGTCCTTAACTATCGTTAGTGAAGGAGGACTCAACATTCTGTTCCAGAAACAAAAACCTCTGCTCTTTAGTATAAATGAGAATCCTTGTTATCCATATCGGAAGGGTTTCTGTATTCCTACAGGCCATACACAAAGAGGTGAAATGATTGAGCATTCCAGTTAACAGAGGGCAGTGGCAGATAGGTAAAGTATCCAGAACATTATCAGTGATACCGAATGGGTGAACTGGGTCTGGAGGGAGAAAGAAAACTTTTTTAAGACATCAGATGCAATGAGTGTCAAGTGGTAAGAATTGTGCAGACCGAGACATAAGCAATAAGCCAGGCCATCATGACTGAAGGCATGTAAAAAGGGGGGAAAAAAACAGTATGATCTTATATTTGCAAAACACTTTACCTCATGACAGGGATTGTACACAGTATAGTACATGTTGACTCTCTCTAATCTGGTACTCTCTCTTCCAGCAACATCTGTAGTCTGGCATTATTTTAGTTATCCAGATATCCATTTACCACGTGTCCCATGACCCCATAAAGTTTGTTTACAGGCACTGGTCCTTGTTCTCCATGTTCTGTGCTGTTATTTAGCTGTAATTTACCCTTACATGTCTTATAAGAGCAGTGCCTTACATGCAGTGGAAGTGTTGGTAGTGCTGCTAGACAATATTGACTTCCTATTGTTCAGCAAATTTTCTCAGGTCCCAAGGGTGCCAGACTAGAGAGCTTCAACCTTTATAGCACCTAGTGATCTAGTCTGTATGAATGATTCTAGTGGTAGAAGGATAAGAAAGGAAGGGAGTGGGACAAGACAAAAAAGGGATTGAAGAGCTTACTCAAATGGCATAAAATCTTAGTTTGTCCCTAAGTAACAAGGTAAATAGGATGGTTAAGTGGCCAAAATCCTCCCTTTGGGCCAAGGAGCTTTGATGTTGCAAATTCTCTGATCTGATCAAAAATGGACTTGCTGCATTTGATATATTTTCTCACAAAATGTTAAATGAGTTTGCACTGTGCTAAGGCTCAATAGTCTCATAGCATTAGTGACCAACAAACATAGTATCTGTGTCTACACATGCACAAAACATCAAAACAAGCAGCTCTTTTTCAAAAGAGCGGGAGGAGTGTCCAAACATGCAATGCCGCCTTTTGAAAGGAAAGTGAAAGAACAGGGCACAGATGTCGAAATCTGAACCCCAATCCCAGATCAGGAAGATTGGCCCCTTTCAAAATACTAAATTGAAAGAGTACACTTGTAGACACTCCACAGTTCGCTTTTTTAAAATACGGGTCCACCATGGCACCGGTCAGCTGGAGTGCGTGGCCGCTCCAGGCAACAGCAGCAGGGCTCTATGGTCCCTGCCCCCGGCTGTCTGAAAGCTGCACACATGGAGGAAACCCATGGCAGGAAGCTGAGAGCATGCTAGGAGCAGCCTCTACATGTACTCCAGCCCCACGCTCCAGGTCCCCAGCATGGCCAGTAGCCAACCCCCCTGCAAGCCCCATGGCCTCCCTTCAAGCCCCCACAGGGTTCCCACGGTGAGAAAAAAAAAGGGGGCCCCCTCCTGGATGGAGCAGGAGCTGTGGGACCTCCTCAGCCTGTGGAAGGAGGAGGAGGTCCTACATGAGATGGGGCTCTAGAAGTGCAATGCCGCTGCCTTCGGCCGCCTGACTCAGGGCATCCAGACCAGAAGCCACGCGGAGTGTACCGCAGAGCAGGTACTCTCCAATGTAAAGGAGTTGCAGCAGGACTACACCAGGGCCGTGGACCGGCCAGCAGCTCCAGGGCAGCTCCAGCCACATACCCCTTCTTCCGGGAGCTCCAGGTAATCCTGGGGCCCCAGGACAGCTCCCCCGCCCCTGTCGGCTAAGGAGCTGCAGCCGGAGGAGGAGGAGCAGCCCAGACCAGGGACCCATGAGGGCAAGGAGACCACGGAGTGGCCGAGTAAGGAAGGGGACCTCACCATCATCCTCCCTTAACTCTTCTCCAGCTGGGCAACAGGGAGCCAGACATCCCTGGACGTTGCTGAGGGACCCTCTGGTATGTACATGGAAGGGCGCACACCTACTCCACCCTACTCCACAGAGTGGGAGCAATGCAACGGCTAGTCACCCACACACAGGACCCGTGGTCCTGGGCTGCACACAGGCCGCCCCTGACATGGGATGCGGCACCCTGCGGTGGCCCACTGGTGATGCCCAGCACCTATCTTCAGTGGAGAACACTGCAAGCCGCACAGGGACAGCAGCCAGTCAGTGCCAGACAGCACCTGGGGCCTGCACACTGCAGGCCGGGAAGGGCCACCTGCATGACAGACCCCTGGATGCACCCCCAGGCTGGAAGGCCCAGCCCTTGGGGGGCAGATCGGTGCCCCTTGGGGGGGGTCAGTGTCCTTTAGGGGGACAGGGGCCCCATGGGGTGGGATCAGGAGGGTGGCCCAGAGCCAGGTCCCCTCCGTCCAGGACACTTTACTGACATGCTGTGCCCCTCTCCATACAGCTGCACCCTCCGTGGGCCGGGAGAGCCCTGCACCTTCCCTCATCCTGCAGCCCTCGGAGGTTCCTGGACGCCACCCCATGTGGTGCACCATTGGGGCCGTGGGCGGAGGGCCCCCTCCGGGCCAAGAAGCACCTAGCCAGCCAGCACCAGGCCAAGGTGGCCAAGCAGCATCTGCGGCTCACTGAGACCAAGATGGAGTGGCGGAGAGCAGCCTGGGAGAGGCTGCTGACCACCTTGGAGGGCATTGGCCATGGCCTCCGGGACCATGCGGCCAACATTGCCTGCCTCCTGAGCCCCCCTGGCAGCTCCCCCCACTGAGCCTGCACCCTCTGTCCCCCAAAGCCCTCATCCTCTGCCCTCACCAGGCCCTCTCTCCGACATTACCTTCCAGTGCTCCCCGCACCCTCTCCTCCCTGCTGGGAACCCCACACCTGGGGAGGCAGGGGATCCAGGGGCTGATGGGGCTCACAGCCCACCACCCCTGCCCCAGAATGAGCTCCTCATGCCCCTCCAGGTTATGTTCCCAACCCTATACATAGTTAATAAGAATAGTCTAGATAAATGTTTATTTCAGTGTTCACTGCTCCATGCTATGTCCCTCAGGGGGATGGTGGATAAGTGGGTGTGGTGCTGGTGGGGGGTGGGGTAGCAGAGATGGTGGGTGGCAGATATGTGTGGGATGTGGGTGTGATGCGGGTCAGAGGTGACTGTCAGGAAAGGCCTGCCTGAGGGCCTCCCTGATGCGGTGTCCATTGTGGTGGGCCTGGTGGATGGGCGTGGTGCTTGGCTGCTCATAGCTGGTGCTGGCTGGAGTCCTCCCTCCTCCCGCCCCAGGACATAGACATCTCCCTTTCCCTCCACAACATTGTGGAGGACACAACAGGTGCCCACCACCTGGGGCACATTGAAGATCCTGACCTTCAGCTGCTTGTGGAGGCACCTCCACCGCCCCTTTAGACGCCCAAAGGCCCAGGCCATGACATTGCAGGTGTGGTTGAGGCACTGATTGACTGCCTCCCGGGTGGGGTCCAGGTGTCCCATGTATGGCCTCATGAGCCACGGCTGCAGGGGGTATGCTGCAACTGCCACCATGAAGAGCGGCATGGTGGCGTCCTCCCCCACCGGGATCTCCCACTGGGGGGATGAACATGCTGGCCCCCATGTGCTGGCAGAGGCTGGAGTTCTGCAAGACCCGGGCTTTGTGGGTGCGGGCGGCCCAGCCCACACAGATGTCAGTGAACCAGCCCCTCGCGTCCATCAGGGCTTGTAGCACCACCAAATGGTAGCCCTTCCTGTTGACATACTGGCTGGTGCTGTGTGGTGGGGCGTGGATGGGGATGTGCATGCCATCCAAAGCACCGATGCAGTTCGGAAAGACCAGGTCCTGGAAGCTGGCGATGGTGTTGTCCAGATGACCCAGGCGGATGATCCTATGGAGCAGCATCATGTTGATGGCTCTGATGACCTGTGGGGGGTGAGGGGGGCACGTGCTGTAGTGCAGGTGTGGTGGCCATCTTTCCCACCTCAGGCCCATTCTGCCCCCCTCCCATCAGCCTCCCACCCCATCCACCCCCCTGCCCCCTCCCATCTGGACCCTTGCAGCAGTGGGTTCCCCTCACCCCAGCCCCCCACCACCCCTGCGGGACAAGTGATGTGACCCAGCCCCCCTTACTTCCATAAGTACAGGCCCGACAGTGGCCTTGCCCACCCCAAACTGTTGTCCCACACAGTGGTCGGAGTCCGGGGTGGCCAGCTTCCAGATGGCAATTGCAACCTATTTCTCCAGGGTGAGGGCTGGCCACATGCAGGTGTCCTGGTGCTAGAGTGCAGGGGAAAGCCAGTGGTAGATCTCCTCAAAGGTCTGCCTTGACATGTGGAAGTTCTGCAGCCACCTTTCCTCACCCCACTCCCCCAGCACCAGGTGCTCCCACCAGTCGGTGCTGCTGGGGCAGGTCCAGAAGCATCGGGGCACCCAGGGGGTGCCTGGAAGTGCCCTGGGTGGGGGAGCCCCAAGGGCCCAGGGGGAACTGCTCAGCCACCTGGTGAAATTGGGTGCAGCTGCAGTGATGGTGCACAACACTGCCAGCAGGGTGTCCATAATGAGGGTGTCCTCCTGCAGGAGCTGTTGCTAGGCCTCCATTGTGGGCACAGGTGGGCTCTGCCAGGCTGGGAAAGGCTGGGCAGCACTCAGTTCGTGTGGAGTGGCGGGTGGAGGGAGGGGCCCCTTAAAGGAGGCAGCTGGTTGTGGCCTTGGAAGGGCTTGTCGGCCATGGGACCCCATCCGCGGCGTTTCCTGCCTCCCTTCTTTTGAAAGAGGGCTTGGAGCCGTGTGGACTCTCTCTTTCGAAAGACCTAGGCAGCACTTCTAATGACTGGATTGAAATGCCAATCCGATCATAGCGTTGGGTGCTCCCTTTCACTGGCCACTATTTCGACTGCCGAACTTTAATTTTCGCCCTTTTGAAAGGGCACTCACGTGTAGAGCCAGCTAGTATGTTTAGGAAGTAAGGTCCTTTTCACGGGACCCTCACATTTTTTCCACGTTTAGACTTGCCTTTTGTACAAATGCAGCATGAGGCACACACATGCGATTACATATGTTCCTTAATACTTAACACTCAAATCTCAGATCCAGACTCTATGGATTTTAAAAACATCTTTAGGTTCAGATCTGATGATCTGAAGCCACATCTCCAGTTCTGGTTCTGAGTGGATGAGAAACTCAAAAGGACTTAGTTCTCACCACTGTGCCAGAAGTGGTTGAAATCTTGTAAGGAAGAACATTCTTGTGATTCCTTGAAATGACAATGGGTGCCTTTAAGTTTTCATCATTTGAAATCTATTATGGATGAGTGCTCATGAAACTGCCACCCACTTTGATCAAACTCTCACTTAGGAAATGTAAACATATTGTCAGGGATAAAAGGTCAATTTTCATTTTATTAGTAACAGAAAAAAATGGGAAAAAAGAAAGACAACCAGGACACACAAACATAAAAACTGGTTCATGACTGCTAGGCCTGCAAGTCTTTCCTTCACTAGAACATGCCTCAGATCAGCTTTCTCTCAGCCTGGAGGGAGTTCTCAGTCTAGTCTACTCCTGAGGGGACAACCTTTCAATGCAACTGTAGGTAAGGTATAAAATTAGGACTAATATAACAATTTTAACTATATAAGTAAAACCTTTTCAGTAGAAATAATACCAAGGCAATCAATAAAAGGCTTCTCTTGGGGAATCCCTTCCTCCACACCCAATATAGAGACAGATGATGGAACAGGGAAAAACTCTATCTATATCTAGAGCCCAAAGAAACCCTGATATCCAAGTAAAAGATAGGCATATTTAGATTGATAAAATCTCTACCTAAAAAAACATTATTGCACTCATGTATTTGAGGAATATTTTCTCTTTCAGACACCTATATCAAATGAAACAAATTTGAATGCATAAAAACAGGTGACAATGTATTTGAGTCTGTATAGTATAATGAGCTGCATTGTCATTTGAAACGTGTCAAAATAAAATCCTACAGGGAGGAAGTGGATGTCACTGAATCCCTCATAATAGGCAACATAACCAGTAATGTGTGAAACCAGAGAAATTCAAACATGTATTGTTTGATAAGAATCACCTTTTAAGGATGGCTAGAGTATTTATCTTGGAATTTTTTAACATTTGCTATTAAGGAAGATCAAGTAGAATATCAGAAAAATCTTGGCCCTTTAATGTAATTTTATTTTCCTAGCACTCCTGCTGTTCCCTCTCTCTGGGAACAATTGGTACAAAGCTTGGGGTGCTGAGAGGAACTCTGTGGGGATCTCCACCACACAGCACATCAAGGCACCATCACACTCTTTGCTTATAAGTGTCTGAGTAGACAAGGTGTATTTTGCAATTCTGTGTGCTTTGACCCACTTTGACTTAATTACAATCATCTCTGCCTTCCCCACATGGAAGACCAAGTTCACCTTCATGGATATTGTGATGAAGCTGCCCTCCAAATCTCATGCTTTTAAGTTCATTGCTTACCTCAGGCTCACAGAAGCCTTTATTTTAGGTACTTTCTCTGGGGCACCAGCTTGCTGTTTGTTGAGCTACTCGCGTCATTGTTCTGCATCGTGAAAAGTGAGGAAACCAAATATCGTAGACTCTGTGGTCCATTCAAATGGCAGAAGATAGAACAAACCCCTTAAACAAAACTTATCCTGTTGCCATGTTGTAATGGTAATGCATGGAGCTCAGGCCCACTGTCTTCTCCAGGCTCCAGCTCACGGACCCCATGAAAGCAGCTGCCTTCAAATGTGTCCACAACCCTCCTCAGCACCTTCCTTAACTATAGGTTCTTTTCTGTGGCACCTACTTGCACTTGCTCCTCCCAGATCCTCTACAGCTGGGTTCATGGACCTGGGCTTCCCCAACTGTTTTGGGGCCCTGGATGGGAGACATGTTGCAATCCAGGCTCCAGACCACAGCGGGGGCACCCACATAAACAGGAAGGGGTACCACTCGGTGGTACTCCAGGCTCTGGTAGACGTGAGGGGCCATTTCCTGGGTGTGTGTGTGGGGTGGCCGGGCAGGGCCAATGATGCCAGGGTGTTCTGGAATTCGTGGCTGGGACGCCGGATGCAGGAGGGCACGTATGTCCCCCCATGGGAGCTCCCACTTGGGGATATTGCTATGCCCCCCTGCATCGTGGCCAACACCGTTTATCTGCTGCACCCGTGGCTCATGCGGCCCTATACCAGACACACCACACTGGCCCAGGACACCTTTAACAGTCATGTCAACCATGCCAGGGGCACAGTCAAGTGGGTGTTAGGGAGGCTGAAGGGGAGGTTTTTCAGTCTCCTCACTAGGCTGGATGTCAGCCTCCCAAACGTCCCCATGGTCATTGCCACCTCCTGTGCCCTCCACAACCTTGTGAAGGGCTGCCGGGAGCCCTTTATGCAGGGCTGGGCTGCGACCCAGGGGGCTGGCTATGAGCAGCCCCCTGCTGCCCTGTGCCGTGAGGCACAGCAGGATGGGGTCAGGGTCCAGGATGCCTTGTGCTGGGCCTTCACACAGGGCCTCACCTGCCCTGCCCTGCGCTGCCCTCCCTCCCCCAGCCACACAGGTCCGCCATGTGTCGGGCAGCTGCTGGGGGGCAGCTGCTGGAGGGGTGGCTGTGCGAGGGGTGGCTGTGGGAGGGGTAGATGCTGAAAAGCCTGGTGAGGAGGCAGGAGGTTGGGCGAGGTTGGCAGCCAAGGCCTGCAGCATGGCATCCATGCTGCTGGCCAGCCTTGCCCATAAGTCCCGCTCCATTGTCAGCCAATCCCGCAGCACCCCCATCAGTTCCCACACAGCCACCAGGTTAGCGGCTTCCTTCTCATCCCTCCACTGCCATCTCCAAGGGGCCTGGCCACGGCCATGGAAGGATGCAGGCTTGGGAGATGGAGCAGCCTCCCAGCCTTCTGCAACTGTGGCCTTCTCAGGTCTGTATGGTTGGCCAACTGGCAAGGGACCTGTGGAGACAGAAGGGGACAGGAAGACAGACTGTGAGTGCTGGCTTCTGACCTGGGGGGTGGCTGGATTCCCTGCTCCCCTGCCCCAGTTCCCTGCTGGCCCGGGTTCCCCCTTGGTAAGGATCAGCCCATGCTACCCCTGTCTCCCATCCTCAGATGTGTGGGCCGTGGGGCTATTCTTGGAGGGGCCCTGTCCCCATCCCTTGTGATGTCCCACTCACCCCGAATGTACCAGCTGTGACCTCCTGGGGCTGGGGCGAGGCCCAGCTCAATGATTCCCAGCTTGGTGTTCTGGAGGGGAAGGCAATGATGAGGGTCCTATCGCTGGAGCCCTCTTCATCGCCCTCAGTCTTGGTGGGCCGGTCTCCGCGCAGGGGGCTGGTGGTGCCAGAGAGGCCCACCTCCCCAACTCTGTTCCTGGGGGGCACTGGTGGTGTCCACCACATGGTTTGGGTTGGCCGCCTTCTTTGGCCCCAGGAGCCTGTGTAGCTCCAGATAGTGCGGGCAGTGCACGGGCCATGCCCCCAACCAGCTGGCAGCGTCATGGGCCTTGATATACGTCTGGCACAGCTCCTTCACTTTGATACAGATGCTGCTACTGTGGCAGTCAGGGTGTCCTTAGGTGACAATACCGCTGGCCACCCGGTCGAAGGCCTCGGCATTGCGCTGGCAGGTGCTGGTTTGCTGAAGGACCTCCTTCTCTCCCCACAGAGCAAGGAGGTCCCCCAGCTCCGTCTCTGTCCACGGGGGTCCCCTCCTGGTGCAGCCCTTGCCCAGGCCCTGCAAATACTTGGACCCCTCCTCTGCAGCCCCCAGAGGGGAGGGGGAAAGGGATCCTCCCATGCTGGGTAGGGGCTGCAGAGGATGGCAGGTGATTTGGGCAGGGGCAGTCCAAGGCAGAGCTTGTGCTGCCCCTGCTTGTGGCATGCTGTCAGCTTCCTGCCTGGGGTTGCCAGGGAGCTGCTTCCTTTAAGGCAGCTGGCAGGGACCATAGAGCCGCAGACTGTCTCCATCCTCTGGGCGGGGGGCGGGGTGCCCTCCTTGGCGGACTCCTTACTTTGAAGTAAGGACTGCGGAGCTTCCAAGCACATTAACTTCGAAGTTAAACTTCGATGTAAGCCACTACTCCATTCCCAGGAACGGAGTAATGACTTCAGAGTTATCATCCCTTACTTTGATGTTAACTTCGAAATAAGGGAAAGTGAGATGCTCTGCAGGCTACTTCAAAGTAGCCCCTTACTTCGAAGTTAATTTTGAAGTTAGTTTGTGGTGTAGACACACCCTTAGTGTTGTTGAGACCTCTTCTTTTGACTAGTTTCCTCAATCCACGTTTCTTCAACAGTTTTTCGTATCATAAGTTGTGATTCAAGAATCACATGTCTAATACAAGCAAATGAGTAGCGCAATTAACTTTAGTAAGACTACTGACTTGTTTAATGTTAAGCACTTGAGTAAGAACCTGTTGAATATGCAACTGATGGGTTAACCCTGCAAGATGGTGAGCAATTCCTGCAGGTGATCAAATCCTTAAGTACAAATAGATGTTGGTGTTGAGCACCTCACAGATCAAGGTCCATTTCAGAGTCACGCCTTATATTATCAGATCTTCTACTACAATGAAACAATATTGCATTGTTACACCTTCCATTATGGTACGTAATGTGTGTAACTGCACCAAAATTTAACCTCCTCAGTGGCAGGAGATAGTTTTGCAGTCAGTTATGGACCATTTTATGTAGACTAGTTCTCTCTCTAAACTCATGGGGAGCAGAAGCTTTTTCTCCCTACAATGGTTTGTAAGGGGAATATTGTATGTGTCTGAAATGTGCCTATCTAATACCCTACACAGCTAGGGCTTTCTAATGCTTGTGAAATAAATAATCGCCATATGTGGGCAGGAATATAATGTTTTTAAAATAGATGTTAATCCAGCTTTGTGCTAGATTAATTCTTAGCGAAGCTTGGAGATCAACAGCTGTTTGTCTTATTTTGGCTAGGAGTATTGCTTTTAAAAATAGATATGTATTGTTCAACATCCCAGCTTTGCCCAATATATGCCCAACTTCAAAGTCCCTTCTGTCATGAATGGGGAGCAGGACCGCACTTGGGAACTTTCCTTATTTTGGCACAGAGGAAGGAAGGTTTTGCAATTACCATCCTCATTTGGAGAATAGTGGATGAGAAATGTTTACAAAAGAGACATCTGACAGGAAATAAAGTTAGTATCAGCCAATAGCACAGAACCAGAACCAGGTAAATCCTGCACTGGCTCTTATGACTGAAACCTCACAAACAAACAAACCATGATTCAAAAATACAGGGATTGAAGTTTTAATGTCCCTTAAACCATGAAGTAAGCAAAAATGAAAAATAAAGATGGTTTAAAAGGGTTAAAAAGATAATAGACCTACTACATCCTAAAAATAACTTGCATTTTTCAAATGTTTCTTTGGCTACGTCTACACGTGTATGCTACATCGAAATAGCTTATTTCGATGTAGCGACATCGAAATAAGCTATTACGATGAATAACGTCTACATGTCCTCCAGTGCTGGTGCCGTTGACGTTCAATGTCGACGTTGGGCAGCACCACATCGAAGTAGGTGCTGCGGGGGGAGCGTCTACGTGCCAAAGTAGCACACATCGAAATAAGGGTGCCAGGAACAGCTGCAGACAGGGTCACAGGGCGGACTAGCACTTCGGGGGCAACAGCTAGCCGCTGCCTTAAAGGGCCCCTCCCAGACACACTCAGCCTGCACAGCACGCGGTTTGCAGAGCCATAGGCAAACACATCGGCAACGCAGTCATGGACCCCCAGCAGCAGCAGCAGCTGCCAGAGATCCACCCAGCCACCCCTGTAGGAGCAGTGCTCGCCCTGCTTAATGCCATGCAGGAGGCAGCTGATCGTATTCTAGCCACAGAAGAGGAGCTGCCCCCAGGGGAGGAGGAAGCAACCCCAGACCCTGCAGCCCCCCACCCCCCCCGCCGCACACGCTGCCGGCTGTGGAGCTACCCCACGAGCACCGACTGGTGGGAGTGGCTGGTGCTCGGAGAGTGGGACAACGACCGCTGGCTCCAGAACTTTCGCATGAGCTGGCAGACATTTCTGGAGCTATGCCAGAGGCTCACCCCCGCACTGAGGCACCAGGACACCACCATGCGGTGTGCACTCAGCATGGAGAAATGGGTCAGCATCGCTGTCTGGAAGCTGGCCACTCCAGACAGCTACCGATCCGTGGACCAGCAATTTGACATCGGCAAAGCCACCGTTGGGGCTGTCCTCATGGAGGTAAGAAGACCCACGGGGAGGGGGGAGGCAGCCCTGGCAGGGGAGGGGGGAGGCAGCCCTGGCAGGGGAGGGCCAGACACACCCTGCACACCCCTCATTGGTGCTCTCCCATGTCCTTTCCCTCCAGGTCGTCCGCGCCATCAACGTCCTGCTCCTCCACAGGCTCGTGCGGCTTAGGGACCCGGATGCCGCCATCGCGGGCTTTGCCACCCTGGGCTTCCCCAGTTGCTTCGGAGCTCTGGATGGGACCCATATCCCCATCCGTGCCCTGGAGCACAGTGGAGGACGCTTCTTAAACAGGAAGGGCTACTGCTCAGTGGTCCTCCAGGCCTTGGTGGACAGCCAGGGCCGCTTTCTGGACATATATGTTGGCTGGCCTGGCAGCACCCACGACGCCCAGGTATTCTGGAATTCGGGCCTGTGCCGCCAGCTGGAGGCGGGGACCTACATCCCCCAGTGGGAGATCCCTGTGGGGTACACCACCATGCCCCTCTGCGTCATCGCAGACGTGGCATACTCCCTCCAGCCCTGGCTTATGCACCCTTACACGGGCCATCTGTCAGCCAGGCAGGAGCGCTTCAAGGTGTGCCTGAATCGCGTGCACCATGTGGTTGAGCGCACATTTGGCTGCCTCAAAGGGCGCTGGAGGTGTCTTCTCACCCGCCTTGATGCGGGCCCCACCAACATCCCCCAGATTGTGGGCACGTGCAGCGCCCTCCACAACCTGGTCGAGAGCAAGTGGGAGGCATTCTTTCAGGGCTGGGCTGTGGAGGCTGGCAGGGCCAATGTGCAGCCACCCGCTGCCCCCAGTTGCCAGGTGGACCCCGAAGGGATCTGGGTCTGGGAGGCCCTGCGGGCCCATTTCGATGAGGCCGCGAGGTGAACGCTAGCAGGGCCCCCACTGCACCCTCCCTCCATCCTCCACCACACTCCCTGCCCCTACGCACACACCACAGAGCATCCAAGAGCACGTCCTGGGCCCCGCATCCCCTAATGTTCAGTGCTGGGGGTGGGCGGCCGCGACCCACACCTCCGCCTCAGCCCTGGCCAGGGCTGGCTGGGGACCGGGCGGACTCGTCGATATGGCCAGTGGGTGTCAGCAGGCCCCAGGGCCCCTCGGTGGCGGACGGCGGTGCGACGGCAGGTGGAGTAGCGGGTGGAGCGGCAGGTGGAGCAGGCAGGGCGGGCAGAGCGGTGGCCGGCGCAGCATGGGGGACCAGGTAGTCCACGATGCGCTTGAAGGTGCGCATAAAGGCCCCCCATGCCTCCTGGCGCCAGGCCAGCGCCCGCTCCTGCAGATGGAGCCACTGCTCCTCCATCCGCAGGCGCTGCTCCAAGACCTCCAGCAGCCGCCGGAGGATCGCCGTCCGTGGGTGGTGCTGGGTCCGCCATTGTCCCAGCCCTGGGGCTGGTTGGTGCTCTGCCAAGGGGCTGACCTGGAATGATGGCCCCGGTGGGCTTTCTGGGACCACTGACACTTGCCGGCGCTCTCCGCTCCCTCCGATGGTGCAGCTGCGGAAAACGGGGGGAAGAAGAGTGGAGACAGCCGTTAGTGTGGCCCCCGAGCTGTGGCCCTTGTCCCCCCACCCCTCTGCCGCTGGTTCCCCATCCCCGTCCCCGGGAGATGCTGCTGCTGATGATGGGTGTCCCACCTCCTCCCCCCGGGGGACTCTAGGTTCCGCACCCCCCATCCCCAGGGATGGGGCATGGCACTGTCATGCTGGGGGGGCAGGGGCTGATGCACTCTTCTGAGGGACATGCCACTGCTGTCCTTGAGGCCATGGTCATCTGGGCATGTGGAGGGCCCTGGTCATGTCTGTTGCCCCTGCCCCTCAACCCCGGGGGTGTGCACCGGGGGGATACATACCTGATGGTCCGCTCCCACGGTCGGGGGACACCCAGTGGGTGGACGCCCTGCTGGAGCTCCGTGACAGGATGGTGATCCGGAGCCTCCCATCGCTGGAGGAGGATCCCCCTCTCCTCCTCCTCCTCTGGTCCCCCAGGGGTGGGCTCCTGGGGGGGCCCCTGGGGTGCGGGGCTTGCCTCCAGGGTGGACTCCGCCTCCGGGGCCTGCTGGGGCTCATCGGCTGAGGTATCAAGAGTGGCCGGAGGGGAGGACATGTGCCGGGGGCGGCTCCAGATCGGCTGGCCGCATCCCGGGCCCAGGCGTAACCCTGCTGCAGCTCCTTCACCTTACTCCTGACGTGGTCAGGCGTGTGGGCAGGGTGACCCCGGGCAGCCAGGCCCTCGGCCAGCTGAGCGAATGCATCCACTTTACGCTTCTTGCTCCCCGTTACCTGGAGCACCTCCTCCTCGCTCCAGAGCCGCAGCAGGTCCTGAAGCTCAGCCTCCATCCAGGAGGGGCCCCGCTGCCGCCTCCCAGGCTGGCTGCCAGCCTGCGAGCCCTGGCTGCCCTTGGGGGGGGTGCCCTGGGATTGCTTGGTGGGGTGTCTCTTGGCTGCTGTGAGATGTGCAGGCTGGCCGCATGGCTGTGCTGCCGCCTGCACGCTCTCTCAGCTTCCTGCACAGGAAGGCAGGGGGTGGGGAGCTTTAAGGGGCCTCTGCACATGGCGACCATCGAGCTCAGGGGCTGGAGAGAGCGTCTCTCAACCCCTCAGCTGATGGCCGCCATGGTGGACCTCTCTATTTCGATGTTGCGGGAGGCGCATCGGCTACATGTGCCCTACTTTGACATTCAACATCGAAGTAGGGCGCTATTCCCATCTCCTGATGGGGATAGCGACTTCGACGTCTCTCCGCCTTATGTCAATGTCAACTTCGAAATAGCGCCCGCCACGTGTAGTCATGGCAGGCGCTATTTCAAAGTTGGCGCGGCTACTTCGAAGTAGCCAGAACGTGTAGGTGCGGCTTTTCTGAATACAGAAGTCATTAATGTGTTAGGGTTCTGAATTCTTCTTCTTTAGTCATTGGCCCAGGTATCCTGTGCAGCCAAGCAGATTACATGAACATTCTATTTTGACATAGCAAATGTATAATATGTAATATCAGAGTTCAGTAGAGTAGACAGGAAATGCTATCTGTGTTGGTAGAGAAATGAATTGGGAACATTTTAATCTTTTCCTTTGCCCTGATGTTTTTATTTTCTTAAGCAGAATATGTAAGAAAGTCAAGTGTTACCTAAAATGTGTCTCAAATTGTGTTTATTCTTTTTTTTTTATTGCCACATTTCAAAATTAATAATTTAATGTTCTAATATTAGCTGTCATCTTAGCTGTGATAAAATTAATAATTCATCACACGAATATCAAACAAATGGTACCTTTTAATGCTTGATGAGAAATATACTTCGCTGCATTGTGGGGAGTTAAATGGGCAAGTTTCTCCACTTTATTTCAAATAAAATCATATCACCTTCACTAAAATTATAGTTATCTACAAGTAGGGCTTCTACAGATCAACATAGGTGTTTATTTTCCCATTACACTTCTTCCACAGAAGCCATAATATACCAAGAACAGTGTTGTACATGAAATCATTTTCAGACCTTTTCCTACTGAACTCACACTACTGTCTTTTCCAGGGAATGGACTCACCATACCTGCAGTGCCCTGGCTAAAATCCAACTTGAGTAATTACATTCAGCCTACCTAAATTCCTCCTGTAGTTTAATTTGCAAAGGTATTCTTCATTTCCTGCCCTAAATTGTTGTGTAGTGTTGTGTATATTGTTAATCAAGTGTTGTGCTTCTCTTCACAGGCGTTGGCTGGGGTCCAGTGCTAGGTGAAGTGATTCGTGTGTATGGATTGCATCTCATTTTAAGTTTGCAAAACACTTGGAGATTCTTTGGAGGCAAAAAGCCCTGTGTGTGTGACTGGAAGGTCATTAACTAGAGTGTGAATGAATCCAATATTCAAGCATTTACAAAAATATATCAAACACATTTTGTATGTCTCGTGATACACATTCAGAATTCACTTCACTTGGGCACATATCTTCCCCAAAGGACCATTTAATATATATATATATACACACATAGAGAGAGAGAGAGAGAGAGAGGAAAATGTTCCCAAAAGAGAAAGGGTATCAAATCTATACAATAAGAACCAGATTGTCTCTGGCCTGTAGGCAGGTACGTGGACAAGCATGTTAAACAAAGAATCTTCCCATTGCTTGCCCCTTACTGTGCAGTGGCCAACTTCAATTGCACATCCAATTCTCTCCTGAATGTACTGGCTGGTTATAGCTACTATGCCTGAAGCAGCTAACCTTTCTCAAGGGCACAGGGAAGGACACACACAGGAGGTAAGAGCCATTCACCTGCAATAAATAGAACTAACTGGTTGCCGAGGGCATTGTGTGCCAATTCTCCTGGAGCTGTCCATGGGACATACAGTTCTACACTACCCTTCTCAAGTCTGTGTTACAATAGCAGGCACTGAATAAATGGTATGTATCCTAGACAGAGTGGAATCAATAGATTTGCACAGTACTCATAAAACAAAAGTGTAATATGACTGAAGTGCTCAAAAATGCACCACAAATACATATGGTAATAACTGACCATTAAAAACAAGGTACACTGTGATAGCAAGGTGACTAAGAGATAGCACAGGACCAAACAGTCCATTCTTGCATTACAGTACCACTAAAACTGGTAGCAGCAAGGATACTTCCCTTCCTCCTGCAACTACTAATAGGCATAGGTTATTTACTCATAAGTATAAATACCTATTTAATAAATAAATGAAGTCGCATTCTAGTCTCTGTTACACCAGAGTAGTAACACCACAAAAGACAGTAACTGAGATCAAAATCTGTCTTATATACATTGTTCACAGTTATATATATGTGGCTGCAGAGTTAGCGTCCCATTGAGACAAACAGTTTTTGGATTTTCCTATCACTTCAACAGGTGAGTGCTTAGCCAGCATTGACTCATTTTATTGTCAAGCTTGTTTTTATGGGTTCTCAAAGAGTAAGCAAGCTTGATCCTGTATTTCCAAATGTTATCAGATGTCTTGTGAATGTAGTCATTGTTGTCAGGAAGAGCCTGAACCATTGGACTTATAAAATGGTCTCTCCTCCTGCAGAGACCCCAAAAGTGGGCCTGGCCCCATTGCACAGACCTCTCCATTTTGGTCTATTCAGAGAAATGAACTCCCAGATTTTAATGTCTATCTTACATTCTTTGTAGCTGGCCTTCAAAGTGTCTTTATATGTAAGATAAGTAGGCAGTAATTCACATCTCTCAGAAAGATTGTTTCAGTCTGTAATCAGTATCTATATGAAAAAATTAATTTATGGCATCCTGGGGCATTTCAAAACAGGGATGATCAAGACACACCATGCTGTATGATGGGATATGGGGGTAGATTTACACCTCAGTGTGCCGTTAACATGAGTGCATTCAGACAAGCCCTATGACAGCACTGGATTGGGTTAACATTTCAATGGTTTATTCACAATTACAAGGCCTTGAAATTAAGCTTTTATTTTTAAATAGTTTTTTTTTTAAATTGTAACCTATTGCAACCTCCTTCTCTTTTAATTCATGGGGTTCAGCCAAAAACACTTATTGCTGTAATTACAGCTGTTTCTGCTTGCTCTGTGTTGATATGGAAACATGCCAGACAAGGTGGCAGTATGGAACCTTGAGTGATTGAAAAGAAGTAATTGCTATTTAAACACATGAGAGGGAGTGTAGGAAGTAGTTAACCACACTTACTACTGCTTTGAAACTAGTATGAAAGGTTTCAGTAAGCATAGACATTTCTGCGTGTACAAACATACCCCCTTAGTTAGACACTGGAGCCAATCAGTAATAAGTTCTTTGAGGGACATAAAACTTGCATCCATTTTGAATCCCAGTCAGATCCAGCCCAGCCCTCCAAGGAGAAGATAAGATTGCCAGGGGAAATCCAGAATCCTACATGGCCCGTATGTCCATACAATTTCCTGTAACTGAGACTAAGAAAAATACCAGAAAGAGTACTTGCAGAATGGAGGTCAAATATCTTCAGGAGATGTGCTACATTATTGTACCAGAGACCTTATAATGATAAGATAGCTTGACCTGATGGAATCGCTGCTGAAATTTTCAAATAAGGAGGAAGAGAACTTTCTCACCAACTTCATGCCTTAATCCTCAAGATCAGGAACTCAGAAAAAATCCCAAATATTAGAGAGGTAGTCATGTTAGTCTATATCTTCAAGAGCAGCAAGAAGTCCTGTGGCACCTTATAAGCTAACAGATATTTTGGAGCATAAGCTTTTGTGAGCAAAGATCCACTTCATCAGATGCATCTGGCAAAGTGTGTATTTGCCCATGAAAGCTTATGCTCCAAAATATCTGCTAGAAAAAATCCCAGTTGACCTTAGGAATTATATGATTTTGATTATATTCAAGAAAGGAGACAAATCAGATTGTGAAAACTGTTGAGGATGTGCCTTCTTCACCAACTCCATTAAGTATTTTCCTTAGTTGGCTTCTACCCTTGAAAAGAAAATCCTCCCAGAATCACCAACTCTTCCATGACAACATGACAATCATCAGCAACGAATATGAAACAGACTCCCCTCCTTTCTGTCTTCCTTGTTGTCACCAGAAAGTTGACGGATTAGGAGATCCATAATCATGTCCAATGAAAGAGGAAACATGCCTTTGAATATCCTGACATTAAGAACAAAACCAAGCTTCTCACATACCACACTGTCATTATATCTGCTTTCCAGTTTTATGCCGAAACCTCAGTCACATACACAGTAAGGCTCTTGAATGATGCCATCAATAGTTTTTTATAAGATCTTCTCAATTGAGTGGAATGATCAATACACCATCAGCTTTTTTGTATCAGGCCAAAACGTCCAAGACTGAAGCTATGATCATCTATCACTAATTCCTTCAGGCTGGTCACATTCATTGAATACCAGACAAATGAATCTTGAAGCAGGTCATATTCTCACACCTGAGCCAAGGCCAATGAGTGAAAGGAGGGGGTGGGGGCAAAAACAGCTAGCTATTTAGAGATATCCTCCTAGCCAACATTAAAAAATGCAATATCAGTATAAACTTATGGGAAATCCAAGCCCTTGACCAACAAAAGTGTAAAGGGATCTTGTGGCAAGGATCCCATGTTTCTGAGTTTCATCAAAGAGAACAGAATAATGGTGAAATGGCAAAAATGGAAAGATCACATCACAGTCCAATTCAACAATCCAGGTCAGCCACTTCAACCAGGAAGTGTGTGCCCAAACTGCAGAAAAATAATTTGTGGACATCAGATTGGTTATATTAACCATCCGCAGATCCACTAGAAAAGGAAACAACAATCCTCAACTGAAAGACACCACCAACCTTGGCTGCATCATTGAACCAGAGACAGCTTGTGAGCATAACAACTAGCATAACAACTACAGTAACTGTCAAGTGCTATTTTCTTTCTTATTTGAAGTCATAGATGTGCTCCATAGTGTGGATACAGAAACAACTGGTTGCAAAGTCCAACTAAGTATTTTACTTAAATTGTTGATATAATGCCTTGGGTGAGCCTATGTGAAGGCAGAGTACCTCAGATTGTCAGAAGCCCAATCCCTGTACTGATGTTGTAAGGTATTATAAACATATGTATTTGGGAGATTTAGGCACGGTGGCATACTCTTCATTTTAACGGAAAACACACATCTCTATTTAGTAGTGTTAGTCTTGGAAGGCTGCATGGTAACTTCTGTGCCGTTACAGTTTATCTTTGTAGTGTTACTTAGAAAAAGGAATTTGAAATTATTAATTGTATGTGCATAAGCATCTTATGGTAGAGACTGGTACTTGATTCGTAGAAAGAGAAAGCAAGTGAATCCTATCAGAATTGCCAGTTACATTATTTAGGAGGTTCCTACAGAAAATGTCAGCTGCAATCTCTTTCAAGGATAGGAATCATGGTCTATGTAAATAGGCCAGATAGAGGAATTCAGCAACACAAAACAGATAAGTACATTGATTTACCTGTCATCTTTGTAGTTTACAAACGGAAAAGGGGTTAACTACAGTCCATGTGCTGACATGTTACAAATACGTTATGTTAGATGGGAGCAGTATGTAAACAATTCACAATGTCACATCAACAGACCTGCACAATCAGACACAATTGGGAAAGACTGTAAATCAGACATGCAAAAGGTCACCAGTGCAACTTGAGAGTAACCACCAGTGTTACGTAAAACATGCAAAGAAAATGTATTTATGGAATGACAGTGATGCATCCAAACAAGCAATGAGGTGAGACTAGGGCCAGACAAACAGCATAACATACTTAAGCTTCAGCAAATCCTGGGTAGCGTGCTGACGGTCTACAAACAGATATGATGCTTAGGCATGTAAGTCCAGGCTCCTAAGCTGGAATTGACATGCACTGATAGTGTATCTCACATATCACTGTGTAGTAATTACTGGTAAATGTAGAACTATCACTTAAACAGCCACCACTGGAGTGCAGACTTTCTCTCAGGCTCCATCTTAAGATTTATATCAAACCCTACCTTCTTACCCCCGTACTTTCCTCACACACTTCCTTTTAGACTTTGTTTATTTTTCCCTTGATAATCCTACAGAAATCTGATTGGCTGGCTGAGACTGTGATAACTGTCACTCAACCAGCCTTAAAGGGACAGAATTTCTAATAGAAATTAAATCCAAAAGGTCAAATTCCATGGGGAAATTTTGAATTGCCTGATTTTCTGAATTAATGTCTCCTTCCATGTTGTATAAAATACATTCATTTATTGAGCTTAATTTTTGGTTTGTATCAAAACGTATTGATCTGCAAGATAAATATTGACTTGATCTCACTTTCCCTTAGTCTGTATTTATTTCCTGAGTCAATAAATCTAGAAACAGACTTGACAAGAGTCAATAAGAGTTTAAAATTCTCAAAATAGCAGCTTTGCTGTAAGGTTATAATTCTCTACTTTATGGTTACTAACTTATACACATTTCTAAAAAAGACATGCAAAGTTAATAATTTAATCTATAATACCATCAGGACACTTTGGCTTCTGTGGTCACAGATAGAACATGAGACACAAACAGATACCAAGACATTGCTACTTGAGTCCAACTGTGCCATTTTAACATTAGTCCAGCAATGCTGTAAATATTTTAGTCATGACCTAGTACATTCCAGCTTTATATCTCTTTCCCTATGGATCTTAAAAATTTGATCTGAGTGGTGGAGAAAATGTCTGTGTGATATTACTGGTTGGATATATCAGGGGTAAATTGTCTTCAGCCCTGGGAAAACTTGAAGTTTTGCTGGTTGGTAAAGAGTGTCATTATGGGGATTCATTCACTGCCTTCATGTCATTATTCACTGAAGGGGCTTATTCAGAGGTAATCAGCCTGGTTCAATCTCTTGGCATTAGTTTTTATTTTTATATCCTCTTTAAAGAAATACCCTTTTCCTGCCAGGTGCTGGACATATTTTAGCCACAGTTTATGTCAGTTTAAGCCTTATTTATCGCATGGGGATCTTGCATCAGTAACAGATATATTCTTGGTTCCAAGACTTAATTTCCCCCAGTGACATCTTTCTTGGAACCCAGAATAATATTTACTTACTTGCTGGAGTGACAATTGCAATATTATACCTCCCACACTAATTGCTTTGGCCCCTTATAAGTGGCAGATTTACATTGAGTTAAACTTCTTGCTTTTAAAACTCTCAACAAAGTGGATTTTTGATTATATTCAATGTTTTCTTTAGCTCTTTGAACTTTGTCTTGGGCTCATATAGAACCTGCCCTTTATGGGAATCCCATTGTTTCATCTGATGTTGGCAAATGATATGGACTTTGTTGTTTTGGGTCATATACTGCAACTACCCATCTATCTCACACCATCACTCCCTGCTTTTAACAAATACATCCATAACATTTGTACTTTGTTGTGCGGTGAGGAGGAGCTTAGGATGAGCCAGCTTGTTTTACTGAATTTCAAATCGTTCCCCCTTGAATCTTGTGGTTTCACAAGTTTGACTCAGATTTGAACTGAAATGTAACTGGGTTAAAGGTGTCCTTAGGAGAAGCTGGATTAAAAAAAAAAGGTTGAGCTGTGGAATATAGTGAGAATATAGCCAACAAATTAAAAAGAAAATAAAAGTGTGGTGGAGTGAAAAACAAATGCAAGTATGAAAGATTATGAAATATCAGCAGAGGAAAACTAATGTATTGTGATGTGAAGAGAAAAACAATGGGATAAATTCAGACTTTATTGAACCTCATTAAAAGCTGAGACATTCAAGGGAAAAATTTACACCAGGATTTTTACTGTGGATAGCTACATACGCACAAACAAGTCTCATGGCCTTTACAATTCATGAAATTCACAGTAAGATAAAGTCTTCACACATTCTAAGCACTGGTGTTGTAATCCCATAAAGATCTGAGTGACTTACACGATACATCATTCTGAGGTGCAGCAAAGTTACTTTCCAGCTCAAGTAACAGCAACGAAGGGTCCTGTGGCACCTTATAGACTAACAGAAAAGTTTTGAGCATGAGCTTTCGTGAGCACAGACTCACTTCATCGGATGCTGGTCTTGGAAATCTGCAGGGCCAGGTATAAATAAGCCAGAGCAAGTGTGGGGATAACAAGGTTAGCTCAGTCAGCAAGGGTGAGGCTTACTACCAGCAGTTGATCTGGAGGTGTGAGCTGTTTCCCCTCCCTTGGTGCTCACACCTCCAGATCAACTGCTGGTAGTAAGCCCCACCCTTGCTGACTGAGCTAACCTTGTTATCCCACCCTTGCTTTGGCTTATTTATACCTAGCCCTGCAGATTTCCAAGACCAGCATCCGATGAAGTGAGTATGTGCTCACTAAAGCTCATGCTCAAAACTTTTCTGTTAGTCTATAAGGTGCCACAGGACCCTTCGTTGCTGTTACAGATCCAGACTAACAAGGCTTCCCCTCTGATACTTTCCAGCTCAAGTGTGAGTGGAGTGGCAGCTTGTTGTAGAAACAGAGACAGATTTACACTTTCTGTGTGCCTAGGCCCAACAATGGCATTTCCCCATCTACACCTGACTTTCATGTTGCGCATAGGTTGAGAGAGATAATGCACCCATAGAATGCTGACACTGCTGGATACATGACTTACTGTGCCTCATTGGAAATCCAGCCCTCAGTACAAATATTATTTTGGGCTAGGCACAGTACTTCATCCTGAATGGATTAGGCCTCAAATCCCTTGCCTCTTCACCGTGTTATTCTCAAGTATGCAGGAGGCAAAGGGGTAGAAGGTGGGCAAAGAATGGGTATGAGTCAGAGAACATTAGTTTAATTGTAATCCTCAGCATCTAAATGAATCTAATAGCTAAGGCCACTCCTTCTTGACTTATAACAAAGTTCTGATTCCCATCTGCTCCATTTCTTGGCCATTACTTTTGACCTTGAATTTATGCATGAAAATGCCCAGACCTGCCCTTTGTAAGGATCAAATCCTAAATAACCCCAAAGCAAATATGTCCTCCAGGTTATGACTGGCTCAATAAAGCAAATGTTTAGCAATAGACCTGACCTACTAATGGATCATTCTTTAAATTATCATAAAGACTGGCAGAGTTTGGGTCTTAGTTCATGCCCACCTGTACATCTAATATGGTTGATGAACAGGCTATTTACTAAAGGATACTCAGGTCTTCATCCTTGGTCCTTGTTTTAACTGCTTTGTACATGTGAAGCTGAGGATGCAGAAGAACGGCATAAAACTAGCTCTGTTCTTCTCTCTTCTCCATCTATCCTTCATAGCTTTGAGAATAGTTTAAGTTATTCTGGCAGTGGGAGGGGACCTTCGCCCCAAATTAAAGCCAGGGAAGTTTTGTAGTCTAACGTCTAACGAAACACTAAAAATGGACTTTTGCAATATAAGCATAACATTGAGCTTAACTGTCCATGTGGCGTAGATCTGACATTTACAGGTGCTAAGCACCTTCTGTGAAGTACTAAGCACTTTAACTAACTGTGAAATCAGTGGAAGAAAAAGATTCATGTTTGCAAGAGATAGCAGAAAGAGAGCAACAGATTAAGTATAATTTTTCTCATGCTTCTGAAGGGAATCAAATGGTCTTGGGTACCGTACTCTCTATGACAATTACACTTTTTTCAGCAACATCATAAAATAGGGGGTGGGAAAAAACAAAAAGAAACCTGTAGATCAGCCAACTATTTGAAAAACTTAATGCCAAAGAAGTTCTGGAAAAAGTCGCATGTTTCATTTATTAGATTCTCAGTGAAAATGGTAACAGAGAAGGTTCTGACTCACAAGATCAACAATTCACAGTACTACAGCTGGAATTTTCTAGCTTCATATTCTTAAGAGTGTAGAAGCATACAGCATAGCCTAAATATACTTAAGGACACTTACAAACTAATACACATTAAAACTGTTACTTTTAACTTTTTTTTGTTTATCTTACAGAGAGAGAAAACCCATTTTTAATTAAATGGTAGAATCCAAATACCAACATTCTCTGCTCTCACAAAGAATAGATTTATTTGTGATTGCTGAAAACTAATGCTTAAAAAAGTTTAGTGTTTACTCAGCAATGAGAATAGATTTTAATCATTTTACATTTGGTTGGAATGGTCAGAGAGATTTTTGTGACTGGCATCATCAGAACTCAGAGCCATGGCAATTATGTAACAGATTAACTCAGAAGAATTTATTTTTAATGGACTATTTCCTTTTAAAATGCTAATTCATGCCCATGAGGAAAAAAACTCCAGGGAAACTCCTTACCTACTGTGACAGCTTCAGCTGGTTATGTCATTGCAGTCATGATTTGTCCCTCTGAGAGATGAAGGTGCTTGCAGTGGGCCATTTAATTCTACAGGCCTGGAATTGTGAGTATGCATGCAGAGTAAATAGATACTTTTAGAAAGGCGAAAAAGAAAAGTATTTCATTTCCTACACATTAAGTTTCTTTTCCTAACAATAAAATGATCAGAGCCTCTCTCCCTTGTGAGAGAAAAATAACTGTTTTTTATTATTTAAAAAATATAAAAAGGGACAATATGCTAAAAGTATGCAGTGAACAAATATCATCTGTACAGACTGGAAGAGAACCTTCATAAATTAACCTTATTAGTGCATTACTGTAAGTGAATGCCAAAAAAGCTCCTAATTTGCATTAAGATAGATTTTTCAGGTTGGCTGCATGATTTAATTAAAGAAAAGATTAAGAATCATTAAACAAGCTGCTCTACCTTGCAATAACAGAATTCATATCTGATTCAGGTTAACGAAAACACAGATGGTGATTCAGTAACTGTTGAGTTGCTGTAACAGAATAAAAATGATCCCATTAGTTCTCTGGAAATGTGAGGGAATTTGAAAATTAGTATGCAGATACATTGTATGGTGCTAGACAGCTTGGTCTGCTTGGATCATCACTGATTACTCTTTGTTTGGGTTGGCAACACTGAACTTAATAAATGAAAAAATGTTCCAGTATACCACAGTTGGAAACTGTTCAAGGTTGAAATAGGTGTGCAGACTTTCAGGAAGAGAGAGTTAAGTAAACAAATGTCAATCAACTCAGGGCTGGCAACATTTCTTCCATCCCCCCCCCATCCCTTCCCACACACACACCTTTAGAATGTCTGTTCTTGAGAAAGGAGTGTAAAAAATTGTAATTCTTTGTTTAATACGTATGTTCATGGGGTATTTATCATTCCAATCTTATTTTTAAATGCATAGTATTAATTTAGAAATGAAATTTTATAGCTGTTTTTTAATATCAAGAATGGAAAAGACATCTCTGGAAATTGTGTCGGGTTGGGTATTGTTATGAGCAACACATATACTGCAGAAAGAAGGTAATGAAAAATATGGATGGGATCCTTCTGAATAGTTTAGCAAGGATCATAAAGTGATCGTTGTCACCCCATATGTGAAATAGCAGTTTACATAAGTAGGGTAATAACTCAGATTATTGCAAGTCATTCTTTCAGATATAACTATACAGCTACAAAGTTTATAATACCTGGATCACATCAGTCACATGATTGCTAAATAGCTAACATTTATGTTGAATCTGAGAACACTGCACTTGGAAAGGCAAAAGGCCTTGAAATGCATATAGCAAATGACCTTGTTGAGTTAGATTTTGTGCAATAAAATAGCTACGTTACCTTTTGTTTCAAGATTTATTTTGATCCCTTGATATTACTTCAAGTGACTTCAAGGCCAAAAGATGGATCACGAGAAGTGCTTAGGGTGTTACTAGAAAAGCGAGGTTGAAACACTCAGACTTCTAGGTTAAAATGTTCTTTGCTTATCACGTGTTACGATCATTCCAGAAATGATGTAATGCACTTGAGACTGTAGTTGCAAACCACTTTTTTAAAATCATTAATTGACATCATATAGTAATGTCCAACTCACTGCTCCCAAAGTGATGATAATTAATCTTATGAAAAAATGACATTTTTTAGCTTTTAGCATTAAAAAGATCATAAACAGGTTTCCTTCAGTCTGGCTGGGTTTTAACCATCAGACAAAACTATTTTTAACAGTTCTTGTACATTAGCTTGTTTTTTTTTAAACACTTACATAAAGATCTTATTTAGTATAGATATTCTCAGCAACTTGGCAACATTTAAAAGCACACATGTTGTTATAAACAAGTGTGTCTTAGTTACAAATGAAGCCTCCATAGTTCCTCTAGGACTAGAACTTTTTATGGCTTTAAAAATGTTTGGTATATGAGGAGTGACAGAACTGCAAAAAACAACTTTTTTCCTTCACTGTGTCAGAGCTACAGTAGATTCTCAAACAAGGTAAACTAGGCAAAAAGTTATAAAATATTTTCTCAATAGTTTTGCCTGTCCAATTGGTCTCAGTTTCTTTTCTTTGTACTGTTCTCTATGTGCAGTTTTCTTGTGATTGAAACTCCATCTCCTCTCTCTCTCTTCTGGCTGTTTTAGTTAAGATTGTAAAGGACTCTAAATTGTATGCATAGTATTCCTTGCAAAAATTATGTAGTCATGGAAGATGCTAAGGGGCTCTGATGTGCGTGCAACATGCAGTACTACTTTGAAATGATTGGGTTGCTAACTAAAGAGAATAGATCAGGATATTAAATGACAACTACCAAATGATCACAGGATATTTTGATAGTTGCTGCTGTGAAACTGATGAGCAGATCTTTTTAATATACTGCATTACTTGTACTGGAAGCTAAAAAGAGCAAAAAAGGGTTATTTGGTTCAGTGTTTGATTTATATTAGCGTACATTTGTTTGGATTAGAACTGTGAGAAACCCAGAGATTTTGGTTCATGGGAAGTTTGGCGCATCACTTGTTTGGTTTTGATTTAAGTGGGTTCACATCCCTTGAGTTTCAATTTGACTTTTAAGTTTGAACAATCCAAAAAGAAAAAAAATAAAACAAATCTCTGATGAAACCACTGACATTCACATAGTTTCCACCCACAATAATAAACTTTGCCCCCTCCCCTTCCATGCATGAAGACTATCTGTGTTCAAAAGGATATGTGTTACCAATACCATTAACTGGACTTAAGTCAAGAGAGGGAGAAGGCCAAATTCTTTTGATTTAGCTTTATAATTGGAGGCCAAAACATTCAATTTTCTGCATTTAAAATTCCACTTACTGCAAAGGTGGTTGTGTGCATGGGAGAAAAAAAATGTATGGAGGTTTGAATCCTGAATTGGACTTCTACTTGGGAAAATGATGCATCCTTTGATTTGATTAATACTGGACACCAAGAATCTGTTTAAGACTAACAATGCATTTAGAGTATCAGTACTGTCAGAACATGCCATGCCCCTGATTGTAAATGTTCCCACATCCTGTGAGGTTATCTAAAATGGAGACTTTGGTAAAGACGCTTGGATGTTTGACAGGACTTCTTGTAAACTGTGTCCATGGCCAATTCAAAAACACATCCCTTGTGACCCTCTCACAGAAAATCATGCACATAATTCTGGCCCTTGTTAAAAAATACAGATAATGAAAAGCAGAAAATTCTCTGGACTATTAAATAATAACTTTTATAAATACTCTGAGTAGAGATGATCACATATTCCAGATGAAATACCTTTGCATCCTACTTATTCCAGTAGGCCACTTTGAAAAAGAAAAAAAAACAAACCAAGCATAATTAATCATTGTATATTTGTGCCTGTGAAATTTTAGTTATCCTTATGCTCCTCTCATCTAATGTTGAGTGAATGCTCCATATTCTGCTTCGGGCTTTTTTCTGGAGAGGCGAAAGGGTGTTAGATTAAAGAAAACCCTATACCAAGGAGGTCTGTTTGACACCTCCTGAGCACAGATCTCAGGACCCAGTCAGTTCCCTGCTGCAAACCCAGGCAGGAGAGCTCTATCCCAGTGTACACTAGACCCCGCCCAAGCCTCCTAGCGGGGAGTGGCTGGCAAGGAAGGGCAAGACCAAGGACACGGTACAAGTGAGTGAAACAAAGTAATTATTTTATTAAACTAACTATTAGAACAACAAGCTAACCTTACTTAAAACCCTTAATAATAACTATAATCTTACTAGATACATTGTTGAAGTGATGATTCCTGAATGCAGTTATAAGATTTTTATTGATCCAGAAGGCAAAAATTAATTCGTTATTAAGGAGGGAAAGGTATAAAGGGTTAGGGGTTTAAGATCCCTGCTGTCAACTTATACAGGTGGAGTGAGGGGTGCTAACACCCATTCCTGACCAGAGGCAGGGCGCTACACCTGCCCCAAATATAAACCCGGGGGGAGGTCAAGGTTGTCTCCTCTATTTCTGGGATGCCTTCCGTTTCCCTCTGTGGGCTTTACTTATAAGTTGCTCCTGGGAGGCCTTAGCTCTCCTTCAGGAAGCACTGTGTTGGCAGCCTGTGGGAGGTGAGGAGGCTGAGCCTTCACTCACAATTATATATAAATGGAGGAATATATAGGTAAAACAGGGTAAGGACTAATACCTTCCTAATAAAAATATTAATAAATACTTCAATATGTACTATAACAACAACACTAATAATATAAATAATTAACGATTAATAATTAAATGTACTATATTTGAATACCCTGGGCTCTCAGGACCAGCCCTGAGGGTCAGGCCCTCGGGTGCTGCTCCGACCCCGCTGGGCCGGCACACCGTAGGGGGGCAACCCCTACTCCCCCTTTGGGGGCCCCGATATCCCAGGTGTATATGTGGAGTGTCAGTCCAGGTAAGTTTACTTGTCTCGACGTTTGTGGTCCAATCCGATAGAAGTGTCACATCAGGTAAAGGAGGAAGCCAATGGTCAGAATGGCGCCGCGCAGGTAGAGGCGATGATAAGATGGTGGCCTCCGGGATTGGCAGCCGAGTGTGCAGTACCTGCCTTTCGGTGGGCCAGTTCGACACTCGGCCACCACCCCACGGAGACTGCTTGCTGCTGGCACCGCTTGGGAGAGAAGCTGCTGCTTGAGAGCATAGGCGCCGCTCGAGCGCGGTCAGCGCCGCAGGTGTAGTGGCGGTGCTGAAGTGATTTAGCTCAAAGGTAGTGATTTCAGTTAATCTTCGCCGCTCTGGGCCGGCCTGAGGGCTCAGCGGACGCTGCAGATGCAGCCATGCCTCCCTATCTGGAGTAGCAAAAGCGAGTCTGTGTCCTCCAGGTCCACAGAATGCCCCGCAGCACCTGCTTATATGCAGGGAGTCCATGTATTATTCATGATTCCAAATGAATATTCATGATTTTACCTGCAGTTTTCAATTAGGTCCTCTGGGGCTTGGAAGGTGCTAGAAGTTCTCACCTCTGCCCAATCAGAGGCCTAGAATTCAAACACTTGATCATGAATAATTCATGAGTTCAGGTTACCGGGGGAGCTAACTGACAAAAAGTGACCATTGGTAATGCTGCTAAATGGCAGCCTGTGACACTTTAGAATTTCAGGTGTCTGCACTGATTTTACACAGCCAAAGGCATGTATTCCCTGGGACGATTCTGTCCAGGGATGTTAAAAATCCTGACATTCTGGAAAAAGATTTATGTATTTTCTCTTGGGATTCATTTTCATTTTAGGTTCAATTTTGCCTCAAAAGTTGCACATGTCACTTACAAACCTCTTTATAGACATTAGCACCCAATGCCTCAAAGAGCTAAGTCATGAGTATTACCTCTATTTACAGACAGGGAAACAGAGGCAGAGAAACTAACTGCAGTCCTTGATCCCTGAAAGGATGTGTCATATTAGGTTCATGAGGCAAATGGTATAACATCTAGCACTTCTATTACACTATCCAGGTTATCGTACTACCTCCAGCAGATATGTGTCCAAACATTTCAGAAAACTATTAAGTGTGCCCAATTATCTCCATGAAAAGGCGTTTGTGGAGCTGGATGATTTCTAGTCAGTAAGCAGAAACAATACCATGGAAATTAGCCAACCAGTCAAATATATGAAATTTGATTTGACTTAAACTCTTGGACTCTGAAGGGAGCAGAGGTCATCTACAAGTCTCCTCCACTTCATTCTTCTGTCTCAGGACAAAATGTCTAGCTGTAGCTTGTGATTTGAAGACTTTTTAGTATGTCAGGTCTCACATCCATATGACAGCATACTCTTCACTTTTATTGTGAAGATCTGCAGTTTTGTCTTTGCAGAAATATATGAAAAGTGAACTATAAATAGCATATAATCGAAACAATAATGTTAGCAAATAATTTATGTTCAATCAAGAGACTGAAATAGTAATGAACAAATTAATAAAAATCAAGGTCTGTGTGTAGATGATTTATGAACAGCAATAGAGAAGATGTTTGTTAGATAAATTATCAGCTTTGAATTTGTTCATTTCTTAATGTTCTTGAGAACTTGGTCCACACTTTGTGAGACATGCAGATACAAAAGCTTTGGGTGTGTTATAAGAGCTTACTTAGACAAACTGACTTCAATAGGATTACTTTTCTGAGTGTTAGTATGAGTAAGAGTTCCAGATTCAGGACCTTTGCATATACTATGTGTTCCTGTATAATTTAAGAGACAAAAATAGTGTCTCTTTTCGTCTCTAGTATTCTACCTTATTATTGGCTGAGACTGCAGTCAGACAGTGCTGAGTTACACTGTTTCAAAAATTCCACATAGAATGTAGTACACTACTTCATAAAGACCAAATTATTTCTCACACTAGGAGGTTTGCCCTTCCTGGTAAAGGCTCAAAGAAATGTATGGAAGCACACAATTTATCAGACTGTAAATACAACACAATTTCAAATAAGGATGGTTGGAATTCAGTGGGGGAAAATTAGCAAGAGACATTTGCTTAAAGCATTCATTCTGTATCCTCATTGTGGGTGTACTGGTAAACTAATAGAATACTATTAAAACAACCTATATATTACAGGTGTATATTACACACACATACATACACAACAGGCATTTGTTCTTAGCTACTGGAATGATGAGCACTAGAAAATAAAACCCTAAAATAGATAAATCGATAAAGAACTATGACTTCTGAATCCTTCTCATGGTGTAAAACACTGCTTAGGATACTATAACATGGATGACTCCAACTCCTAAAGTTAGCCCTACATCACTGTTCTGAAATGTGAGTGTCCTTAGCAATGGGTGGACCTCAGAATTCCTTATTGATGGGTGAACTTCAAAAATTGCATTTGGTTGGGCTAAAATACAGGGCTGAGCAAGCTGGGCTATATTGGAATAAAGAACAAGATGGATCCTCACACAAAGTTACTTACTTACTTACAAAGTTATTTACTCATGGTGAGAAAGTTCACATAACTTTTTTTTTTGAGTTTTTCAGTATTTCTGCCCTTTCTTGTCATAAAAAGCGTGAAGAGCAGAAATACCAGAATACAAGTCAAAGACTACTGCTGAGATAGTCCTGATATCCTGATACGACCAGAATCAGGGATTGCCACAAACTTGGTAGGAGGTCAACTTTGTGTATTCCAGGACAACAGGGATCTGATGGAAAAGGCCTATGTGAGGAAGAGCAATGTCCTAGGCAAGTTATTCTATCCCCAAAGACAGGAAAAGCAGGGCATTGTTCATTTCTAGGTCACAGTGTGTATGTAGTGTCTTTTCTTCAAAATAGTTTGAGATCAAGAGATTGGCGATACTAGCTATGGAGGAAGAGGAATTATTTTTCACCCTTGCCCTGAAACTAAGATAAGGGGTCTTCTGACCATCCACCCCACCCTGCATGGTTAGGAAGTAGAGAATGTTGATTCAGCAAGGAATCCAGCTGTTGACAACAAATGTGGTTGTATCAGCAACAGCTGAAGTACGTGAATCAAATAATTCCACATCTAAATTCAAACAGCAACTACTCTTTTTTAGTTTGGCTGAGAAAATATGACCAGTGCTCCAGCTTTTTGGTATATTTCAGATACATTTCATTCATCCCCATGTTTATCTCAATAGCTCTGTAATCATTAACCAATAATAATATCGAATAAACCACACACAGCCACCTGAATTTTGGCCCTTTGTAAAATCTGAATGCAGATACCACAAGTACCTATGTGATAAGCACGGAAGCATCTTGTAGATTCCATGCAATCAATGTAACAAAACAGTCTTTCAATTAAAGTAGCATTCTGGTCAATCTGGCACTTTTTCTTTCTTAATTGCTCCATCCTGTCACACTGGAGTTTATTTTATTTTAATTCGTCAGGGTGTATGAACATTTCAAAATGCCCAAGACAAAATTAGGGCTGTCAAAAGATCCAGGGCTGCATCATCACGTAGCTGATGGCCAGCAGCCAGCTCTGTCAACACTTGGCTTTGTACTATCCGGGAGAGAGAATTTGATTCTTGAGCGGTGTCTAATCAGTTTAAAACAAATCTGGAAGATGTTACTAAATGACTAGATGAGATCCAGGCCACAGCAGTCTCTGCATGCAAAGAAGTGGAGGATTTAGTTTCAGAAGAAAATTGAAGATGTGGAGACAATGCTTGACAGTTTTAACATGATTACAACTTTGAATAAGGAAGGAGTGAACTACTGCTTTAGGAAATGGGTCTACTGGTACTTGGGGGAACTAACTCACTGAGACCCCTTTAGGGGGTGAAGGGAGATATCAGGTTCTTGGATCTCTAGGTTAGCAAAGAATTGTGTCACCAAACAAGTTTCCTCTGTGATACTCAATTATTGGTTTATGTATAGTGTGTTCTGTGGAAGAGAAAGCAAAGACAGTATAACTGGGTAGATAAGATGATAGTGAAAGCCACCACATAATGAACAGGTACACTATATGCAAAATAGCAACCATGCTTTGATTAAGAGACATAAGTCCCTATGTGCATATTTACAGAATGGAGTGATATCTTAGATATTAACTCTTCATTCAAGGTTCCCTATACAGGCCAAAGGGCATATTCAGTTCCTGTTTTTCTCTTGAGACTCTTAATAGAGTTTGAAGCTTATGCCACCAAACAGCCTACCTGAAAAATGGCATGTCTGAAGACCCTTGATATAGGTGATTCTTTACTTGAGTATCGTTTACTTTGTGGGTAAAGGATCTCTCCTTTCCTATGATATCTATGATAAGTAGAAAGGATCCTGGGGCTTGTAAAAGCTAGATAGAGAGTTCCTGAGAGGCTCCTGGGCTAAAAGAGATTCAATAAATCAAACATGAACATTTAAGTGTATATGAAGGGCTTGATTTCTTTTTGGTCCCTATAAACCAAATTCTGCTGGCATTTATGAAGATTTGAGAATTTTACTCCTGCAGATGTTGCATACCCTTAGGGAGATATATGCCTAATCAAGGAAGGCAAGGGATGTGGGACACATTGTCAGAGCACAGAGAGCCAAGTGCTAATTGGAAGGTGGGGACTGAGTTAGGAATATATGAATAAGTAGCAGAGGGATAATGGCCATTTTGGAAGTCCATTTCCATCGTCTTATGGAAGTCATAAGAAGATGGCTCATCTCCATCATTTACATTACTCCTGTTTCTCCTTTACTTTGTTAATATAGTTTTTGGCTACAAATCAGAGTTCACAAGCTCCTGTTCTTTAAAATAAAGGATCAGACCATTGCTAATTTTTCTTCCAGTCACTAAAGAAAAACAAGTAGCAAAAATCATCAATTACATGTCGTTGTCTCACATTTCAGAGACATTCAAAAGTATTTCTCACTAGGTTCTTTGCCCTTCTTGGAAGATCTTCCCACCTGCACATCTCCAACTTACTGTTATGATTATTCAATGTGGGCATCAATTCAAATGATGTGCAGCAAGCACAGCTTATCCTAAGGCCTGGAGCTCTGATATCTACTATAACACCTGCACTTTGTCTCAGTAAAGCATGGTGAAACATTCTTTCACCTAAGCCTGAAGTTAACTAAAGAGTGGTGAGGAAGAGTCTCCTTTCTTTCTGTAAAATGTAATTATTTACCTTTACTATATCAGAATTTTTCTCATGCCCTGTGGAACACCCAAACAATTGACCTGTTGGGAGAACAGTGGTCAGATTACCCTCAGGTACTTCACAGCTGAACAGATGGCATATTATAGTTCCTGTTTACAGTCTCTTTAATGTAGTATGTTGCAAAATATACTGAGAACCCATGAAAGAGAACAGATTTGCTTCAGTTAAGCCCCTGGAAGATTGGATGCTTTTCTCTGCACATATTCATAGATTAGATTTTAAGGGCAGAATGGATTAGTAAATGATCGAGTCTGGCCACCTGTATAAAACAAATCTTGGAATTTCACCGTGTATTCACCCAATTAGGCTTCAAATTGTGTTTATTTAGTGTAGTTTAGTGTGATAGACCATGTCCTGCAGCCAACTACAGCACCCTTGTATAGGGGAGATATGTTGACAGCTAGGTGTGTGCTTTTATGTTCCCCAAGGACTAAGGATCAGGAAGAATCAGTCTGAGCACCAAGGTAAACCAACACCTGGGGCTAATTAAGCAGCTGTAGCAATCAAAGTCTGTGGAGCCCTTGAAAAAGGCTCCCCACTTAGTGAGGAAGTGGGAGGAGATAGAGCATAACTGGGATGGTGGAGAGGAGAATTTACAAGGGAAAAAGAACTGTGGTTGTCTGAGGAAAGTACTGGGGAAAAGGTGACCTGGTCAAAGTGGCCCAGAGAGACAGTTTGTGGCACTAGGAGGACCCAGGGAGGGAAGCCCCTCCTTCTGCAGCTTCCTAGGGTCCATCAGCTGGAACCTGGGAGGTGTAGAAGGGGGCTGGGTTTCCCCCAGACCACCCCACATACCAGGGCAGCCCTAGAGGGCAGGAAGAGGCAGGCTACTCCTAAGAGGTGAGGGTGAGGAGTAAGCCTCTGCCATTGAAGACTGTATTTTGGACTAGCCAATGATGAGAATGGCCTAGTGATGCTGTGACCCAAGCCCCTGTGAGTACAGGAGGCAGAGCAAGGGACACAGTGGATCTCTGAGGCTGCTTTTAAACTGCCACTTAATGCAGGAACTCACAAGGAGAAGCCTGGGGTTTTGTTACATTATTTATTTATTCATTCATTCAAAGTTTTGAAATTCGTCCATCTTTAACTCACCTGGGGAATGATCCAACACCCACAGAAGTCAGTGAAAGATTTTCTATTAACTCTATTATCTTCTGGAACACTGAACTGAGCTGCTAGATCTGGAGTTATACCCTCTGGACTATAGCAGCAATGGCTCCAGAGTCTTCATTATCCCCAGTTTAATTTCTTGGGCAGAGACAACATAGACTGTGTTAATTTTTGGTGTGTTTGCATCTGGAGATGAGAGCAGCAGCTGATCCTTATGATTCTCTATTCAGCTCCCACTCCTGACCCAAGGGGAGATTTTGAACTATTGCAGGGTTGTGGGCTGGAGGTTGTACAGGAAGCATCAGCACTGGTATGATCAGTGATCAGGGAAGTAGAAGACAGCCAAACCAGTGCCAGCTACCTAAAACCACCTGAGACTTCTACAGGGTTCCAGACCAGGGTGAACAAGACCTTGCCTCAGTTGGGGCAAAGACACCATAAAGAAACCCATGTTCTTTTATTTAAACTGGCCAACGTTCCCAGCACTACAGCACTCATCAGAAGACTTATTCTCAGCAACCCACCTATCTAGAAACCACAGGTTCAACCTCTCTAATCCATAATTTTCTTGTGTGGCAACATCTGTATTCTGGCATGATTTTAGACAGACAGATAACCACTTATCATGGGCATGGCCAAGTTTTCTGTGATCTTGAAGTTTGTTTTCAGCCACCAGTCCTGGCTTTCAATGTTCTGTGCTGTTATTTAGCTGTAATTTATCCTAAACGTCTCCTCGGAGCCCAGTATGCATTGGAAGTGTTGATAATGTGCTAGACAATATTGACCTCCCACAGTGTGGCAAATTCATTTGGCACTGATCAGGCCCTGAGGGTGCTGGATGACAGAGGTTCAAGCTGTACTAGGGTGGGAGCTGGGGTGGGGCGTGGGGGTGTATAGTGGAAATGCAGGAAGGGGCCACATTTGTTATATTTTTGATTTTTTTGCCATTTTATTTAATCTGAATCTGTTCCTTCCCTGGAGCTTTCATTTCCTGTCCCTAGTGAAGTCCAATGTGTTATAACAATCTTTGCATGTAGAGCATTTCCGTGGTTGGGGCTTGTATTAATGTATTGGTTTTTGTGTACTGGGAAATATTGCTTGTAAATAGTGTAGGATCATTAGTTATTTTCCCAAGGGACAGCACTCTTTGTGTCCCATGTGCAGTGAGAAGTCAGTGTGAGCAGAAGAACTAACTGTCTGACCATGAAAGTAGCAGGGAGAAACTCTTCAGGTTAGCAGGTGGCAGGGCTTGAGCATCTTTCTCAGGAGAGGGGCTTCGCAAAATGGAGTCTTTCATATAACATGTCATGGGCTCTTTTAGAAGCATTCACTTTCAGATCAAATTCATTCCCTCTCCCATTGAATCCATTTTTTCTTTCTCCTTACTGCTCCCTCTCCCCCATCTTTCTTCCGTGTAAAGACAGTCAGCTTTCTGATTGATGCCACTGGATAGGACTTGGTGATGGGAAGTTGAAAAAGGCCTTGTTCCCTCTTCTTTTCTCCAGTTGTATTTGCTGATACTCTGCTTGGGCCACTGCAAAGTCTTAAAAAGGTTGTCAGCCTCTTCTTTAACATCCATTGTGTTCAAGCTTCATATGCCCTGGGAGTAGCTGTGCCTCACATCAGCAGTCTAATGCACCCAGAGGCACACTGTTGGCTTGGACAAGACCTGTTGCCTGAAACATATTACAGTGCTAGTATAGAAGCTGGCAGACCCACCAATAGGCTGCTTTGGATGTTATGAGAAATCAGGAAAAAACAGAAAAATATCCATGTGAAAGGCATGTTGAGATCCCAGTCAAATTCCCAATAGATAACTATTCACATCATAAAACCTACCACCACTTTGAGTGCTAATTGGTGTATAGTGCAGACATTACAATCTATGGCTGCTTAGTCCAAATGTATCTAGACTCTGAGGCTCTGCCAACTGCAGGGAACCATGGCAAAAGATATGGAAATTGCGTACTGCAGTTTAAGTATCTTTTGCCGACAGTTCTGTGGGGAGAGGCTTTTCTGACATTTGGCCCATCCACATTGGACCAAATGTCAGGAAAAAAAATGCTCTGAGACATCCCTTCTGCCCCCTGGAACAAGACATACAGGCATGTCAACAGAATGCTCCTGATGTGGCGGATCTCTTCTGAGAGATCTGCAGTCTGGATGCACACTCTGTTGACAAAACTTCTCTTGACAGAAGCCTGCAGTCTAGACAAAGCCTTAGAGCAATTCTGTATGGTGGTGGTAGGCTCCAAAGGCTGCATTTATTTAGCCCTGGAGCTACAGAACCAAGCAGAATGTTAAGGGCCTTTTTGTGGCCATGAGCCTTAAATACAAATTGTGAATCTTTTCTACCTGCAGGGGGTACTAAAAACTACCCTTTCACCCCTGAAAGTAGCCCTTCCATGCAATTGCTAATTTTAGAGATTTGCACCTGTCCTGTGGAAGCCATCAGCCGCCGGGGCTATCCCAATGCAGTGACTTTCATGAGTACTACATGTGTACATGCACACAAGAACCCACTTTTATGTGTATGTGAGAGGGAGAGGGAACCAGATGAAATCTTTAAGTAAAATCAGACTCAGCTAGTATTCAGGCCGAGATATGGACTAATTCTTACTTCTGAATCCATTCACCCCTCTATAATTAAGCTCTTGAGCTATTTTCTTACTGCAGTGAAGCAGGCATTACTGAAAGTCATGTGCTTTTTTCCCCCTTAAAACACCATTCCCCCTGCCACCATACTAGTAAGCCTTTCAATTTCACTCCTTATATTCTTTTTAGGTGTTCTTATTTGTTACCTTTCATAGTATTATTCCCCATCCAGAAAATTATACAAAAATGGTTATCCATGAGCCTGCTGAAAAGAACAACTGCCATGCATTTTAAAGAATCTTAATATTTATTTTAAAAAATAACAAATAAAACCCATACTTCTTTTAAAGATCTTGCACTAAACAAACTGAATTATTCATGCATAGAATTGTACAGCGTTAGAACACCTGTTTTCAATCATGCATAATGTAAAATCACTCATTACCTCACAAGAGCCTCTACATCTCCAGCAATCAAATGGCATTGAAATAGAGAAACAGGTGCTTGGCAGGTGGATCCAAACAGATGTTTTGGGCTTGCATGTCTTTTCTTGTACAGGTGTGACAATCTTGTTTTGAACGGCATAATTGCTATTTAAATAGGTAATATTTAATTCTTATGTGCTTTAATATTTATTTTTGCTTCTTCAATTCCTTTTTCCACTTTACAAACTGCAAAGGCTTGAAGCAGCCTGTGATATGTGTAAATCTTTCAGTTTAACTGCTAGGCGAAGTAATGCCAACTGAAAGTGCAGTTCTTCCTCCTTATCCTTTCATTGCACAGATTCTCATTCAACCCACTTTTTTATAAGTAGATATTTCCTCTTAGAATAGGATATCTAGTAGAGATCACTGGCTTATTTTTAGTGGTTCAGTCGAAGCCCTTGGGTGAGTCGGCTACATTTCTATTCCCAAGGCTCATTTAAAAGCCAGGTGTGTATGTAGATAACATACTCTTGCAAGGCGGATGAAACAGATCCTTGAGACAGAACAGATTTTTTGGGAGTGTTTAACAGTCACTGACATGCAATGTATTGGAATCTGCAAACCAGGTAAACACAACACCACCTATTCCATCATAGGTCATGAAGATTGCTCATGACTCTCCAATGAAGTCCATGTATATGAGCCACAGATCCTTTTAGACCAATCACTGGGTAGAGCCCCACTGATTTCCGTGGAAGTCCAGGAAGGCACTGGAGTCCAGCCAGTTAGTACCCATTGCAGAAGAGGTATGATTGTTTGATTACTTTGCCAGTATTTTAATCCAAGAAGGCTTTAGACAGAACTAAATTAGTATAAGAGAGAAAATCAGAATTAACAGAAAATGAATGATTTTCAGCAAAAAGTATCTTTGTGTAGGTTCTATCTAATGGTTGTTGAGATAACAGTGTGAGATGAGTTGGTGGTCCTAGTACAGTTGTTGATAACCATGTTAAAAAAATGAACATATCTGGCACTAGTGTTGGTACAGAAGCTAATATATGAAGAGACTTGAAGACAGAACAAGTTGAAGGGTAATTTCCCCTGTTTCTGCTCAGGGTATGTCTGTCTAGTGGATTACTTATTCGCAGACATTACTAAGGAAGATCAAGACCAAGTACAGAGGGAGGAAGAATACAGGAGTAGTTTGTGGTGGTTAGAATTCAGGATTGAACATAAGGCCTTCTGGATTCTAATCCAATGGTCTGCCATGCCACTAGTTCCTGTGCATTATTAACATGTCAGACTGATTCCAACAAAATCCTCTTTGCTACCACATATCACCATGGGATTGTCTTAGATTACGTAAGAGACTGCTTCACACTGCATGAACATACCCTTCCACAACAGCACTGGTCCACGTGAATAAACAAAGGAACTGTCAACTATAAGAGTGAGGCTACTATGTGTGAAAGTTTCTCAGCAATTTGGTTATTTCATAAAGAGCACCTGAAAAGATAGGATCACAAAGACCATGAGATCATCTAAAATGTGCTTCATCTATGTACCTTTTCTTTAATAACCCAATCAGAAACACATTTTAGAAAGGGCTTGTCTACACTACCACCCTCCTTCAAAGGTAGGATGGTAAGTAGGGTGTTGGGAATTTAATAATGAAGTGCTGCACTGCATACGTAGCACTTCATTAAGCAAATTCCCCCCCGCGGCAACTTCAAGGTTTTAAACTTCAAAGTGACGGCTCGTGACTAGCTGTGGCTCATTCCACAAAATTTTGATGAGTAAAGGGACTTCGAAGTTGCCCCAGCACTTTGAAGTACCGGCAGGTGAGCCTGGCTTGATACAAGGCAGTACATCGAAGTTTAAAACTTCGAAGTTGCCACGGGGGAGAATTTGTTTAATGAAGTGCTGCACATGCAGCACAGCACTTCTTTAGTAATCTCCCAACACCCTACTTACCATCCTTCCTTCAAAGGGTGCTGGTAGTGTAGACAAACCCAAACAGTATGTAGAATGAGATACGGGGAGTAGGAAATATTGAAGTCTTCTTGTGTGCACACTTGAATATGCATATGGCATTCATATAACTTGGAAGTGGAAGTGATATTAGAAAAAAGGATATATGGCTCATGTATAGTCTGTTTGCCCATCTACAAAATGACCATAATGATAGCTACCTTTCAGAGATGTTGTGAAGTTCAACTAATATTTGTGAAGTGCTTTGTGTTGCTTACATAAATAGCACTAAATAAGGGCAAATAATTATTAGGTCATTTCTCCCCTCTGTTAAATAGATTGCAGGAAAATAAAAGGAAATGGTTACTCAGGGCAGCAATGGTCACAAAGAAGCTGATTATCGGGGTGGATAAAAATCTCTCTAAAATAGCTGGAATACAGTAATGAGTGATTTGGCAGTGCTACTGGAGACAGCCTCTTTGCAACTGAATGATACATTGGAAATATATAAGTAATAAACCATGTACTAATGATAGTCTCCATGACACATGATTAACATGAATTCTTTATACCAAAACATAAAGCATTTGCATAAACAAACTAATTCAATTACTCTGCCTCAGTATACCTAAATAATTAATTGTACTGTCTTTCTCAGTGTGAGATTGTTTTCTTGTTTTCTTTGTACAAATGTAATAAGAATGTCATCATTTACATACAAAAATAGCACCATTCAAAATTGGAAAATGTAATGAATTAATTCTGGATTTACACCAGCGTAAGAGGTGTTCAGATGGCATGGTGATGGGCATATTAAAAGAACCTGAAAAGAATAGACCAAGACAGAAATTGATGTATTAAGCTACTATTTCTATTAAGAAATAAGATAATTACCTTATTATATTATATTACTTTCACAGCTTCATAACAAGGAGTATTTGTTGCATTCATTTATGAGTTTATTCACGTGAAGCTCTTTAAAATAGACAAAGAGAGAAAAATCCACATACATGACATTTTGCTGATTAAAAGTAAGCACAAGTCAAGGAAGATGTTATTCAGCAAAATAAGTCTCCTAATTTCACTCACACCCCTTTGCTTCACACAAGCTCCATGATCTGAATAGCTTATTTTGTGTGTTCATCAATCACAGCCCTTTTGCTGCACACCTTAGTGTGACAGTTCACTTCTGTTCATGCCTCATCTTACCAAGAACATGGGTGAAAATTTAGGATCCAAAAATTCCTTCTCCCTCAGCATATTTTCTCAGAGGTTGAAGAATTCTTGACTCTTTGGGTCTGCCTCTGTGAACCTTCCTGTACAACAGTAGTCCTTGCAAAAACAAGGCTGACTAAATGGACAGAGAAAATAGCTGTAGAACAAAATATTGAGCAAAATGTACCTCATCTGACCATTTTCTAAAGCTTCCCTAGGCTTAGGGAGAAAAGAAAATTGATTTCTAGAAATGTAATCTTTCCTCAAGTCAGCCTCAATGCACTTCCCTCCAGCTGTGTCCAAAGGAGTCTGACTCCATCCTTCACCTTAGTTGGAAATCACGTCTACAGTCATTATTATGTTGGGTGAGGTTACATCAACAGTTTGACGAAGGAGTGTTTGATCACGAGTGCCACCTCGAGGAAATGTTGAAGTTTTTCTTTCCCATGGAAGGACTATCATCCCTTCCTTGCCTCTGGGCACTTCCCTCACCTTCCTGTCTTCAGGTCTAGGATTTCAATATCCACCTTAATCTCTCTTTTCCTAGATCTTCCACAATAATGGCATAAGACACTGAAGCCTGCAAGGGGAGGGGTAGCAGGAAGGATTACCCATTTAGTGACTGACCTCTTAGCTCGGTCATGGAAGAGCAGTGCACCTCACCAGTGCTACCATCAGCCACCTTATGAGCAGTGGTGATAGAATTTTGATTGGCATGCCCATTATTCTTCACTCTAAATTTTAGAGCACATTTTCATACTGAATTTATCCCATTTCTTTTCTTAGCCAGTCAGAGGTAGCACAGAATGGCCTCTTTTAAAATCAGTTTTATCAATTTCTCCATGACATGAAACACAAACTATTTACAAACACACAGATATCATTACAATCACTACATATCATTCCCCAAATCACTACTAAAGAACAGCCTAAAAAAAGTCAGTAAATTTGGGCACTATTGGGCTATAGAGGAGCAAATTCCAGAGTTAAAGGCCTTTAATGAAAAAATGGCCTGGTAGCAGCCACCTCAACTATAAAATAATTCCAATTATGATTTGCTATGAGACTTTGGATTTGGGTAAAGCATTTAATAGCTCTGTGACTCAGTTTACTCACCTGTAAAATGAGTATAATGCTTATCTACAGGTGATACGGGGCAGCTTGTGGTAGCTCTATCAGAAAGGGAATTGACATAAGAGTCAACATCAGTAAAAGCAAGTACAGTAGCAGGGAAGGGCAGAGAGAAAAGTCTACTGTCTTTTGGGGAAGCATTAGCAAGAGGAGAGAAAGAGAAAAGTGAGCTATGAACAGCTGAAGAAAGGGCAGCTGCTTTAGCTAGCTACAGAAAGGCAAGCTGAACATAGAGGAGAGGAGGAAAGTACAGCTGCCTGACTTGCTGTATTCTGATGGCCAGAAAGAAATCATGGTTTAGCTTTGCAGAGAGCATACAGCCCATGGGTGGGGAGTCCAGTGGCAGTGTTTCCTGTAAGCTGAGCACTCGGATGGTCATCCAGGAGAGATTCAAATGCCACCCTACTGATTAGAAGAGTCCCCACAGCCAGCTACATGTGTTTCTATTGATGGTGTGCATTTGTACATGCCTTGGTGCACATAACAAAATTTATTCTGCAAATGGATGGAAAAAAGTAGAGAGAACACTGTCCCATGGACTTGGGAAATCTTGAAATCAGCTTCCTGGAGTGAGGCTGTAAATAGACTGACTCCTGAAAAGTATAGAAGAAGGCTTCAAGGTGTCCATGAAAAGGAACATCTGGCTTATGTTAGGGATTCACTTCAAATCTGGGGTTACATAAGAAAGTGTGGAACTGGCTGAGGATGTTCCAAGGGTCAGAGGCCTACAAATTAATGGATTTAGATCAAATCTATAAACTTTGACATCCTAACTCAAAATCTGGGTTACTCGAGAAAAGAATTTAGAGATATGACTGGGAAATTGACCTACTGTTATAAAGATAGTCTCCAAGATATGAGGGGAAAAAAGAAAAGGGACGGAGTGGAGTCAGGGAACTGGGATTGCTCCCAAGCCAAAATCCCACATTCAACAAGGAGGGAAAGTGCCTCCAAGAAACCTGCCTGAATGAGGAAAAGCGGTGCTGTCTGGGGTGACATTTTTCTTGGGATTGCCCATTGTGGCCCATGGCTGCAATGAAAAAGCCAGCTACAGCCCTACCTTACACAGATAACTATGTGACTGACTCACTGGAGGCAGGAATTGCACAGGCAGTCTGCCAATGCTACATAATGTCCAAGCTGGGCCATTCACACCTCAAACCATCACCCACATGTCACGCCGCACCTCCTGAGTACAAATCCTTTGGCTCACTAGTGGGAGAGGAAGGTGATAGCTAATGGGCAGACAATCATTGGATACCAAGACACTGAGCCTGCTAAGTCCACACATAAGCCTCATGTTATGAAACCCCATCAAATGCTGTCAGAGTGTGAAATCTGATTAGAAGTTCCTGGAGGAAAAGTACTCCCTCTGCCTGACACATAGGCCATGTCTACACTAGCCCCAAACTTCGAAATGGCCATGTAAATGGCCATTTTGAAGTTTACTAATCAAGCTGCTCACAGGAATAAGGGGACTTTGAAGTAGCCGGGGTCCTTTCGAAAAGGAGCCTCATTGGGACGAGCTGCGCGGCGGTGAGCCACGTCAATTTTGAAGTGCCGCGGCCACCCGCATGCTAATGAGGCACTGAATATGTATTTCAGCACCTCATTAGTAAACTTCAAAATGGCCATTTACATGGCCATTTCGAAGTTTGGGGCTAGTGTAGACATAGCCATAGATATCCGTACAGACCCAGGAAGGGCCAGGGGCTCTAGTGTAGGTGTATTGTCAGACAGCCTGTGTTCTGTGCTTCGGGGGAGTGACGCTGTGTCTTTAAAAGTAGAAGAGGTGAATCAGACCGCCTGTATTAGGTGCAAGCCTGCAAAGAACTGTATCAGCAAAAATGCAAAGGACAAAGTTGACACAAGAAGGAGATGTGGTATATCTGCGCTGTTAGGATCCAAGGGGAATCAAGTTATCTTCCCACAATATGCAAACATAGGGTGGGGTGTGGAGGAAGACCACTTTCTGTTACAGGGAGTGATGAAAACTACATAAAGGAAGTTCTCTGAAGCCCAGAAGAATTAGCTCTGGGTCTACCTCTACCAGGAAACCCAAGGCAGCACAGAGCATAATGACGACAGTGTCTCCTGCCAAAAGTAAGGACACTGAGGCATATGGGGTTCACTGCCAGATCTACAACTCTCACTGGAGGGTGGGAAATGACTAAGTAAAGCATTTGGGAGATGACAAAGGAAACTATAACCGAGGAGGAGGAGAATTTCTCCCCATACTCTCTGACTGTGAAAATGTAAAGGATCCTGAGCTGGTTGGGAGATGAAACTCTGATCACCTTGAATCAGTATGTGGGGAACAAAAGACCCTCCAGTGGGGGAGGGGAGGTAGTAGATTACCACCTCTCCTCCTACTTTAGCAAAATTGTGGTTAGAATACCAGAGTCCCTGGGCCCTGACTTCTCAAGAACTGGGGCATGGAAAGGAATTTGGCTATGGGGGAGGGTCAAGGAATCTGTTTAGCTCAACCCCTCTGCTGTTAAAGTTACATGTCTGACAGCCACATCTCAGAGGTTCAGACCTATGTTTTCTCTCTTTTAGGTCCAAAAAATTTCTGCTTGTAATACTTCAGATGAGTGGATGGGGTGGATTTCAAACCGCCGTTGAGTCAGACAACCCCTGGCGAGATAAAGGGACATCCCATACACATTCCTAATAACAGAAAAGAATGAGGAAATTGGAGGCCCAGGTTTCATGTTCAAATTTTGGGGGAACAGTGATTAAAGGGGGTCCACAAGAGCGCCATCTCAGGCTCTAATGAAAAATTATACAGGATGGCCATTAAATGATTTTTGAAGGATGTATGCAGGGTCAGATTAACTCTTCTGGTGGGCCCTGGGCTATTATATTTTATAGGCCCCCAAGCTCTAGGGTGGGGTTCAAAATGAGAGTTCCTTCTGTGGAATGGGGCTCTGGGCTGAGGCAGGCAAGTAGGTGCAGGAGAGGTTGTGGATTCTGACCAGAAGTGTGGGTTTTGAGGTGGGTCTAGGAATAAGGAGTTTGGAGTGCAGGAAGGTTGCCAGGCTGAGGCAAAGGGTCTTGGCATGCAGGAGCAGGCTCAGGACAGGAGAATAGGGTGGGGCTGCAGAGTCTAGATGGGACTTAGGGTGCAGGGGGATCTCAGGGCTGGGATGGTGCCTCTGGAATGGAACAAGGATCTCGGGATGAGCAAGGGGGCTCAGGACTGTGGCAGAGAGTTGAGGGGTGGGCACTTACCTGGGGCAACTCCCATGGGGGGTGGGGAACAGGTGATTCCATGCAGTCCACGCTTTCCCATGCTCATCTGCAGGCACTGCCCCCTCCGCCCCCACCCAACAGCTCACATTGACCAGGCAAGCACAGTGTAGGAGTGGAGCTTCACCCAGTGCTTGCAGGGACACTGCTCCAGACACTGGGGGGAGGAACAGCAATGAACAGAACCACCCCCACACCAGGCTGTAGTCCTTTAGACCCTTTCTTAATTCAGCCAAAAATGTATGATACCTTGCCAGCAGAATGTTTAGTATATTCACACTTGAAATATAAAGCAGAAAAGTTAATGGCTAGATAAAGAAATAGCTGAACCACGAGCCCCGGATTCTGGTTCAGAATCTGAAACAGTGATATACTTGTAAGAGCAGGGAAAATCTAACTGTGGGTTTTGAACAGCTGCTTTTATTAGTATATGTTGCTTCGTTTATTGTTCTTAAATATATTTTCCTTGCAGTGCTTTCACCTAAAAATAAATGTGCTTACTTTGAAAGAGGATTGGTAAATTACAGTTTGGACAATACACTGGAAAGAAAACTGAAGAGGCTGGCCTTTCAAGCAGTCTTGGTATGCCAGGAATATCATAGTGTAAAACCGAGACCTGTGCAGCCTTAAAGATGGAAAATGGGTCTTGGCTGACAAGAGGTGATGGGTGAGAAACCAGAATCCTAGGGTGAGTGCTCTTAGTAGACCATGAAGGGAAAAACAGGTACAGTTGTCCTGAACTGTGACTATCATGCTAACCTTCCACACAGAGCTGCTTGAACAGGATTACAAAGTGCTTTGAAAAATTTTATGAAAGGGATTTTCCAAGTGCAAAGTTTTCTTCTAATAACATCAACTTAAGATGTGTGCCAAGGGATTTCTTTGTTCAAAAAGGCCATAAGTGTCTTCTCACTGTCTAATGCACCCTGCAGCTTAAATTGTTCTCTCTGCTTTTACAAAGTGATAGTCATCAGCTGCAACAAATCTTCTTTTGTGGAGCAAGGGAAGAAGAGAGCCACTACCCCATAATCTTATAAACAGACTTTTCCAAGCCCCGAGTAATTGGGAGAGGGGGTTCAACTAAGGGTGTTCTGGAAGGGGTAGGGCCTTGTGCAGAAAGGGTTGGGTTTCAGGAACCCCATCCTCAGTGTCATATGGATGGGGTTTTGTTGGTGATTTAAGGGGGATGGGGCAACTGCCTTCTTTGCCCCCTTCTGCTGGTGGCTTTTACCTCACCTCCAGGCCAAGGAACCTGAAAACGTTGCTCTGCTGGAACTTCCCAGAATCTTCATTCTATGTTATTTTGAGTGATTAAAATACCTGAAGTACAATTATTTCCTACTGGGCCTATTGCAGCTGCCAATGTCCAGCTGTGGGATGATTCATTCCATGATGAGTTGCTGAGGAAGTACCGGCACACTTTGAAAGGACCAGTCCTCCTTTTGAATGCTTCTGCATTTGGCCACTTGAGGCAGCTCTTTATTATTGAGCTCCAGGGCTATGGAATCACAGAATGACTAAAATCCTGTCCATTCCCTTCATCTTCCAATACCCTGGGTACCTGAGGATATGATTATTTGGAAACTGGGTGTGGTTCCTAGCACTTGTAAGCCCCTCTTAAACACCTTCTCTTTCACAGTGGGTGAGAATGAATTCTGCGCCTTTGTGCCTGCCTATAGCCAGGAAAGGAAATTATTCTATTAACCTCAATATACCCAGGCACTACACATATTCCTAAAAGAAGGTTTTCTTCTGAAGCCAATGTGGATAAAAACTATCAGTCATCCAGAGGGGCAGATATAGTAGAGGGAAATTTAGGCAACCACTGAAACCTTTTGTGATTGATTGTTCTCTGACTTGCACTGATGTTACATCCTGCTGACCTGAGTGGTGTCTCCCTTGGTTTTCACCAGCGTCAGTGAGAAGAAAATCCAGTCCTTTGTATAGAAATAAACAAAGGCATTGACAAAAGTCAGGCATTAAATCTTTTTGCATGTTTACATACATTATGGATGGAACAAAGCGCAAAATATTTTATCCAACGTAACCATGTCACAGAAAACCACACAGTTCAAGTGTAGTTCCTTATTTTTTTTCATAGCATCTGAAATCCAAAGTCATGCACTTTTCCCTGCCCTTGATACTCCTGTCACCCCCTTGCACCTAGCATTGCCTGCTTGTCAGTGACAGTATCTTCTTGATGAGCAGGCCGGGGCCAGTCCCAGGCAGCTCCCCTTTCAGCCTGACAGCTGCATATCCCAGGTGGTCTGACATTTGAGATAGAGGCTGTGGATAAGATTGAAGGTGTTTTAGGGGAGAAGAAGGCTGTGAATAACACCAAGCCCTCATCCAGATGGAATCATTCACCAGACAACCTGAGATACTCTATTACTATCCATATGTCTTCTAGGTCTCCAAAGGCCATACTCTATTGATTTATTAGAAATCTGCTTTTCAGCTTTGGTCCTTCCCGAAACAGACTATAATCTGAAATGCTCTTTTTAAAATCAGTTCTTTGTATAAACTAGTCTACAGAAATGCTCTGGTAAACATCAGATTATAAAGTACACATTTTGGGACCGGGATCTGTCAATTCCCCTTTTAATGAAAGTTTCTCTCCTGCCATAACAAATACTAAAATATTTCATAGGGCATTCCTATTACAAATAAATCACTGAATACATGTACCAAGTGAATCATCCCTGCCAGTTATAAGTATGCTAACACTGCTGTGTATACACTACTTTTTTCTTTAGCAGATAAGTCAGGAAGAATTATTTTATTGTTTTAGTACTGCAAACAGTTGTTATTAGTGTATCTTATTTATAGTTAGTTCTTTGAGGAACTATAGTAATATAGCAAAATATCAGTTATTTCATCACACTGGTGAATTTAATGAACCTGAAGGTGTGTGTTATTTTAGCACTTGCTGTAGCTCCTGTGAAAATCCAGTGGTGCTAAAATCTGTAAACCTGTCACTGCTTAAGTAATAACCTTGTAAAAAGCATCTTCATTTAACTTATTTTAGCTTTTGCAGGATGCAGGTTTTATTTTATCAGTGTAGGGAATAGGTGTTTCTAACTAAACCACTTATTGTAAAGATAGTTAATTGTAGTTCATTAATTTATTTTCTGTGTTATTGCTTTTATTTTAACACTTAATTAAATTAAATATTCTCAGGAATCAAGATCCTATTTTCATTTTTTTTACAAACTCTTAATTTACATAAAATATCTATGATTACAACACTAAATTTTATTCTGCAGTATAGAAAATGCTCTTTTTAATCATTAATATCCTTTTATGCAAGCAAGAAATAAGCCTGTTTACAGATGGATAAGTAACATATTTTTTTCTTAAATATGGCCATTATGAAATCAGGCTTATATTTTGGTTTTAAAATATATAGAGAAAATTGAATATTGATGTGTTCTGAATTATCAATCAATCCCTGTAAATGTGCATCCATTGTTATTGAAATTCTGGTAATACAAATGGGAATGCTTTCGTACTTTACCCTGTTCAGCAAAAGAGAACTACAATTTGCAAGATCCCTTTTTTATGGCAACAGTGATGCTTCCTATGTCCTTTCAGTGTGGATTTGTTTGTGACAATTAATAAAACTCAGATGCCTACTAAACTTTTGCAGTGTAGGTAATTATCTTTCATTTACAATAATTTTTTTAGATATATTCTGCTATACTGTACATGGAATATATCTCAATAAAAAGGTCTCAAAAGACAGTGAGTAAACTTTGAAATGACCATTTGCATGGCCATTTCGAAGTTTGGGGCTAGTGTAGACACGGCGCTAGCTAAAGGGTTTTTTTTTTTATGTTTTATGATCTACCCTTCCAGTCAACTGCCATGTCAATTGACCCATATCACAGTCCTAATCTGCATGTAGTATAATTTGGAATGCCTCCATTGAAATGCATGGAGTTATACTGATTTACACCATCTGAGGCTCTGATTCTAGCTTTTTAATTGACTCCATTGTACGAATTGTCCAACTTAAGCTGAATTTTAGTTGCCAAAGAAGAATGTTGTGTGAGTGACTCTGATGTGTTCTTTTTGATGCCTAATGGGAAATTAAAAAACAAAAGTGAGTTTTCTTCAGCAAAAACCTACCCCTTTTCCAGGTATGTAGAAAAAGGCAAAAGGGAAAACTGAAATATGAGAAATGAGGTATAGGTGATAGAAATCAGGAACAAATTAGGCATACAGAGTAAATCCTGCTCAAATAAATGCACCATTGTAGAGCCTTATATCAAGAGGGAGGACCTTAAACAAGGCCAGATTGAGACAGGCTGCCAAATTTTAGCCTTGGGCACCCTCCAGGTCCTGTGGCCTTAATGCAGGGTGCAAATGTTCTTTGGAATCTAGATACCTGTGCATCATAGTCTCTGACAAAGAATGATTGGACACAAATCAGACATTAGGACTCTGAATACACATGAACCTGCCAGTGAGCATTTCAGTCTAGCAGGTCACAGCATCCTAAACTTAGAAGTGTGCATTCTAAAACAAAGATACTTTAATATCAGATTACAAATGGAGATATCTGAATTGGAATTCATTCTAAAGTTTGTTACTTATCACCTCGGACTCAGAAAAGATATCAACTACCTTATGCATTACTAGTACAGTTTCCCCACCTTTGAAATTCACAGTGATCCCAGGAAGCTCACTTAACTTAACAGACACTTGGAAAAACTATTTTTCTTCCCCTTTTGCCCCGCTACTTCTATCCTATCTAGATGACTCATCAGTTTTTATTTTGTTGTTTTCAATCTTTGTTAAATTCTCTTTGTCTCAGTTAACATTTATCAGTATTTTCCAGACCTGTCCCAAGAAAGCTCCTCACCTAATAAATTATATTGCTATTCTCTAAAGTACTGCAGGACTGCTTTTCTGCTTTTTTGTTTTGTGAAGACAGACTAACACAGCTACCTCTCTGAGACTTCTTTTGTATATGGTATGTCACCTCCTTATGCCCACCACAAACATATTTATCAATACTTTACACTTGAGGTATTCCCACAGTTTCCATTCCCTAGCCTTGCTATTACTATATTATATTACTATAACCATAAGCCCCAGTCAAGATCAGTACACTATGCTAGTCGCTGTAAAAACATATATGTCAACACATTCCCTGCAGTGAGAAGTTTAAGCTCTAATGAAAGAAAAGGCACAATTCCTGCATGCATCAAATGGTAGAACAGAAGGGAGGACTGAGGACAAAGGTAACAATAATATTAGACTACTGAACTCCAAGCACATTGCAGAACTTTTGGGGGCTGAATATGAGAGGTTTCCTGTTGAAAATTGGTACAGATGCCTGGGAGGACTCAATAAAAGGCTTTTGCAAGGAATAACAGATTCACCTGAGGTATGACAAGGCTTCTTTAGCATTTGGTCTACTGGCCTACACCCTACATCTACCTACAAGGCTGAGACATAATTTTAGGCCTGTGACAGTTTGACATTATTCCCCTCTGTGACATTATGTAAATATTGTTGTGATAGTTGTAGTGCCACAAACATGTGAGTGTATTTAAATTTACTGAGTAGCAATTTTACAGAAAGGTATTATGGTGAGCATCAGACTAGAGAGGTGTATAAGAGGATCAAAATATTGACAGGAAGAGGCAGCCGAAGCGGATGGCAATCAAGAATGAGAACAGCAAGCTGCTCATGACCAAGAAGAAGGTTGTGCAGTGATGGATGAGATATTGCACTGATCTGTACAAAGCACAGTTGGACCCAAATGTCTCAGAGGGACTGATCGAAGAACTGAAAGAGAGAGTATCAAGAGCAAGACAGATATTTCAAGGAAGGAAGTGGAAAGAACAGTGAAACAACTAAAGAACAGCAAAAGCAATGAAAATAATAAGATCACAGGAGAGATGATCAAATATGGTGGAGAAAGTATGATTCAGGAAATACACTGACTATATAATATAGCATAGAAAGAAGGCAAGGTATCTACGGAATGGACAAGATCCATGCTAGTGACAATACACAAGAAAAGAAGCACTTTGGAGTGCAAGAACTACACAACGATTGACCTAAGAAGTCATCTAGGCAAGGTGCTGATGATGAAACTGATGGAGAAACTGAGATAGCAGACAGAAGAACATCTAGCAGACTAGCAAGTGGGATTCTGGAAAGATAGAAGTACCATACAGCAAATATTGGCACAGAGAATGATAGAGGAGAAAGCTTGATGAAAGAACAAGAACATCTATAGTTGTTTCATTGATTTCAGAAGGCATTTGACAGTATAGCTCAGAAAGTGTTGGAGTCGTATGGAGTGGATAGCAGACTGATTTGGTTGTTGAAGAATATCAATGACAATGCAGAGACGGCAGCAGTGAGAATGTACGGAGAGTTCAGAAGTCAGTTTTGAACGAGTAGAGGTACAAGGAGATCTGATATCTTCAAGTATCTTCATCATGTACATAAATAGAGCAATGGACAAGATCAAGGAAGAGGTAGAAGGGATATCTGTGCAAGGATGAGAATCAGCAACTTGAGATTCACGGATGATATAGTTATCATTGAAGAAGATGAAGAAAAGCTAGCGAGAATGGTGCAGGTGCTAAATGAGAAAGAGAAGTAGTACAGACTGATTATGTACATCAATAAAACAAAAACAATGTTATTTGGAGGTAAGAAAATAGGAAGGAAGATCCGTGTAGATGGGATTGAACTGGAGAACAGAAAAATTCACATATCTGGGCAGCAACATAGCATATGATCTAGACTGTACTGTAAGAAGTAAATGAAGACTAGAATTCCAAAGGTGGAAAGATGGAAGGAAATAGTGAGGGAGGCATCGGACACTAGTGGGAGGTGATCCCATGGTTGTTGATTATGATGAATTCTGATTTAAATAGATACCCTCTTTTAGTCAATAACATCCATGTTCTTTCCCAATAAATATAATGTTAATTTAATAGAAAATAGTCTCACAGAACTTTATTTGGTCTCCAATGTCTTAGAATGTTATAGACAATCTCATTAATTATCAGAAGATTAAGATGCTGAAGTGATTGTGTTTGATTGGTCATTTAGCACAGCTTTTAAGAAATAACACATAAATAGAGTCCAATTGTATCTTTTAATAAGATGTACTTTAAATGTACACTAATGCTAGAACAATTTAATGAAATTCACATTTATTTCAAGGATTTTTTTTAAATTAAATCTATTGGTTGTTGGTATCCGTAAGCCCTTAAGAATAAACACCTGCAGTGTTTTATTATGTAAAAAGGTAGTTTAATTGCATCATATTTATCACAGACAAATCAAGCCCTATTCAGAAGACAATAATGACACAGTAATTGGATCAGTAATTGGTTCGGGATGATTCAATATTGTACTAATAATCATAAATACTACTCTCTCCTTCTTTGGTACAGGGCTGACACTGTATTACAGATTGGATATAGTGCAATAAATATTAGTGAACTGGATCTAGCATTAGTGCCTAGGTCTTTAGTTTGACTGCATTAGCCGATAACAGGTAGCAAATGATGCTCTCTTTAAAAGCAATAGTTCCTAGCTGGAATGCCTAGTTAGCAAGAATGTCTTGCTGGACTTCTGCATCTAAAAGTTCATGGAACAGGCTTCTTCGCATTTCACTCTGCATGATATTGACATTCTTTGGTTCCTGATGTTAAACATTGTGGCTGTGTCTGCACTATAGAGTTTTGTTGACAAACCTGGAGTTTTGTCAACAAAACTCATGAAGCGTCCACCCCTAAAATGCATTCTGTTGAGAATCAGTTAACGAATTCAGCAGTTTTCTTGGGAGACTTAAGTTGCTCCCACATGAGGCATAAAGCTTTTGTCAACAGATTCTGTCACTAAAAATATAGCGTAGATGCTCCAGGGGGCCCTCTACAAAACAGACAGATTTCTGTTCACCGGGCAGCCCTGTTTGCAGAGCTTCCAGTCAGCTGTTTTCTTGAGAGAGGGCTGGATGGTTTGGCCGCTCTCTGTCGACAGAGCAGATTCCTGTTTAGAGCTGCTTTTGTGTGTAGAGGCGATCTGTCAATGGAGGCTTTGTCTGAAGATATCTTCTGAAATTAACTTCTGTTGACAGATTACTGTAGTGTAGACACAGCCACCATATGACAGGGATGATAGTTCTTGCCTTAGGTATTCATGCGCGTGGGCAGATCTGGTGACATTTGAAGCATGATGTAAAAAGGCAGGCTTATTTACCTTGATGTTTACGTGACTTTTTTGGGGTTTTTCTCATGTTTGTTTCTGTTTGGTTTTTATTCCTGACAACAGAGATGTTTTTAGTGCTACCCCAATTGTAGATTAAATTACTGGGCTTTTTAGTCTGAAAACATATAAAATATTCAAAAGAGACTAGTGATTTTGGATACCTTTATTTTTGGATGACCAATTTGAGAAACCTTAATGGGGACAGATTTTTAAAAAAGATCCCAGCACCCCCTCTCCAAAAACCAGTTCTCTTTAAGATTTCTCAAAAAACAAGAAAGTGACACCAAAAAACAGAGCACCCAATATAAGTAGTACTTTTAAAAAAATATGTAGGCCAATATTTTGTTTTTAAATGTCCCAGGGTCTGATTCTACCAGGCCAATAGACTCGCACAAGAATCACTCCTTCCAATTTTTGGTAATGGGAATGTACCTTACAGATTCATCTCTAAATAAAGATGTATCTGGCATAGTGATAGGTGCTATAGAACTTTGGAAAACAAAGAGAAACAAGACTTGCCTGTTCTAAGCCTCCCCTATAGGCCAATGTCTGTGTTTTACTTGACTATTTTCTTTGCTTTACTTGGCATGACAAAGAACCTACAAAAATAAACACTGACCCTTCTCTTTGCTTTCTGCTATTGCTGGTGCTACCAGAGATTTCATAACAGCTTAATGGCAGAGCACTATCTATATTCCAGCCCTGAACATCCACTATTATAAAATATGGGGAAAACTTCCTAAAATGAAACTTGCTGAAAATGACCGACATCTACTGGCTGAATCTGCAGTTAGATCAATATTTTCAAAACATAAACATGTAAAGCTAAGTTCTTAAATCCATACTGAAGCACACAAGTGGCTGTATTTTCAAAAGATGCTACAGCTTCCATAGATGTCACTTAGAGCTCTGAGCGTTCAAAACTTCTGAATATCAGGGCTAGTTGGGGGTGACTAAATATATATTTAGGGGCAGATGGACTTTCGTTCCGTATTGACCTCCTTTGGTGCACTAATGAAAAAAACACTTTATTCTGATATCTACCTATAACAATTGTTATGTGGGTATTCATTGTAACTAACATTTTGCTTGTTTTTGGTATACAGTTATATACCCTATTTCATCTTCTTTCATTTTTGAGATTTTCAAGTAACAAAAATGTAACTAACTAAATATAACAGTGTGACAAAGGGCCACTGGTAGGAGGTTGGGGTGTTGCAGCCAGTTTCTTGTTTACCATGGGTTGATGTAACATGGCACACCAAATCACTCACATGCCATTTTACCCTACTGTGAAAATCATGCTTGTCATCACTGTATTCAGCAGTTACTTGGCGATCTCATGGAACTGTTTCTTAGCCAGTGCTGTGGTCTTTCACAGAGAGCCAAAAGGGTGTGGAGTCTCATTATCCCAGAAACAATTATTCTTATTCACTAGACATAGAAACTTCCTTTTTATAGGAATATTACATAGCTCTGAGCTGGAATAGAGATAACATATCCCCTTTATCACTGCAACAAAAGCTTAGGATCTACACTACTGATTTGGAATTCTGCCTTCTACATCCAAAATTGAGGCATTCAGCCTGTATATTTCCCTTCACTAATGACTCATGTTAGAGAGATGGTGTGCTGGTATAAGTGAGGCACAAGTGTCAAAGAACAATGAGTTTTGTGTTTGAAAGGCTCCAGAATGCTGTGTCATCTCTACTACAGAAAAACAACAATACCAGCAGGTTTCTTGTACCTCATTACATGTGATCACATTTGTTGACACATAAGTTTCAAAAGAAAATACCTGATGAATAGATGTAGAGAAGGGAAGTGTCTGAAGAATTCAGAAAGCCAGATATGTCCATTACATTACAGAAACCTTTCAAGAACACATAGCATAGTAAATATACTGTAGCTGCTAAGCCTGAAAGCAGTTTGTATAACTGAAAGGCATTGGCAGAACAACACCATGGGACCAGATCCGTCATAATGCAGTCAAAGTAATGGAGACCCACAAATACACATTTCCCAGGATATGGGCAAGTACAAAAAGGTGTATAAATCCAAATAGCCCCTTTTCTCTCAGTGCCCCCTCAAAAAGATGTCTTAGCTTTCGCTGAGTTTCTCTTACCCTTACCTCATTTGAGAGATAAAGGAAGGAGAGAACACTGGAGAGATACCACTTTGCACATAGGCAGGAAGGAAACAGAGGTATGTGAACAGAATGTGTTGAAAGCACTGTGATCCAGAGCCAGGAAATAATAGTTATCATATCCCTGAATGACATTTACCACAAACCTATGTTTCTTTTTCAGGGCCATAAGCTTCAATATACTGGCATGTTCAGTCAGACCTTCCCCCTTGTAGAGTATGGATGGCACAATTTTCTCAGCATATGCTCAGTTGAATCCTTCTGATGGCATCCATGTTGGCCTCTTTCCATATATAGGCATGCAGGGATGTCTTCATCTTCTTCAGGAGTCTGGGGTTACAGCCAAAGGCAGGCATCCAAGCTCTGCAGGCTGGGAAAAGGGATAATTTTAGTTCCTGAATAAGGATTAGATTCTGCAACACCTGAGCAGTGAAAATCCTGTGGAGCCATCATGGTCAGAGCCAGGAAATTCCAGGGTTTTGCTGACTATGGCTGAATAGAGTCCTATTGAACCAAGGTGACTAGTTGCTGTAAAGAACGTTACAGGAAATCTATGCAACAAAGGGCAAATAGACAGCTACGTGTAATGTCCATAACAGTGCCTCAATGGCTTTGTCTCTCAGGATCTCTCATCATGAAGAAAGAAACAATTTCACTCTCTTAATTTAGTCCTAGTTTTCCACAAAGCAGGAACTGTGTTATACAGGTTATTGTTGTGTTCACTCATTTAGCATTGTGAATGAATCAGAAATTCTTAAGTTGATTTCAAATTCCTGATACCGCTTTAGTCAGTACACCAGCTCTACCAGTCATATTTCTTCATTATTTACATACTTTTTTAAATTATACATAGTAAACTTCACAGAAGCAGGTACCACATTTGATTTTCCCTGAAGATTTTTTTTTATCTTTATCCACAACAAGAGGCCAAATCCTCTTACAAGCAGACCAGAATTTTGCCTGATGTCTGTGTTTAGTCATTGTATATTTACTAAAGCTAGTGTGTTCGACAGAGGTTTGTAAATTTAACCAGTAAATAAACAGAAGAATCAAGCACATACAAAGTGATACTCCTCTGCACTGAGGACATAGGGAGACAAATTTTTTCCCATTTTTTACGTTTTTTGATAAGTATGTAATGATGAAGTGATTGACAATGGATAAAAAACAAACATACCTACACAATAGAAAGAACACTTGTGCAGATGTAAGTTAATAGCACCTCCATAGTTATTACCCTGAAAAGAAGCCTTTGCAGCAATGTAGCATCAGAGAAGTTATTTCTTACTTTTGGACAATTTTTCTTCTCTTTATTCAAATACACACTTTTTCCAAAGAAACAATGACAACACAAAGCTAATTAACACCAAAGACTAATTGAACAATGACTATAACAATCTATCTTTAAATCAAAGGAAGATGGCAACCAGTACTAAAATTTAATCTGTCCTCTGGGGCTGGAGGCAGCTTACAGGTTCAAACCAGATAGCAAATGTAGCGAAATGGCAGTCAGAAAAGATCATGTGACTGGGGGCTAAAAACTAATTAATCTCCATAAAGCTGTAAGTGAGGTAGGTAAGATGACTTGAAATCTGATTACATTATTGCGTTTAAGGAGCGAAAATGCAGTATGTATTTTTCATGTTGATTTTAACCACCTGAGCCCTTAATGACATTTTGTACTTTGGAAAAAACTCATATTTCATTCATATTTAAGAAGATCCACAAAGATGCTATTGTCATTAGCACACAATTTATGCATTTAGTCTAAAAGATAGTCCAATGAATCACAGAAAGTGACTGTCTAAACTTTTATTGTTAAAAGTCATTCTTTCATGGGGTGGGGGTTAGATGTGATTCTGGGACGCAGTGAATAAATTTCAGAAAATAAATTAAATTAGAAATCAGGGAAATCAGAAGGAAATAATAATTTTACTGTTTTACTCAACTAAAAAACGAAAGAAAGGTTATTTATTATATTTCCACCATGAAACTTATAATACTGTTAAAAAAACATCTAATACACATCCACTGAACAGAACTCCAGCCTTTTTCTTAGAGCAAAAGTATGTTTGCAGTACTAGGGAAGATTAAAAAATCTAAAAATCTCTAGACAGAGCATCTATATTGAGCTGCAATGAACCAAGAAACAATTTTTTAGACTACAGTCAAGGCTTTGGGCCAGTATGTATAAACTTATGGACCCTGATCAGAGAACACAAACATTATACAGTGGATAATGTCACAAAAAATCACCTACGTTAACAGACACAATTACACGTTTCTGAGATTCAGTATTACCAGCACCTGTTAGCCATTTCAGCACTGCAAACTCCATTGCAGACAGAGGGATTCTGAAAAGGACATTTTTAGGTGGTGAAAAAGTTTTTACTTTTAAAATGTTTGCAATGTGCTTGGTCTATATTGTCGCACAAATGTGTGAAAACATGTAACACATAAAACATTTTTAATTTTTTGAGAGTATATGTATAGGAATAATAATAACGTTGTGCTTGTCTAACACTTTTGATTTCAGGATCTCCAAGTGCTTTGCAAAGATTAATTAATGAAGCTTCAACATTCTTGTATCACTCTATCCCTTTTCTAGAGTGATAACTATGCAAGACGCATATGTTTGTATCTGATCTATTGTTGTGTATTGATATATATGCATCAATCTGTGTGATTAGGGACTGACACCTTAACATTAGTGGAAGAAAGGTAAGCAGAGCTTGAAATACAAATAGATTATCTAGCTGAGGCAGGAGGTCATGCTGATCGTTTGGGAAGCAGCTGCCTCTCTCTTCTCTTTCCTTGGGTTTGACTCTGGTGTTGGAGAAAGAAAGTTAAGGTCCTCCGGGTTTCCCATTTGGTTTTGGGAAGAAGGGGCTTTCAAAATTGGAAGGGGATCATTGCGAAAGGCCCCCGGCTACACAGCTGGTGTGTGTTTTGAAACCAGCACTTTCGAAGCATGAGCAGCCACCATTATGCTAATGAGGTGCTGCATATTCATAGAAACAACTCATTAGCGTCCACCGAAGTGGATCACTCTATGCCTTCTCTGAAAGGAGGGGGTAGTGTGGCCACAGCCCTAGAAATGGAGATCCCACCACCTCTGTAGGTAATGCATTCCAGTGCTTCACCACCCTCCTAGTGAAATAGTTTTTCCTAATATCCACCCTATACCTCCCTTATTGTATCTTGAGACCATTGTTCCTTGTTCTGCCATCTGTCACTACTGAGAACAGCCTCTCTACATCTTCTTAGGAGCCCCCTTTCAGGAAGCTGAAGGTTGTTATCAAATCACCACTCAGTCTTCTCTTCTACAAACTAAATAAGCCCAAATTTCTCAACCTCCCCCACTACATCATGTGCTCCAGACCCCTAATCATTTTTGTTGCCCTCCGCTGAACTCTCATCCACCTCCTTTCTATACTGGTGGGCTCCACGCCAGCTGTGGCCTCACCAGCACTGTACAGAGGGGAATAATAGCTTCTCTAGATCTGCTGGAAATGCTCCTCCTAATGGACCCCAGTATGCCATTAGCCTTCTTGGCTCCAAGGGCATACTATTGACTCATTTCCAGCCTTTCATGCTCTGTAATCCCCAGGTCCTTTTCTGCTGCACTGCTACTTACCCAGTCAGTCTGCAGACTGTAACAATGCTTGGGATTCTTCCGTCCCAAGTGCAGGTCTCTGCATTTGTCCTCATTGAACCTCATTAGACTTCTTTTAGCTCAATCCTCCAATTTATCTAGCTCACTCGGGATCCTGTCCCTCCCTACAACATATCTATCTGTCCCCCTAGCTTAATTTCATCCCAGATTTGCTGAGGGTACAATCCATTCTCTCATCCAGGTCATTAATAAAGATGTTGAACAATACTGGCCCTACAACTGATTCTTGGGGGGATTCCACCTGAAATCAACCACCAATGAGACATCAAGACATCTCATTGGTGGTCGATTTCAGGTGGAATCCCCATATAGATATGTTGTAGGGAGGGACAGGAGCCAGAGTGAGCTAGATAAATCACTACCTGTTGGGCCTGACCATCTAACTAGCTTTGTATTCACCTTACAGTCATAGAATCATAGGGCTGGAAGGGATCTCAGGAGGACATCGAGTCCATCCCCCCTGCTTCCAGCAGGATCAACTCCAACTAAGTCTTCCCAGCCAGGACTTTAAAACCTCTAGAGATGAAGATTCCATCACTACTCTAGGCAACGCATTCCAGTGCTTCACCATCCTCCTGGTGAAGTAGTTTTTCCTAATATCCAACCTACTTCTCTCCTTGGCTACGTCTACACGTGAAGCCTACATCGAAATAGCTTATTTCGATGTAGTGACATCGAAAAAGTCTATTTCGATGAATAACGTCTACACGTCCTCCAGGGCCGGCAACGTCGATATTCAACTTCGACGTTGCGCAGCACCACATCGAAGTAGGCGCTGTGAGGGAACGTCTACATGCCAAAGTAGCAGACATCGAAATAGGGATGCCAGTCACAGCTGCAGCCAGGGTCACAGGGCGGACTAGCGCTTCCGGGGCAACAGCTAGCCGCTCCCTTAAAGGGCCCCTCCCAGACACACTCAGCCTGCACAGCATGCGGTCTGAAGAGCCATAGGCACACAGACCCCGGGCGCCGCAGTCATGGACCCCCAGCAGCAGCAGCAGCAGCCAGAGGTCCACCCAGCCCTCCTGGCAGGAGCAGGGCTTGCCCTGCTCCATGCCATGCAGGAGGCAGCTGAGCACCTCCTTGCTACCCCGGAGGAGAAGCTGCCCCCAGGGCAGCAGGGCTCAACCCCCAACCCTGCAGCACCCCGCCCCCCCCGCCTCACATGCCAGCAGCTGTGGAGCTACCCCACCAGCACTGACTGGTGGGAGCGGCTGGTGCTTGGGGAGTGGGACGATGACTGCTGGCTCAGGAACTTCAGGATGAGCCGGCAGACATTTATGGAGCTGTGCCAATGGCTCACCCCCGCACTCAGGCACCAGGACACCACCATGCGGCGTGCCCTCACAGTGGAGAAATGGGTTGGCATCGCTGTCTGGAAGCTGGCCACTCCCGACAGCTACCAATCCGTGCGGCAGCAGTTTGGTGTTGGCAAGGCCACCGTTGGGGCTGTCCTCATGGAGGTAAGAGAACCCATGGAGGGAGGGCAGGGCAGGGGAGGGGGGGCCGGGCAGAGGAGGGCAGGGGAGGCCAGGACAGGGGAGGGGAGGGGAGGGGAGGGGAGGGCGGGGGAGGCCAGGGCAGGGGAGGGCAGAGGAGGGCTGAGCAGGGGAGGGGGGCCCGGGCAGAGGAAGGCAGGGCAGGGCAGGGCCACGCACACCCTGCTCACCCCTCATTGGTGCTGTCCCATGTGCTTTCTCTGCAGGTTGTGCGTGCCATCAACGCCATGCTCCTGCACAGGCTCGTGAGGCTGGGGGACCCAGATGCCACCATCGCGGACTTTGCCACCCTGGGCTTCCCCAACTGCTTCGGGGCTCTGGATGGGACTCACATCCCCATCCGCGCCCCGCATCACAGTGGTGGACGATACCTCAATCGCAAGGGCAACCATTCTGTCGTCCTCCAGGCCTTGGTGGACAGCTGGGGACGTTTCCAGGACATTTATGTGGGCTGGCCTGGCAGCACCCATGATGCCCGGGTTTTCCGGAACTCGGGACTGTGCCACCAGCTGGAGGCGGGGACCTACATCCCCCAGTGGGAGATCCCTCTGGGGGACACCACCATGCCCTTCTGCGTCATCGCAGATGCGGCATACCCCCTCTGGCCGTGGCTCATGCACCCGTACACGGGCCATCTCTCCGCTAGCCAGGAGCGCTTCAACGAGCGCCTGAACCACGCGCGCCAGGTGGTGGAGCGCTCATTTGGCCGCCTGAAGGGAAGCTGGAGATCTCTCCTGACCCGCCTGGATGCGGGCCCCAACAACATCCCCCTGATTGTGGGTGCCTGCTGCGCCCTGCACAATTTGGTGGAGAGCAAGGGGGAGACCTTTTTCCAGGGCTGGGCTGTGGAGGCTGGCAGGGCCGACATCCAGCCACCTGCTGCCCCCAGTTGGCAGGTGGACCCCAAAGGGACCCGGGTCTGGGAGGCCCTGCGGGCCCACTTCGATGAAGAGGCTGCGGGGTGAACTCTGCCCAGGCCCCCCACTGCCCGCCCCTTCCTCCACCACACTCCTACCCCAACGCCCACACCATGGAGCACCCAACCACCCCCCCCCCCACTTTTCCTGGACAAATGACAGCACGGACTTGTGGCTGAACTTAAACTTCTTTTTCTTTGAGAACTTTTTTTTTTAACTATAAATATATAAAACAAGAACAAACTATATACAATATGTGGAAACAAAGTCATATGTACAAATAAAACAATCGTCACAAACAAGTGTCCTCATTAATAAAAAGGAAACCAGGGCGGATAAAGGGGAGAACTATTTACATGGGGGGGATGGGGCAAACGGGGGCCACAAACAAATAAGTTAAAACTATATACAAGGGGGTGGGCCACGTCCCGGGCCCCTCGCCCCTACAGTCCGGCACTGGGCGTGGGCGGCCGGGAGCCCCGCCGCGGCCGCAGCCCTGTCCTGGGCTGGCTGGGGGCGCGCCGGACCGGAAGATATGCCCGGCGAGTCTCAGCTGGCTCCAGGGGTCCATCGGCGCTCCGGCCCTCGGCAGTGGGTGGTGGGGCAATGGCGGATGGGACGGCGACGGGCAGAGCAGCTGGTGGTGCGGCTGGTGGAGCAGGCATGGCGGGCGCTGCGGCGGCCGGCGCAGCATGGGGGGCCAGGTAGTCCACCAGGCGGTTGAAAGTCTCCATGTAGGCCCCCCATGCCTCTTGGCGCCAGGCCAGTGCCCGCTCCTGCAGCTGCAGGTGCTGCTCCGCGACCTCCAGCTGCCGTCGGTGGATGGCCAGCAGCTGGGGGTCCGTCGCCGTCAGCTGGTGGTGGTGCGGGGTCCACCGTCTAGCCCGCCGTGGGGCCAGTCGGTCCTCGGCTGAGGGGCTGGCCTGGAGCGATGGTCCCGGAGGGCTCTCCGGGACCACTGAGGCCTCGCCGGTGCTCTCTTCCAGTCCTTCTGATGGTGCAGGTGCGGAACACAGGAGAGGAGGGGGGGAAGAAGAATGGAGACAAGCGTTAGTGTGGGCCCCGAGCCATGGCCTTTGTCCCCCCAGCCCTGTGCTGCAGGTTCCCCATCCCCGTCCCTGGGAGATGCTGCTGTGATGGATGGGGTTCAGGGGTCCCCCTGCCCTGCACCCCGTCCCCTGGTGGGAGCGACTCTCACTTCACCCCGCAGGGTCTGACAGCAGGAGAGGTTTCTTAGGCCACAGATGCCCAGTTTCTCCCAGGAGTGACAGCACCAGCTGTCGGAAGAGACAGTCCTTCCAACCCGTCGTGGGGAGAAGACCCCAAGGGGTGCCCCTCTGGGATGCAGCTTTCCCCTTCCTCAGGCTGGCTGCCTTCCAGCTCTCCCTTCCCCTAGCCTCTACCTGTGGCCCCTGCCCTCCCCCCCCAATTCCAAGCCAGCTCGGCTCCTCCCTCCTCTTTGTTCAGGCCAGAGGTGTCACCTGCCAGCTGTAGCCCCGGGATCATCCTTTGCCCCTAGGAGCTATTCGGCTCTTGCTGCTCATATGTAGCCTGAGTCTCCCTTTTGCACTCCCCCCACTCCATCACATGCTGCTGCTGCTGCTGCTGTTGCTGCTGCTGCTGCTGTGGGGTGTCCCACCCCGTCCTCCCAGGGGCCCCTCGAGGTTCCGCTCCCCCCTGGCCCGGGGATGGGGCATGGCACTGTCGTGCGGGGTGTGGGGGGGCAGGGGCTGATGCACTGCTGTGAGGGCCATGGCCCTGCTGTCCTTGGGGCCATGGCCATGTGAGCATGTGGGGGGCTCTGGACACATATCTATTACCCCCCGCCCCTCAAGCCCAGGGGTGTACACCAGAGGGGGGTACCTACCTGTCGGTCCGCTCCCACGGTCTGGAGATCCCCGGGGGGCGGAGGCCCGGCTGCTGCTCCGGGATGGCAGGAGGAGGATCTGCAGCCCGGATTCTGCAGAGGAGGAGCCCCCCTCCTCCTCCTCCTCCTCCTCCTGCCGCGATGTCCCGGGGGTGGCCTCCGGGGGGGGCCCCCGGGGTGCGGGGCTTACCTCCGGGGCGGACTCCGGCTGCAGGGCCTGCTGGGGCTCGTCGGCCGAGGTATCAAGGGTGGCCGGAGGGGAGGAGGTGTGCCGGGGGCCCAGGATGTCCCTGAGCTCCCTGTAAAAGGGGCAAGTGATGGGGGCAGCCCCAGATCGGCTGGCCGCATCCCAGGCCCGGGAGTAACCCTGCCGCAACTCCTTCACCTTACTCCTGACGTGTTCAGGAGTGCAGGCAGGGTGACCCCGGGCAACCAGGCCATCGGCCAGCCAAACGAACGCATCCGCGTTCCGCCTCTTGCTCCCCATTACCTGGAGCACCTCCTCCTTGCTCCAGAGCCCCAGCAGGTCCCGCAGCTTGGCCTCTGTCCAGGAGGGGCCCCGCTGCCGCTTGCCAGCTTGTCTGCCCTTCTGGCTGGGCTGGCTGCCCTGGCTCCCCTTGGGGGGGGTCCCCTGGGGGCGCTGGGGGGGCTGCCGGGCAGCCATCGCAGCTGGGTGGGTGGCTGAGGGACGTGCAGGCTGGCCACGTGTCTGGGCTGCCGCCTGCACGTTCCCTCAGCTTCCTGCACAGGAAGGGAGTGGGAGGGGACCTTTAAGGGGCCGCTCCATGCGGCCACCATTGAGCTGAGGGGCTGGAGAGAGAGTCTCTCAACCCCTCAGCTGATGGCCGCCATGGAGGACCTGGCAATTTCGACGTTGCGGGACGCGCAATGACTACACGGTCCCTACTTCGACGTTGAACGTCGAAGTAGGGCGCTATTCCTATCCCCTCATGGGGTTAGCGACTTCGACGTCTTGCCGCCTAACATCAAAGTTAACTTCGAAATAGCGCCCGACGCGTGTAGCCGTGACGGGCGCTATTTTGAAGTTAGTGCCGCTACTTCGAAGTGGCATGTACGTGTAGACACGGCTCTTATGTAACTTCAGGCCCTTACACCTTGTTCTGCCATCTGACACTACTGAACAGTTTCTCTCCATCCTATTGAGAGCACCCCTTCAGGAAGTTGAAGGCTGCTATTAAATCACCTCTCAGTCTTCTCTTTTGCAAACTAAACAAGCCCAGATCCCTCAGCCTCTCCTCATAGGTCATGCGCTCCTTCCCCTTAATTATTTTCATTGATCTCTGCTGAACCTGCTCCAGCACATCTACATCTTTCTATATTGGAGGGGCCCAAAACTGGATGTAATATTCCAGATGTGACCTCACCAGTGCCAAATAGAGGGGAACAACAACTTCCCTAGATCTGCTCAAAATGCTCCTCCTAATGCACCACAATATGTCATTAGCCTTCAGGGCTACAAGGGCACACTGTTCACTCATATCCAGCCTTCATCCACTATAATCCCTAGGTCCCTTTCTGCTATACTGCTGCTTAGCTGGTCAGTCCCCAGCCTATAACAATGCTTGGGATTCTTCCTTCCCAAGTGCAGGACTCTATACTTCTCCTTGTTGAATCATATCAGATTTCTTTTGGCCCAATCCTCCAATTTATCCAGGTCACTCTGGATCCTCTCTCTACCTTCCAATATATTTACCTCTCTCACAGCTTGGTGTCAGCCACAAACTTGCTGATACTGCAATCCAGTCCCTCATCCAGGTCATTAATAAAGATGTTGAACAACACCAGCCCCAGAACTGAGCCTTGGGGCACTCCAATTGAGATCAACTGCCATCCAGATATTGAGCCACTGACCCACTGGGTCTGACCATCAAGACAGCTTTCTATCCATTTTACAGTCCATGTATCCAATCCATACTTCCTTAAATTACAGGCAAGAATGTCATGGGAGACTGTATCAAAAGCTTTGCTGAAGTCAAGGTATATCACCTCCACTGACTTCCCAATGTCCACTGAGCATGTTACCTCATCATAGAAGCTAATCAGGTTGATCAGGCATGACTTGCCATTGGTGAATCCGTGCTGGCTACTTTTGATCACTTTCCCTTCTTCCAAGTGCTCCATAATAGAGTTCTTGAGTATCCCCTCCTTTATTTTCCTAAGGACTGAGATAAGGCTGGCCTCTTCTCCCCTGCCTGTCCTTCCTAAACAGTTTATACCCTTCCATGACTGTGTTCCAGTTATGTGAATCATCACACCAAGTCTCCATTATTCCAACCACCTCATACTTCTTTGACTGTGCCAAGGGCTTCTAGTTCCTCCTGTTTGTTTCCCAGGCTTCTTACATTTGTGTACAAGCACCTTAGAGAAGCGGCTGATTGACCTTTCTCCTCTTTCTCATCTTCACTTTCTCCTCTTCACCCAGGAATCCTACTTTATTGTTCCCTACTCCTTTCCCACTTACCTCAGGGGTCATGTCACCATCCCCCAACAAACCTAGTTTAAAGCCCTCTCACTAGGTTTGCAAGGTTGCCCACAAACATGCTCATTCCTCTCTTAGTTTGGTGGATCCCATCTCTTCCTAGCAATCCTTGTTCCTGAAACAGAATCCCATGACTGAAAAAATACAGATCTTTCTCTGCGACACCACCTACACAGCCATGCATTTACCTTGGCAATTCAACAAACCCTACCTTGACCCCCTCCTTGCACAGGGAGGATGGATGAGAACACCACTTGTGCTCCATATTCCTTGATTTTTCTTCCTAGGGTTATGTAATCTGTAGTGATCTTGTCATGGTCACTCTTGGCTGTATCATTAGCTTCTACATGGAGAAGTAGGAAGGAGTAATAGTCTGCAGGCTTGATGATTTTTGGAAGAAACTCTGTAACATCCCAGATTCTAGCTCCCAGGAAGCAGCAAACCTGCCAGGATTCTAGATCTGGACAACAGATGGATGACTCCATCCCTCTTAGGAGGGGTTCCCCAACCACCACCACCCATCTTCTTCTCTTAGGGTTGGTGGTTGTAGAACCCCCATCCCTAGGACTGCACATGCCATGCCGTACAATCTGTGGGGTATTCTTCAGATCCATTCCCTGTGAGATATCTGTCCCAGCTATCTCCACTGTAGCACCTGTGCAGAGAGGCTGAAAGTGGTTGCCTAACTCTATTGGAATTGGAGAGACCTGAAGTGGATTTCTTCTCCTGGAGGTAACATACTTCCAGTTCTCTTCCTTGTTTTGAACAGCCTGCTGTTCCTGCAGTACTAGATGATGGCCTCTATCCAGAAAGTCTTCACCTTCTCTGAGGTACCTGAGGGTTGATATTCACGCCTCAAGTCCTCTAACCTTCTCTTGCAAAATGGCAACAAGCTTGAACCTGGAACATACAAAATTCTTTCTATTGCCTGGGAGGAAGACAAATGTGGCACATGCCATGTAGGTCACAACAGCAGATATCTCAGTTATGATGTCACCATCCATGTTTCCCTTTTCTTCTGAGAGTTTCCCTTAGATGTTTCTAGTGCTGCCTTGAAGGTCACAAGAAAAACAAACCTATCAGAAAGGGACACCAGGCAAACTCCCAGAAAAACATCCCTGTTCACTGTTCACAGTGTTCTCTGTGGCTGACTTCTTAAAAAGGCTGCTGGCTGGCTAGGTCCAGCTCAAAGCCTTGCCTCCAATTGAAAGAGTGATCTGCTCTGTTGACAGAGATCAGCAGAACTCCTCCTCCTTTTCCCCCTGCCTGTCCTTCCTGAACAGTTTATAGCCTTCCATGAGCATGCTCTAGCTATGTGAGTCATCCCACCAAGTCTCCTTATTCCAGTCACCTCAGACTAAGGAAACATTTTTCCCACATAGCAAAATTAACATGTGAAATATGTTTTTTTTCCCCTTTTCTCTTAGTAACCAGGAGGTGAACTTATAATTTTATCCTAGCTTTTTCTTGGGTCCACTGTGGATTCTGGTTCATGACCCATTTACAAACCAATTAAATTTTGGCAGTTAGAAAATGATATTTTGGAGGCCTGGGTCTCTAATGTTTGCACAGGTGGAGGTTCACCCATCATCTGTGCTTCTAATACTTGCATGAAAAAAGAGATGACAATGGAATTAGGCTGAAGGACCAAAATTTCTTACTCTCATGATTCTGTAGGGGTGAATGTGCAACCTCTCCCCATTTGTGATGGATGGAGGCCTTGCACATTGAGTGAGCATCTAGTGGTATGAATCCACAGTGGACTAGTTAAGTACAAGAGATGTGAAGATGATTTAACCTCTTTAATTCTATTGGTTGCTTAAGTTAATAACACTAGGACCTTCATTTTACTTAACATGTTATTTTCCTGTGTCTCATTTCTGCAATTCAGGATTAATGCATATCTTCTCCAGTTTAGCCTTCTGTAGCACTGGTAGAATTATATTTTGCTTCAATAAGAAAGTTGTGAGGTTTAATTAATTTTTTAATTTTTAGATAAGACTTTGAGAATCTTATACAGTGTATCGGAGGTGATTTATTCCACTGGTACTGACACATATCTTTCAATATCAAAACAAAAAGCAGTCAAGTAGCACTTTAAAGACTAGCAAATGGTTTATTAGGTGAGCTTTCGTGGAACAGACCCACTTCTTCAGACCATAGCCAGACCAGAACAGACTCAATATTTAAGGCACAGAGAACCAAAAACAGTAAGCAAGGAGGACAAATCAGAAAAAGATAATCAAGGTGAGCAAATCAGAGAGTGGAGGGGTCGGGGGGGAAGGTCAAGAATTAGATTGAGCCAAGTATGCAGACAAGCCCCTATAGAGACTTAGAAAGTTCCCATCACAATTTAAACCATGTGTTAATGTGCTGAATTTGAATATAAAAGCCAGCTCAGCTAACTGGCACTTTCTCATGCTCCTCTACTAACATCATATATGCCATCATGTGCCAACAATGCCCAGATGCTTTGTATATTGGACAGACTTCTAACTCCCTTAGATAAAGGGTCAATGGGCACAAAACAGACATCAAAACACTCCAGATCCACAAACCAGTTAGTCAACATTTTAATGGAATGGGGCATTCTGTCAATGACCTAAAGGTATGTGTGTTACTGAAAAGGAATTATCGCACCATTTTGGAAAGGGAAACAGCTGAGCTGGCTTTTATATTCAAATTCGGCACATTAACACATGGTTTAAATCGCGATGGGAACTTTCTGAGTCACTATAGGAGCTTGTCTGAATACTTGGCTCAATCTAATTCTTGACCTTCCCCCCCAACCCCTCCACTCTCTGATTTGCTCACCTTGATTATCTTTTTCTGATTTGTCCTCCTTGCTTTCTGTTTTTGGTTCTCTGTGCCTTAAATATTGAGTCTGTTCTGGTCTGGCTATGGTCTGAAGAAGTGGGTCTGTCCCACGAAAGCTCACCTAATAAACCATTTTGCTAGTCTTTAAAGTGCTACTTGACTGCTTTTTGTTTTGATAGTGTATAGACTAGCACGGCTTCCTCTCCGTTACTATTCAGTATATCTTTCAATGTTCTGCTCCTTGAAAACTCACCTACAATGAAAGCAATTCTGAAAATGTGTGGTGTGATGACTTTCCCAATCTCACATAACAAGCTAGAGAGAAACTTGGGAAAAGAAAGCTCAATGTTCTGACTTTCAGTTACCATCCACCAAACTTTTATAGACATTCTAGAGCTGAGCAGCCTGGCATAATGAAGCTCAAATTTGTTAACCTCAAGTTTATCCCTAGCCTACTGAAGATTGTTCTACGGGACTTTTCAGAAAATCAACACCTAATTTCACTAAAACCAAGCCCTAGATTCCTGATTCAGACCTCTCTTCCTCTTCCCATAGATCTAACGCAATGAGACGCAATTAATATCTCTGTCCCTACAGAAAACTATCTTGTTCAGAAGGGAGAACACAACTTCTTGTTGTATCTAAACTGCCTGGAAAGAGAAACGATATTTGCAATGCTCTTCATCAAAGAACACACCTTTAACTAATTTCATTAAACTTATCTTACCACCACACTACCAATTAGGTAAATAATGTTACGTACACCTTTAAAGTAAGTAGGAATGTGGGCACAGTATACTGAGAAATCTTGGCAATTAAAGAACTTCAATATGTCATTATGCTACAAGCCACAGGAATTCAGAAATTCAGGGCAAGAAAGCATAACACCTAACCACTTGGTTGAAAGGAGGTTCATCATCATCAGTACAGGGTGCATGACACATAGCTGTGCAGTTCCATCCAGTAAACATTAATGATCTACAGATCAGCTACCCAGGTCATTATGGTATTAATCATTTATCGAGTGTCTGATTGCAGAAGGCAAATGATTTTTGACTTTTCTCTACCTACTTCAATAATTTCACTTCCGCTGGCCAGCAAGAGACATGCACATGATCTTGACATACACACTGTTTTGAACTACATTATTGTTCTTACAGGAGTAATCCACTAGCTATTAGCTTTGAGTCTCTTGCATTATTCTCCAAATATTGTTACCAATGAACCACATCACCACTTGCATACCGAACAGAGGTGCCATTGCCTCAATAGCTGCACCCTCTTCTTGAAATTCTTATTTATCGCTATACTTGTTTGTTTGGCACAGAAATGGTGTCTTTTTAACCAGTGGACATACATATTTCAGTTTCAAAAGGCTGTTTGTTGTTTTTATATAACACTGTCACAATGCTATGTCACATCATGCTGGTGCCAGAGATATGCGGGAAATCTGTTGTTGACCCATGTCAAATATAGCCCACTGCTTTTCCTTAAAAAGGTACTTTGAAAATTCCACTTAAAGAAATGTTTATTCCTTATATGGCCAACAGAAAGGGAATCCCCATGCCAAGCTTTAAATTCCAAGCATAATTCTCCACCTCCTCTACTGTAATTATACCCAAACACTGCAGCATTCCCACACAGTTCAAGTACATTGTATCTTTCACGAGTCTGCAATTGTTATGCCACAGAGAAACAGAAATGCAGAGCTTACCACAAAAAGATATTTCTTTCAAATAAAGTGGGCTTCTTAAAGAGAAAGGAGGATTTTACCTTTTTTGAAGTCTTCTAGCTGTTGTAGTTATGTCCAGCTGGACTCAGAGTACTACAAAGATGTTGATAGCACAGCTCAGTGTGTTTAAATATTTAAGTACACTAAGGTACTCTACAACCAAAATACCTGGGTTTAATTTAATCTGCATTTAGAAAAATGTCATTTAAAGTGCCAAGATTTTCTGTACTTATATGTCCCCCTCCCCACTTTCTTCTTTCATTTACAACTGGACTTTCCACTTGTAGCTGTTAAAGTATGCAAATGCAGCTGAATTTTTCATTTAAAACCCTGACACGATAATCAAAGGCTAGGCTTATAGACTATATAGTCTCCTGGTTTTATATCTTTGAAAGGCAAAACATCAGCTACAAATCTATCTGAAAGCTCTTTAATGAGAAAAATGGCAAGTAAATTCTAGTTTAATATAAAAACCTCTTCCACTATTAATCATGATTCCAGATAATTCCCAATGTGGCATGCTATCATTTAATTTTCCCAAAAACAGAGGAAGTCACAGTACACATTTTTTGAAACTATGCCATGTAATAATATCATGCAAAGAAATTCTTTATAACCTATTGTGTACAAGTCATAAATTACCAATAGGACATGTATAACCCATTTAATAGTTTAAGGTCTTGATTTTATGTAGTCTTTTTTTTTTTTCTTGTTTCATGTTTTGTCTTAACAAACACACTTGGCTATAATGAAAATAAACTTGCTGAAGTCTCTGTGGCCTGAGACAAGCTATAACACATTTCTGCACCACAGGGTGGGCTCATGGGATACCTACTGAGAAAATGCATGTCCACTGAGCATGCCCAGACTATTAAAATGAATTGACATGTTAATACTGACAGGAAAAGAACGCTAGAGAGCTTACTAAATTACTGCTCAGCCAGGCACTAGGAATTCCTGTGTGGCTAACTCCTGAGCAAAACCTGCAGCACTAAGAAAAAAGAAAAGAAAAACAAAGCAAAAAACTTTATTGTCAAATGTACCAAACACTCGCTAAAAGGCTGTCATGTTAGTAATGCACCTACTCATAAATCATACAGATTTTAATCATACCTGCCACCTCAGCCCACTTGTCCCTTGAGAAATTGTTTTCTTTTTGCTCCCTCCTTCATTCGCTTTCAATTATCTGGAAGCTGTTTCTCGTGTTTATTTATTTATCTAAAGTCCACATACTGTATGCATGCCCAAATTTCCTCTGGGGGACAGAGACCAGGCAGATCATACAAGGATGCGGTGGAGCGTAGACGCTAACAGCTCAGATGAATGTGCTCAGTCTCAAAAAAACCTGCTTTGGACCATGATGACAAGGGAAGGGGAGGACAGAAAGTAATTAGTGTGTGTACAATGATGGATTATGGCTTAATATTCAGACATTTCACCTTTTGACTGCTATAGGTAGAGCCCTACGAGATGACAAACAGAAAGCCCACATTCTTGCTGAGAAGAAAAAAAACATGTATACTCTAACTGTGACTTCTCCATTTTTTTGGCAGATAAATTGCAATGGGGATTTGTTTGTTTGCAAAACTTTTATTTTAGAAACATTTTATGGTTTAAAATGTATATTTGTGTGTAGACAGATGGACATTAAGAAAAACAGAGACGCAACTATTTAGCAATTTTCTGAGAAGTTAGGATAATATTATTTTTAGTATGTCATAGCTCCAAACCTAAGTATTAAAGCACCAGTTACTTTCTGAAGTTTCAAGAAGAGATTGAACTGCTAGTGACCTTTTCCAAGCTCTTGGAGGTGAATGTGTAGTACAGGTTAATCATGATATGAGAATCTTATAGACACAAGGGGGAAAACGTCCTCATTTTCGTAAGTAAGAATGAGCAAAAATGTATGAAAAGGGTTGGACAGTTATAAATACAGGTTAGATAGACTTCTAGTGCTAAACATCAGGGTTTTGAATTGAAGTTCTCGCTGTGTGAATGTTATGTCTATGACTCCTTTTTGTAGGACCATCAGAATCTACATTTGCTACACCAGATATTGCTCAATTAAAGGAACATTCAGATAGTGCTCCCATTTCGAACACCCATAGTAATTAAATGGATCACATAGAGTTTGACATTTTCTAAAATAAAAGAAAAATTACTGTACATTTTTTTCCCTTTTAAAAAGAAAATTTAGGCTACCCTGTTGGGGCTTAGCAGGGATCAGAATTCATGTCCAAGTTTGTTTCCTTTGCTCCTTTCTCAGAAAAAAAATAAAATAAAATTTACCTAAGGAAGTTACAATTGACTCTGTCACCACAATGCACTTTCCATTTATATCACCGCATGTGATGTACTGCTGGGTTGACAATTTGACATATTCACTTACTAAGTCTAACAAATGGCTAAAGAAGACCTCAGGAATCATAAATGAAGCTTCGCACATCAGAAAGCTTAAATCAACATTGTTGTCCAAAATCCATGAACCTGTCCTAAGAAAAGACCTATGTTGTTTATTTCCTTAGGTAAGAATCTCTTGTGGGTGTTCAGTTGCCTCCTCTTTTCATAGTGCTACAAGGTAAAATTGGGTTTGCCCAGGACTTTCTGAGTCACTGAGACTTCTCCAAAAGTGTGGGGCACTCTCTTGCATTGCTCATGTCTAGGTCTGCTGTGGCTGCACAAGCACAAAAAACATTTTTAATTAAGAATACAAAAGACTGAATTCCTTCTGATTGGAATTTCCCATTTAAACCAGTGCAGGGACAAGATCTTCTATGTCTGAAGCTTTCATGTGACGTATGATTGACTGGAAAGCTGAGGGATCTGCTAATGTCTGCATATACATTGACCAGTACATTTTCACAGTTTTGTATTTGCCTAAAATAATCACAGATAATCATATTACTGCATAATATAACCATTGCTGTTGTGTGCACCACACTTACCACATTAAAGAAGAAAAAGAAGAGCCAATGATCAAGGCCCAAAACTACAAGAATTGACATGTGCTTATTTTTAAAAAGGTCATGGCTATATCTAAATAATGCATGATTGGGAGATAATCATCTACTGTTTTATTTAAGTCACTAAAGTAGAGACAGGCTTGGAAGAAAACACCAGAGCTGAAATAAACATTCACAACTCCTATTGAATCAAACCCCATTTAAATCAGAACTTTCCAAAGCTGGGTCTCAAACTGGGTATGTCGTTGGCATTACTTTGTGATGAGTAGCGCTATGGAAGACCCGTAGAGTATTGAAGCATGGCAGCAGGAGTTTGAGAAATCAAAAGCATAACTCAGTTAAGCATCTTTGAGAAATTCTAGCTCACCATACGAGTCAAGTATAGTATGATGACTTCTGGGAAGATTATCAGTCCAATCACACACTCAAATGCATACATCAAACAGCACACTGAATTCTCCATGAACAATAACACCACACAGTACTAATATCTGATGCAAATTCATATGTAGGGTGAAAAAGAAGCCTCTAATTCTTTTATTAAACGTTTTTAGTTGGGAGCATACAAAAAGGTGTTCTTTTCTTGATCACAAGCTTTGGAATGCCAAATAACATTTTTCCTACAGAGCGCACATGCAGAAAATAGATGAAACCACATGCCCTAAACTGTCCCATTGATATATAAACTGTCTCCTTCATTAGTATAAATTATACTTGTTTTAAGAGGGTTGATGTAATTTGCATTTCCTGTATTTAAAACTTTCACTCAAAAAATAAAGCTAAACTGTCCCCTGTAATCCTTTTTGGTTTAGATGGGTTCTAATCTTACCCTTTGAGTGCACAACCTCTTCCCACATGAGTATTCTAAATTGTTGAGGACTTTCCTATGCTGGACAGGTGTTTCTCCAGGGTGGTCATTCTTCTGATTCTCTTAGTTGGTCTCTCATTGATATAGTCTTTCTCCTGCTGACTGGAACATCAAACTGAAGAACCAGTGACTGAAGCCTCTTGCTTTACTTTCATCAGGTTGTGTTGAGCCCTAATCCTTCTGGAACAGGGTAATCTGAGATAGCAGAAGGACCTCTCTAGCAAACCAACATGAAGTATGATGTAATGGCAGATGTATAACAATATAAAAATGTAACAGACGAGAGCACAGAGATATCTATAAGCAAGATAAAGCATTTGTATTTTGTTATGTTTCATAAATTGAATAGGCCCAGGCACTACTTTTTGTATGATGGTACTTCCCGGTACTGAGTAATGGCACCTTGGCAGCCCCAGCCACAGGATTGGTTGGGAGCAGGGGGTAGGGAGTTGGCTGAGTACTGTCTCCTTTTTTTCTAAATGAAAAAGCACTGGAGCACTGGGTCCACTTTTCCCGTGAATATATCACCCTCTGTTCTATGGTGCTTTCAGATGCCAGGGACCAATACCAGAGTTTTGCCAAACCCCAAACTTAAAAGAAAAAAAAAAGGCAAACCAAAGATTAATTTCCAAATCCTCCGGTTAGCTCCAATTTCTCCTGCCCCTGCAGTAATGTCTTTTTTTCTAGCCATTAGAAAAAAATTACTAGTTACCATGGTAATTGCCACACTCCCCCCCTCCATTTTAGAGCCCTCTGGGTTACAAAGCATATTTTTAAAGACACACACACAGAATCTAGTTGTCATTATAGCAGTTAATGAAACTTTGGTTCCAATGTAAATATCTTGTTTTCCCAGGTTTTAGAGCATCTTTTAAAATAATTTGCTGCAGTTCTCATTTTCTTTGCAAATAATAAATCAGAACTGTAATGATTTGCATGCTCTGTCATACTATTCTGTTCTGACCTTTTTGTTATACTGCATTTTGAATGCTTGACAAATCTACCTCTTCTTCACAGGTTAGTAAGACTGAAAACTGAATCCATGGTAAGGAAGAAGAGAGGAGATGATCAGAACAGCCAACCTGTCAAATTCTTTTCAACTTTAAACCACATTGCATTAGCTCATAGTGTCATCTTTTCTCCGTTACTATAGGTGCATACCAGATTCACAATTTTCTTTCAAATCATTTTGCTTTGTACCCCATAGAAATCTACTGGTCAATTGTCAGAAGGACGACATTATACCATAAAAAAACATCTCAGTGCTGAAACTATAGCTTCCTTCAGTTAATGCCAGTGAATTCACTGACTCCAGCAGATCGTATGTATATATCTGAAGTCAGAATTTGCCCCCAAATATCCAAACCTCTATGTTCCTTGCAGATTTGCTTTTTTCATACTTCCAGAACCAGCCATGCCCTCCGAGATGTATCTGTGCTTTTCAGTGTTTTATAAGAGAAACCTTTCCAGTGACATGTCAGAGGTAAACTCTCACGTGACCAGTCAAGAGATTAATGGATGCTATATGGGAAGGGGCTGAAGGGGAGAACTGAAAGTGGAAGATATCAATCCTCCACAAAAGTGCAGGGACAGAGAAAATGAGATTTTCCACAATAAGCAAGTCTCTCCTCCCATCTCTATTTGCTTGCACATAATATTTCACAAAACAGTCAGAATAAACAACACCTTCAGAAGAAGCTCTTCCCTTTCTCTGTGTTTTTATTGCAGATAATAAGGCCTCTTGCTCCTGATGTGCATGCAAGGAAGGGAAGGAAGGGCCAGAAATCCCATGAGTTTCCACTTAATGTCTGCTTTAAATTAATTTGATCAAGGACAAGACTGGATCCTCCTAAACCTATGGAAGCCCTGAGGAAGTATGAAGTAATCTGACAGATCTCAGGATGAACACTGAGGGCAGAAGCACAGCCAGAGACCCTGGTTTTTCCTCCATGATGGCATATCTTTTGTCTGTGTTGCCTGTGACTCACTCCCTCAATCAACCACAAGAAGTCTTTTCACCACGCAAAGTAGGAATCAAGGTGTTCCTGAGAGGTTCAGCATAGTCTGTTGCTGCCATTTCTCAGTAGTTTTAGCATGGTATAATGGTACAGAGCCAGATCCCAGCCTCACTTTGTCTGGCTATGCTCCCAAAATGCCCTGAGCTCCTAAACTGTGCTGCCTTGGCTGTACAGAGTCTTGAACATTTGTAAGGAGATGCTGAGGCTTGCCACAAAGACTCCACCCCACCCTTTAATGCCCCTGTCCTATTTTGGTCCCCTCCAGTATGGAAAGTGGGTGGGGCTATAAAATCTGAGATGGAAAAGAGTATTAAAACATCTTGGTCCCTTTAACAACTAGACTGTTTCTACTTTATATTCCCAAATCCTTTAGTTCAATCCACTTTTAAGCAATGGGGCCTCTACCACTTTCTCTTGGGATCCTGTTTTAGTTCACTGTTGAATGTCTGCTTTGCAAAATACCTTAATCTAGTTACAAAAAGCTAATCATGTCTGAATCCATTGTTCATGGATTTTTTTTTCCAACACCACATGCCTGCTGTTTTCTTACTGGTTAGATACATGTGGAGACAGAGAGGAGATGAATCTTTGTTGAAGCTGCAGAAGAGAATGGCCTGGAAGCTTGTAAGAAAGCAGCTTTGAAATCTAGTCAAAGTAAGATTGCCAGTAAGAAATCTAGTAAACCCTCTGGACTCTTCTTTGCATGTTTATGTAACCATTAAATGTGTGATGAGAAAATCTAGGTGGGTCCTTTGCGATTCTGATGTTTTTTGTCATTCTTCCCCTTATACTTTACCTCTTGGGCAATCCAATCCAATTCCTTTAACTGCTTGTTTTTCAATACCCTGAGGTACCTGCAGATAGGTATCACATCCTTTTGGTTCTCACTGAACAAACTGGTACTGATTGAATTCCAAGAGAGTATGTGGGTGTGAGGAAGGGCTGTTTTAGTTTTAGTTCTTCTAATCTCTCCTTAATCTTTCTAGCTATATAGTCACTAGGTTTGTTCTTACCTGAATTCCTTCTATTCCATTCACTCCTCTCTCTTCCTTGAGGGGAATGCTCTGAATATTTAACAATTGGAAAGGGCTGTTTTTAAATCCTGGGGGTAGGGTGTTTAAATAAAGAGCTCCTTAGTGTATAGATGTATCATGTTTTACATAAGTAGTGAAAAATTCTCTCACGTTAATCACATCTTTTGCTCTCAGCCAAGGCCCAAGAGGGGAAAGTTTTGGGTTCTTCTTGGTATTTGAGCCTATTACTGCTCTTACTTAGTCAGTGGGAAAACTCCCACTCGTAAAAGCCACATGAAACCAAACTAAGAATAGTTCAACTATTTTCAGTTCAGAAAACTCATTGGCACTTAGAACCCAGTAATCTGAATCTGTAAAGACAGATATCTCTGGTCTTTGCCACAGTGCACAAGGAAAGAAGGTGCAAGGATGTTTCCAACCTGTTTGCGTGAGCTACACAAGAGCCAAGGACAGTCCGTCCTTACCCTCCAAGGAATGCAGGGACTGCTTCCTCTGTGCACTCCCCATGGATGCACAAAAGAACTAGGCAGAGGTGGAACTATGGTGAAGGATGATGCATCTTGTGCACTCTCTGTGCTCCACCCACAAACAGGGC